>NW_026526914.1:0-600000 GCF_024362965.1 Panthera pardus
CCTCTCCACGTCACACACCTCTGGTCACCGACCTTCCCTAGCCGGTGCACTGCTAGACTGCTGTCATGACATACATGTCTTCTGGGAGCAAGGATGGACGTAGAGAGTATGCAAAGGAGGCTGAGCAGATGGAAAACCGGGGTGCACAGACAGCAGGCGCACAGCTGACATGCGTCTCCCGGACAGCCAAGGTGATCCGCTGAGTGGATTTGTCGGACTAGGGGCACAATGAACAAAGGTGGCGGTGTAAATGGGCAAAGCGGGGAGGTCCGCCTTTACCCGTGTGTGTAGATAGCCGCGTGCCCAGCGCAGCGTGGAATGCAAAGGTCGCTTTCGCATGGCCAGAAGCCAAACAGGGCACCCAGAGCGCACAGAGGGCCGGCTGCAAGCCCCCCGGAGGAGTTGCACTGCACGGGGCCCAGAGCCTTCCTGCCTATGCAACAGACGCGCCCCAGTTTCCGGGTGACCTAGGGGCGGGACCGCCGAAGCCACGCACGCCACCGTCCCTATGATTGGTCCTGAAGGCAGTGAAGCGGCCTGGGCGTGGCTTGGAGCTCCCTCAGCCTCAAAGCCGCAGGCGCACACCTCTCACCACAAAGGCCTCCGAGGCAGCATCGGCATAGCGATAGCCACCGCCGAGGCATCCTGGGTACAGCACCATGCGCATGCGCATGCGCCCCCTCGACCTTTGGGCTCTGGGAGGAAGGGGGAGCGAGTTGCCAGCCATTGCCCTCAGGGCTCCACTCACTGGGTCTGGGGAGGGGGGCCGTGCTTTCACCTCCCGCTTCGTCGTCGGTAGGAGCCACAGTTGGTGTCTCGGGCCGGGGCCGCATGTTGCGCGACTCGTGTTTCCGAAACACTGGGGATGCCCGGAGCCCCCATGCCGCCTTCGACCGGGAACGGGGCGGTCGAGAGACGAGGGCCCGTGGGGACACTGGGTCTCCGGCAGGGCCGGAGGTGCCGCAGGCCGAAGGCTCGCAGGCCACAAGCGAACAGCCTGTGCAGGAAGGCCAGGCCCGACCCGAGAGGCAGGTGGGCGGCCCCAGCGAGATATCGGTGCCGCTGGTGCATGACATAGTGGCGGTGGAGGCGCTGTGGGGCCTGGCGGAGGAGGAGGTTGAGGTGGCGGCCGCGGAAGAGGACGCGCCTGGGGAAGAGGGGCATGAGCAGAGGAAGAAGGGGGAGGAGGACGAGGAGCAGAAGCCGGGGAAGGAGAAGGTCCAAGTTCACGAGGAGGAGGACCTGAAGGGCGAGGGGGAGCAGCAGGACCAGAAGAGCAGAAGGAGGAGGAGGAGGAGGAGGAAGAGGGGGAGAGGCAGCAGGAGTAAAAGATTAGAAGGAGGAGGAGCAGCAGAAGCCCAAGCAGAAGGAGGAAGAGCGGAAGGAGGAGGAGTTGGCGGAAATGAAAGGGGAGGAGCAGGAGCAGCAGGGTATAGAAGCGGGCGCGGCGGCGGCCACGGCGCCGGCCGCGGCGGTGGCGGTGGAGGCATTGGCGGCGGCAGTGGCAGGGGAAGGGGACCAGGAGGAGGAGCAGGAGGAGGAAGGGAAGGCGTGCGAGCCATTAAAGGGAGAGCAGAATTGCAAACCGAGGAGGAAGAGGAGCAGGAGAAGGAAGCGCTGGAGGAGCAGCAGCAGGGCGAGGAGGAGGTGGAGGGCAAGGAGGACAAGGAGGAGCGGGTGGAGGAGGAACAGAAGCCGAGTGAGCAGGAAGGCCGATGGGTGGAAGAAGCCCAGGAGCTGCAGGTGAAGCAGGCTAAGAAGGAGCAGGTAGAGTCAGGCCTCCGTCCTTGCCCTTCCCCACTGGAGGCTCTGGAGGCTCTGGAGGCCCTTCAGATAGAGCTACAGCCGGTGAATAAACAAGCCAGCCGGGAGCACGCTCGACTCAAACTCAGGATGTGGCAGAGGCGGCAGCGACATCTGCAGCAGAGAGGTGCCCTTATCCAGGGCATCCGTGGTTTCTGGGCCAAGGCTGTATCCTTCCTGCTGCTGGTGGAGGGTCCACAGGGGGCTGGGCTTGCGCAAGAGGAAGGAAAGGGAGGTGCCATTTAGAGGAACCCAGGACAGGGACTGGAGCTAAGCCACGCTCCAGTGGCCGGGAACGTGCAAACGTGATCCCATCCGGTGGTCCTGGCTCTGCAATGAGTGTGGGAGGAGGGCAGTGCCGGGGTGGGGGAGGCATGTGTGCTTTACGTCGCACCTGGCACGGAAACAGCGCTGGGAGAGTGGGGAGTGGCGGTGGAGGTCCAGGCCAGGTCGGGGAAATGACCGAGGGCTTCTTCCCACACAAAGCCGCGTGGGGGCACGTTTCTGGGTCCCGCTAAGCATCTTGCTGCGGGGAAGGCGATGTGAATGCCCACTGGTCGGCGCGAGACCGGATGTGTGCTGTCTGGCTGTGTGGAAGTAAGCGTCCTCAGTGTCCTCACGAGCACACAAAGCTAGGCGTGGTTGCGGGCGTCTGGGCATGCACAGCCTCCTGTGCGTGTCTAGCAGAGCCCTGCGCGATCCTGAGACCCCGTGGGCCTGGACGCAGCCTGTGGGGAGGGCTTGAGACCCTGGGGGAGGACGCCAGTCCCGGGGGGGAGGACGCCTGGATGCTGTCCACACTGGTTCTCTGGTTCGAGCTCTCTCACGCCCAGCACCTGAAGGCTCTTTGACCTGCGGCAGTTTGTGAACCACCCTCAGATGTCAGCCCTGATTAGTAAGCCCGATGAAAGCATGCTTCGCCACATGACCAATTTGAAGGTCGGCCTGGGAGTGGGAGGTGGTGTGGGTGGCTGGCTGTGTGGGGAGGGGAGGTGGTGGGGAGAAGTGATGTGTTCCTTCCTCAGGGGAGGGCGGGTCTCCTGGAACAAGATTTCACATTTCTGCCCCACTGTACCACGGCAGGTGGAGGAACACAAGTTTCCCAGGGAATGCCGGAAGATCCTGCTGTTTTTTGGCAAGAACTCCTACTTCCAGAATGAAGTCGTTACGAAGGAGTATGTCCTAGGCCTTGATGGTAAGTGTCCACTGACTGCATGGGCGGCAGTGGGTGCAGGGTTGAATGTGATTAGTTCTCTGGCGCCTTCTCACATACTCGTCTTCCTGCAGGGTATAGGGCGTCTCATTCCAGTCCCATCCAGTGGTACCCAAGGTACAGACAGGAGGCCTACAGACGCAGGCATGACAACAGCAGCCTCAACTTCTTCAACTGGTTCTCTGACCACAGCTTTGCCGGCTCTAGCAGGATTGCTGAGGTGGGGCCCTGTAACAAGGAAGGGAGGTGATTTTCATGGGTTCCCCCACTGCGTGGGATAGCTACCTGAGGCCTGGCCTGTCTCCCCTACCAGATAATCATAGAGGATCTTTGGCCCAACCCCCTGCCGTATTTCAAGATGAAGGAGGCCCCAGGAGAGAGAACTGAGAGGGAAAGAGGTGAGCAGCCAAGGGTGTGGGCATGGAAATGTGTGTCATGGGGTCCAGGGCACAATTCTCTTCTGCATGGAGGCACCGAGACTCACAGCGGCACAGGAGGTGACCCCAGGTCAAAAGGGCATCAGCCTGAGACAGGGAGTCTTAAGAAGTAACGTGTCAAAGAGGCTTTGCCCCTTTGGGGAGCCTGAAGGTGGGAAGGGGGCTAGACAAAAAGAATGAGCAAAGCGGGACAACCAAAGCTGGCTCATCACATAGCACGGTGACAACTGTCATTCCCGGACCATGAACCCCACCCTCAGGCCTCCTACCACCATCCCACATGTTGTCTGGCTTCTGGATCCCCTTGTCAGCTTTGGCACAGCTTATCACACCCTCCCATCCTACTTTCCGTTTGGAAACATTCAAGCAACCTTACTCAGGGCCAAGATAAGACTCTCACCTGTCCTGTGTGTGTGTGTGTGTGTGTGTGTGTGTGTGTGTGTGTGTGTGTGTGTGTGTGTGTGTATGTGTGTGTGTCTGTCTGTCTGTCTGTCTGTGTGTACCCATATATCCCAGGGATATGCACGATCTTGAGAAGAGTATGAAGGAGCGTCGCACTTCATCGACCCCAGTGGAAACCCTTCCGATGCTCACCGATGGTCCACAAGATTCTCCTGGCCATGAAATAAGGACAAGGGTTGTGGTGACACGTGGCGCAGGGCGGGGGTCCAATACATTTGAAGAAATATAGAATGGGAGATAAACAGCATGAAGTGTTTGTGTGTGTCTTCCTCTCAGGTTCGCTCTGGGGCGTGTCCATGTATACATGCGGCTGTCCAGAGGTGTAAGTGTTCTGTGCCTGCACATTGGAGTTCCAAGGAAGGGCGGGACGTAGGACATTGTCCGTAGGGATGGGTCACACATTGGGATTGCATGTGAGGTCAGTAAGATTGAAGCAATGGGGACTTGAGTGAGGGAGGCCAGGGCACAAACCTGAGAGAAAGGCCAGTGCCCAGGTTCATAGCTTTCCTGTGAAAATGAGGAAATTCAAGGAAACGGAGAGGCCAGCACAGGCCAGGGATGTCCAATATTCAGGGATTGGGCATGTCCATGATGGTGCCCCCAGAATCCCGCATGGGGACACCCTCAGTCATGTTGACTGAACCGCCACACAGGGAGGAATTCCCAGGGTTGATTACCCTCTGGTTTTCAGACGTCTACCAATGCAGACTGTCTTGTGGACAAGGTCAGGATCTCAGGACCAGCCACACATATTTGAGGGATTGTGAGCAGGTTGTAAGATTGGCGTCCAGGGGAAGGAACCGAGGGACCAGAGGCAGAGTGGGTGGGTAAGACCGATGAAGTTCTGCTTCAGGCAGAGTTGACAGGGACAACATACACACTGCAGAGAAAACAGCCCACTACAGTCTCACGCAACTCCAAAATCACAGCGAACTTTTCTGGTTCCACTTCCTGAAGCTGAGCCTCCCAAACACCGCTTCACTTATTCTCACACACACACACACACACACACACACACACACACACACACACACACACACAAGACTCCTGAAGGAGTCCTAGTGCTGATGCCCTTGTGTGAACTTTGCTGTTTCTGAAAAGACCTCTGGTTACGAATGGGTGGCCCGGATTGCAAGCCAACAGAGGGGAGGGTCGCGGGGAGGTGGGGCTCTTCAAGGGATGAACACGCCAACCTCTCCCGTGTGCCCTCTGCCCTCTCATCATCAGCCGTGATGAGTCGGGTGATGCTCTTCCTCTGTGTCCACAGGCTTAAGCCGTGTGTCCAACACGCCATGTGAGACTTGTGAGAAGACTCCCAAGTGCAAACACCAGCAGGCGCTCAGGGAGGTCGCCTCGTCCCAGGCAGCCTGTGTTCCTTTGCCTGAGTGCCAGGACAAAGGCTGCCTCAGCCACATAGGGAACGATGGACTTGTGAGGCCTTAGCATTCTGTGCAGAGGTCCCCGGCAGGCCTGGAGCTTAGAAAGGACTGGGACGAGCCTCACCTGCGAAGACGTGAGTGCTGGGATACTCCTTACACAGCAGATGGCTGCTTGCCAGAGATGTCTGTGCTAGGGATGGGGCAAAAGCTCCACCGTGCGAGCAGTGCAGTCGACAGAGTTCAGCCTTGTCCATCGCAGGCTCTTCTGTATCCCCATGTAACACGGCCCCCAGCACAGCGTGCCTGACACTGACCTCCCGACACTAATATTCCTGTCTCCCAAGCTGCCCAAGCTCCCCAGGATCCCCACTGCACAGCTCTGCAGTACAAGAGCCTTCTCTGCAGTGGCTCTATTCCAGAGAAGGCGTGGGCAGTCCCAATGCATGGAGGCCTCTTGCCCCTATCATATGCAGACAACACGGTCAGCGGGGTGTCAGCACGCTGTGGAGTTGAGGATCTGTGCGACCAAGCCTTACCTCTTCCAGGGCAGAGGCTGTCGCACTCTCTAGAAGGGAAGGCAGGCCTTTCTCTCGCTGCTGTCTGCACACTGGCTGGAGAGGCACGTCTTCTCAGCTGCTTGATGGGTAAATGTCAGGGTACCCTGGAAAAGCTCCCAGTGCTGACCCGAGTCTTTGGGTGTGAACATCCAAAGAAAGTATGGCCAGTGATTGTGCAGTGGGAATACGGCCTCAGTGGTCATGAGGCTGGGCCCTTTGGGGCATCTTCCTGCACAAGCAGGCCGTTACTTGATAGGTCTTGCCGAGCAGGAACACTTTAGGGGACAGGTGAACACAGGGTCCCCCACATGTTAATATCTCCAGCCAATACCTCCTTAGGGGCCAGGGTGACGTTTCCGCCCGGCCTGTCCCAAAGACAAGGTACGGACAAGGTGTGGGTGTGGAATGCACTCACGGCACCCAGAGCCAAACCCTCGAGTGTGGACACTTGAGGTCCGTGGGCAGAGGCCTCGGTGCTCTGTGTCCGAGGGATTACAGCCCTCATGCTGCACACCCGGCATCCCCGGGTGTCCTCCCGTATCCGCAGCTCTCCCCGGGGAGCCCTAGGGTCCAGGAGCTGCTAAACCCCCTGCACAACTGTATCTGCTGCCCAGCGGCCTCTTCCACCCCAACATCAGCGTGTGTGGGCTCCAGAGTGCTGTCCCTCGAGAGAGGACACCCTCAGCAATTCAGGAGCCTTCTGACTTCCATGTCTCTGAACCACACGTGTCTCATTGGCCTGTCGGGATCGTCACGTTGTTCTCTGTTCACAGGAAATGTCTCGCATTGCCTGTGCTCCTCTGTCTCCCTGAGTGAGCCCTGGCGTGTTTGTGTCTTTTCCTGGCTTTGCCTGTGCCGACACCTCTCTGGTGATGCCTCCTTGCCTGGCCTAAGTGGGCACAGCTGTACCCGTGTAACCGCCTTCGTCTCTGCACACCTGTGTGTTGGGTCAGCTGTGGCTCTGGTGGCCTGTCTTGTCTTTGGTGTATGCTTCTGCGCTTGAGTGTGCTTCCCTCTGCATTCAACCCCTTTCTTCCACTGACAGATCCAGTTGCTGTCCTGCTGTCAGGTGGAGGGGCTTCTGCGTGTTCTGTTCTATGTTCCAGGAGCCAGAAATCCTTCCGTGCCTGTAGGACCTTCGTCAGAGGATTGGCCATGCACTCACTGCCAGCCAGTTAATGTCCCCAAATGCAGCTGGCTTGCTGTGAGCATTCCGTCACACCTCTATTTTCTGTCCTTCTGTTTTCAAACCCTTTGCGCCCGAGGGGCTCAAACGTCACTGGCCGGCACATTGCAGATGCAGGCGTAAATTGTGAAAAGCGGACCGGCAACGTTTTCCCACTTACTCTTTTGCCACGTGGCATGTTCCTGGCTGGGAGAGACTTCCCCCTGCCAGTGTGTGTCTCGTTTCCGTGTGCCTCCTGTGTGTTCTGGTCCCTAATTTGTCCATTACGTCCTACCTGGGAGTCTGATCCATGTTTGCAGGAACGAGGCTGACACCTTTGACTGCTGGGTTCTGAGCTCAGCTTAGTCCACCAGGACTAGTGCGTGCCTGAGGGACACAACGGGCAGTGACGGATGTGCCCGTATCCTTCACGTGCAAGCGCTCCGTCCAGCCACCTTCACCGGGACATTTCTCAGCGACCCCTCTTTGTGTGTGGTGAGAGCACTTGCCTCTGAGAAATCTGACGAGGCGGTGAAGCATTGCTTACGGCTGCCCTGTGCAAGTTAGATCTCCAGAACTCATGCACATGGCATGACTGCATCTTCACACCCGAGCCCCGACACCTCCTCATCGCACCCTCCCCTGATTAGCACCACTCTACTCTCTGGTGGACTGCATGCCTTTAACTCCTTTAGTCTCCTCAGGAATCCATCAGGCAGGGCTCACCACCACTGTGCTTCTGTCAGGGGCTGGCTTCTTTCAGTGAGCCCAGTGCTTTCTGCACTGATGCTCAATGCACCCGCAGAAGGGTGAGCCACACTAAGCCCGGCGGCAAACCCTTTGGCCCTACGTTTCCCACACGTGTGCCTGGTGGCAGAGGTGCACAAGGAGCCTGCCTGCATGCGTCTCCCAGGTCCTCCACAGGGTACAAAGTACCGCCTCAGGAGGCTGATCCGCATCACATGGGCATAGCTCTGCTTGCACGTGTTAGCCTTTCGTATCATACAGGCAGCCCAGACTTAGAAATCCTGCTACCTGCTTACAACTATCCAGCCCTCGTGCTTCTGCAGACGCTCTGTGTCTGTACAGACATTTGAGTCACGGTCTCGTGACCTTCCAATACAGCTTGATGGTCTGTCCTTAGCTTACAGCCTGGGATGCGGTTCTCACTCATTGTCCTCCCCTCGGGTGCGAGTTTCCTCCATCACTGTGGTGGAAGGTAACCTTTATCACCATACGTTGGCTTGAAATTACTGGGCGGATCACCTGTCTGCGTCCGGGGATCCGAAGGAGACCTTGGCTCTTTTGCTCACGGTCCACCCTTTCTCTGTGATGAGTCGCTTTGGATGAGAAGCTTGCCAGAGGCGAGGGGGCCTCAGAGTTGAGCACATTTCCTGGGCATCTGTGAGAACTTCGTTGGTTCCACTCGGAAAGCATTGACATTCATGGATGTGCAGCCTCTGCTTTTGCTTGAATTTGCCGAGCTTTGGGACGTGATTTCTTCCCGCATGTGCTGTGCCTAAATCTCTGCTGTGTCTTTACGGCAGTCCCGTTTCCTGTCTCCTGCTGGTAAGTACAGGACTTCCAGCAGCCCTGTGGGGAACGGGTCCTTGTTTTCTTCCCTGCGGTGCCCTCTTCCTCACCCCGAATGACCTCACTGCAGCTTCCTTCTAGTTCAGCGATCGTTTCAGACTGCCCTTAAGGTCCAGGTGGGAGCGGTGCCTTTTGTGCTGAGGGCTGACCACTGTAGAGCATTCGTCTCTGTGCAAATTGCACAGGTGAATTTCACCAGGTGAAAGAGAGTGCACACTGCAGTTGCCCTGTCTTCAGAGTCAGCCCACCTGTCTCCGCCTCGGCTGCCCCTGCTCTCCTTCCTCCTACCCTCTCCTTGCCTCCCCCTCCCTTGTCTTCTTCCTGTCCCTCCCTCCCACTTTCCTTCCAGCTCTCTTTGTCTTCGTCTCCCTCCTCTCCATCACTAATGCCTCCCCCTGTCTCCGCCTGTCTTCCTTGTAATAGGTGCCCCTCTGTCTCTTCTTGTCTTGCTCCTCCTCCCTGTCTCTCCCGCCAATCTCCCCGGACTCTCCCTCTCCAGGCTGGTCTTCCCCTCCACTCGTCCTTCCTTCATCTGCTCTGCTAGCACGTGTCTCTCTCTCTCCCTCTATAGCTCTGTCTCTCTGTGTGTCTCTTTTTCACTGTCTCTCTCAGTGGACCTTCTGTGTCTGGGTGCATGCTTCTTCAGAATTCTTGTTGGTGCCTGGGAAATGGGAAGGGAACTCGTCTGCTTTCGTGTGTACTAGTGAAAGCAGGCACGGGGCTTTCTCAGAGACAGACACAGACAAGTCTGCAATTCTCGGTGAAGGGCCCCTACGTGCCCTGCGTGGTTGGAGTCGTCCTCCTTTTAGTGGAAGGTTAGATTTCAGGACCGGAGCAAGCTGCTAAATCCTACTACCCCATCTCCCTGGCGCTCTGTACGGAGATCAGTAGGGCACCAGTGGCAGATGGTGCTCTGGGGGTTGTTCTTTGCTCTGCATTGCAGTGCAGTGAGGTCTACTGAGCTGTGTTCTTGCAAGGACATGGCGGTGGGGTGGGTCTAGGGTGGGTGTCACTGGTTCTGGGTGGGCACCCACCTTACCGCCGCCCTCAGCCTGACGGCCAACGAGGAGATACCGTGGGGACGGCCATGTGGCCCCGGTAGGCGTGACACTAAGGACTTCTCCAGGCTTTGCCCCAGCTTCATGAAGAAGGGGCAAGGCACGGAGCAGGGAGTGGCTCACGGCGTGGACGATCCTGTGCTGAATGCTCTGGTGCCCGTAGTGAGGCCTCTGGGGAAAGGGTGTACAAGCGACCACAGACTGCGCGATACCGGGGACCTCGCAAGTGAAGGCTGGAAGGTGACAGCGCTGAAGAGGACATGCGGCAAACGGGGGCCACGCTGGCACCTTGGCACTCGCTCCAGAGCCTGGACCGGCCATTGGCGCGCGCTTGCTGGCGGCCAGCACCCTGTCTTGCTGTCTTGCAACTGATTGCTCCCCGAACCTGGCCAGCTGGCCTGACCTGCCCTGGAACCACTTCGCCCCCAGGCCGCATGCGCACACTCTTCACTGCCTCTGTCTCGGCCCCTCCTCCACAGCAGCCACAGCCAATGCGGAGTCCTCAAATCCCAGAGCCTGTGCGCCTGCGCTCAACTTTGGCGGGCTGCGGCGGGAGGCTTCAGGGAGCTAATGGTCTTGCGGCCAAGGCTCCCCCCACCTGCTGCCGTTTCCTGTCCTTGTCCTGAGGCTGCCCTAGCTACACTGGGGCCGGGGCCGAGCGTCATGGCCAGCGTGTCGCGGTCCGGACAAAGCGGAGATTCCCGCCGACCCTGGGCCCTGATCGTCCCGGATGCGAAAGGTGGAGAGTCCCGGCCCCGCGGGAATGCAGGGGCGCTGGAGGGCGTGGGCTGGCCGCAGTCCCCAGGTTCAGGGGCGGCAAGCGCCCATCCTGTGCAGGAAACCCAGGCCGGGTGTGAGATACAGGTGGCAAGCCCAGCGGAGGAATTGGTGCTGATATTGGATGACGGAATGGTGGCGGCTGAGGTGGTGATCGGGGAGGAGGAAGAGGACGGCGAGGCGACCAAGGATGAGGTGGCTGGAGAGGAGAATTCTGAGGAAGCCAAGCCAGAAGCAGAGGACATGCACGAGGAGGAGGAGGAGGTGGAAGTTGAGAGACAGCAGCAGGAGGAGTTTCAGGAGCAAGAGGAGAAGCGCGAGGCAGATGCAGAGGCGGAGGAGGGGCCCCAGCTCTCACAGCCGCTGCAGCAGCAAGAGCCAGCGCTGCGTCCTGCCTCAGCCCAGGACCCGCTGGCAGCACTGGAGCGTCTTCAGCTGGAGATCAGCGCTGGGAATGCCCAGGATTCCAGGGCCTTATGGCGGCTGAAGCGCAGGATTCTTCGGAGGCAGATTTCTTACCTGGATCACAGAAGGGCCATCATCAAGCACATCCCTGGCTTCTGGGCCCAGGCGGTATCCTTCCTTGTGCTGGTGGGTGATGGCGGGGGCTGTTGTGCAGGAGGGCTGGGCACTGAGAGCAGGGTGCCTCAGGGCGATGGCCCCCAGAGAGGAGAGCTGGGGAATGGTCCCTGGCCCTGGGTTGGTGTGGTCTGGGATCCAGTGTAAGGCCTTGGACAGGGGCGGTTGTTGGGGATGGGGGGACTTGGTGACTGGGTCTGTTTCCTCTAGGTCTCCGCCAACGTTGGCCTGCAGGCTGGTCTCAAATATTACTTGCAGACACGAGCCATGTGTCCCCATGCTACCAGAGCTAGGGTAGCACAAAGCAGCCTTCACTCAGAGCAGATAAGGCAAGGAAACATTTCGCTGCAAAATGGGAGAGTTACGCAGGCCGCACACCCACCTTCACATTCACAGGCTGTGCACGTTTCCTAGCAGTTCCTTCAAAAGAGAGCATTTCAGACACACACTCATGACCTTTAGTGGAACCACGCCACGCCCCTTTGCCAGACAGTAGGACGACTGAGACCCACTCCGAATGGGGTACAAGCTGCCTCCCCAGACCCTGACACATGACACACACACACACACACACACACACACACACACACACACACACACAGAGGATTCTCTCCTGGTATCTCCACCCCTGCTTCCCTCTCTGTCCTCAGGCTCCGGCTCGGTCCCACCCATGTCTTTCTCTCCGGACTGGCTGTGTCACTGTGTCTAATCCTTTTCCCTCCTCGGCCCTCCTCGGCCGTGCTTCTCGATCTCTTTCTCCCTCCCACACCCTCTGCTTGCAGCGTAAGTGTGCAGTCGGGTTCCTGTAAGCCATGTTATTCCATCTGGACTCAGGAGGCTGGTGACAACATAGGTCTTCACGGGAATATGCCAAGAAACCCAGCCGTGAGGAGGGGTCAGAGCACATGCCGACATCACAAGCTATGATGGGCTGCTGGCAGCCCACACAGGTCAGATATAGGAAGGAACTGTGAGGCGTGCAGGCAGTGGAGTCTCTCCCTGCTGTGTGCAGACAGCGTGGGAGGTACAGGAAGCCAACGGACTGCCCAGTGTCGATGGGGTCTGATGCATCTGCAGAGGCTGAGGAGTGTGGGGACTAGTGTTTCCTGGTCTTTCTGCACATGCCGTGATCTAGTCCCTTGCTCTTAGCCTGGGAGGGTTGGAGGGGGGCTGTGTCTGTTTCCACAGCATCTGAAGGCACAGCTCCTTGACACAGCACAGATTCTGAATCACCCCCGGTTGTCGGCCATGATCGGTGCCCAGGACAAAGACGTGCTCAGCTACGTGGTCGACTTGGAGGTGAGACCGGGGAGGCTGTGGCTGGGGGCCGTCCCGTCGGGTGTGGGATTTGGGCAGGAGAAGGTGAGGCAAAGGTGCTCACCCTCACAGCCAGGCAAGTAGCTCAGGACCCCGAGGGAGGACACTTGCCCCCTCCTGTCCCATTGCTCACGGCAGGTGGAAGAAGTGGGCCATCCCAAGTACCGCTGCAGAGTGATGTTTTTCTTTGGGGCCAACCCGTACTTCCGGAACCCAGTGATCATTAAGGAGTTTCAGCTGAGCTTTGCTGGTAGGGTGTGGGTCCCATGATGGTGCGGGGCAGGGGGATGAGGAGCATGAATCAGGGGCAGGAGGGAGGGAGAGGGGGAGGGGCAGGTGGGTGGGGAGGAGGCCATCAGCTTGCTCCTCAAATCCTCTCTTCCTGCAGGCTACAGGGTATCGCGTTCCACTCCAGTCCAGTGGTTCTGGGATTATGAACGTGGAGCTCCCAGTCGCAGGCATGACCCCACCAGCCTTAACTTGTTCAACTGGCTGTGTGAGCACAGCTGCCCAGGGGCCAACAGGATTGCCGAGGTGGGGCCCCTGAGGCCTTCGTCAGCAGTGGGGATGTGGGTGGCCCCCGGCCAGAGAGGAGAGTGGGCTATGCCCAATGTGGCGCCGGCCTGTGTCCTCTTCCAGATCATCATCGAGGACCTGTGGCCCAATCCCCTGCAGTACTACCTGAGGGAGGAAGGGACCAGCAGACAGTGATCTGACGTGCTCACGTGTCGGTGAGGACCCCAGTATGCGGTGTGTTGACCTGCGTGTTGTATGGGCAAGGGAACGTGGGCCACACATTGGCTTGGAAATGGAAGGTCCGCCAAGACAGGGACACAGGTAGCATGGGGAGAGGGTGGGAGGATGACAGGGGACCTGCAGAGACTCAGCTGCAAACACACAGAGGGTCGAAGCCTGCAAACCAAATGCAGTTGTGCTGTGGGCTGGGGCTTTGGAGAGCAACTGGGGAGGAGCAGTGCTTCACCACAAATGCTCCCCGTGGATGTCCGCCCTGTCCCGGGCTTCCCCCTGCTCCTTCAGTCTGGATTTGCCTGCCAGTCTTTGGGTCAGGAGCTGCCGTGTCCCCAGGCGCCACTGTGGTGAGAATCTCGCACTTCCTTCCATGTGCCCCACCACGCCATGTCCTCCCGCAACCCGACAGCCATTCTTAGAACTGGTCCAAGGCCATTGGGGGCTGGAAATGAATCCCTGGGTGAGAAAGCAAGGGGGATCGCAAAAGGGCGAGGCACAAGAGTGACACCATCTGGGATGTATCTGCAAATATCCCGTATCATTCTTGGTGTCTGTTGCGTGGGGGTGCGTGTGTGCGCGTGTACGCAAATGTGTCTGCGTGTGCCCACATGTGTCAGGGGCTCTGCATCTGTGTGGGCGTGAATGGCGCAGAGCTTCTATCTTTGCCCATGCAGAAACAATGGAGGACGCCACCAGTGCTGGAAGAGATGGGTGGATGAGTCTCCTGTCTTCTACGTGCCCCGGAGAGAATTGAGGAAGAGATAACGTGTGGCAGCCTTGAAGAGGTTCCACGATGTTTATGTGGACACATACAGGAAGCTAAAAACCCTTCTGTTTTTGTGTATGTGTTTGTGTGTGTTTATGGGGGACGCAAGGAGGCTCGACGAGAACGGGACCTGAGTGTGACTGTCCTAGCCGCTGCCCGGGTGATTCTGTGTGTGCAGGAGAGGTGCAGTACTGGGGTGGGGCCGGTGTTGCCATGTGCACAGAGGCCTGCCTTCTTGGGCAGGAAGAGCCTGGAAGGAGGAGGAGGAAGAGACAGACCTGTTATTTGGAGATTTATTGTATAGGCCAGAGCCGAAAGGCAGGGAAGGGGATTGCACAGTGGGACCAAATTGGTCCATTGGGTCGTGGTACAGTGTGGCCAGGACTCGGGGGGTTTTCATCCAGGACCCTTGCTCCCAGAGGGGTGTTGTGTCCTTGGTGAGATAGAATCCAGTCAGCAAAGCCTCCAGTCAGGATCAGAGCTAAGACCACATGTCCCCGGACAACTCAGGAGCAGGCAGCCTTCTCATAGTCGATGGCAGTATACCTTGCTGCTGCCTCCCACACCCGGGGCTCCTTTGACCCCGAGCCCTGTCCTCAGACAGTGGCTCAGGATGGGAGATGTGTGAGGGGGAGGGGCAGGTGTGGGTTGTGGGCAGCAGCGAGGCTTATGAGTGGGAATTCATGGAGAGAGTACGCACGAGGGCAGAGATCCAGCGTGAGTTCGTGCGAGTGTGTGTGGGCGTCTGTGGCAAACTGGGCCTGAGATCCGTGGTGGTGCCGGCAGTGTGAGCGTGCATATGTTCGTGCGATTGCGTAGCCGTGTGTCTCTGTGTGTGCAGGAGTGGGTGGTTAGGCCACTGGAGAGACAAGGAGAGACACAGCGGTCTGTGTGAATGAGGTGCTTATGTGGGACGGTCAGGTGCCAGAATACAAGAGTGCAGTCCCTTCCCTCCTGAGTCCTGATGGTAATCGCTGGGATGGGTGCAATCGTTGCTGTGCCAGGGGGCTCAAGTCAGGATGCAAAAGGGAGATTGGTGCAAGGTCAAGAGGGGGGCCGAGGGGAGGACAGCCTGTGTCCAGTGGCCAGTGGACCACTTGTGAGTAAGTGTGCTTGTGTGTGTGTTAGTGTGTGTCTAGGTGGGAGTGAGTGTGTGTGTGTGTGTGTGTGTGTGTGTGTGTGTGTGTGTGTGAGTGGCTCTGGTGGGCCGACAGTAGCAAATACGTAGGGGCTACATGGTGTGCCCAGGCTTTGTGCACAGGGTAGCTAGGGAACCCAACCTGTCAGGCTACGTGGTGTGCAGAGGGCGTAGGTATTTCCCTGGAGGGAGCCGTCTAGCAAAAATCTCTGCTCTTGGCAGACGAGCCATGTTTTGTCGCCAGTCAGCTCTTCCTTGGGGCTCTCCTCTCTGCTTCCTGTGCACCAGGCCCAGGGAAAGGGAGGAGCTGGGACCCTAGACCTCAGGTGACTTGAGTCCCCCAGGGGTGCCATAGCAGGGTGGTGTGCGTGATCCATGTGTGGATGGGCAGGTGAGCAGCCTGCCAGCTGCTCTCTGAGGGGACAGTTCCTTGCCAGCAACAGCTCTCCCCGCAGCACAAGATCACCACTGTCGCTGCAGCTGGGCTGGGGACATGTCAAGGTGTGTCCCAGAACTGTGTTCCCCTTGCATGTAAGTGGTGCCAGAATGCGCCTCTCAGTCCCTGTGCGGGTGACCCTGATTAGCCTCAGGCTTTGTCGACTCCTGGCCTCATGTAAATGGGGAACTGGGTTCCTTTCTCAGTGTCTCAGCGGTTGCATGTCGACAGAGGATGCTGTGGACATTGTGGTCAGGATTCTGACCGGGCTCCCCCCGCCCTGCCCCAAACCACAGTGGGCAGCACATGGCCCACTGTGTGTGCGCTTTGGGGAGGCTAAAGCCGTACAGCCCCTCCAGTATTCTTCTCAGGTGGTGGACGGTCAAAGGGGCCTAGGGAGGAACACTGGTCCCAGTCTGCTGCCGGCTGTGCCCACAGGTGTGTGTGCCCAGCTCCTTGACGCTGAAGCTGCAAGGCTTCCGCACTGCCCCCAAAGCCCCATCCCTAGAATTTGCGTGTGGGCCAGATGGAAGTGAAGTCCCAGTGACCCTGCGGGATCACAGCGGGTGGTCTCGTCTGTGCCTGGCCACCCACCTACCTGCCTTCCCCGCAGCCCGTGGCCCCCATACAGGGCTTTCGGTAAACACACGGCCACCGTCCAGCATGAGAGGAAAGGCTTGACGGTGTCCCAGTACCGCTGGTCATGTGTTGGCTGCTGCCAGCTGACAGCATGGAGACCCCATGGCCCAGTGGAGGATGTCCGACCTGTCCTACAAGGAACTGGGGACGACTGTACGGATGCATCAGGTCCCATGCAGTAACCTAGGCCTGACCTTATCCGCCTAGGGGGTGATCGAAGCGCCTTGGGGTCCCAGGCCTGGCATACGTGTCGGTGAGCTTCCTCCTGGATGGCGCTGCCGACACAAGGCTGGCTGGTCAGGGGTCGCGTGGGAGGCCCGTTGGGTCCCGGCCTCTAGGTCCGATACTGCTGTAGGTGTTGTTGAAAAGACAGAGCACGATATGACCATCCCTTGGGTGTCGCTGCACCGGGGATCCCGTCGCTGCTCCCAGGTTCCCACTACCGAGTCTCCCCGGGAGGCCTGGGAGGTTGCCAGGCTCCTTTTGCAGGGACACAAAGGCCTGTGAGAGCCCATCCGCAGGGTCCGGTGCTCATTGCGGATGACTTGGGGGCAGTGCGAGATCTATTGCTCCCGTCCTTAGAGGAGATTGTGGTAGTCTTAAGGGACAAAGATGTGCCTGGAGAATAGAAGGATGTCCAGAGGAAGCATTGGAGGAGGAAGAGGACGAGGAGGAGTAGGAGGATGAGGAGGAGTTGGAGGAAGAGGATTGGGAGGAGTTAGAGCTGGAAGAGAAGGGTGAATGATTGGGTGCAGGAGAGGGAACAAGTGGAGGAGGAGGATGTCCAGGATGAGGAGGAGCACGAGCCAAAGGAGCAGGAGCAGCTGGGGGAGGATGTTGAGGAGGACGAGAGCAGAGGGAAGAGGGTGGGGAGAAAAGATAGAGCCAGGGTTCCAGAGCATGAGTAGAAGTGTAGGAGCAGAAGGAGGAAGAGCCCGAGGAGGAAGAGGTGGAGGGAGAGGAGGAGCAGGAGGAGTTGGAGGAAGAGGATTGGGTGGGGTTAGAAGAAGAGGAGGAGGAGAAGGAGCAGTGAATGACTGGGTGCAGGAGAAGGACAAATGGAAGAGGATGATGTCCAGCACCAGGAAGAGGAGGATTACGGGCCAGAGGAGCAGGAGCAGCTGGAGGACGGAGTCGACTAGGACGAGAGCAGAGGGAAGAAGAGGTGAAAGGTCAGAGGTAGGGCAGGAAGGGCAGTAGCAGGAGAGGACCTGGAGAAGGAGGAAGAGTCCTAGGAGGAAGAGTTGGAGGAGGAGGAAGAGGTGAAGGACGAGGAGGATCAGATGGAGGAAGAGGACTGGGAGGAGTTACAGGAGGAGGAAGACGAGTGAATGATCGGGTGCAGGCGAGGGAAGAAGTGGAGGAGGAGGAAGTCCAGGACGAGCAAGAGGAGGAGCACGAGTCGAAGAGCAGTAGTAGCTGGGGAGGAAATTGAGGAGGACGTGAGCAGAGGGAAGAAGAGGAGGAGGAGGAAAGGTAGAGCCAGGGCTGGAAGAGCAGTAGCTGCAGAGGGGGAGCAGAAGGATGAAGAGGCCCGAGGCTAAGACTTCCAATACTGTGTTGAATAACAGTGGAGGCGGTGGACATTCCTGTCTCGTTCGTGACTTGAGCTGAGAGCTTTTGCTCCTTGAGATGATATTCACGTTGGGTCGTTCATACATGGCTTTATGATCTCGATGTGTGCTCCTTCTATCCCTACTTTCTTGAGGGGTTTTACCAGGAAAGGATGCTGTATTTTGTCCATCACTCTGTCTGCATCGATTGAGAGGATCCTGTGGTTCTCGTCCTTTCTTTTATTGATGTGAGGAATCACGTTAATTGTTTTGCAGATGTTGAACCAGCCCTGCGTCCCAGGTACAAATCCCACTGGGTCGTGGTGAATAACATTTTCATGTATTGTTGGATCCGAGTGTCTAATACCTTGTTGAGGAGTTTTGCATCCATGTGCATCAGGGAAATTGGCCTATAGTTCTCCTTTTCAGTGGGGTCTCTTTCCGGTTTTGGAATCAAGGTAACGCTGGCTTCATAGAAAGAGTTTGGAAGTTTTCCTTCCATTTCTATTGTGAGAACAGCTTCAAGAGAATAAGTGTTAACTCTTCCTTAAATGTTTGCTGGCACTCCCCTGGAAAGCCATCTGGCCCTGCAGTCTTCTTCCTCCGGCAGGTTTTTGATTACTAATTTGATTTCTTTACTGGCGATGGGTCTGTTCAAATTTTCCTTTTCTTCCTCTTTCAGCTTTGGTAGTGTATACATTTCTAGGAATTTGTCCATTTCTTCCAGATTGCCCATTGTATTGGCAAATAATGGCTCCTAATATTCTCTTCTTATTGTTTGCCTTTCTGCTGTGTTGGTTGTGATGTCTCCTCTTTCATTCTTGCGTTTCTTTATTTGGGCCCTTTCCTTTTTCCTTTTCATCAAACTGATGACTGGCTTATCAATTTTGGTAATTCCTTCAAAGAAGCAGCTTCTGGGCTCATTGATCTGTTCTCCTATTTTGGTTTGTTTCTTTGTTTGTTTGTTTGAGGTTGTTTTTGTTTTTGTTTTGTTTGATTTTTGGTTTCAATAGCATTAATTTCCGTTAATCATTGTTATTTTCTGTCTCCTGAATGTTTTGGGTTTCGTATGGTGTTCTTTTTACAGCCTCTTAAGGCGTAAGGTGAGGTTGTGTCTCTGAGATCTTTCTTTCTTCTTTAGCAAGACCTGACTTGCTAGATAGGTCCTCTTATAACCGACCCTGGTGCGTCCCAGAGGTTTTGGGTTGTGGTGTTATCACTGACTTCCATATACATTTTCATTGACTTCCGTATACTTTTTATATTCTCTTTCAACCCTTGCTTAGCCCGTTCAATCTTTAGTAGGATGTTCTTCAGTCTCCCAGTATTTGTTACCTTTCCAAATTGTTTCTTGTAGTTGATTTCGAGTCTCTTAGTGTTGTGGTCTGAAAATATGCACGGTGTGACCTCGATCTCTTTGAACTTCCTTAGGGATGACTGTTTTCCCCAGCATATGATCTATAGAGGAGAATATTCCGTGAGCACCGGAGAAGAATGTATATTCTGCTGCTTTATTATGAAATGTTCTGAACATATCTGTGAAGCCCATCTTGTCCAGTGTGTCATTCAAAGCCCCCGTTTGCTTGTTGATTTTTCGTTTACATGATCTGTCTATTGCAGTGAGTGAGTGCATAGAAGTCTCCTCCTATGATGGCATTACTAAGAATGAGGTTCCTTATGTTTGCGTTTAATTGGTTTGTATATTTGGTTGCTCTCAAATACGCCACATAAATGTATCCATTTGCTAGGTCTTCTTGGTGGATAGACCCCTGAATTATGACATCATGCCCTTGTGTACCACTTGACACAGTCTTAAATTAAAGTCTAGATTGTCTGATAGAAGTATGGCTACTTTGGCTTTGTTTTGTTGACGGGTAGCATGACAGATGATTCTCCATCCCCTTCTTTTCACTCTGAAGTTGTTTTCACATCTAAAGTGGGTCTCTGGTAAACAGCATATCGATGGAACTTGTTTTCTCATCCATTCTGTTCCCCTATGTTTTTTGATTGGAGCATTCAGTCCACTGACGTTTAAAGTAGTACTGAAAGACACGATTTTATGGCCATTATCTTGTTTGAAGAGTTGGAGGAAAACATATCTATATATCTTTATATCTGTATCTACGTCTCCATCTCCATCTATATGTATATGTGTATGTGTATGTATATGTGTATGTGTATGTGTATGTATGTATATGTATATGTATTGTATTAACTGTATCTATATATCTATATCTATATCGATATGTATATGTCTATATACATCTATATATATAATTCTATATCTATTTGTATATATAAATATAATTATAAAGATAGATAGATAGATAGATAGTTAGATAGATAGATAGATAGATATCAATTTCCCTCTGAGTGTCCCCCCTTAAAATTGCATGCAGGTGTGATTTAGCGGTCACAAACTCCTTTAAATTTTGTGTATCTGGGAACCTTTTTCCTCTGTTTCTATTTTGAATGATGGCCTTGCTGCATAAAGAATTCTTCACTGTGGATGTTTCTAATTCAGCACTTTGAACGTATCCTACCACTCCTTTCAGGCCTGCCAAGTTTCTCTGGATAGGTCTGCTGCAAACCTGATCTGTCTTCTCTTGTAGTTTAGGGACTTGTTTCCCTTGCTGCCTTGATGATTCTCTTTGCCTGAGTACTTTGTGAGTTTGAATATGATATGCCTTGCTGAGGGTCAGTTTTTGTTGAATCTGATGGGGTCCTCGGTGCTTCCTGGATTTTGATGGTGTGTCTTTCCCCAGGTTAGCAAAATTTCCCACTATGATTTGCTCACATAACCTTTCTACCCCTTTTTCTCTCTCTTCCTCTTCGGGACCCCTATGATTCTGATGTTGGTTTTCGTTCTGCATGAGTCACTGATTTCTCCAATTCTTCAATCGTGCTCTTTTCCTTAATCTCCCTCGATTTTGCTGCTTCCATAGTCTCCATAAGTTGGTCCTCTGAATCGCTGATTCTCTGTTCTGTCTCATCCATCCTTGACACCGCTGCATCCATCCGTCATTGCAGCTCAGTTATATCATTTTTAATTTCATTCTGGCCAGTTTTTACTGCATTTTTTCTCTGCACAAAGGGACTCTAATCTACATTGGACTGCAGCTAGTATTCTCATAATCGTGCTTCTAAATGCTGCTTCAGACATCTTGCTTGTGTCTGTGTTGGTTGAATCCCTGGCTCTCGTTTCTTCAGGCTCTTTCTTTCTGGGTGAATTCCTTCCCTTTGTCATTTTGAATGGAGAAAAGGAACTCATGAGGTAGAAAATTCAATGAAATATTCAAATTATAAAATGTTAAAAGTAAAAACTTAAAAACACACATGTGAATAATGGAATGAATGATGCTAGATTCTAGGCATGTTTCACCTGGGTGTTGAAAGTGGTTTTGACACAGGAGAGAAAAAAACGTGGGAGTGGAGAAAAATTTAGAAAATACTAATAAAAAATATTAAAAAGGGAAATGTTGTGAGAATTTGAAAAACCAATACACTGAAGTAGACTAAAAGGAGAAGATGGGAGTAAAATAGAATCTGTGAATATAGACACAAAAGGAAAGAATCATGTAGAAGAGTATTAAAGAAAGTTAGTAAAATTTCCACCTGCCCAGTCTCCTTCGCCTCTCCGCGCACAAAAGCACCTCCCTTCCCATGCCTCCTCGCTCTCCAAGTTCACTTCTGCATGCCACGTACCTGCTGAATTCGGTGGTTCAGGATATGCAGATTGCTGTGCTAATCCTCCAGTCAGTTTCCTGGGTGGGTAGGATGGTTTAGCGTTGGTCTGGCTGTATCTCATGCACGCGAGACACTTAAGAAGCTTCCATGCTGTCTGCCATCCGGGCTCCTCCCCAAAGAGGTGAGATCTGTAGCACCAGTTCTCCGATATGAGACATCCCACAGGAAAGTTGTGGTCGGTGACAAAGCGGAAAAGGGCATGTACCAAACAGGGAGGTCACCCTGGAGGGGGAGGCAGAGAACCTGCTCCAGACCTGGGAGGGGAGGCAGGGGCTCAAATGCTGGAGCCACGCCCACTGCCCTCCAGCTGATTGTTCCTGAACAGCAGCCAACTGTCTGGGTCTGGCCTGGAGCGCCTTCACCCCAAGGACCCATGGTCAAAAAGTTCACTGCCTCTGCCTCTGCCTCTCCCCCACCTCCACCGCAGCCACAGCCACAGCCACAGCCACAGCCACAGCCACAGCCACTTCAGTGTCCGAAGGGCCACGGGGCCGTGGGCGTGCTTCCCAAATGCTGGTGGGCTCCAGAAGGAGGCAGCAGGCATTTAAAAACCTTGGGCCTTGACACTCCACCTGCTGGGCCTAGTCTGGAGCCTCATGCCTCAAGTTCCCACTCCTTCTGCTCTATGGCCCTAGCCTGAGGATGGGCTAGGGCCCCAAAGCAAGGGAGTCCTGTTCCGGAAAACGCTGAGATTGCTGACAATACCGGGCCTCCATTCTGCTGGAAGAGGGCGTTCGAGAGTCCAGGAATCGTGGCAACACCCCTGTCTCAGTCCCAGACAATTTCACTCATTCATACGCACTCACACGCACACGCACGGGCACGGGCACACACACACACACTCCCCCTCTGTGGCTGTCTCTAGTGGCGACTTACTCTCCTTCTTCGGCCTCCTTCCATGTCCCTCTGGCCTCTGTCTGTCTCTGAGTCCCTGTGATCATTTTCTTGAGGGAACGCTTCCTCCCTCCCGCACCTCCATCTCTCTTTCTCTGTCTCTGTGCTGTCCTTGCACAGTATCAGTGCATCTGGGTTTCCGTGAGCTGTGCGTGTCCATATGGACGGAGTAGGCTGCTGATGGCACAGGGCTGCAGGGGAACACACAAAGGAACGCACAAGTACCAGGGGTCAGAGCACATCCAGACCTCCTAAGCCGTGACTGCCTCCAGGCAGCCCACACAAGCTGGGTATACATGTGAACTGAGAAAGGTCAGTCCCTTGGCCCTTGCCCTGTAGGTTGCAGCCAGCTGGGAGGTACTGAAACCCAAGGGACTGCCCAGTGTTGAGAGGGTCTGAAGAAAGGGCAGGAGCCGAGGAGCCAGGGAACCTAGTCGTAGCTGGTGTTTCTCCACATGCCATGTTCCGGTGCCATTGGTACTGGAAGGTTGGTATCAGTTGTGGCTCTCTTTCCTTGGCATCTCAATGCAAGCTTCCGTGACCCAATGGAGGTCCTGAATCTGCCCTAGTTGTCAGCCAGGTTGGGCCCCAGGACAAATGCACGTGCTGTGTGAAGGGGGAAAGCAAGTGTGAGTCGTGAGGAGGAGCTAGCCTCGTGAGTGGGATGTGGCAGAGGGCATGAGTGAGTGCACAGGTCCACTAGAGTGTGTCTGTGAATGTATTGTGGCTGGCGCCTGTGAGTACTTTTGCCTGAGACCTAGCGTTTGTGCTGGCAGCGTGCACGTGTCTGTGTCCACGTGCCGCGTGGCCGTGCATCTTTGTGCCTGAGTGAGTGTGTGTAGGCCGTTGGCAAGCGAAGGAAAGAGACTGGGGGCTTTCCTGACTTGGTGAGTAAGGGGGGGCTCCCGTGCCAAAGTGCAGCGAGTGCAATCCCTTCGCGCCTGGGATCGACACGGAGCTAGCTGATCACCTTTCATGACGGGAGGAAAGCCCGGACTTTGCCTGGGTCCGCTCGTCCTGTGTTGCCTTGGCCAGGGGCAAGTTGGGGTTGGGCCACCCATGGCGCAGTGGAGGAGGACCAAAGTTCCCTGCAAGGAAGTGGGCGTTAGTGGAGGGAGGCAGCAGAGAGCATGAGTAAGCCTGGCCCTGCTCCTGGAGCGGCCTAGGGGATCATCGCAAGGCCTTGTGGTCCCAGCCAGGGTATGTGTCTCGGTGAACATCCTCCTGGATGACCCTGCAGAGACAGGCCTGGCTGGTCTAGAGTCCCTTGCGAAGTTGGGGCCCGGCCCCGGGACCCCAATACTGTGGTAGGTGTTGTTCAAACTGAAAGGCATTGCCTGCTTGTCCCAGACAGTCCCTGCACCTGGGACCCAGATTTGTTCCCACGTTCCTGCCACGGGGTCTCCCGGCGATGCGTGGGAGTTTGACAGGCCCCATTTCTCTGGAGGGAGTGAGTTGCATAGGTCAGGTGCACCAGGGTCTGGGCCTGCTTTCCTGTCTTGCCCACCCGCTACGTCCTCTGCTGAGGGCAGCTTGAGGGCTCACCACTGGACCTGTTCCTCTCCCTTTCTGGGTAAGAGTTTGCCTCTCTGTCGGTCACACTGGCCACCCCCTCTCAGCCCCCTACCACCTGTTCAGCCTCCCCCCATCCACCTGCGTTTCTATGCATTGCTGTCACCTGAAGCGGTGGTGTGCTGCCTCATATATCACAGCCACCCTGGAGCATTTCTGTACCCCGTTCGTATCCTGACATAGCCCAGCGAGTCTGGAGGAACCTCTTCTGTGTCACGGAAGCAACATGTTGGCCAGAGGGCCCGGCACACGAATTTGGAAATCCTAGAATCCCCCGCCTGCCTGGCAGCCTCCTGGTCCCATAAAGAGGTAGGGGAACACTGCATTCCACCAAAGGGAAAAGGCAATGCATGAGTGTGGTGCCTGGCCAGGCAATGCATCTCGAGCCTCCAATCCTGCAGTGGCTCTGTGTGGTGTGTGTGTGTGTAGCTTATGCTGTCTGACATAGACCGGCAGGGAGTCCACATCACCACTGCCCTGACAGGGAGGGAGACCACATCATCGCCCTCACTGCACACCGTCTGCAGCTTATTGCTTCCCCAAAGTGGTCATGTGGCTTCATGTAGACCCTGGGGCGTGTCCCTCACTTGGGTCCCAACACTGCATCCCCCAACCCCCCGATACCTCTCGGAGACCCTTGAAATCACGCTGCCTGTGGCACAGGGGGACAGTGTTTTGAGCCAGCGCCCACGCTCATGGCAGCCTGCCGCCTAAGTGAGTGGTAAAGGAAATGGGACCAGGATGAACAGACATACGGCCAACGAAGGCCTGGGGAGGGTCCCTGTGAGAAGATGGCCAAGCATTGTGGGAGGAAGGGGACCGCTGTCTGTGGGACAGACACAAGCTCCAGGAATCCCAGGGCCCACGGTCACGGGTCTTTCCTGTGCACTGCCACACACGGGAGCAATGGGCAGCCCATCATGAGAGGGGGGTGTGTGCTTGCCAGTGTGTCACTTTCCAGGCAACGGGGACAAACGGCAAGAGCGGCGCGCATGATACGCAGCCTCCCCTAGTGTGGCGTCCTCTCCACGTCACACACCTCTGGTCACCGACCTTCCCTAGCCGGTGCACTGCTAGACTGCTGTCATGACATACATGTCTTCTGGGAGCAAGGATGGACGTAGAGAGTATGCAAAGGAGGCTGAGCAGATGGAAAACCGGGGTGCACAGACAGCAGGCGCACAGCTGACATGCGTCTCCCGGACAGCCAAGGTGATCCGCTGAGTGGATTTGTCGGACTAGGGGCACAATGAACAAAGGTGGCGGTGTAAATGGGCAAAGCGGGGAGGTCCCCCTTTACCCGTGTGTGTAGATAGCCGCGTGCCCAGCGCAGCGTGGAATGCAAAGGTCGCTTTCGCATGGCCAGAAGCCAAACAGGGCACCCAGAGCGCACAGAGGGCCGGCTGCAAGCCCCCCGGAGGAGTTGCACTGCACGGGGCCCAGAGCCTTCCTGCCTATGCAACAGACGCGCCCCAGTTTCCGGGTGACCTAGGGGCGGGACCGCCGAAGCCACGCACGCCACCGTCCCTATGATTGGTCCTGAAGGCAGTGAAGCGGCCTGGGCGTGGCTTGGAGCTCCCTCAGCCTCAAAGCCGCAGGCGCACACCTCTCACCACAAAGGCCTCCGAGGCAGCATCGGCATAGCGATAGCCACCGCCGAGGCATCCTGGGTACAGCACCATGCGCATGCGCATGCGCATGCGCCCCCTCGACCTTTGGGCTCTGGGAGGAAGGGGGAGCGAGTTGCCAGCCATTGCCCTCAGGGCTCCACTCACTGGGTCTGGGGAGGGGGGCCGTGCTTTCACCTCCCGCTTCGTCGTCGGTAGGAGCCACAGTTGGTGTCTCGGGCCGGGGCCGCATGTTGCGCGACTCGTGTTTCCGAAACACTGGGGATGCCCGGAGCCCCCATGCCGCCTTCGACCGGGAACGGGGCGGTCGAGAGACGAGGGCCCGTGGGGACACTGGGTCTCCGGCAGGGCCGGAGGTGCCGCAGGCCGAAGGCTCGCAGGCCACAAGCGAACAGCCTGTGCAGGAAGGCCAGGCCCGACCCGAGAGGCAGGTGGGCGGCCCCAGCGAGATATCGGTGCCGCTGGTGCATGACATAGTGGCGGTGGAGGCGCTGTGGGGCCTGGCGGAGGAGGAGGTTGAGGTGGCGGCCGCGGAAGAGGACGCGCCTGGGGCAGAGGGGCATGAGCAGAGGAAGAAGGGGGAGGAGGACGAGGAGCAGGAGCCGGGGAAGGAGAAGGTCCAAGTTCACGAGGAGGAGGACCTGAAGGGCGAGGGGGAGCAGCAGGACCAGAAGAGCAGAAGGAGGAGGAGGAGGAGGAGGAAGAGGGGGAGAGGCAGCAGGAGTAAAAGATTAGAAGGAGGAGGAGCAGCAGAAGCCCAAGCAGAAGGAGGAAGAGCGGAAGGAGGAGGAGTTGGCGGAAATGAAAGGGGAGGAGCAGGAGCAGCAGGGTATACAAGCGGGCGCGGCGGCGGCCACGGCGCCGGCCGCGGCGGTGGCGGTGGAGGCATTGGCGGCGGCAGTGGCAGGGGAAGGGGACCAGGAGGAGGAGCAGGAGGAGGAAGGGAAGGCGTGCGAGCCATTAAAGGGAGAGCAGAATTGCAAACCGAGGAGGAAGAGGAGCAGGAGAAGGAAGCGCTGGAGGAGCAGCAGCAGGGCGAGGAGGAGGTGGAGGGCAAGGAGGACAAGGAGGAGCGGGTGGAGGAGGAACAGAAGCCGAGTGAGCAGGAAGGCCGATGGGTGGAAGAAGCCCAGGAGCTGCAGGTGAAGCAGGCTAAGAAGGAGCAGGTAGAGTCAGGCCTCCGTCCTTGCCCTTCCCCACTGGAGGCTCTGGAGGCTCTGGAGGCCCTTCAGATAGAGCTACAGCCGGTGAATAAACAAGCCAGCCGGGAGCACGCTCGACTCAAACTCAGGATGTGGCAGAGGCGGCAGCGACATCTGCAGCAGAGAGGTGCCCTTATCCAGGGCATCCGTGGTTTCTGGGCCAAGGCTGTATCCTTCCTGCTGCTGGTGGAGGGTCCACAGGGGGCTGGGCTTGCGCAAGAGGAAGGAAAGGGAGGTGCCATTTAGAGGAACCCAGGACAGGGACTGGAGCTAAGCCACGCTCCAGTGGCCGGGAACGTGCAAACGTGATCCCATCCGGTGGTCCTGGCTCTGCAATGAGTGTGGGAGGAGGGCAGTGCCGGGGTGGGGGAGGCATGTGTGCTTTACGTCGCACCTGGCACGGAAACAGCGCTGGGAGAGTGGGGAGTGGCGGTGGAGGTCCAGGCCAGGTCGGGGAAATGACCGAGGGCTTCTTCCCACACAAAGCCGCGTGGGGGCACGTTTCTGGGTCCCGCTAAGCATCTTGCTGCGGGGAAGGCGATGTGAATGCCCACTGGTCGGCGCGAGACCGGATGTGTGCTGTCTGGCTGTGTGGAAGTAAGCGTCCTCAGTGTCCTCACGAGCACACAAAGCTAGGCGTGGTTGCGGGCGTCTGGGCATGCACAGCCTCCTGTGCGTGTCTAGCAGAGCCCTGCGCGATCCTGAGACCCCGTGGGCCTGGACGCAGCCTGTGGGGAGGGCTTGAGACCCTGGGGGAGGACGCCAGTCCCGGGGGGAGGACGCCTGGATGCTGTCCACACTGGTTCTCTGGTTCGAGCTCTCTCACGCCCAGCACCTGAAGGCTCTTTGACCTGCGGCAGTTTGTGAACCACCCTCAGATGTCAGCCCTGATTAGTAAGCCCGATGAAAGCATGCTTCGCCACATGACCAATTTGAAGGTCGGCCTGGGAGTGGGAGGTGGTGTGGGTGGCTGGCTGTGTGGGGAGGGGAGGTGGTGGGGAGAAGTGATGTGTTCCTTCCTCAGGGGAGGGCGGGTCTCCTGGAACAAGATTTCACATTTCTGCCCCACTGTACCACGGCAGGTGGAGGAACACAAGTTTCCCAGGGAATGCCGGAAGATCCTGCTGTTTTTTGGCAAGAACTCCTACTTCCAGAATGAAGTCGTTACGAAGGAGTATGTCCTAGGCCTTGATGGTAAGTGTCCACTGACTGCATGGGCGGCAGTGGGTGCAGGGTTGAATGTGATTAGTTCTCTGGCGCCTTCTCACATACTCGTCTTCCTGCAGGGTATAGGGCGTCTCATTCCAGTCCCATCCAGTGGTACCCAAGGTACAGACAGGAGGCCTACAGACGCAGGCATGACAACAGCAGCCTCAACTTCTTCAACTGGTTCTCTGACCACAGCTTTGCCGGCTCTAGCAGGATTGCTGAGGTGGGGCCCTGTAACAAGGAAGGGAGGTGATTTTCATGGGTTCCCCCACTGCGTGGGATAGCTACCTGAGGCCTGGCCTGTCTCCCCTACCAGATAATCATAGAGGATCTTTGGCCCAACCCCCTGCCGTATTTCAAGATGAAGGAGGCCCCAGGAGAGAGAACTGAGAGGGAAAGAGGTGAGCAGCCAAGGGTGTGGGCACGGAAATGTGTGTCATGGGGTCCAGGGCACAATTCTCTTCTGCATGGAGGCACCGAGACTCACAGCGGCACAGGAGGTGACCCCAGGTCAAAAGGGCATCAGCCTGAGACAGGGAGTCTTAAGAAGTAACGTGTCAAAGAGGCTTTGCCCCTTTGGGGAGCCTGAAGGTGGGAAGGGGGCTAGACAAAAAGAATGAGCAAAGCGGGACAACCAAAGCTGGCTCATCACATAGCACGGTGACAACTGTCATTCCCGGACCATGAACCCCACCCTCAGGCCTCCTACCACCATCCCACATGTTGTCTGGCTTCTGGATCCCCTTGTCAGCTTTGGCACAGCTTATCACACCCTCCCATCCTACTTTCCGTTTGGAAACATTCAAGCAACCTTACTCAGGGCCAAGATAAGACTCTCACCTGTCCTGTGTGTGTGTGTGTGTGTGTGTGTGCGTGTGTGTGTGTGTGTGTGTGTGTGTGTGTATGTGTGTGTGTCTGTCTGTCTGTCTGTCTGTGTGTACCCATATATCCCAGGGATATGCACGATCTTGAGAAGAGTATGAAGGAGCGTCGCACTTCATCGACCCCAGTGGAAACCCTTCCGATGCTCACCGATGGTCCACAAGATTCTCCTGGCCATGAAATAAGGACAAGGGTGGTGGTGACACGTGGCGCAGGGCGGGGGTCCAATACATTTGAAGAAATATAGAATGGGAGATAAACAGCATGAAGTGTTTGTGTGTGTCTTCCTCTCAGGTTCGCTCTGGGGCGTGTCCATGTATACATGCGGCTGTCCAGAGGTGTAAGTGTTCTGTGCCTGCACATTGGAGTTCCAAGGAAGGGCGGGACGTAGGACATTGTCCGTAGGGATGGGTCACACATTGGGATTGCATGTGAGGTCAGTAAGATTGAAGCAATGGGGACTTGAGTGAGGGAGGCCAGGGCACAAACCTGAGAGAAAGGCCAGTGCCCAGGTTCATAGCTTTCCTGTGAAAATGAGGAAATTCAAGGAAACGGAGAGGCCAGCACAGGCCAGGGATGTCCAATATTCAGGGATTGGGCATGTCCATGATGGTGCCCCCAGAATCCTGCATGGGGACACCCTCAGTGATGTTGACTGAACCGCCACACAGGGAGGAATTCCCAGGGTTGATTACCCTCTGGTTTTCAGACGTCTACCAATGCAGACTGTCTTGTGGACAAGGTCAGGATCTCAGGACCAGCCACACATATTTGAGGGATTGTGAGCAGGTTGTAAGATTGGCGTCCAGGGGAAGGAACTGAGGGACCAGAGGCAGAGTGGGTGGGTAAGACCGATGAAGTTCTGCTTCAGGCAGAGTTGACAGGGACAACATACACACTGCAGAGAAAACAGCCCACTACAGTCTCACGCAACTCCAAAATCACAGCGAACTTTTCTGGTTCCACTTCCTGAAGCTGAGCCTCCCAAACACCGCTTCACTTATTCCCACACACACACACACACACACACACACACACACACACACACACACAAGACTCCTGAAGGAGTCCTAGTGCTGATGCCCTTGTGTGAACTTTGCTGTTTCTGAAAAGACCTCTGGTTACGAATGGGTGGCCCAGATTGCAAGCCAACAGAGGGGAGGGTCGCGGGGAGGTGGGGCTCTTCAAGGGCACGAACACGCCAACCTCTCCCGTGTGCCCTCTGCCCTCTCATCATCAGCCGTGATGAGTCGGGTGATGCTCTTCCTCTGTGTCCACAGGCTTAAGCCGTGTGTCCAACACGCCATGTGAGACTTGTGAGAAGACTCCCAAGTGCAATCACCAGCAGGCGCTCAGGGAGGTCGCCTCGTCCCAGGCAGCCTGTGTTCCTTTGCCTGAGTGCCAGGACAAAGGCTGCCTCAGCCACATAGGGAACGATGGACTTGTGAGGCCTTAGCATTCTGTGCAGAGGTCCCCGGCAGGCCTGGAGCTTAGAAAGGACTGGGACGAGCCTCACCTGCGAAGACGTGAGTGCTGGGATACTCCTTACACAGCAGATGGCTGCTTGCCAGAGATGTCTGTGCTAAACAAAAGCTCCACCGTGCGAGCAGTGCAGTAGACAGAGTTCAGCCTTGTCCATCGCAGGCTCTTCTGTATCCCCATGTAACACGGCCCCCAGCACAGCGTGCCTGACACTGACCTCCCGACACTAATATTCCTGTCTCCCAAGCTGCCCAAGCTCCCCAGGATCCCCACTGCACAGCTCTGCAGTACAAGAGCCTTCTCTGCAGTGGCTCTATTCCAGAGAAGGCGTGGGCAGTCCCAATGCATGGAGGCCTCTTGCCCCTATCATATGCAGACAACACGGTCAGCGGGGTGTCAGCACGCTGTGGAGTTGAGGATCTGTGCGACCAAGCCTTACCTCTTCCAGGGCAGAGGCTGTCGCACTCTCTAGAAGGGAAGGCAGGCCTTTCTCTCGCTGCTGTCTGCACACTGGCTGGACAGGCACGTCTTCTCAGCTGCTTGATGGGTAAATGTCAGGGTACCCTGGAAAAGCTCCCAGTGCTGACCCGAGTCTTTGGGTGTGAACATCCAAAGAAAGTATGGCCAGTGATTGTGCAGTGGGAATACGGCCTCAGTGGTCATGAGGCTGGGCCCTTTGGGGCATCTTCCTGCACAAGCAGGCCGTTACTTGATAGGTCTTGCCGAGCAGGAACACTTTAGGGGACAGGTGAACACAGGGTCCCCCACATGTTAATATCTCCAGCCAATACCTCCTTAGGGGCCAGGGTGACGTTTCCGCCCGGCCTGTCCCAAAGACAAGGTACGGACAAGGTGTGGGTGTGGAATGCACTCACGGCACCCAGAGCCAAACCCTCGAGTGTGGACACTTGAGGTCCGTGGGCAGAGGCCTCGGTGCTCTGTGTCCGAGGGATTACAGCCCTCATGCTGCACACCCGGCATCCCCGGGTGTCCTCCCGTATCCGCAGCTCTCCCCGGGGAGCCCTAGGGTCCAGGAGCTGCTAAACCCCCTGCACAACTGTATCTGCTGCCCAGCGGCCTCTTCCACCCCAACATCAGCGTGTGTGGGCTCCAGAGTGCTGTCCCTCGAGAGAGGACACCCTCAGCAATTCAGGAGCCTTCTGACTTCCATGTCTCTGGACCACACGTGTCTCATTGGCCTGTCGGGATCGTCACGTTGTTCTCTGTTCACAGGAAATGTCTCGCATTGCCTGTGCTCCTCTGTCTCCCTGAGTGAGCCCTGGCGTGTTTGTGTCTTTTCCTGGCTTTGCCTGTGCCGACACCTCTCTGGTGATGCCTCCTTGCCTGGCCTAAGTGGGCACAGCTGTACCCGTGTAACCGCCTTCGTCTCTGCACACCTGTGTGTTGGGTCAGCTGTGGCTCTGGTGGCCTGTCTTGTCTTTGGTGTATGCTTCTGCGCTTGAGTGTGCTTCCCTCTGCATTCAACCCCTTTCTTCCACTGACAGATCCAGTTGCTGTCCTGCTGTCAGGTGGAGGGGCTTCTGCGTGTTCTGTTCTATGTTCCAGGAGCCAGAAATCCTTCCGTGCCTGTAGGACCTTCGTCAGAGGATTGGCCATGCACTCACTGCCAGCCAGTTAATGTCCCCAAATGCAGCTGGCTTGCTGTGAGCATTCCGTCACACCTCTATTTTCTGTCCTTCTGTTTTCAAACCCTTTGCGCCCGAGGGGCTCAAACGTCACTGGCCGGCACATTGCAGATGCAGGCGTAAATTGTGAAAAGCGGACCGGCAACGTTTTCCCACTTACTCTTTTGCCACGTGGCATGTTCCTGGCTGGGAGAGACTTCCCCCTGCCAGTGTGTGTCTCGTTTCCGTGTGCCTCCTGTGTGTTCTGGTCCCTAATTTGTCCATTACGTCCTACCTGGGAGTCTGATCCATGTTTGCAGGAACGAGGCTGACACCTTTGACTGCTGGGTTCTGAGCTCAGCTTAGTCCACCAGGACTAGTGCGTGCCTGAGGGACACAACGGGCAGTGACGGATGTGCCCGTATCCTTCACGTGCAAGCGCTCCGTCCAGCCACCTTCACCGGGACATTTCTCAGCGACCCCTCTTTGTGTGTGGTGTGAGCACTTGCCTCTGAGAAATCTGACGAGGCGGTGAAGCATTGCTTACGGCTGCCCTGTGCAAGTTAAATCTCCAGAACTCATGCACATGGCATGACTGCATCTTCACACCCGAGCCCCGACACCTCCTCATCGCACCCTCCCCTGATTAGCACCACTCTACTCTCTGGTGGACTGCATGCCTTTAACTCCTTTAGTCTCCTCAGGAATCCATCAGGCAGGGCTCACCACCACTGTGCTTCTGTCAGGGGCTGGCTTCTTTCAGTGAGCCCAGTGCTTTCTGCACTGATGCTCAATGCACCCGCAGAAGGGTGAGCCACACTAAGCCCGGCGGCAAACCCTTTGGCCCTACGTTTCCCACACGTGTGCCTGGTGGCAGAGGTGCACAAGGAGCCTGCCTGCATGCGTCTCCCAGGTCCTCCACAGGGTACAAAGTACCGCCTCAGGAGGCTGATCCGCATCACATGGGCATAGCTCTGCTTGCACGTGTTAGCCTTTCGTATCATACAGGCAGCCCAGACTTAGAAATCCTGCTACCTGCTTACAACTATCCAGCCCTCGTGCTTCTGCAGACGCTCTGTGTCTGTACAGACATTTGAGTCACGGTCTCGTGACCTTCCAATACAGCTTGATGGTCTGTCCTTAGCTTACAGCCTGGGATGCGGTTCTCACTCATTGTCCTCCCCTCGGGTGCGAGTTTCCTCCATCACTGTGGTGGAAGGTAACCTTTATCACCATACGTTGGCTTGAAATTACTGGGCGGATCACCTGTCTGCGTCCGGGGATCCGAAGGAGACCTTGGCTCTTTTGCTCACGGTCCACCCTTTCTCTGTAATGAGTCGCTTTGGATGAGAAGCTTGCCAGAGGCGAGGGGGCCTCAGAGTTGAGCACATTTCCTGGGCATCTGTGAGAACTTCGTTGGTTCCACTCGGAAAGCATTGACATTCATGGATGTGCAGCCTCTGCTTTTGCTTGAATTTGCCGAGCTTTGGGACGTGATTTCTTCCCGCATGTGCTGTGCCTAAATCTCTGCTGTGTCTTTCCGGCAGTCCCGTTTGCTGTCTCCTGCTGGTAAGTACAGGACTTCCAGCAGCCCTGTGGGGAACGGGTCCTTGTTTTCTTCCCTGCGGTGCCCTCTTCCTCACCCCGAATGACCTCACTGCAGCTTCCTTCTAGTTCAGCGATCGTTTCAGACTGCCCTTAAGGTCCAGGTGGGAGCGGTGCCTTTTGTGCTGAGGGCTGACCACTGTAGAGCATTCGTCTCTGTGCAAATTGCACAGGTGAATTTCACCAGGTGAAAGAGAGTGCACACTGCAGTTGCCCTGTCTTCAGAGTCAGCCCACCTGTCTCCGCCTCGGCTGCCCCTGCTCTCCTTCCTCCTACCCTCTCCTTGCCTCCCCCTCCCTTGTCTTCTTCCTGTCCCTCCCTCCCACTTTCCTTCCAGCTCTCTTTGTCTTCGTCTCCCTCCTCTCCATCACTAATGCCTCCCCCTGTCTCCGCCTGTCTTCCTTGTAATAGGTGCCCCTCTGTCTCTTCTTGTCTTGCTCCTCCTCCCTGTCTCTCCCGCCAATCTCCCCGGACTCTCCCTCTCCAGGCTGGTCTTCCCCTCCACTCGTCCTTCCTTCATCTGCTCTGCTAGCACGTGTCTCTCTCTCTCCCTCTATAGCTCTGTCTCTCTGTGTGTCTCTTTTTCACTGTCTCTCTCAGTGGACCTTCTGTGTCTGGGTGCATGCTTCTTCAGAATTCTTGTTGGTGCCTGGGAAATGGGAAGGGAACTCGTCTGCTTTCGTGTGTACTAGTGAAAGCAGGCACGGGGCTTTCTCAGAGACAGACACAGACAAGTCTGCAATTCTCGGTGAAGGGCCCCTACGTGCCCTGCGTGGTTGGAGTCGTCCTCCTTTTAGTGGAAGGTTAGATTTCAGGACCGGAGCAAGCTGCTAAATCCTACTACCCCATCTCCCTGGCGCTCTGTACGGAGATCAGTAGGGCACCAGTGGCAGATGGTGCTCTGGGGGTTGTTCTTTGCTCTGCATTGCAGTGCAGTGAGGTCTACTGAGCTGTGTTCTTGCAAGGACATGGCGGTGGGGTGGGTCTAGGGTGGGTGTCACTGGTTCTGGGTGGGCACCCACCTTACCGCCGCCCTCAGCCTGACGGCCAACGAGGAGATACCGTGGGGACGGCCATGTGGCCCCGGTAGGCGTGACACTAAGGACTTCTCCAGGCTTTGCCCCAGCTTCATGAAGAAGGGGCAAGGCACGGAGCAGGGAGTGGCTCACGGCGTGGACGATCCTGTGCTGAATGCTCTGGTGCCCGTAGTGAGGCCTCTGGGGAAAGGGTGTACAAGCGACCACAGACTGCGCGATACCGGGGACCTCGCAAGTGAAGGCTGGAAGGTGACAGCGCTGAAGAGGACATGCGGCAAACGGGGGCCACGCTGGCACCTTGGCACTCGCTCCAGAGCCTGGACCGGCCATTGGCGCGCGCTTGCTGGCGGCCAGCACCCTGTCTTGCTGTCTTGCAACTGATTGCTCCCCGAACCTGGCCAGCTGGCCTGACCTGCCCTGGAACCACTTCGCCCCCAGGCCGCATGCGCACACTCTTCACTGCCTCTGTCTCGGCCCCTCCTCCACAGCAGCCACAGCCAATGCGGAGTCCTCAAATCCCAGAGCCTGTGCGCCTGCGCTCAACTTTGGCGGGCTGCGGCGGGAGGCTTCAGGGAGCTAATGGTCTTGCGGCCAAGGCTCCCCCCACCTGCTGCCGTTTCCTGTCCTTGTCCTGAGGCTGCCCTAGCTACACTGGGGCCGGGGCCGAGCGTCATGGCCAGCGTGTCGCGGTCCGGACAAAGCGGAGATTCCCGCCGACCCTGGGCCCTGATCGTCCCGGATGCGAAAGGTGGAGAGTCCCGGCCCCGCGGGAATGCAGGGGCGCTGGAGGGCGTGGGCTGGCCGCAGTCCCCAGGTTCAGGGGCGGCAAGCGCCCATCCTGTGCAGGAAACCCAGGCCGGGTGTGAGATACAGGTGGCAAGCCCAGCGGAGGAATTGGTGCTGATATTGGATGACGGAATGGTGGCGGCTGAGGTGGTGATCGGGGAGGAGGAAGAGGACGGCGAGGCGACCAAGGATGAGGTGGCTGGAGAGGAGAATTCTGAGGAAGCCAAGCCAGAAGCAGAGGACATGCACGAGGAGGAGGAGGAGGTGGAAGTTGAGAGACAGCAGCAGGAGGAGTTTCAGGAGCAAGAGGAGAAGCGCGAGGCAGATGCAGAGGCGGAGGAGGGGCCCCAGCTCTCACAGCCGCTGCAGCAGCAAGAGCCAGCGCTGCGTCCTGCCTCAGCCCAGGACCCGCTGGCAGCACTGGAGCGTCTTCAGCTGGAGATCAGCGCTGGGAATGCCCAGGATTCCAGGGCCTTATGGCGGCTGAAGCGCAGGATTCTTCGGAGGCAGATTTCTTACCTGGATCACAGAAGGGCCATCATCAAGCACATCCCTGGCTTCTGGGCCCAGGCGGTATCCTTCCTTGTGCTGGTGGGTGATGGCGGGGGCTGTTGTGCAGGAGGGCTGGGCACTGAGAGCAGGGTGCCTCAGGGCGATGGCCCCCAGAGAGGAGAGCTGGGGAATGGTCCCTGGCCCTGGGTTGGTGTGGTCTGGGATCCAGTGTAAGGCCTTGGACAGGGGCGGTTGTTGGGGATGGGGGGACTTGGTGACTGGGTCTGTTTCCTCTAGGTCTCCGCCAACGTTGGCCTGCAGGCTGGTCTCAAATATTACTTGCAGACACGAGCCATGTGTCCCCATGCTACCAGAGCTAGGGTAGCACAAAGCAGCCTTCACTCAGAGCAGATAAGGCAAGGAAACATTTCGCTGCAAAATGGGAGAGTTACGCAGGCCGCACACCCACCTTCACATTCACAGGCTGTGCACGTTTCCTAGCAGTTCCTTCAAAAGAGAGCATTTCAGACACACACTCATGACCTTTAGTGGAACCACGCCACGCCCCTTTGCCAGACAGTAGGACGACTGAGACCCACTCCGAATGGGGTACAAGCTGCCTCCTCAGACCCTGACACACACACACACACACACACACACACACACACACACACACACACAGAGGATTCTCTTCTGGTATCTCCACCCCTGCTTCCCTCTCTGTCCTCAGGCTCCGGCTCGGTCCCACCCATGTCTTTCTCTCCGGACTGGCTGTGTCACTGTGTCTAATCCTTTTCCCTCCTCGGCCCTCCTCGTCCGTGCTTCTCGATCTCTTTCTCCCTCCCACACCCTCTGCTTGCAGCGTAAGTGTGCAGTCGGGTTCCTGTAAGCCATGTTATTCCATCTGGACTCAGGAGGCTGGTGACAACATAGGTCTTCACGGGAATATGCCAAGAAACCCAGCCGTGAGGAGGGGTCAGAGCACATGCCGACATCACAAGCTATGATGGGCTGCTGGCAGCCCACACAGGTCAGATATAGGAAGGAACTGTGAGGCGTGCAGGCAGTGGAGTCTCTCCCTGCTGTGTGCAGACAGCGTGGCAGGTACAGGAAGCCAACGGACTGCCCAGTGTGGATGGGGTCTGATGCATCTGCAGAGGCTGAGGAGTGTGGGGACTAGTGTTTCCTGGTCTTTCTGCACATGCCGTGATCTAGTCCCTTGCTCTTAGCCTGGGAGGGTTGGAGGGGGGCTGTGTCTGTTTCCACAGCATCTGAAGGCACAGCTCCTTGACACAGCACAGATTCTGAATCACCCCCAGTTGTCGGCCATGATCGGTGCCCAGGACAAAGACGTGCTCAGCTACGTGGTCGACTTGGAGGTGAGACCGGGGAGGCTGTGGCTGGGGGCCGTCCCGTCGGGTGTGGGATTTGGGCAGGAGAAGGTGAGGCAAAGGTGCTCACCCTCACAGCCAGGCAAGTAGCTCAGGACCCCGAGGGAGGACACTTGCCCCCTCCTGTCCCATTGCTCACGGCAGGTGGAAGAAGTGGGCCATCCCAAGTACCGCTGCAGAGTGATGTTTTTCTTTGGGGCCAACCCGTACTTCCGGAACCCAGTGATCATTAAGGAGTATCAGCTGAGCTTTGCTGGTAGGGTGTGGGTCCCATGATGGTGCGGGGCAGGGGGATGAGGAGCATGAATCAGGGGCAGGAGGGAGGGGGAGGGGGAGGGGCAGGTGGGTGGGGAGGAGGCCATCAGCTTTCTCCTCAAATCCTCTCTTCCTGCAGGCTACAGGATATCGCGTTCCACTCCAGTCCAGTGGTTCTGGGATTATGAACGTGGAGCTCCCAGTCGCAGGCATGACCCCACCAGCCTTAACTTGTTCAACTGGCTGTGTGAGCACAGCTGCCCAGGGGCGAACAGGATTGCCGAGGTGGGGCCCCTGAGGCCTTCGTCAGCAGTGGGGATGTGGGTGGCCCCCGGTCAGAGAGGAGAGTGGGCTATGCCCAATGTGGCGCCGGCCTGTGTCCTCTTCCAGATCATCATCGAGGACCTGTGGCCCAATCCCCTGCAGTACTACCTGAGGGAGGAAGGGACCAGAAGACAGTGATCTGACGTGCTCACGTGTCGGTGAGGACCCCAGTATGCGGTGTGTTGACCTGCGTGTTGTATGGGCAAGGGAACGTGGGCCACACATTGGCTTGGAAATGGAAGGTCCGCCGACACAGGGACACAGGTAGCATGGGGAGAGGGTGGGAGGATGACAGGGGACCTGCAGAGACTCAGCTGCAAACACACAGAGGGTCGAAGCCTGCAAACCAAATGCAGTTGTGCTGTGGGCTGGGGCTTTGGAGAGCAACTGGGGAGGAGCAGTGCTTCACCACAAATGCTCCCCGTGGATGTCCGCCCTGTCCCGGGCTTCCCCCTGCTCCTTCAGTCTGGATTTGCCTGCCAGTCTTTGGGTCAGGAGCTGCCGTGTCCCCAGGCGCCACTGTGGTGAGAATCTCGCACTTCCTTCCATGTGCCCCACCACGCCATGTCCTCCCGCAACCCGACAGCCATTCTTAGAACTGGTCCAAGGCCATTGGGGGCTGGAAATGAATCCCTGGGTGAGAAAGCAAGGGGGATCGCAAAAGGGCGAGGCACAAGAGTGACACCATCTGGGATGTATCTGCAAATATCCCGTATCATTCTTGGTGTCTGTTGCGTGGGGGTGCGTGTGTGCGCGTGTACGCAAATGTGTCTGCGTGTGCCCACATGCGTCAGGGGCTCTGCATCTGTGTGGGCGTGAATGGCGCAGAGCTTCTATCTTTGCCCATGCAGAAACAAAGGAGGACGCTACCAGTGCTGGAAGAGATGGGTGGATGAGTCTCCTGTCTTCTACGTGCCCCGGAGAGAATTGAGGAAGAGATAACGTGTGGCAGCCTTGAAGAGGTTCCACGATGTTTATGTGGACACATACAGGAAGCTAAAAACCCTTCTGTTTTTGTGTATGTGTTTGTGTGTGTTTATGGGGGACGCAAGGAGGCTCGACGAGAACGGGACCTGAGTGTGACTGTCCTAGCCGCTGCCCGGGTGATTCTGTGTGTGCAGGAGAGGTGCAGTACTGGGGTGGGGCCGGTGTTGCCATGTGCACAGAGGCCTGCCTTCTTGGGCAGGAAGAGCCTGGAAGGAGGAGGAGGAAGAGACAGACCTGTTATTTGGAGATTTATTGTATAGGCCAGAGCCGAAAGGCAGGGAAGGGGATTGCACAGTGGGACCAAATTGGTCCATTGGGTCGTGGTACAGTGTGGCCAGGACTCGGGGGGGTTTCATCCAGGACCCTTGCTCCCAGAGGGGTGTTGTGTCCTTGGTGAGATAGAATCCAGTCAGCAAAGCCTCCAGTCAGGATCAGAGCTAAGACCACATGTCCCCGGACAACTCAGGAGCAGGCAGCCTTCTCATAGTCGATGGCAGTATACCTTGCTGCTGCCTCCCACACCCGGGGCTCCTTTGACCCCGAGCCCTGTCCTCAGACAGTGGCTCAGGATGGGAGATGTGTGAGGGGGAGGGGCAGGTGTGGGTTGTGGGCAGCAGCGAGGCTTATGAGTGGGAATTCATGGAGAGAGTACGCACGAGGGCAGAGATCCAGCGTGAGTTCGTGCGAGTGTGTGTGGGCGTCTGTGGCAAACTGGGCCTGAGATCCGTGGTGGTGCCGGCAGTGTGAGCGTGCATATGTTCGTGCGATTGCGTAGCCGTGTGTCTCTGTGTGTGCAGGAGTGGGTGGTTAGGCCACTGGAGAGACAAGGAGAGACACAGCGGTCTGTGTGAATGAGGTGCTTATGTGGGACGGTCAGGTGCCAGAATACAAGAGTGCAGTCCCTTCCCTCCTGAGTCCTGATGGTAATCGCTGGGATGGGTGCAATCGTTGCTGTGCCAGGGGGCTCAAGTCAGGATGCAAAAGGGAGATTGGTGCAAGGTCAAGAGGGGGGCCGAGGGGAGGACAGCCTGTGTCCAGTGGCCAGTGGACCACTAGTGAGTAAGTGTGCTTGTGTGTGTGTTAGTGTGTGTCTATGTGGGAGTGAGTGTGTGTGTGTGTGTGTGTGTGTGTGTGTGTGTGTGTGTGAGTGGCTCTGGTGGGCCGACAGTAGCAAATACGTAGGGGCTACATGGTGTGCCCAGGCTTTGTGCACAGGGTAGCTAGGGAACCCAACCTGTCAGGCTACGTGGTGTGCAGAGGGCGTAGGTATTTCCCTGGAGGGAGCCGTCTAGCAAAAATCTCTGCTCTTGGCAGACGAGCCATGTTTTGTCGCCAGTCAGCTCTTCCTTGGGGCTCTCCTCTCTGCTTCCTGTGCACCAGGCCCAGGGAAAGGGAGGAGCTGGGACCCTAGACCTCAGGTGACTTGAGTCCCCCAGGGGTGCCATAGCAGGGTGGTGTGCGTGATCCATGTGTGGATGGGCAGGTGAGCAGCCTGCCAGCTCCTCTCTGAGGGGACAGTTCCTTGCCAGCAACACCTCTCCCCGCAGCACAAGATCACCACTGTCGCTGCAGCTGGGCTGGGGACATGTCAAGGTGTGTCCCAGAACTGTGTTCCCCTTGCATGTAAGTGGTGCCAGAATGCGCCTCTCAGTCCCTGTGCGGGTGACCCTGATTAGCCTCAGGCTTTGTCGACTCCTGGCCTCATGTAAATGGGGAACTGGGTTCCTTTCTCAGTGTCTCAGCGGTTGCATGTCGACAGAGGATGCTGTGGACATTGTGGTCAGGATTCTGACCGGGCTCCCCCCGCCCTGCCCCAAACCACAGTGGGCAGCACATGGCCCACTGTGTGTGCGCTTTGGGGAGGCTAAAGCCGTACAGCCCCTCCAGTATTCTTCTCAGGTGGTGGACGGTCAAAGGGGCCTAGGGAGGAACACTGGTCCCAGTCTGCTGCCGGCTGTGCCCACAGGTGTGTGTGCCCAGCTCCTTGACGCTGAAGCTGCAAGGCTTCCGCACTGCCCCCAAAGCCCCATCCCTAGAATTTGCGTGTGGGCCAGATGGAAGTGAAGTCCCAGTGACCCTGCGGGATCACAGCGGGTGGTCTCGTCTGTGCCTGGCCACCCACCTACCTGCCTTCCCCGCAGCCCGTGGCCCCCATACAGGGCTTTCGGTAAACACACGGCCACCGTCCAGCATGAGAGGAAAGGCTTGACGGTGTCCCAGTACCGCTGGTCATGTGTTGGCTGCTGCCAGCTGACAGCATGGAGACCCCATGGCCCAGTGGAGGATGTCCGACCTGTCCTACAAGGAACTGGGGACGACTGTACGGATGCATCAGGTCCCATGCAGTAACCTAGGCCTGACCTTATCCGCCTAGGGGGTGATCGAAGCGCCTTGGGGTCCCAGGCCTGGCATACGTGTCGGTGAGCTTCCTCCTGGATGGCGCTGCCGACACAAGGCTGGCTGGTCAGGGGTCGCGTGGGAGGCCCGTTGGGTCCCGGCCTCTAGGTCCGATACTGCTGTAGGTGTTGTTGAAAAGACAGAGCACGATATGACCATCCCTTGGGTGTCGCTGCACCGGGGATCCCGTCGCTGCTCCCAGGTTCCCACTACCGAGTCTCCCCGGGAGGCCTGGGAGGTTGCCAGGCTCCTTTTGCAGGGACACAAAGGCCTGTGAGAGCCCATCCGCAGGGTCCGGTGCTCATTGCGGATGACTTGGGGGCAGTGCGAGATCTATTGCTCCCGTCCTTAGAGGAGATTGTGGTAGTCTTAAGGGACAAAGATGTGCCTGGAGAATAGAAGGATGTCCAGAGGAAGCATTGGAGGAGGAAGAGGACGAGGAGGAGTAGGAGGATGAGGAGGAGTTGGAGGAAGAGGATTGGGAGGAGTTAGAGCTGGAAGAGAAGGGTGAATGATTGGGTGCAGGAGAGGGAACAAGTGGAGGAGGAGGATGTCCAGGATGAGGAGGAGCACGAGCCAAAGGAGCAGGAGCAGCTGGGGGAGGATGTTGAGGAGGACGAGAGCAGAGGGAAGAGGGTGGGGAGAAAAGATAGAGCCAGGGTTCCAGAGCATGAGTAGAAGTGTAGGAGCAGAAGGAGGAAGAGCCCGAGGAGGAAGAGGTGGAGGGAGAGGAGGAGCAGGAGGAGTTGGAGGAAGAGGATTGGGTGGGGTTAGAAGAAGAGGAGGAGGAGAAGGAGCAGTGAATGACTGGGTGCAGGAGAAGGACAAATGGAAGAGGATGATGTCCAGCACCAGGAAGAGGAGGATTACGGGCCAGAGGAGCAGGAGCAGCTGGAGGACGGAGTCGACTAGGACGAGAGCAGAGGGAAGAAGAGGTGAAAGGTCAGAGGTAGGGCAGGAAGGGCAGTAGCAGGAGAGGACCTGGAGAAGGAGGAAGAGTCCTAGGAGGAAGAGTTGGAGGAGGAGGAGGAAGAGGTGAAGGACGAGGAGGATCAGATGGAGGAAGAGGACTGGGAGGAGTTACAGGAGGAGGAAGACGAGTGAATGATCGGGTGCAGGCGAGGGAAGAAGTGGAGGAGGAGGAAGTCCAGGACGAGCAAGAGGAGGAGCACGAGTCGAAGAGCAGTAGTAGCTGGGGAGGAAATTGAGGAGGACGTGAGCAGAGGGAAGAAGAGGAGGAGGAGGAAAGGTAGAGCCAGGGCTGGAAGAGCAGTAGCTGCAGAGGGGGAGCAGAAGGATGAAGAGGCCCGAGGCTAAGACTTCCAATACTGTGTTGAATAACAGTGGAGGCGGTGGACATTCCTGTCTCGTTCGTGACTTGAGCTGAGAGCTTTTGCTCCTTGAGATGATATTCACGTTGGGTCGTTCATACATGGCTTTATGATCTCGATGTGTGCTCCTTCTATCCCTACTTTCTTGAGGGGTTTTACCAGGAAAGGATGCTGTATTTTGTCCATCACTCTGTCTGCATCGATTGAGAGGATCCTGTGGTTCTCGTCCTTTCTTTTATTGATGTGAGGAATCACGTTAATTGTTTTGCAGATGTTGAACCAGCCCTGCGTCCCAGGTACAAATCCCACTGGGTCGTGGTGAATAACATTTTCATGTATTGTTGGATCCGAGTGTCTAATACCTTGTTGAGGAGTTTTGCATCCATGTGCATCAGGGAAATTGGCCTATAGTTCTCCTTTTCAGTGGGGTCTCTTTCCGGTTTTGGAATCAAGGTAACGCTGGCTTCATAGAAAGAGTTTGGAAGTTTTCCTTCCATTTCTATTGTGAGAACAGCTTCAAGAGAATAAGTGTTAACTCTTCCTTAAATGTTTGCTGGCACTCCCCTGGAAAGCCATCTGGCCCTGCAGTCTTCTTCCTCCGGCAGGTTTTTGATTACTAATTTGATTTCTTTACTGGCGATGGGTCTGTTCAAATTTTCCTTTTCTTCCTCTTTCAGCTTTGGTAGTGTATACATTTCTAGGAATTTGTCCATTTCTTCCAGATTGCCCATTGTATTGGCAAATAATGGCTCCTAATATTCTCTTCTTATTGTTTGCCTTTCTGCTGTGTTGGTTGTGATGTCTCCTCTTTCATTCTTGCGTTTCTTTATTTGGGCCCTTTCCTTTTTCCTTTTCATCAAACTGATGACTGGCTTATCAATTTTGGTAATTCCTTCAAAGAAGCAGCTTCTGGGCTCATTGATCTGTTCTCCTATTTTGGTTTGTTTCTTTGTTTGTTTGTTTGAGGTTGTTTTTGTTTTTGTTTTGTTTGATTTTTGGTTTCAATAGCATTAATTTCCGTTAATCATTGTTATTTTCTGTCTCCTGAATGTTTTGGGTTTCGTATGGTGTTCTTTTTACAGCCTCTTAAGGCGTAAGGTGAGGTTGTGTCTCTGAGATCTTTCTTTCTTCTTTAGCAAGACCTGACTTGCTAGATAGGTCCTCTTATAACCGACCCTGGTGCGTCCCAGAGGTTTTGGGTTGTGGTGTTATCACTGACTTCCATATACATTTTCATTGACTTCCGTATACTTTTTATATTCTCTTTCAACCCTTGCTTAGCCCGTTCAATCTTTAGTAGGATGTTCTTCAGTCTCCCAGTATTTGTTACCTTTCCAAATTGTTTCTTGTAGTTGATTTCGAGTCTCTTAGTGTTGTGGTCTGAAAATATGCACGGTGTGACCTCGATCTCTTTGAACTTCCTTAGGGATGACTGTTTTCCCCAGCATATGATCTATAGAGGAGAATATTCCGTGAGCACCGGAGAAGAATGTATATTCTGCTGCTTTATTATGAAATGTTCTGAACATATCTGTGAAGCCCATCTTGTCCAGTGTGTCATTCAAAGCCCCCGTTTGCTTGTTGATTTTTCGTTTACATGATCTGTCTATTGCAGTGAGTGAGTGCATAGAAGTCTCCTCCTATGATGGCATTACTAAGAATGAGGTTCCTTATGTTTGCGTTTAATTGGTTTGTATATTTGGTTGCTCTCAAATACGCCACATAAATGTATCCATTTGCTAGGTCTTCTTGGTGGATAGACCCCTGAATTATGACATCATGGCCTTGTGTACCACTTGACACAGTCTTAAATTAAAGTCTAGATTGTCTGATAGAAGTATGGCTACTTTGGCTTTGTTTTGTTGACGGGTAGCATGACAGATGATTCTCCATCCCCTTCTTTTCACTCTGAAGTTGTTTTCACATCTAAAGTGGGTCTCTGGTAAACAGCATATCGATGGAACTTGTTTTCTCATCCATTCTGTTCCCCTATGTTTTTTGATTGGAGCATTCAGTCCACTGACGTTTAAAGTAGTACTGAAAGACACGATTTTATGGCCATTATCTTGTTTGAAGAGTTGGAGGAAAACATATCTATATATCTTTATATCTGTATCTACGTCTCCATCTCCATCTATATGTATATGTGTATGTGTATGTATATGTGTATGTGTATGTGTATGTATGTATATGTATATGTATTGTATTAACTGTATCTATATATCTATATCTATATCGATATGTATATGTCTATATACATCTATATATATAATTCTATATCTATTTGTATATATAAATATAATTATAAAGATAGATAGATAGATAGATAGATAGTTAGATAGATAGATAGATAGATAGATATCAATTTCCCTCTGAGTGTCCCCCCTTAAAATTGCATGCAGGTGTGATTTAGCGGTCACAAACTCCTTTAAATTTTGTGTATCTGGGAACCTTTTTCCTCTGTTTCTATTTTGAATGATGGCCTTGCTGCATAAAGAATTCTTCACTGTGGATGTTTCTAATTCAGCACTTTGAACGTATCCTACCACTCCTTTCAGGCCTGCCAAGTTTCTCTGGATAGGTCTGCTGCAAACCTGATCTGTCTTCTCTTGTAGTTTAGGGACTTGTTTCCCTTGCTGCCTTGATGATTCTCTTTGCCTGAGTACTTTGTGAGTTTGAATATGATATGCCTTGCTGAGGGTCAGTTTTTGTTGAATCTGATGGGGTCCTCGGTGCTTCCTGGATTTTGATGGTGTGTCTTTCCCCAGGTTAGCAAAATTTCCCACTATGATTTGCTCACATAACCTTTCTACCCCTTTTTCTCTCTCTTCCTCTTCGGGACCCCTATGATTCTGATGTTGTTTTTCGTTCTGCATGAGTCACTGATTTCTCCAATTCTTCAATCGTGCTCTTTTCCTTAATCTCCCTCGATTTTGCTGCTTCCATAGTCTCCATAAGTTGGTCCTCTGAATCGCTGATTCTCTGTTCTGTCTCATCCATCCTTGACACCGCTGCATCCATCCGTCATTGCAGCTCAGTTATATCATTTTTAATTTCATTCTGGCCAGTTTTTACTGCATTTTTTCTCTGCACAAAGGGACTCTAATCTACATTGGACTGCAGCTAGTATTCTCATAATCGTGCTTCTAAATGCTGCTTCAGACATCTTGCTTGTGTCTGTGTTGGTTGAATCCCTGGCTCTCGTTTCTTCAGGCTCTTTCTTTCTGGGTGAATTCCTTCCCTTTGTCATTTTGAATGGAGAAAAGGAACTCATGAGGTAGAAAATTCAATGAAATATTCAAATTATAAAATGTTAAAAGTAAAAACTTAAAAACACACATGTGAATAATGGAATGAATGATGCTAGATTCTAGGCATGTTTCACCTGGGTGTTGAAAGTGGTTTTGACACAGGAGAGAAAAAAACGTGGGAGTGGAGAAAAATTTAGAAAATACTAATAAAAAATATTAAAAAGGGAAATGTTGTGAGAATTTGAAAAACCAATACACTGAAGTAGACTAAAAGGAGAAGATGGGAGTAAAATAGAATCTGTGAATATAGACACAAAAGGAAAGAATCATGTAGAAGAGTATTAAAGAAAGTTAGTAAAATTTCCACCTGCCCAGTCTCCTTCGCCTCTCCGCGCACAAAAGCACCTCCCTTCCCATGCCTCCTCGCTCTCCAAGTTCACTTCTGCATGCCACGTACCTGCTGAATTCGGTGGTTCAGGATATGCAGATTGCTGTGCTAATCCTCCAGTCAGTTTCCTGGGTGGGTAGGATGGTTTAGTGTTGGTCTGGCTGTATCTCATGCACGCGAGACACTTAAGAAGCTTCCATGCTGTCTGCCATCCGGGCTCCTCCCCAAAGAGGTGAGATCTGTAGCACCAGTTCTCCGATATGAGACATCCCACAGGAAAGTTGTGGTCGGTGACAAAGCGGAAAAGGGCATGTACCAAACAGGGAGGTCACCCTGGAGGGGGAGGCAGAGAACCTGCTCCAGACCTGGGAGGGGAGGCAGGGGCTCAAATGCTGGAGCCACGCCCACTGCCCTCCAGCTGATTGTTCCTGAACAGCAGCCAACTGTCTGGGTCTGGCCTGGAGCGCCTTCACCCCAAGGACCCATGGTCAAAAAGTTCACTGCCTCTGCCTCTGCCTCTCCCCCACCTCCACCGCAGCCACAGCCACAGCCACAGCCACAGCCACAGCCACTTCAGTGTCCGAAGGGCCACGGGGCCGTGGGCGTGCTTCCCAAATGCTGGTGGGCTCCAGAAGGAGGCAGCAGGCATTTAAAAACCTTGGGCCTTGACACTCCACCTGCTGGGCCTAGTCTGGAGCCTCATGCCTCAAGTTCCCACTCCTTCTGCTCTATGGCCCTAGCCTGAGGATGGGCTAGGGCCCCAAAGCAAGGGAGTCCTGTTCCGGAAAACGCTGAGATTCCTGACAATACCGGGCCTCCATTCTGCTGGAAGAGGGCGTTCGAGAGTCCAGGAATCGTGGCAACACCCCTGTCTCAGTCCCAGACAATTTCACTCATTCATACGCACTCACACGCACACGCACGGGCACGGGCACACACACACACACTCCCCCTCTGTGGCTGTCTCTAGTGGTGACTTACTCTCCTTCTTCGGCCTCCTTCCATGTCCCTCTGGCCTCTGTCTGTCTCTGAGTCCCTGTGATCATTTTCTTGAGGGAACGCTTCCTCCCTCCCGCACCTCCATCTCTCTTTCTCTGTCTCTGTGCTGTCCTTGCACAGTATCAGTGCATCTGGGTTTCCGTGAGCTGTGCGTGTCCATATGGACGGAGTAGGCTGCTGATGGCACAGGGCTGCAGGGGAACACACAAAGGAACGCACAAGTACCAGGGGTCAGAGCACATCCAGACCTCCTAAGCCGTGACTGCCTCCAGGCAGCCCACACAAGCTGGGTATACATGTGAACTGAGAAAGGTCAGTCCCTTGGCCCTTGCCCTGTAGGTTGCAGCCAGCTGGGAGGTACTGAAACCCAAGGGACTGCCCAGTGTTGAGAGGGTCTGAAGAAAGGGCAGGAGCCGAGGAGCCAGGGAACCTAGTCGTAGCTGGTGTTTCTCCACATGCCATGTTCCGGTGCCATTGGTACTGGAAGGTTGGTATCAGTTGTGGCTCTCTTTCCTTGGCATCTCAATGCAAGCTTCCGTGACCCAATGGAGGTCCTGAATCTGCCCTAGTTTTCAGCCAGGTTGGGCCCCAGGACAAATGCACGTGCTGTGTGAGGGGGGAAAGCAAGTGTGAGTCGTGAGGAGGAGCTAGCCTCGTGAGTGGGATGTGGCAGAGGGCATGAGTGAGTGCACAGGTCCACTAGAGTGTGTCTGTGAATGTATTGTGGCTGGCGCCTGTGAGTACTTTTGCCTGAGACCTAGCGTTTGTGCTGGCAGCGTGCACGTGTCTGTGTCCACGTGCCGCGTGGCCGTGCATCTTTGTGCCTGAGTGAGTGTGTGTAGGCCGTTGGCAAGCGAAGGAAAGAGACTGGGGGCTTTCCTGACTTGGTGAGTAAGGGGGGGCTCCCGTGCCAAAGTGCAGCGAGTGCAATCCCTTCGCGCCTGGGATCGACACGGAGCTAGCTGATCACCTTTCATGACGGGAGGAAAGCCCGGACTTTGCCTGGGTCCGCTCGTCCTGTGTTGCCTTGGCCAGGGGCAAGTTGGGGTTGGGCCACCCATGGCGCAGTGGAGGAGGACCAAAGTTCCCTGCAAGGAAGTGGGCGTTAGTGGAGGGAGGCAGCAGAGAGCATGAGTAAGCCTGGCCCTGCTCCTGGAGCGGCCTTGGGGATCATCGCAAGGCCTTGTGGTCCCAGCCAGGGTATGTGTCTCGGTGAACATCCTCCTGGATGACCCTGCAGAGACAGGCCTGGCTGGTCTAGAGTCCCTTGCGAAGTTGGGGCCCGGCCCCAGGACCCCAATACTGTGGTAGGTGTTGTTCAAACTGAAAGGCATTGCCTGCTTGTCCCAGACAGTCCCTGCACCTGGGACCCAGATTTGTTCCCACGTTCCTGCCACGGGGTCTCCCGGCGATGCGTGGGAGTTTGACAGGCCCCATTTCTCTGGAGGGAGTGAGTTGCATAGGTCAGGTGCACCAGGGTCTGGGCCTGCTTTCCTGTCTTGCCCACCCGCTACGTCCTCTGCTGAGGGCAGCTTGAGGGCTCACCACTGGACCTGTTCCTCTCCCTTTCTGGGTAAGAGTTTGCCTCTCTGTCGGTCACACTGGCCACCCCCTCTCAGCCCCCTACCACCTGTTCAGCCTCCCCCCATCCACCTGCGTTTCTATGCATTGCTGTCACCTGAAGCGGTGGTGTGCTGCCTCATATATCACAGCCACCCTGGAGCATTTCTGTACCCCGTTCGTATCCTGACATAGCCCAGCGAGTCTGGAGGAACCTCTTCTGTGTCACGGAAGCAACATGTTGGCCAGAGGGCCCGGCACACGAATTTGGAAATCCTAGAATCCCCCGCCTGCCTGGCAGCCTCCTGGTCCCATAAAGAGGTAGGGGAACACTGCATTCCACCAAAGGGAAAAGGCAATGCATGAGTGTGGTGCCTGGCCAGGCAATGCATCTCGAGCCTCCAATCCTGCAGTGGCTCTGTGTGGTGTGTGTGTGTGTAGCTTATGCTGTCTGACATAGACCGGCAGGGAGTCCACATCACCACTGCCCTGACAGGGAGGGAGACCACATCATCGCCCTCACTGCACACCGTCTGCAGCTTATTGCTTCCCCAAAGTGGTCATGTGGCTTCATGTAGACCCTGGGGCGTGTCCCTCACTTGGGTCCCAACACTGCATCCCCCAACCCCCCGATACCTCTCGGAGACCCTTGAAATCACGCTGCCTGTGGCACAGGGGGACAGTGTTTTGAGCCAGCGCCCACGCTCATGGCAGCCTGCCGCCTAAGTGAGTGGTAAAGGAAATGGGACCAGGATGAACAGACATACGGCCAACGAAGGCCTGGGGAGGGTCCCTGTGAGAAGATGGCCAAGCATTGTGGGAGGAAGGGGACCGCTGTCTGTGGGACAGACACAAGCTCCAGGAATCCCAGGGCCCACGGTCACGGGTCTTTCCTGTGCACTGCCACACACGGGAGCAATGGGCAGCCCATCATGAGAGGGGGGTGTGTGCTTGCCAGTGTGTCACTTTCCAGGCAACGGGGACAAACGGCAAGAGCGGCGCGCATGATACGCAGCCTCCCCTAGTGTGGCGTCCTCTCCACGTCACACACCTCTGGTCACCGACCTTCCCTAGCCGGTGCACTGCTAGACTGCTGTCATGACATACATGTCTTCTGGGAGCAAGGATGGACGTAGAGAGTATGCAAAGGAGGCTGAGCAGATGGAAAACCGGGGTGCACAGACAGCAGGCGCACAGCTGACATGCGTCTCCCGGACAGCCAAGGTGATCCGCTGAGTGGATTTGTCGGACTAGGGGCACAATGAACAAAGGTGGCGGTGTAAATGGGCAAAGCGGGGAGGTCCCCCTTTACCCGTGTGTGTAGATAGCCGCGTGCCCAGCGCAGCGTGGAATGCAAAGGTCGCTTTCGCATGGCCAGAAGCCAAACAGGGCACCCAGAGCGCACAGAGGGCCGGCTGCAAGCCCCCCGGAGGAGTTGCACTGCACGGGGCCCAGAGCCTTCCTGCCTATGCAACAGACGCGCCCCAGTTTCCGGGTGACCTAGGGGCGGGACCGCCGAAGCCACGCACGCCACCGTCCCTATGATTGGTCCTGAAGGCAGTGAAGCGGCCTGGGCGTGGCTTGGAGCTCCCTCAGCCTCAAAGCCGCAGGCGCACACCTCTCACCACAAAGGCCTCCGAGGCAGCATCGGCATAGCGATAGCCACCGCCGAGGCATCCTGGGTACAGCACCATGCGCATGCGCATGCGCATGCGCATGCGCCCCCTCGACCTTTGGGCTCTGGGAGGAAGGGGGAGCGAGTTGCCAGCCATTGCCCTCAGGGCTCCACTCACTGGGTCTGGGGAGGGGGGCCGTGCTTTCACCTCCCGCTTCGTCGTCGGTAGGAGCCACAGTTGGTGTCTCGGGCCGGGGCCGCATGTTGCACGACTCGTGTTTCCGAAACACTGGGGATGCCCGGAGCCCCCATGCCGCCTTCGACCGGGAACGGGGCGGTCGAGAGACGAGGGCCCGTGGGGACACTGGGTCTCCGGCAGGGCCGGAGGTGCCGCAGGCCGAAGGCTCGCAGGCCACAAGCGAACAGCCTGTGCAGGAAGGCCAGGCCCGACCCGAGAGGCAGGTGGGCGGCCCCAGCGAGATATCGGTGCCGCTGGTGCATGACATAGTGGCGGTGGAGGCGCTGTGGGGCCTGGCGGAGGAGGAGGTTGAGGTGGCGGCCGCGGAAGAGGACGCGCCTGGGGAAGAGGGGCATGAGCAGAGGAAGAAGGGGGAGGAGGACGAGGAGCAGGAGCCGGGGAAGGAGAAGGTCCAAGTTCACGAGGAGGAGGACCTGAAGGGCGAGGGGGAGCAGCAGGACCAGAAGAGCAGAAGGAGGAGGAGGAGGAGGAGGAAGAGGGGGAGAGGCAGCAGGAGTAAAAGATTAGAAGGAGGAGGAGCAGCAGAAGCCCAAGCAGAAGGAGGAAGAGCGGAAGGAGGAGGAGTTGGCGGAAATGAAAGGGGAGGAGCAGGAGCAGCAGGGTATACAAGCGGGCGCGGCGGCGGCCACGGCGCCGGCCGCGGCGGTGGCGGTGGAGGCATTGGCGGCGGCAGTGGCAGGGGAAGGGGACCAGGAGGAGGAGCAGGAGGAGGAAGGGAAGGCGTGCGAGCCATTAAAGGGAGAGCAGAATTGCAAACCGAGGAGGAAGAGGAGCAGGAGAAGGAAGCGCTGGAGGAGCAGCAGCAGGGCGAGGAGGAGGTGGAGGGCAAGGAGGACAAGGAGGAGCGGGTGGAGGAGGAACAGAAGCCGAGTGAGCAGGAAGGCCGATGGGTGGAAGAAGCCCAGGAGCTGCAGGTGAAGCAGGCTAAGAAGGAGCAGGTAGAGTCAGGCCTCCGTCCTTGCCCTTCCCCACTGGAGGCTCTGGAGGCTCTGGAGGCCCTTCAGATAGAGCTACAGCCGGTGAATAAACAAGCCAGCCGGGAGCACGCTCGACTCAAACTCAGGATGTGGCAGAGGCGGCAGCGACATCTGCAGCAGAGAGGTGCCCTTATCCAGGGCATCCGTGGTTTCTGGGCCAAGGCTGTATCCTTCCTGCTGCTGGTGGAGGGTCCACAGGGGGCTGGGCTTGCGCAAGAGGAAGGAAAGGGAGGTGCCATTTAGAGGAACCCAGGACAGGGACTGGAGCTAAGCCACGCTCCAGTGGCCGGGAACGTGCAAACGTGATCCCATCCGGTGGTCCTGGCTCTGCAATGAGTGTGGGAGGAGGGCAGTGCCGGGGTGGGGGAGGCATGTGTGCTTTACGTCGCACCTGGCACGGAAACAGCGCTGGGAGAGTGGGGAGTGGCGGTGGAGGTCCAGGCCAGGTCGGGGAAATGACCGAGGGCTTCTTCCCACACAAAGCCGCGTGGGGGCACGTTTCTGGGTCCCGCTAAGCATCTTGCTGCGGGGAAGGCGATGTGAATGCCCACTGGTCGGCGCGAGACCGGATGTGTGCTGTCTGGCTGTGTGGAAGTAAGCGTCCTCAGTGTCCTCACGAGCACACAAAGCTAGGCGTGGTTGTGGGCGTCTGGGCATGCACAGCCTCCTGTGCGTGTCTAGCAGAGCCCTGCGCGATCCTGAGACCCCGTGGGCCTGGACGCAGCCTGTGGGGAGGGCTTGAGACCCTGGGGGAGGACGCCAGTCCCGGGGGGAGGACGCCTGGATGCTGTCCACACTGGTTCTCTGGTTCGAGCTCTCTCACGCCCAGCACCTGAAGGCTCTTTGACCTGCGGCAGTTTGTGAACCACCCTCAGATGTCAGCCCTGATTAGTAAGCCCGATGAAAGCATGCTTCGCCACATGACCAATTTGAAGGTCGGCCTGGGAGTGGGAGGTGGTGTGGGTGGCTGGCTGTGTGGGGAGGGGAGGTGGTGGGGAGAAGTGATGTGTTCCTTCCTCAGGGGAGGGCGGGTCTCCTGGAACAAGATTTCACATTTCTGCCCCACTGTACCACGGCAGGTGGAGGAACACAAGTTTCCCAGGGAATGCCGGAAGATCCTGCTGTTTTTTGGCAAGAACTCCTACTTCCAGAATGAAGTCGTTACGAAGGAGTATGTCCTAGGCCTTGATGGTAAGTGTCCACTGACTGCATGGGCGGCAGTGGGTGCAGGGTTGAATGTGATTAGTTCTCTGGCGCCTTCTCACATACTCGTCTTCCTGCAGGGTATAGGGCGTCTCATTCCAGTCCCATCCAGTGGTACCCAAGGTACAGACAGGAGGCCTACAGACGCAGGCATGACAACAGCAGCCTCAACTTCTTCAACTGGTTCTCTGACCACAGCTTTGCCGGCTCTAGCAGGATTGCTGAGGTGGGGCCCTGTAACAAGGAAGGGAGGTGATTTTCATGGGTTCCCCCACTGCGTGGGATAGCTACCTGAGGCCTGGCCTGTCTCCCCTACCAGATAATCATAGAGGATCTTTGGCCCAACCCCCTGCCGTATTTCAAGATGAAGGAGGCCCCAGGAGAGAGAACTGAGAGGGAAAGAGGTGAGCAGCCAAGGGTGTGGGCACGGAAATGTGTGTCATGGGGTCCAGGGCACAATTCTCTTCTGCATGGAGGCACCGAGACTCACAGCGGCCCAGGAGGTGACCCCAGGTCAAAAGGGCATCAGCCTGAGACAGGGAGTCTTAAGAAGTAACGTGTCAAAGAGGCTTTGCCCCTTTGGGGAGCCTGAAGGTGGGAAGGGGGCTAGACAAAAAGAATGAGCAAAGCGGGACAACCAAAGCTGGCTCATCACATAGCACGGTGACAACTGTCATTCCCGGACCATGAACCCCACCCTCAGGCCTCCTACCACCATCCCACATGTTGTCTGGCTTCTGGATCCCCTTGTCAGCTTTGGCACAGCTTATCACACCCTCCCATCCTACTTTCCGTTTGGAAACATTCAAGCAACCTTACTCAGGGCCAAGATAAGACTCTCACCTGTCCTGTGTGTGTGTGTGTGTGTGCGTGTGCGTGTGTGTGTGTGTGTGTGTGTGTGTGTGTGTGTCTGTCTGTCTGTCTGTCTGTGTGTACCCATATATCCCAGGGATATGCACGATCTTGAGAAGAGTATGAAGGAGCGTCGCACTTCATCGACCCCAGTGGAAACCCTTCCGATGCTCACCGATGGTCCACAAGATTCTCCTGGCCATGAAATAAGGACAAGGGTGGTGGTGACACGTGGCGCAGGGCAGGGGTCCAATACATTTGAAGAAATATAGAATGGGAGATAAACAGCATGAAGTGTTTGTGTGTGTCTTCCTCTCAGGTTCGCTCTGGGGCGTGTCCATGTATACATGCGGCTGTCCAGAGGTGTAAGTGTTCTGTGCCTGCACATTGGAGTTCCAAGGAAGGGCGGGACGTAGGACATTGTCCGTAGGGATGGGTCACACATTGGGATTGCATGTGAGGTCAGTAAGATTGAAGCAATGGGGACTTGAGTGAGGGAGGCCAGGGCACAAACCTGAGAGAAAGGCCAGTGCCCAGGTTCATAGCTTTCCTGTGAAAATGAGGAAATTCAAGGAAACGGAGAGGCCAGCACAGGCCAGGGATGTCCAATATTCAGGGATTGGGCATGTCCATGATGGTGCCCCCAGAATCCCGCATGGGGACACCCTCAGTCATGTTGACTGAACCGCCACACAGGGAGGAATTCCCAGGGTTGATTACCCTCTGGTTTTCAGACGTCTACCAATGCAGACTGTCTTGTGGACAAGGTCAGGATCTCAGGACCAGCCACACATATTTGAGGGATTGTGAGCAGGTTGTAAGATTGGCGTCCAGGGGAAGGAACCGAGGGACCAGAGGCAGAGTGGGTGGGTAAGACCGATGAAGTTCTGCTTCAGGCAGAGTTGACAGGGACAACATACACACTGCAGAGAAAACAGCCCACTACAGTCTCACGCAACTCCAAAATCACAGCGAACTTTTCTGGTTCCACTTCCTGAAGCTGAGCCTCCCAAACACCGCTTCACTTATTCTCACACACACACACACACACACACACACACACACACACACACACACAAGACTCCTGAAGGAGTCCTAGTGCTGATGCCCTTGTGTGAACTTTGCTGTTTCTGAAAAGACCTCTGGTTACGAATGGGTGGCCCGGATTGCAAGCCAACAGAGGGGAGGGTCGCGGGGAGGTGGGGCTCTTCAAGGGCACGAACACGCCAACCTCTCCCGTGTGCCCTCTGCCCTCTCATCATCAGCCGTGATGAGTCGGGTGATGCTCTTCCTCTGTGTCCACAGGCTTAAGCCGTGTGTCCAACACGCCATGTGAGACTTGTGAGAAGACTCCCAAGTGCAAACACCAGCAGGCGCTCAGGGAGGTCGCCTCGTCCCAGGCAGCCTGTGTTCCTTTGCCTGAGTGCCAGGACAAAGGCTGCCTCAGCCACATAGGGAACGATGGACTTGTGAGGCCTTAGCATTCTGTGCAGAGGTCCCCGGCAGGCCTGGAGCTTAGAAAGGACTGGGACGAGCCTCACCTGCGAAGACGTGAGTGCTGGGATACTCCTTACACAGCAGATGGCTGCTTGCCAGAGATGTCTGTGCTAGGGATGGGGCAAAAGCTCCACCGTGCGAGCAGTGCAGTCGACAGAGTTCAGCCTTGTCCATCGCAGGCTCTTCTGTATCCCCATGTAACACGGCCCCCAGCACAGCGTGCCTGACACTGACCTCCCGACACTAATATTCCTGTCTCCCAAGCTGCCCAAGCTCCCCAGGATCCCCACTGCACAGCTCTGCAGTACAAGAGCCTTCTCTGCAGTGGCTCTATTCCAGAGAAGGCGTGGGCAGTCCCAATGCATGGAGGCCTCTTGCCCCTATCATATGCAGACAACACGGTCAGCGGGGTGTCAGCACGCTGTGGAGTTGAGGATCTGTGCGACCAAGCCTTACCTCTTCCAGGGCAGAGGCTGTCGCACTCTCTAGAAGGGAAGGCAGGCCTTTCTCTCGCTGCTGTCTGCACACTGGCTGGAGAGGCACGTCTTCTCAGCTGCTTGATGGGTAAATGTCAGGGTACCCTGGAAAAGCTCCCAGTGCTGACCCGAGTCTTTGGGTGTGAACATCCAAAGAAAGTATGGCCAGTATTGTGCAGTGGGAATACGGCCTCAGTGGTCATGAGGCTGGGCCCTTTGGGGCATCTTCCTGCACAAGCAGGCCGTTACTTGATAGGTCTTGCCGAGCAGGAACACTTTACGGGACAGGTGAACACAGGGTCCCCCACATGTTAATATCTCCAGCCAATACCTCCTTAGGGGCCAGGGTGACGTTTCCGCCCGGCCTGTCCCAAAGACAAGGTACGGACAAGGTGTGGGTGTGGAATGCACTCACGGCACCCAGAGCCAAACCCTCGAGTGTGGACACTTGAGGTCCGTGGGCAGAGGCCTCGGTGCTCTGTGTCTGAGGGATTACAGCCCTCATGCTGCACACCCGGCATCCCCGGGTGTCCTCCCGTATCCGCAGCTCTCCCCGGGGAGCCCTAGGGTCCAGGAGCTGCTAAAGCCCCTGCACAACTGTATCTGCTGCCCAGCGGCCTCTTCCACCCCAACATCAGCGTGTGTGGGCTCCAGAGTGCTGTCCCTCGAGAGAGGACACCCTCAGCAATTCAGGAGCCTTCTGACTTCCATGTCTCTGAACCACACGTGTCTCATTGGCCTGTCGGGATCGTCACGTTGTTCTCTGTTCACAGGAAATGTCTCGCATTGCCTGTGCTCCTCTGTCTCCCTGAGTGAGCCCTGGCGTGTTTGTGTCTTTTCCTGGCTTTGCCTGTGCCGACACCTCTCTGGTGATGCCTCCTTGCCTGGCCTAAGTGGGCACAGCTGTACCCGTGTAACCGCCTTCGTCTCTGCACACCTGTGTGTTGGGTCAGCTGTGGCTCTGGTGGCCTGTCTTGTCTTTGGTGTATGCTTCTGCGCTTGAGTGTGCTTCCCTCTGCATTCAACCCCTTTCTTCCACTGACAGATCCAGTTGCTGTCCTGCTGTCAGGTGGAGGGGCTTCTGCGTGTTCTGTTCTATGTTCCAGGAGCCAGAAATCCTTCCGTGCCTGTAGGACCTTCGTCAGAGGATTGGCCATGCACTCACTGCCAGCCAGTTAATGTCCCCAAATGCAGCTGGCTTGCTGTGAGCATTCCGTCACACCTCTATTTTCTGTCCTTCTGTTTTCAAACCCTTTGCGCCCGAGGGGCTCAAACGTCACTGGCCTGCACATTGCAGATGCAGGCGTAAATTGTGAAAAGCGGACCGGCAACGTTTTCCCACTTACTCTTTTGCCACGTGGCATGTTCCTGGCTGGGAGAGACTTCCCCCTGCCAGTGTGTGTCTCGTTTCCCTGTGCCTCCTGTGTGTTCTGGTCCCTAATTTGTCCATTACGTCCTACCTGGGAGTCTGATCCATGTTTGCAGGAACGAGGCTGACACCTTTGACTGCTGGGTTCTGAGCTCAGCTTAGTCCACCAGGACTAGTGCGTGCCTGAGGGACACAACGGGCAGTGACGGATGTGCCCGTATCCTTCACGTGCAAGCGCTCCGTCCAGCCACCTTCACCGGGACATTTCTCAGCGACCCCTCTTTGTGTGTGGTGAGAGCACTTGCCTCTGAGAAATCTGACGAGGCGGTGAAGCATTGCTTACGGCTGCCCTGTGCAAGTTAGATCTCCAGAACTCATGCACATGGCATGACTGCATCTTCACACCCGAGCCCCGACACCTCCTCATCGCACCCTCCCCTGATTAGCACCACTCTACTCTCTGGTGGACTGCATGCCTTTAACTCCTTTAGTCTCCTCAGGAATCCATCAGGCAGGGCTCACCACCACTGTGCTTCTGTCAGGGGCTGGCTTCTTTCAGTGAGCCCAGTGCTTTCTGCACTGATGCTCAATGCACCCGCAGAAGGGTGAGCCACACTAAGCCCGGCGGCAAACCCTTTGGCCCTACGTTTCCCACACGTGTGCCTGGTGGCAGAGGTGCACAAGGAGCCCGCCTGCATGCGTCTCCCAGGTCCTCCACAGGGTACAAAGTACCGCCTCAGGAGGCTGATCCGCATCAGATGGGCATAGCTCTGCTTGCACGTGTTAGCCTTTCGTATCATACAGGCAGCCCAGACTTAGAAATCCTGCTACCTGCTTACAACTATCCAGCCCTCGTGCTTCTGCAGACGCTCTGTGTCTGTACAGACATTTGAGTCACGGTCTCGTGACCTTCCAATACAGCTTGATGGTCTGTCCTTAGCTTACAGCCTGGGATGCGGTTCTCACTCATTGTCCTCCCCTCGGGTGCGAGTTTCCTCCATCACTGTGGTGGAAGGTAACCTTTATCACCATACGTTGGCTTGAAATTACTGGGCGGATCACCTGTCTGCGTCCGGGGATCCGAAGGAGACCTTGGCTCTTTTGCACACGGTCCACACTTTCTCTGTAATGAGTCGCTTTGGATGAGAAGCTTGCCAGAGGCGAGGGGGCCTCAGAGTTGAGCACATTTCCTGGGCATCTGTGAGAACTTCGTTGGTTCCACTCGGAAAGCATTGACATTCATGGATGTGCAGCCTCTGCTTTTGCTTGAATTTGCCGAGCTTTGGGACGTGATTTCTTCCCGCATGTGCTGTGCCTAAATCTCTGCTGTGTCTTTCCGGCAGTCCCGTTTGCTGTCTCCTGCTGGTAAGTACAGGACTTCCAGCAGCCCTGTGGGGAACGGGTCCTTGTTTTCTTCCCTGCGGTGCCCTCTTCCTCACCCCGAATGACCTCACTGCAGCTTCCTCCTAGTTCAGCGATCGTTTCAGACTGCCCTTAAGGTCCAGGTGGGAGCGGTGCCTTTTGTGCTGAGGGCTGACCACTGTAGAGCATTCGTCTCTGTGCAAATTGCACAGGTGAATTTCACCAGGTGAAAAGAGAGTGCACACTGCAGTTGCCCTGTCTTCAGAGTCAGCCCACCTGTCTCCGCCTCGGCTGCCCCTGCTCTCCTTCCTCCTACCCTCTCCTTGCCTCCCCCTCCCTTGTCTTCTTCCTGTCCCTCCCTCCCACTTTCCTTCCAGCTCTCTTTGTCTTCGTCTCCCTCCTCTCCATCACTAATGCCTCCCCCTGTCTCCGCCTGTCTTCCTTGTAATAGGTGCCCCTCTGTCTCTTCTTGTCTTGCTCCTCCTCCCTGTCTCTCCCGCCAATCTCCCCGGACTCTCCCTCTCCAGGCTGGTCTTCCCCTCCACTCGTCCTTCCTTCATCTGCTCTGCTAGCACGTGTCTCTCTCTCTCCCTCTATAGCTCTGTCTCTCTGTGTGTCTCTTTTTCACTGTCTCTCTCAGTGGACCTTCTGTGTCTGGGTGCATGCTTCTTCAGAATTCTTGTTGGTGCCTGGGAAATGGGAAGGGAACTCGTCTGCTTTCGTGTGTACTAGTGAAAGCAGGCACGGGGCTTTCTCAGAGACAGACACAGACAAGTCTGCAATTCTCGGTGAAGGGCCCCTACGTGCCCTGCGTGGTTGGAGTCGTCCTCCTTTTAGTGGAAGGTTAGATTTCAGGACCGGAGCAAGCTGCTAAATCCTACTACCCCATCTCCCTGGCGCTCTGTACGGAGATCAGTAGGGCACCAGTGGCAGATGGTGCTCTGGGGGTTGTTCTTTGCTCTGCATTGCAGTGCAGTGAGGTCTACTGAGCTGTGTTCTTGCAAGGACATGGCGGTGGGGTGGGTCTAGGGTGGGTGTCACTGGTTCTGGGTGGGCACCCACCTTACCGCCGCCCTCAGCCTGACGGCCAACGAGGAGATACCGTGGGGACGGCCATGTGGCCCCGGTAGGCGTGACACTAAGGACTTCTCCAGGCTTTGCCCCAGCTTCATGAAGAAGGGGCAAGGCACGGAGCAGGGAGTGGCTCACGGCGTGGACGATCCTGTGCTGAATGCTCTGGTGCCCGTAGTGAGGCCTCTGGGGAAAGGGTGTACAAGCGACCACAGACTGCGCGATACCGGGGACCTCGCAAGTGAAGGCTGGAAGGTGACAGCGCTGAAGAGGACATGCGGCAAACGGGGGCCACGCTGGCACCTTGGCACTCGCTCCAGAGCCTGGACCGGCCATTGGCGCGCGCTTGCTGGCGGCCAGCACCCTGTCTTGCTGTCTTGCAACTGATTGCTCCCCGAACCTGGCCAGCTGGCCTGACCTGCCCTGGAACCACTTCGCCCCCAGGCCGCATGCGCACACTCTTCACTGCCTCTGTCTCGGCCCCTCCTCCACAGCAGCCACAGCCAATGCGGAGTCCTCAAATCCCAGAGCCTGTGCGCCTGCGCTCAACTTTGGCGGGCTGCGGCGGGAGGCTTCAGGGAGCTAATGGTCTTGCGGCCAAGGCTCCCCCCACCTGCTGCCGTTTCCTGTCCTTGTCCTGAGGCTGCCCTAGCTACACTGGGGCCGGGGCCGAGCGTCATGGCCAGCGTGTCGCGGTCCGGACAAAGCGGAGATTCCCGCCGACCCTGGGCCCTGATCGTCCCGGATGCGAAAGGTGGAGAGTCCCGGCCCCGCGGGAATGCAGGGGCGCTGGAGGGCGTGGGCTGGCCGCAGTCCCCAGGTTCAGGGGCGGCAAGCGCCCATCCTGTGCAGGAAACCCAGGCCGGGTGTGAGATACAGGTGGCAAGCCCAGCGGAGGAATTGGTGCTGATATTGGATGACGGAATGGTGGCGGCTGAGGTGGTGATCGGGGAGGAGGAAGAGGACGGCGAGGCGACCAAGGATGAGGTGGCTGGAGAGGAGAATTCTGAGGAAGCCAAGCCAGAAGCAGAGGACATGCACGAGGAGGAGGAGGAGGTGGAAGTTGAGAGACAGCAGCAGGAGGAGTTTCAGGAGCAAGAGGAGAAGCGCGAGGCAGATGCAGAGGCGGAGGAGGGGCCCCAGCTCTCACAGCCGCTGCAGCAGCAAGAGCCAGCGCTGCGTCCTGCCTCAGCCCAGGACCCGCTGGCAGCACTGGAGCGTCTTCAGCTGGAGATCAGCGCTGGGAATGCCCAGGATTCCAGGGCCTTATGGCGGCTGAAGCGCAGGATTCTTCGGAGGCAGATTTCTTACCTGGATCACAGAAGGGCCATCATCAAGCACATCCCTGGCTTCTGGGCCCAGGCGGTATCCTTCCTTGTGCTGGTGGGTGATGGCGGGGGCTGTTGTGCAGGAGGGCTGGGCACTGAGAGCAGGGTGCCTCAGGGCGATGGCCCCCAGAGAGGAGAGCTGGGGAATGGTCCCTGGCCCTGGGTTGGTGTGGTCTGGGATCCAGTGTAAGGCCTTGGACAGGGGCGGTTGTTGGGGATGGGGGGACTTGGTGACTGGGTCTGTTTCCTCTAGGTCTCCGCCAACGTTGGCCTGCAGGCTGGTCTCAAATATTACTTGCAGACACGAGCCATGTGTCCCCATGCTACCAGAGCTAGGGTAGCACAAAGCAGCCTTCACTCAGAGCAGATAAGGCAAGGAAACATTTCGCTGCAAAATGGGAGAGTTACGCAGGCCGCACACCCACCTTCACATTCACAGGCTGTGCACGTTTCCTAGCAGTTCCTTCAAAAGAGAGCATTTCAGACACACACTCATGACCTTTAGTGGAACCACGCCACGCCCCTTTGCCAGACAGTAGGACGACTGAGACCCACTCCGAATGGGGTACAAGCTGCCTCCCCAGACCCTGACACATGACACACACACACACACACACACACACACACACACACACACAGAGGATTCTCTCCTGGTATCTCCACCCCTGCTTCCCTCTCTGTCCTCAGGCTCCGGCTCGGTCCCACCCATGTCTTTCTCTCCGGACTGGCTGTGTCACTGTGTCTAATCCTTTTCCCTCCTCGGCCCTCCTCGGCCGTGCTTCTCGATCTCTTTCTCCCTCCCACACCCTCTGCTTGCAGCGTAAGTGTGCAGTCGGGTTCCTGTAAGCCATGTTATTCCATCTGGACTCAGGAGGCTGGTGACAACATAGGTCTTCACGGGAATATGCCAAGAAACCCAGCCGTGAGGAGGGGTCAGAGCACATGCCGACATCACAAGCTATGATGGGCTGCTGGCAGCCCACACAGGTCAGATATAGGAAGGAACTGTGAGGCGTGCAGGCAGTGGAGTCTCTCCCTGCTGTGTGCAGACAGCGTGGGAGGTACAGGAAGCCAACGGACTGCCCAGTGTCGATGGGGTCTGATGCATCTGCAGAGGCTGAGGAGTGTGGGGACTAGTGTTTCCTGGTCTTTCTGCACATGCCGTGATCTAGTCCCTTGCTCTTAGCCTGGGAGGGTTGGAGGGGGGCTGTGTCTGTTTCCACAGCATCTGAAGGCACAGCTCCTTGACACAGCACAGATTCTGAATCACCCCCAGTTGTCGGCCATGATCGGTGCCCAGGACAAAGACGTGCTCAGCTACGTGGTCGACTTGGAGGTGAGACCGGGGAGGCTGTGGCTGGGGGCTGTCCCGTCGGGTGTGGGATTTGGGCAGGAGAAGGTGAGGCAAAGGTGCTCACCCTCACAGCCAGGCAAGTAGCTCAGGACCCCGAGGGAGGACACTTGCCCCCTCCTGTCCCATTGCTCACGGCAGGTGGAAGAAGTGGGCCATCCCAAGTACCGCTGCAGAGTGATGTTTTTCTTTGGGGCCAACCCGTACTTCCGGAACCCAGAGATCATTAAGGAGTATCAGCTGAGCTTTGCTGGTAGGGTGTGGGTCCCATGATGGTGCGGGGCAGGGGGATGAGGAGCATGAATCAGGGGCAGGAGGGAGGGGGAGGGGGAGGGGCAGGTGGGTGGGGAGGAGGCCATCAGCTTGCTCCTCAAATCCTCTCTTCCTGCAGGCTACAGGACATCGCGTTCCACTCCAGTCCAGTGGTTCTGGGATTATGAACGTGGAGCTCCCAGTCGCAGGCATGACCCCACCAGCCTTAACTTGTTCAACTGGCTGTGTGAGCACAGCTGCCCAGGGGCCAACAGGATTGCCGAGGTGGGGCCCCTGAGGCCTTCGTCAGCAGTGGGGATGTGGGTGGCCCCCGGCCAGAGAGGAGAGTGGGCTATGCCCAATGTGGCGCCGGCCTGTGTCCTCTTCCAGATCATCATCGAGGACCTGTGGCCCAATCCCCTGCAGTACTACCTGAGGGAGGAAGGGACCAGAAGACAGTGATCTGACGTGCTCACGTGTCGGTGAGGACCCCAGTATGCGGTGTGTTGACCTGCGTGTTGTATGGGCAAGGGAACGTGGGCCACACATTGGCTTGGAAATGGAAGGTCCGCCGACACAGGGACACAGGTAGCATGGGGAGAGGGTGGGAGGATGACAGGGGACCTGCAGAGACTCAGCTGCAAACACACAGAGGGTCGAAGCCTGCAAACCAAATGCAGTTGTGCTGTGGGCTGGGGCTTTGGAGAGCAACTGGGGAGGAGCAGTGCTTCACCACAAATGCTCCCCGTGGATGTCCGCCCTGTCCCGGGCTTCCCCCTGCTCCTTCAGTCTGGATTTGCCTGCCAGTCTTTGGGTCAGGAGCTGCCGTGTCCCCAGGCGCCACTGTGGTGAGAATCTCGCACTTCCTTCCATGTGCCCCACCACGCCATGTCCTCCCGCAACCCGACAGCCATTCTTAGAACTGGTCCAAGGCCATTGGGGGCTGGAAATGAATCCCTGGGTGAGAAAGCAAGGGGGATCGCAAAAGGGCGAGGCACAAGAGTGACACCATCTGGGATGTATCTGCAAATATCCCGTATCATTCTTGGTGTCTGTTGCGTGGGGGTGCGTGTGTGCGCGTGTACGCAAATGTGTCTGCGTGTGCCCACATGCGTCAGGGGCTCTGCATCTGTGTGGGCGTGAATGGCGCAGAGCTTCTATCTTTGCCCATGCAGAAACAATGGAGGACGCCACCAGTGCTGGAAGAGATGGGTGGATGAGTCTCCTGTCTTCTACGTGCCCCGGAGAGAATTGAGGAAGAGATAACGTGTGGCAGCCTTGAAGAGGTTCCACGATGTTTATGTGGACACATACAGGAAGCTAAAAACCCTTCTGTTTTTGTGTATGTGTTTGTGTGTGTTTATGGGGGACGCAAGGAGGCTCGACGAGAACGGGACCTGAGTGTGACTGTCCTAGCCGCTGCCCGGGTGATTCTGTGTGTGCAGGAGAGGTGCAGTACTGGGGTGGGGCCGGTGTTGCCATGTGCACAGAGGCCTGCCTTCTTGGGCAGGAAGAGCCTGGAAGGAGGAGGAGGAAGAGACAGACCTGTTATTTGGAGATTTATTGTATAGGCCAGAGCCGAAAGGCAGGGAAGGGGATTGCACAGTGGGACCAAATTGGTCCATTGGGTCGTGGTACAGTGTGGCCAGGACTCGGGGGGGTTTCATCCAGGACCCTTGCTCCCAGAGGGGTGTTGTGTCCTTGGTGAGATAGAATCCAGTCAGCAAAGCCTCCAGTCAGGATCAGAGCTAAGACCACATGTCCCCGGACAACTCAGGAGCAGGCAGCCTTCTCATAGTCGATGGCAGTATACCTTGCTGCTGCCTCCCACACCCGGGGCTCCTTTGACCCCGAGCCCTGTCCTCAGACAGTGGCTCAGGATGGGAGATGTGTGAGGGGGAGGGGCAGGTGTGGGTTGTGGGCAGCAGCGAGGCTTATGAGTGGGAATGCATGGAGAGAGTACGCACGAGGGCAGAGATCCAGCGTGAGTTCGTGCGAGTGTGTGTGGGCGTCTGTGGCAAACTGGGCCTGAGATCCGTGGTGGTGCCGGCAGTGTGAGCGTGCATATGTTCGTGCGATTGCGTAGCCGTGTGTCTCTGTGTGTGCAGGAGTGGGTGGTTAGGCCACTGGAGAGACAAGGAGAGACACAGCGGTCTGTGTGAATGAGGTGCTTATGTGGGACGGTCAGGTGCCAGAATACAAGAGTGCAGTCCCTTCCCTCCTGAGTCCTGATGGTAATCGCTGGGATGGGTGCAATCGTTGCTGTGCCAGGGGGCTCAAGTCAGGATGCAAAAGGGAGATTGGTGCAAGGTCAAGAGGGGGGCCGAGGGGAGGACAGCCTGTGTCCAGTGGCCAGTGGACCACTTGTGAGTAAGTGTGCTTGTGTGTGTGTTAGTGTGTGTCTAGGTGGGAGTGAGTGTGTGTGTGTGTGTGTGTGTGTGTGTGTGTGTGTGTGTGTGTGTGAGTGGCTCTGGTGGGCCGACAGTAGCAAATACGTAGGGGCTACATGGTGTGCCCAGGCTTTGTGCACAGGGTAGCTAGGGAACCCAACCTGTCAGGCTACGTGGTGTGCAGAGGGCGTAGGTATTTCCCTGGAGGGAGCCGTCTAGCAAAAATCTCTGCTCTTGGCAGACGAGCCATGTTTTGTCGCCAGTCAGCTCTTCCTTGGGGCTCTCCTCTCTGCTTCCTGTGCACCAGGCCCAGGGAAAGGGAGGAGCTGGGACCCTAGACCTCAGGTGACTTGAGTCCCCCAGGGGTGCCATAGCAGGGTGGTGTGCGTGATCCATGTGTGGATGGGCAGGTGAGCAGCCTGCCAGCTGCTCTCTGAGGGGACAGTTCCTTGCCAGCAACACCTCTCCCCGCAGCACAAGATCACCACTGTCGCTGCAGCTGGGCTGGGGACATGTCAAGGTGTGTCCCAGAACTGTGTTCCCCTTGCATGTAAGTGGTGCCAGAATGCGCCTCTCAGTCCCTGTGCGGGTGACCCTGATTAGCCTCAGGCTTTGTCGACTCCTGGCCTCATGTAAATGGGGAACTGGGTTCCTTTCTCAGTGTCTCAGCGGTTGCATGTCGACAGAGGATGCTGTGGACATTGTGGTCAGGATTCTGACCGGGCTCCCCCCGCCCTGCCCCAAACCACAGTGGGCAGCACATGGCCCACTGTGTGTGCGCTTTGGGGAGGCTAAAGCCGTACAGCCCCTCCAGTATTCTTCTCAGGTGGTGGACGGTCAAAGGGGCCTAGGGAGGAACACTGGTCCCAGTCTGCTGCCGGCTGTGCCCACAGGTGTGTGTGCCCAGCTCCTTGACGCTGAAGCTGCAAGGCTTCCGCACTGCCCCCAAAGCCCCATCCCTAGAATTTGCGTGTGGGCCAGATGGAAGTGAAGTCCCAGTGACCCTGCGGGATCACAGCGGGTGGTCTCGTCTGTGCCTGGCCACCCACCTACCTGCCTTCCCCGCAGCCCGTGGCCCCCATACAGGGCTTTCGGTAAACACACGGCCACCGTCCAGCATGAGAGGAAAGGCTTGACGGTGTCCCAGTACCGCTGGTCATGTGTTGGCTGCTGCCAGCTGACAGCATGGAGACCCCATGGCCCAGTGGAGGATGTCCGACCTGTCCTACAAGGAACTGGGGACGACTGTACGGATGCATCAGGTCCCATGCAGTAACCTAGGCCTGACCTTATCCGCCTAGGGGGTGATCGAAGCGCCTTGGGGTCCCAGGCCTGGCATACGTGTCGGTGAGCTTCCTCCTGGATGGCGCTGCCGACACAAGGCTGGCTGGTCAGGGGTCGCGTGGGAGGCCCGTTGGGTCCCGGCCTCTAGGTCCGATACTGCTGTAGGTGTTGTTGAAAAGACAGAGCACGATATGACCATCCCTTGGGTGTCGCTGCACCGGGGATCCCGTCGCTGCTCCCAGGTTCCCACTACCGAGTCTCCCCGGGAGGCCTGGGAGGTTGCCAGGCTCCTTTTGCAGGGACACAAAGGCCTGTGAGAGCCCATCCGCAGGGTCCGGTGCTCATTGCGGATGACTTGGGGGCAGTGCGAGATCTATTGCTCCCGTCCTTAGAGGAGATTGTGGTAGTCTTAAGGGACAAAGATGTGCCTGGAGAATAGAAGGATGTCCAGAGGAAGCATTGGAGGAGGAAGAGGACGAGGAGGAGTAGGAGGATGAGGAGGAGTTGGAGGAAGAGGATTGGGAGGAGTTAGAGCTGGAAGAGAAGGGTGAATGATTGGGTGCAGGAGAGGGAACAAGTGGAGGAGGAGGATGTCCAGGATGAGGAGGAGCACGAGCCAAAGGAGCAGGAGCAGCTGGGGGAGGATGTTGAGGAGGACGAGAGCAGAGGGAAGAGGGTGGGGAGAAAAGATAGAGCCAGGGTTCCAGAGCATGAGTAGAAGTGTAGGAGCAGAAGGAGGAAGAGCCCGAGGAGGAAGAGGTGGAGGGAGAGGAGGAGCAGGAGGAGTTGGAGGAAGAGGATTGGGTGGGGTTAGAAGAAGAGGAGGAGGAGAAGGAGCAGTGAATGACTGGGTGCAGGAGAAGGACAAATGGAAGAGGATGATGTCCAGCACCAGGAAGAGGAGGATTACGGGCCAGAGGAGCAGGAGCAGCTGGAGGACGGAGTCGACTAGGACGAGAGCAGAGGGAAGAAGAGGTGAAAGGTCAGAGGTAGGGCAGGAAGGGCAGTAGCAGGAGAGGACCTGGAGAAGGAGGAAGAGTCCTAGGAGGAAGAGTTGGAGGAGGAGGAGGAAGAGGTGAAGGACGAGGAGGATCAGATGGAGGAAGAGGACTGGGAGGAGTTACAGGAGGAGGAAGACGAGTGAATGATCGGGTGCAGGCGAGGGAAGAAGTGGAGGAGGAGGAAGTCCAGGACGAGCAAGAGGAGGAGCACGAGTCGAAGAGCAGTAGTAGCTGGGGAGGAAATTGAGGAGGACGTGAGCAGAGGGAAGAAGAGGAGGAGGAGGAAAGGTAGAGCCAGGGCTGGAAGAGCAGTAGCTGCAGAGGGGGAGCAGAAGGATGAAGAGGCCCGAGGCTAAGACTTCCAATACTGTGTTGAATAACAGTGGAGGCGGTGGACATTCCTGTCTCGTTCGTGACTTGAGCTGAGAGCTTTTGCTCCTTGAGATGATATTCACGTTGGGTCGTTCATACATGGCTTTATGATCTCGATGTGTGCTCCTTCTATCCCTACTTTCTTGAGGGGTTTTACCAGGAAAGGATGCTGTATTTTGTCCATCACTCTGTCTGCATCGATTGAGAGGATCCTGTGGTTCTCGTCCTTTCTTTTATTGATGTGAGGAATCACGTTAATTGTTTTGCAGATGTTGAACCAGCCCTGCGTCCCAGGTACAAATCCCACTGGGTCGTGGTGAATAACATTTTCATGTATTGTTGGATCCGAGTGTCTAATACCTTGTTGAGGAGTTTTGCATCCATGTGCATCAGGGAAATTGGCCTATAGTTCTCCTTTTCAGTGGGGTCTCTTTCCGGTTTTGGAATCAAGGTAACGCTGGCTTCATAGAAAGAGTTTGGAAGTTTTCCTTCCATTTCTATTGTGAGAACAGCTTCAAGAGAATAAGTGTTAACTCTTCCTTAAATGTTTGCTGGCACTCCCCTGGAAAGCCATCTGGCCCTGCAGTCTTCTTCCTCCGGCAGGTTTTTGATTACTAATTTGATTTCTTTACTGGCGATGGGTCTGTTCAAATTTTCCTTTTCTTCCTCTTTCAGCTTTGGTAGTGTATACATTTCTAGGAATTTGTCCATTTCTTCCAGATTGCCCATTGTATTGGCAAATAATGGCTCCTAATATTCTCTTCTTATTGTTTGCCTTTCTGCTGTGTTGGTTGTGATGTCTCCTCTTTCATTCTTGCGTTTCTTTATTTGGGCCCTTTCCTTTTTCCTTTTCATCAAACTGATGACTGGCTTATCAATTTTGGTAATTCCTTCAAAGAAGCAGCTTCTGGGCTCATTGATCTGTTCTCCTATTTTGGTTTGTTTCTTTGTTTGTTTGTTTGAGGTTGTTTTTGTTTTTGTTTTGTTTGATTTTTGGTTTCAATAGCATTAATTTCCGTTAATCATTGTTATTTTCTGTCTCCTGAATGTTTTGGGTTTCGTATGGTGTTCTTTTTACAGCCTCTTAAGGCGTAAGGTGAGGTTGTGTCTCTGAGATCTTTCTTTCTTCTTTAGCAAGACCTGACTTGCTAGATAGGTCCTCTTATAACCGACCCTGGTGCGTCCCAGAGGTTTTGGGTTGTGGTGTTATCACTGACTTCCATATACATTTTCATTGACTTCCGTATACTTTTTATATTCTCTTTCAACCCTTGCTTAGCCCGTTCAATCTTTAGTAGGATGTTCTTCAGTCTCCCAGTATTTGTTACCTTTCCAAATTGTTTCTTGTAGTTGATTTCGAGTCTCTTAGTGTTGTGGTCTGAAAATATGCACGGTGTGACCTCGATCTCTTTGAACTTCCTTAGGGATGACTGTTTTCCCCAGCATATGATCTATAGAGGAGAATATTCCGTGAGCACCGGAGAAGAATGTATATTCTGCTGCTTTATTATGAAATGTTCTGAACATATCTGTGAAGCCCATCTTGTCCAGTGTGTCATTCAAAGCCCCCGTTTGCTTGTTGATTTTTCGTTTACATGATCTGTCTATTGCAGTGAGTGAGTGCATAGAAGTCTCCTCCTATGATGGCATTACTAAGAATGAGGTTCCTTATGTTTGCGTTTAATTGGTTTGTATATTTGGTTGCTCTCAAATACGCCACATAAATGTATCCATTTGCTAGGTCTTCTTGGTGGATAGACCCCTGAATTATGACATCATGCCCTTGTGTACCACTTGAGACAGTCTTAAATTAAAGTCTAGATTGTCTGATAGAAGTATGGCTACTTTGGCTTTGTTTTGTTGACGGGTAGCATGACAGATGATTCTCCATCCCCTTCTTTTCACTCTGAAGTTGTTTTCACATCTAAAGTGGGTCTCTGGTAAACAGCATATCGATGGAACTTGTTTTCTCATCCATTCTGTTCCCCTATGTTTTTTGATTGGAGCATTCAGTCCACTGACGTTTAAAGTAGTACTGAAAGACACGATTTTATGGCCATTATCTTGTTTGAAGAGTTGGAGGAAAACATATCTATATATCTTTATATCTGTATCTACGTCTCCATCTCCATCTATATGTATATGTGTATGTGTATGTATATGTGTATGTGTATGTGTATGTATGTATATGTATATGTATTGTATTAACTGTATCTATATATCTATATCTATATCGATATGTATATGTCTATATACATCTATATATATAATTCTATATCTATTTGTATATATAAATATAATTATAAAGATAGATAGATAGTTAGATAGATAGATAGATAGATAGATAGATAGATAGATAGATAGATATCAATTTCCCTCTGAGTGTCCCCCCTTAAAATTGCATGCAGGTGTGATTTAGCGGTCACAAACTCCTTTAAATTTTGTGTATCTGGGAACCTTTTTCCTCTGTTTCTATTTTGAATGATGGCCTTGCTGCATAAAGAATTCTTCACTGTGGATGTTTCTAATTCAGCACTTTGAACGTATCCTACCACTCCTTTCAGGCCTGCCAAGTTTCTCTGGATAGGTCTGCTGCAAACCTGATCTGTCTTCTCTTGTAGTTTAGGGACTTGTTTCCCTTGCTGCCTTGATGATTCTCTTTGCCTGAGTACTTTGTGAGTTTGAATATGATATGCCTTGCTGAGGGTCAGTTTTTGTTGAATCTGATGGGGTCCTCGGTGCTTCCTGGATTTTGATGGTGTGTCTTTCCCCAGGTTAGCAAAATTTCCCACTATGATTTGCTCACATAACCTTTCTACCCCTTTTTCTCTCTCTTCCTCTTCGGGACCCCTATGATTCTGATGTTGTTTTTCGTTCTGCATGAGTCACTGATTTCTCCAATTCTTCAATCGTGCTCTTTTCCTTAATCTCCCTCGATTTTGCTGCTTCCATAGTCTCCATAAGTTGGTCCTCTGAATCGCTGATTCTCTGTTCTGTCTCATCCATCCTTGACACCGCTGCATCCATCCGTCATTGCAGCTCAGTTATATCATTTTTAATTTCATTCTGGCCAGTTTTTACTGCATTTTTTCTCTGCACAAAGGGACTCTAATCTACATTGGACTGCAGCTAGTATTCTCATAATCGTGCTTCTAAATGCTGCTTCAGACATCTTGCTTGTGTCTGTGTTGGTTGAATCCCTGGCTCTCGTTTCTTCAGGCTCTTTCTTTCTGGGTGAATTCCTTCCCTTTGTCATTTTGAATGGAGAAAAGGAACTCATGAGGTAGAAAATTCAATGAAATATTCAAATTATAAAATGTTAAAAGTAAAAACTTAAAAACACACATGTGAATAATGGAATGAATGATGCTAGATTCTAGGCATGTTTCACCTGGGTGTTGAAAGTGGTTTTGACACAGGAGAGAAAAAAACGTGGGAGTGGAGAAAAATTTAGAAAATACTAATAAAAAATATTAAAAAGGGAAATGTTGTGAGAATTTGAAAAACCAATACACTGAAGTAGACTAAAAGGAGAAGATGGGAGTAAAATAGAATCTGTGAATATAGACACAAAAGGAAAGAATCATGTAGAAGAGTATTAAAGAAAGTTAGTAAAATTTCCACCTGCCCAGTCTCCTTCGCCTCTCCGCGCACAAAAGCACCTCCCTTCCCATGCCTCCTCGCTCTCCAAGTTCACTTCTGCATGCCACGTACCTGCTGAATTCGGTGGTTCAGGATATGCAGATTGCTGTGCTAATCCTCCAGTCAGTTTCCTGGGTGGGTAGGATGGTTTAGTGTTGGTCTGGCTGTATCTCATGCACGCGAGACACTTAAGAAGCTTCCATGCTGTCTGCCATCCGGGCTCCTCCCCAAAGAGGTGAGATCTGTAGCACCAGTTCTCCGATATGAGACATCCCACAGGAAAGTTGTGGTCGGTGACAAAGCGGAAAAGGGCATGTACCAAACAGGGAGGTCACCCTGGAGGGGGAGGCAGAGAACCTGCTCCAGACCTGGGAGGGGAGGCAGGGGCTCAAATGCTGGAGCCACGCCCACTGCCCTCCAGCTGATTGTTCCTGAACAGCAGCCAACTGTCTGGGTCTGGCCTGGAGCGCCTTCACCCCAAGGACCCATGGTCAAAAAGTTCACTGCCTCTGCCTCTGCCTCTCCCCCACCTCCACCGCAGCCACAGCCACAGCCACAGCCACAGCCACAGCCACTTCAGTGTCCGAAGGGCCACGGGGCCGTGGGCGTGCTTCCCAAATGCTGGTGGGCTCCAGAAGGAGGCAGCAGGCATTTAAAAACCTTGGGCCTTGACACTCCACCTGCTGGGCCTAGTCTGGAGCCTCATGCCTCAAGTTCCCACTCCTTCTGCTCTATGGCCCTAGCCTGAGGATGGGCTAGGGCCCCAAAGCAAGGGAGTCCTGTTCCGGAAAACGCTGAGATTCCTGACAATACCGGGCCTCCATTCTGCTGGAAGAGGGCGTTCGAGAGTCCAGGAATCGTGGCAACACCCCTGTCTCAGTCCCAGACAATTTCACTCATTCATACGCACTCACACGCACACGCACGGGCACGGGCACACACACACACACTCCCCCTCTGTGGCTGTCTCTAGTGGCGACTTACTCTCCTTCTTCGGCCTCCTTCCATGTCCCTCTGGCCTCTGTCTGTCTCTGAGTCCCTGTGATCATTTTCTTGAGGGAACGCTTCCTCCCTCCCGCACCTCCATCTCTCTTTCTCTGTCTCTGTGCTGTCCTTGCACAGTATCAGTGCATCTGGGTTTCCGTGAGCTGTGCGTGTCCATATGGACGGAGTAGGCTGCTGATGGCACAGGGCTGCAGGGGAACACACAAAGGAACGCACAAGTACCAGGGGTCAGAGCACATCCAGACCTCCTAAGCCGTGACTGCCTCCAGGCAGCCCACACAAGCTGGGTATACATGTGAACTGAGAAAGGTCAGTCCCTTGGCCCTTGCCCTGTAGGTTGCAGCCAGCTGGGAGGTACTGAAACCCAAGGGACTGCCCAGTGTTGAGAGGGTCTGAAGAAAGGGCAGGAGCCGAGGAGGCAGGGAACCTAGTCGTAGCTGGTGTTTCTCCACATGCCATGTTCCGGTGCCATTGGTACTGGAAGGTTGGTATCAGTTGTGGCTCTCTTTCCTTGGCATCTCAATGCAAGCTTCCGTGACCCAATGGAGGTCCTGAATCTGCCCTAGTTTTCAGCCAGGTTGGGCCCCAGGACAAATGCACGTGCTGTGTGAGGGGGGAAAGCAAGTGTGAGTCGTGAGGAGGAGCTAGCCTCGTGAGTGGGATGTGGCAGAGGGCATGAGTGAGTGCACAGGTCCACTAGAGTGTGTCTGTGAATGTATTGTGGCTGGCGCCTGTGAGTACTTTTGCCTGAGACCTAGCGTTTGTGCTGGCAGCGTGCACGTGTCTGTGTCCACGTGCCGCGTGGCCGTGCATCTTTGTGCCTGAGTGAGTGTGTGTAGGCCGTTGGCAAGCGAAGGAAAGAGACTGGGGGCTTTCCTGACTTGGTGAGTAAGGGGGGGCTCCCGTGCCAAAGTGCAGCGAGTGCAATCCCTTCGCGCCTGGGATCGACACGGAGCTAGCTGATCACCTTTCATGACGGGAGGAAAGCCCGGACTTTGCCTGGGTCCGCTCGTCCTGTGTTGCCTTGGCCAGGGGCAAGTTGGGGTTGGGCCACCCATGGCGCAGTGGAGGAGGACCAAAGTTCCCTGCAAGGAAGTGGGCGTTAGTGGAGGGAGGCAGCAGAGAGCATGAGTAAGCCTGGCCCTGCTCCTGGAGCGGCCTAGGGGATCATCGCAAGGCCTTGTGGTCCCAGCCAGGGTATGTGTCTCGATGAACATCCTCCTGGATGACCCTGCAGAGACAGGCCTGGCTGGTCTAGAGTCCCTTGCGAAGTTGGGGCCCGGCCCCGGGACCCCAATACTGTGGTAGGTGTTGTTCAAACTGAAAGGCATTGCCTGCTTGTCCCAGACAGTCCCTGCACCTGGGACCCAGATTTGTTCCCACGTTCCTGCCACGGGGTCTCCCGGCGATGCGTGGGAGTTTGACAGGCCCCATTTCTCTGGAGGGAGTGAGTTGCATAGGTCAGGTGCACCAGGGTCTGGGCCTGCTTTCCTGTCTTGCCCACCCGCTACGTCCTCTGCTGAGGGCAGCTTGAGGGCTCACCACTGGACCTGTTCCTCTCCCTTTCTGGGTAAGAGTTTGCCTCTCTGTCAGTCACACTGGCCACCCCCTCTCAGCCCCCTACCACCTGTTCAGCCTCCCCCCATCCACCTGCGTTTCTATGCATTGCTGTCACCTGAAGCGGTGGTGTGCTGCCTCATATATCACAGCCACCCTGGAGCATTTCTGTACCCCGTTCGTATCCTGACATAGCCCAGCGAGTCTGGAGGAACCTCTTCTGTGTCACGGAAGCAACATGTTGGCCAGAGGGCCCGGCACACGAATTTGGAAATCCTAGAATCCCCCGCCTGCCTGGCAGCCTCCTGGTCCCATAAAGAGGTAGGGGAACACTGCATTCCACCAAAGGGAAAAGGCAATGCATGAGTGTGGTGCCTGGCCAGGCAATGCATCTCGAGCCTCCAATCCTGCAGTGGCTCTGTGTGGTGTGTGTGTGTGTAGCTTATGCTGTCTGACATAGACCGGCAGGGAGTCCACATCACCACTGCCCTGACAGGGAGGGAGACCACATCATCGCCCTCACTGCACACCGTCTGCAGCTTATTGCTTCCCCAAAGTGGTCATGTGGCTTCATGTAGACCCTGGGGCGTGTCCCTCACTTGGGTCCCAACACTGCATCCCCCAACCCCCCGATACCTCTCGGAGACCCTTGAAATCACGCTGCCTGTGGCACAGGGGGACAGTGTTTTGAGCCAGCGCCCACGCTCATGGCAGCCTGCCGCCTAAGTGAGTGGTAAAGGAAATGGGACCAGGATGAACAGACATACGGCCAACGAAGGCCTGGGGAGGGTCCCTGTGAGAAGATGGCCAAGCATTGTGGGAGGAAGGGGACCGCTGTCTGTGGGACAGACACAAGCTCCAGGAATCCCAGGGCCCACGGTCACGGGTCTTTCCTGTGCACTGCCACACACGGGAGCAATGGGCAGCCCATCATGAGAGGGGGGTGTGTGCTTGCCAGTGTGTCACTTTCCAGGCAACGGGGACAAACGGCAAGAGCGGCGCGCATGATACGCAGCCTCCCCTAGTGTGGCGTCCTCTCCACGTCACACACCTCTGGTCACCGACCTTCCCTAGCCGGTGCACTGCTAGACTGCTGTCATGACATACATGTCTTCTGGGAGCAAGGATGGACGTAGAGAGTATGCAAAGGAGGCTGAGCAGATGGAAAACCGGGGTGCACAGACAGCAGGCGCACAGCTGACATGCGTCTCCCGGACAGCCAAGGTGATCCGCTGAGTGGATTTGTCGGACTAGGGGCACAATGAACAAAGGTGGCGGTGTAAATGGGCAAAGCGGGGAGGTCCGCCTTTACCCGTGTGTGTAGATAGCCGCGTGCCCAGCGCAGCGTGGAATGCAAAGGTCGCTTTCGCATGGCCAGAAGCCAAACAGGGCACCCAGAGCGCACAGAGGGCCGGCTGCAAGCCCCCCGGAGGAGTTGCACTGCACGGGGCCCAGAGCCTTCCTGCCTATGCAACAGACGCGCCCCAGTTTCCGGGTGACCTAGGGGCGGGACCGCCGAAGCCACGCACGCCACCGTCCCTATGATTGGTCCTGAAGGCAGTGAAGCGGCCTGGGCGTGGCTTGGAGCTCCCTCAGCCTCAAAGCCGCAGGCGCACACCTCTCACCACAAAGGCCTCCGAGGCAGCATCGGCATAGCGATAGCCACCGCCGAGGCATCCTGGGTACAGCACCATGCGCATGCGCATGCGCCCCCTCGACCTTTGGGCTCTGGGAGGAAGGGGGAGCGAGTTGCCAGCCATTGCCCTCAGGGCTCCACTCACTGGGTCTGGGGAGGGGGGCCGTGCTTTCACCTCCCGCTTCGTCGTCGGTAGGAGCCACAGTTGGTGTCTCGGGCCGGGGCCGCATGTTGCGCGACTCGTGTTTCCGAAACACTGGGGATGCCCGGAGCCCCCATGCCGCCTTCGACCGGGAACGGGGCGGTCGAGAGACGAGGGCCCGTGGGGACACTGGGTCTCCGGCAGGGCCGGAGGTGCCGCAGGCCGAAGGCTCGCAGGCCACAAGCGAACAGCCTGTGCAGGAAGGCCAGGCCCGACCCGAGAGGCAGGTGGGCGGCCCCAGCGAGATATCGGTGCCGCTGGTGCATGACATAGTGGCGGTGGAGGCGCTGTGGGGCCTGGCGGAGGAGGAGGTTGAGGTGGCGGCCGCGGAAGAGGACGCGCCTGGGGAAGAGGGGCATGAGCAGAGGAAGAAGGGGGAGGAGGACGAGGAGCAGAAGCCGGGGAAGGAGAAGGTCCAAGTTCACGAGGAGGAGGACCTGAAGGGCGAGGGGGAGCAGCAGGACCAGAAGAGCAGAAGGAGGAGGAGGAGGAGGAGGAAGAGGGGGAGAGGCAGCAGGAGTAAAAGATTAGAAGGAGGAGGAGCAGCAGAAGCCCAAGCAGAAGGAGGAAGAGCGGAAGGAGGAGGAGTTGGCGGAAATGAAAGGGGAGGAGCAGGAGCAGCAGGGTATAGAAGCGGGCGCGGCGGCGGCCACGGCGCCGGCCGCGGCGGTGGCGGTGGAGGCATTGGCGGCGGCAGTGGCAGGGGAAGGGGACCAGGAGGAGGAGCAGGAGGAGGAAGGGAAGGCGTGCGAGCCATTAAAGGGAGAGCAGAATTGCAAACCGAGGAGGAAGAGGAGCAGGAGAAGGAAGCGCTGGAGGAGCAGCAGCAGGGCGAGGAGGAGGTGGAGGGCAAGGAGGACAAGGAGGAGCGGGTGGAGGAGGAACAGAAGCCGAGTGAGCAGGAAGGCCGATGGGTGGAAGAAGCCCAGGAGCTGCAGGTGAAGCAGGCTAAGAAGGAGCAGGTAGAGTCAGGCCTCCGTCCTTGCCCTTCCCCACTGGAGGCTCTGGAGGCTCTGGAGGCCCTTCAGATAGAGCTACAGCCGGTGAATAAACAAGCCAGCCGGGAGCACGCTCGACTCAAACTCAGGATGTGGCAGAGGCGGCAGCGACATCTGCAGCAGAGAGGTGCCCTTATCCAGGGCATCCGTGGTTTCTGGGCCAAGGCTGTATCCTTCCTGCTGCTGGTGGAGGGTCCACAGGGGGCTGGGCTTGCGCAAGAGGAAGGAAAGGGAGGTGCCATTTAGAGGAACCCAGGACAGGGACTGGAGCTAAGCCACGCTCCAGTGGCCGGGAACGTGCAAACGTGATCCCATCCGGTGGTCCTGGCTCTGCAATGAGTGTGGGAGGAGGGCAGTGCCGGGGTGGGGGAGGCATGTGTGCTTTACGTCGCACCTGGCACGGAAACAGCGCTGGGAGAGTGGGGAGTGGCGGTGGAGGTCCAGGCCAGGTCGGGGAAATGACCGAGGGCTTCTTCCCACACAAAGCCGCGTGGGGGCACGTTTCTGGGTCCCGCTAAGCATCTTGCTGCGGGGAAGGCGATGTGAATGCCCACTGGTCGGCGCGAGACCGGATGTGTGCTGTCTGGCTGTGTGGAAGTAAGCGTCCTCAGTGTCCTCACGAGCACACAAAGCTAGGCGTGGTTGCGGGCGTCTGGGCATGCACAGCCTCCTGTGCGTGTCTAGCAGAGCCCTGCGCGATCCTGAGACCCCGTGGGCCTGGACGCAGCCTGTGGGGAGGGCTTGAGACCCTGGGGGAGGACGCCAGTCCCGGGGGGAGGACGCCTGGATGCTGTCCACACTGGTTCTCTGGTTCGAGCTCTCTCACGCCCAGCACCTGAAGGCTCTTTGACCTGCGGCAGTTTGTGAACCACCCTCAGATGTCAGCCCTGATTAGTAAGCCCGATGAAAGCATGCTTCGCCACATGACCAATTTGAAGGTCGGCCTGGGAGTGGGAGGTGGTGTGGGTGGCTGGCTGTGTGGGGAGGGGAGGTGGTGGGGAGAAGTGATGTGTTCCTTCCTCAGGGGAGGGCGGGTCTCCTGGAACAAGATTTCACATTTCTGCCCCACTGTACCACGGCAGGTGGAGGAACACAAGTTTCCCAGGGAATGCCGGAAGATCCTGCTGTTTTTTGGCAAGAACTCCTACTTCCAGAATGAAGTCGTTACGAAGGAGTATGTCCTAGGCCTTGATGGTAAGTGTCCACTGACTGCATGGGCGGCAGTGGGTGCAGGGTTGAATGTGATTAGTTCTCTGGCGCCTTCTCACATACTCGTCTTCCTGCAGGGTATAGGGCGTCTCATTCCAGTCCCATCCAGTGGTACCCAAGGTACAGACAGGAGGCCTACAGACGCAGGCATGACAACAGCAGCCTCAACTTCTTCAACTGGTTCTCTGACCACAGCTTTGCCGGCTCTAGCAGGATTGCTGAGGTGGGGCCCTGTAACAAGGAAGGGAGGTGATTTTCATGGGTTCCCCCACTGCGTGGGATAGCTACCTGAGGCCTGGCCTGTCTCCCCTACCAGATAATCATAGAGGATCTTTGGCCCAACCCCCTGCCGTATTTCAAGATGAAGGAGGCCCCAGGAGAGAGAACTGAGAGGGAAAGAGGTGAGCAGCCAAGGGTGTGGGCATGGAAATGTGTGTCATGGGGTCCAGGGCACAATTCTCTTCTGCATGGAGGCACCGAGACTCACAGCGGCACAGGAGGTGACCCCAGGTCAAAAGGGCATCAGCCTGAGACAGGGAGTCTTAAGAAGTAACGTGTCAAAGAGGCTTTGCCCCTTTGGGGAGCCTGAAGGTGGGAAGGGGGCTAGACAAAAAGAATGAGCAAAGCGGGACAACCAAAGCTGGCTCATCACATAGCACGGTGACAACTGTCATTCCCGGACCATGAACCCCACCCTCAGGCCTCCTACCACCATCCCACATGTTGTCTGGCTTCTGGATCCCCTTGTCAGCTTTGGCACAGCTTATCACACCCTCCCATCCTACTTTCCGTTTGGAAACATTCAAGCAACCTTACTCAGGGCCAAGATAAGACTCTCACCTGTCCTGTGTGTGTGTGTGTGTGTGTGTGTGTGTGTGCGTGTGTGTGTGTGTGTGTGTGTGTGTATGTGTGTGTGTCTGTCTGTCTGTCTGTCTGTGTGTACCCATATATCCCAGGGATATGCACGATCTTGAGAAGAGTATGAAGGAGCGTCGCACTTCATCGACCCCAGTGGAAACCCTTCCGATGCTCACCGATGGTCCACAAGATTCTCCTGGCCATGAAATAAGGACAAGGGTTGTGGTGACACGTGGCGCAGGGCGGGGGTCCAATACATTTGAAGAAATATAGAATGGGAGATAAACAGCATGAAGTGTTTGTGTGTGTCTTCCTCTCAGGTTCGCTCTGGGGCGTGTCCATGTATACATGCGGCTGTCCAGAGGTGTAAGTGTTCTGTGCCTGCACATTGGAGTTCCAAGGAAGGGCGGGACGTAGGACATTGTCCGTAGGGATGGGTCACACATTGGGATTGCATGTGAGGTCAGTAAGATTGAAGCAATGGGGACTTGAGTGAGGGAGGCCAGGGCACAAACCTGAGAGAAAGGCCAGTGCCCAGGTTCATAGCTTTCCTGTGAAAATGAGGAAATTCAAGGAAACGGAGAGGCCAGCACAGGCCAGGGATGTCCAATATTCAGGGATTGGGCATGTCCATGATGGTGCCCCCAGAATCCCGCATGGGGACACCCTCAGTCATGTTGACTGAACCGCCACACAGGGAGGAATTCCCAGGGTTGATTACCCTCTGGTTTTCAGACGTCTACCAATGCAGACTGTCTTGTGGACAAGGTCAGGATCTCAGGACCAGCCACACATATTTGAGGGATTGTGAGCAGGTTGTAAGATTGGCGTCCAGGGGAAGGAACCGAGGGACCAGAGGCAGAGTGGGTGGGTAAGACCGATGAAGTTCTGCTTCAGGCAGAGTTGACAGGGACAACATACACACTGCAGAGAAAACAGCCCACTACAGTCTCACGCAACTCCAAAATCACAGCGAACTTTTCTGGTTCCACTTCCTGAAGCTGAGCCTCCCAAACACCGCTTCACTTATTCTCACACACACACACACACACACACACACACACACACACACACACACACACACAAGACTCCTGAAGGAGTCCTAGTGCTGATGCCCTTGTGTGAACTTTGCTGTTTCTGAAAAGACCTCTGGTTACGAATGGGTGGCCCGGATTGCAAGCCAACAGAGGGGAGGGTCGCGGGGAGGTGGGGCTCTTCAAGGGATGAACACGCCAACCTCTCCCGTGTGCCCTCTGCCCTCTCATCATCAGCCGTGATGAGTCGGGTGATGCTCTTCCTCTGTGTCCACAGGCTTAAGCCGTGTGTCCAACACGCCATGTGAGACTTGTGAGAAGACTCCCAAGTGCAAACACCAGCAGGCGCTCAGGGAGGTCGCCTCGTCCCAGGCAGCCTGTGTTCCTTTGCCTGAGTGCCAGGACAAAGGCTGCCTCAGCCACATAGGGAACGATGGACTTGTGAGGCCTTAGCATTCTGTGCAGAGGTCCCCGGCAGGCCTGGAGCTTAGAAAGGACTGGGACGAGCCTCACCTGCGAAGACGTGAGTGCTGGGATACTCCTTACACAGCAGATGGCTGCTTGCCAGAGATGTCTGTGCTAGGGATGGGGCAAAAGCTCCACCGTGCGAGCAGTGCAGTCGACAGAGTTCAGCCTTGTCCATCGCAGGCTCTTCTGTATCCCCATGTAACACGGCCCCCAGCACAGCGTGCCTGACACTGACCTCCCGACACTAATATTCCTGTCTCCCAAGCTGCCCAAGCTCCCCAGGATCCCCACTGCACAGCTCTGCAGTACAAGAGCCTTCTCTGCAGTGGCTCTATTCCAGAGAAGGCGTGGGCAGTCCCAATGCATGGAGGCCTCTTGCCCCTATCATATGCAGACAACACGGTCAGCGGGGTGTCAGCACGCTGTGGAGTTGAGGATCTGTGCGACCAAGCCTTACCTCTTCCAGGGCAGAGGCTGTCGCACTCTCTAGAAGGGAAGGCAGGCCTTTCTCTCGCTGCTGTCTGCACACTGGCTGGAGAGGCACGTCTTCTCAGCTGCTTGATGGGTAAATGTCAGGGTACCCTGGAAAAGCTCCCAGTGCTGACCCGAGTCTTTGGGTGTGAACATCCAAAGAAAGTATGGCCAGTGATTGTGCAGTGGGAATACGGCCTCAGTGGTCATGAGGCTGGGCCCTTTGGGGCATCTTCCTGCACAAGCAGGCCGTTACTTGATAGGTCTTGCCGAGCAGGAACACTTTAGGGGACAGGTGAACACAGGGTCCCCCACATGTTAATATCTCCAGCCAATACCTCCTTAGGGGCCAGGGTGACGTTTCCGCCCGGCCTGTCCCAAAGACAAGGTACGGACAAGGTGTGGGTGTGGAATGCACTCACGGCACCCAGAGCCAAACCCTCGAGTGTGGACACTTGAGGTCCGTGGGCAGAGGCCTCGGTGCTCTGTGTCCGAGGGATTACAGCCCTCATGCTGCACACCCGGCATCCCCGGGTGTCCTCCCGTATCCGCAGCTCTCCCCGGGGAGCCCTAGGGTCCAGGAGCTGCTAAACCCCCTGCACAACTGTATCTGCTGCCCAGCGGCCTCTTCCACCCCAACATCAGCGTGTGTGGGCTCCAGAGTGCTGTCCCTCGAGAGAGGACACCCTCAGCAATTCAGGAGCCTTCTGACTTCCATGTCTCTGAACCACACGTGTCTCATTGGCCTGTCGGGATCGTCACGTTGTTCTCTGTTCACAGGAAATGTCTCGCATTGCCTGTGCTCCTCTGTCTCCCTGAGTGAGCCCTGGCGTGTTTGTGTCTTTTCCTGGCTTTGCCTGTGCCGACACCTCTCTGGTGATGCCTCCTTGCCTGGCCTAAGTGGGCACAGCTGTACCCGTGTAACCGCCTTCGTCTCTGCACACCTGTGTGTTGGGTCAGCTGTGGCTCTGGTGGCCTGTCTTGTCTTTGGTGTATGCTTCTGCGCTTGAGTGTGCTTCCCTCTGCATTCAACCCCTTTCTTCCACTGACAGATCCAGTTGCTGTCCTGCTGTCAGGTGGAGGGGCTTCTGCGTGTTCTGTTCTATGTTCCAGGAGCCAGAAATCCTTCCGTGCCTGTAGGACCTTCGTCAGAGGATTGGCCATGCACTCACTGCCAGCCAGTTAATGTCCCCAAATGCAGCTGGCTTGCTGTGAGCATTCCGTCACACCTCTATTTTCTGTCCTTCTGTTTTCAAACCCTTTGCGCCCGAGGGGCTCAAACGTCACTGGCCGGCACATTGCAGATGCAGGCGTAAATTGTGAAAAGCGGACCGGCAACGTTTTCCCACTTACTCTTTTGCCACGTGGCATGTTCCTGGCTGGGAGAGACTTCCCCCTGCCAGTGTGTGTCTCGTTTCCGTGTGCCTCCTGTGTGTTCTGGTCCCTAATTTGTCCATTACGTCCTACCTGGGAGTCTGATCCATGTTTGCAGGAACGAGGCTGACACCTTTGACTGCTGGGTTCTGAGCTCAGCTTAGTCCACCAGGACTAGTGCGTGCCTGAGGGACACAACGGGCAGTGACGGATGTGCCCGTATCCTTCACGTGCAAGCGCTCCGTCCAGCCACCTTCACCGGGACATTTCTCAGCGACCCCTCTTTGTGTGTGGTGAGAGCACTTGCCTCTGAGAAATCTGACGAGGCGGTGAAGCATTGCTTACGGCTGCCCTGTGCAAGTTAGATCTCCAGAACTCATGCACATGGCATGACTGCATCTTCACACCCGAGCCCCGACACCTCCTCATCGCACCCTCCCCTGATTAGCACCACTCTACTCTCTGGTGGACTGCATGCCTTTAACTCCTTTAGTCTCCTCAGGAATCCATCAGGCAGGGCTCACCACCACTGTGCTTCTGTCAGGGGCTGGCTTCTTTCAGTGAGCCCAGTGCTTTCTGCACTGATGCTCAATGCACCCGCAGAAGGGTGAGCCACACTAAGCCCGGCGGCAAACCCTTTGGCCCTACGTTTCCCACACGTGTGCCTGGTGGCAGAGGTGCACAAGGAGCCTGCCTGCATGCGTCTCCCAGGTCCTCCACAGGGTACAAAGTACCGCCTCAGGAGGCTGATCCGCATCACATGGGCATAGCTCTGCTTGCACGTGTTAGCCTTTCGTATCATACAGGCAGCCCAGACTTAGAAATCCTGCTACCTGCTTACAACTATCCAGCCCTCGTGCTTCTGCAGACGCTCTGTGTCTGTACAGACATTTGAGTCACGGTCTCGTGACCTTCCAATACAGCTTGATGGTCTGTCCTTAGCTTACAGCCTGGGATGCGGTTCTCACTCATTGTCCTCCCCTCGGGTGCGAGTTTCCTCCATCACTGTGGTGGAAGGTAACCTTTATCACCATACGTTGGCTTGAAATTACTGGGCGGATCACCTGTCTGCGTCCGGGGATCCGAAGGAGACCTTGGCTCTTTTGCTCACGGTCCACCCTTTCTCTGTGATGAGTCGCTTTGGATGAGAAGCTTGCCAGAGGCGAGGGGGCCTCAGAGTTGAGCACATTTCCTGGGCATCTGTGAGAACTTCGTTGGTTCCACTCGGAAAGCATTGACATTCATGGATGTGCAGCCTCTGCTTTTGCTTGAATTTGCCGAGCTTTGGGACGTGATTTCTTCCCGCATGTGCTGTGCCTAAATCTCTGCTGTGTCTTTACGGCAGTCCCGTTTCCTGTCTCCTGCTGGTAAGTACAGGACTTCCAGCAGCCCTGTGGGGAACGGGTCCTTGTTTTCTTCCCTGCGGTGCCCTCTTCCTCACCCCGAATGACCTCACTGCAGCTTCCTTCTAGTTCAGCGATCGTTTCAGACTGCCCTTAAGGTCCAGGTGGGAGCGGTGCCTTTTGTGCTGAGGGCTGACCACTGTAGAGCATTCGTCTCTGTGCAAATTGCACAGGTGAATTTCACCAGGTGAAAGAGAGTGCACACTGCAGTTGCCCTGTCTTCAGAGTCAGCCCACCTGTCTCCGCCTCGGCTGCCCCTGCTCTCCTTCCTCCTACCCTCTCCTTGCCTCCCCCTCCCTTGTCTTCTTCCTGTCCCTCCCTCCCACTTTCCTTCCAGCTCTCTTTGTCTTCGTCTCCCTCCTCTCCATCACTAATGCCTCCCCCTGTCTCCGCCTGTCTTCCTTGTAATAGGTGCCCCTCTGTCTCTTCTTGTCTTGCTCCTCCTCCCTGTCTCTCCCGCCAATCTCCCCGGACTCTCCCTCTCCAGGCTGGTCTTCCCCTCCACTCGTCCTTCCTTCATCTGCTCTGCTAGCACGTGTCTCTCTCTCTCCCTCTATAGCTCTGTCTCTCTGTGTGTCTCTTTTTCACTGTCTCTCTCAGTGGACCTTCTGTGTCTGGGTGCATGCTTCTTCAGAATTCTTGTTGGTGCCTGGGAAATGGGAAGGGAACTCGTCTGCTTTCGTGTGTACTAGTGAAAGCAGGCACGGGGCTTTCTCAGAGACAGACACAGACAAGTCTGCAATTCTCGGTGAAGGGCCCCTACGTGCCCTGCGTGGTTGGAGTCGTCCTCCTTTTAGTGGAAGGTTAGATTTCAGGACCGGAGCAAGCTGCTAAATCCTACTACCCCATCTCCCTGGCGCTCTGTACGGAGATCAGTAGGGCACCAGTGGCAGATGGTGCTCTGGGGGTTGTTCTTTGCTCTGCATTGCAGTGCAGTGAGGTCTACTGAGCTGTGTTCTTGCAAGGACATGGCGGTGGGGTGGGTCTAGGGTGGGTGTCACTGGTTCTGGGTGGGCACCCACCTTACCGCCGCCCTCAGCCTGACGGCCAACGAGGAGATACCGTGGGGACGGCCATGTGGCCCCGGTAGGCGTGACACTAAGGACTTCTCCAGGCTTTGCCCCAGCTTCATGAAGAAGGGGCAAGGCACGGAGCAGGGAGTGGCTCACGGCGTGGACGATCCTGTGCTGAATGCTCTGGTGCCCGTAGTGAGGCCTCTGGGGAAAGGGTGTACAAGCGACCACAGACTGCGCGATACCGGGGACCTCGCAAGTGAAGGCTGGAAGGTGACAGCGCTGAAGAGGACATGCGGCAAACGGGGGCCACGCTGGCACCTTGGCACTCGCTCCAGAGCCTGGACCGGCCATTGGCGCGCGCTTGCTGGCGGCCAGCACCCTGTCTTGCTGTCTTGCAACTGATTGCTCCCCGAACCTGGCCAGCTGGCCTGACCTGCCCTGGAACCACTTCGCCCCCAGGCCGCATGCGCACACTCTTCACTGCCTCTGTCTCGGCCCCTCCTCCACAGCAGCCACAGCCAATGCGGAGTCCTCAAATCCCAGAGCCTGTGCGCCTGCGCTCAACTTTGGCGGGCTGCGGCGGGAGGCTTCAGGGAGCTAATGGTCTTGCGGCCAAGGCTCCCCCCACCTGCTGCCGTTTCCTGTCCTTGTCCTGAGGCTGCCCTAGCTACACTGGGGCCGGGGCCGAGCGTCATGGCCAGCGTGTCGCGGTCCGGACAAAGCGGAGATTCCCGCCGACCCTGGGCCCTGATCGTCCCGGATGCGAAAGGTGGAGAGTCCCGGCCCCGCGGGAATGCAGGGGCGCTGGAGGGCGTGGGCTGGCCGCAGTCCCCAGGTTCAGGGGCGGCAAGCGCCCATCCTGTGCAGGAAACCCAGGCCGGGTGTGAGATACAGGTGGCAAGCCCAGCGGAGGAATTGGTGCTGATATTGGATGACGGAATGGTGGCGGCTGAGGTGGTGATCGGGGAGGAGGAAGAGGACGGCGAGGCGACCAAGGATGAGGTGGCTGGAGAGGAGAATTCTGAGGAAGCCAAGCCAGAAGCAGAGGACATGCACGAGGAGGAGGAGGAGGTGGAAGTTGAGAGACAGCAGCAGGAGGAGTTTCAGGAGCAAGAGGAGAAGCGCGAGGCAGATGCAGAGGCGGAGGAGGGGCCCCAGCTCTCACAGCCGCTGCAGCAGCAAGAGCCAGCGCTGCGTCCTGCCTCAGCCCAGGACCCGCTGGCAGCACTGGAGCGTCTTCAGCTGGAGATCAGCGCTGGGAATGCCCAGGATTCCAGGGCCTTATGGCGGCTGAAGCGCAGGATTCTTCGGAGGCAGATTTCTTACCTGGATCACAGAAGGGCCATCATCAAGCACATCCCTGGCTTCTGGGCCCAGGCGGTATCCTTCCTTGTGCTGGTGGGTGATGGCGGGGGCTGTTGTGCAGGAGGGCTGGGCACTGAGAGCAGGGTGCCTCAGGGCGATGGCCCCCAGAGAGGAGAGCTGGGGAATGGTCCCTGGCCCTGGGTTGGTGTGGTCTGGGATCCAGTGTAAGGCCTTGGACAGGGGCGGTTGTTGGGGATGGGGGGACTTGGTGACTGGGTCTGTTTCCTCTAGGTCTCCGCCAACGTTGGCCTGCAGGCTGGTCTCAAATATTACTTGCAGACACGAGCCATGTGTCCCCATGCTACCAGAGCTAGGGTAGCACAAAGCAGCCTTCACTCAGAGCAGATAAGGCAAGGAAACATTTCGCTGCAAAATGGGAGAGTTACGCAGGCCGCACACCCACCTTCACATTCACAGGCTGTGCACGTTTCCTAGCAGTTCCTTCAAAAGAGAGCATTTCAGACACACACTCATGACCTTTAGTGGAACCACGCCACGCCCCTTTGCCAGACAGTAGGACGACTGAGACCCACTCCGAATGGGGTACAAGCTGCCTCCCCAGACCCTGACACATGACACACACACACACACACACACACACACACACACACACACACACACAGAGGATTCTCTCCTGGTATCTCCACCCCTGCTTCCCTCTCTGTCCTCAGGCTCCGGCTCGGTCCCACCCATGTCTTTCTCTCCGGACTGGCTGTGTCACTGTGTCTAATCCTTTTCCCTCCTCGGCCCTCCTCGGCCGTGCTTCTCGATCTCTTTCTCCCTCCCACACCCTCTGCTTGCAGCGTAAGTGTGCAGTCGGGTTCCTGTAAGCCATGTTATTCCATCTGGACTCAGGAGGCTGGTGACAACATAGGTCTTCACGGGAATATGCCAAGAAACCCAGCCGTGAGGAGGGGTCAGAGCACATGCCGACATCACAAGCTATGATGGGCTGCTGGCAGCCCACACAGGTCAGATATAGGAAGGAACTGTGAGGCGTGCAGGCAGTGGAGTCTCTCCCTGCTGTGTGCAGACAGCGTGGGAGGTACAGGAAGCCAACGGACTGCCCAGTGTCGATGGGGTCTGATGCATCTGCAGAGGCTGAGGAGTGTGGGGACTAGTGTTTCCTGGTCTTTCTGCACATGCCGTGATCTAGTCCCTTGCTCTTAGCCTGGGAGGGTTGGAGGGGGGCTGTGTCTGTTTCCACAGCATCTGAAGGCACAGCTCCTTGACACAGCACAGATTCTGAATCACCCCCGGTTGTCGGCCATGATCGGTGCCCAGGACAAAGACGTGCTCAGCTACGTGGTCGACTTGGAGGTGAGACCGGGGAGGCTGTGGCTGGGGGCCGTCCCGTCGGGTGTGGGATTTGGGCAGGAGAAGGTGAGGCAAAGGTGCTCACCCTCACAGCCAGGCAAGTAGCTCAGGACCCCGAGGGAGGACACTTGCCCCCTCCTGTCCCATTGCTCACGGCAGGTGGAAGAAGTGGGCCATCCCAAGTACCGCTGCAGAGTGATGTTTTTCTTTGGGGCCAACCCGTACTTCCGGAACCCAGTGATCATTAAGGAGTTTCAGCTGAGCTTTGCTGGTAGGGTGTGGGTCCCATGATGGTGCGGGGCAGGGGGATGAGGAGCATGAATCAGGGGCAGGAGGGAGGGAGAGGGGGAGGGGCAGGTGGGTGGGGAGGAGGCCATCAGCTTGCTCCTCAAATCCTCTCTTCCTGCAGGCTACAGGGTATCGCGTTCCACTCCAGTCCAGTGGTTCTGGGATTATGAACGTGGAGCTCCCAGTCGCAGGCATGACCCCACCAGCCTTAACTTGTTCAACTGGCTGTGTGAGCACAGCTGCCCAGGGGCCAACAGGATTGCCGAGGTGGGGCCCCTGAGGCCTTCGTCAGCAGTGGGGATGTGGGTGGCCCCCGGCCAGAGAGGAGAGTGGGCTATGCCCAATGTGGCGCCGGCCTGTGTCCTCTTCCAGATCATCATCGAGGACCTGTGGCCCAATCCCCTGCAGTACTACCTGAGGGAGGAAGGGACCAGCAGACAGTGATCTGACGTGCTCACGTGTCGGTGAGGACCCCAGTATGCGGTGTGTTGACCTGCGTGTTGTATGGGCAAGGGAACGTGGGCCACACATTGGCTTGGAAATGGAAGGTCCGCCAAGACAGGGACACAGGTAGCATGGGGAGAGGGTGGGAGGATGACAGGGGACCTGCAGAGACTCAGCTGCAAACACACAGAGGGTCGAAGCCTGCAAACCAAATGCAGTTGTGCTGTGGGCTGGGGCTTTGGAGAGCAACTGGGGAGGAGCAGTGCTTCACCACAAATGCTCCCCGTGGATGTCCGCCCTGTCCCGGGCTTCCCCCTGCTCCTTCAGTCTGGATTTGCCTGCCAGTCTTTGGGTCAGGAGCTGCCGTGTCCCCAGGCGCCACTGTGGTGAGAATCTCGCACTTCCTTCCATGTGCCCCACCACGCCATGTCCTCCCGCAACCCGACAGCCATTCTTAGAACTGGTCCAAGGCCATTGGGGGCTGGAAATGAATCCCTGGGTGAGAAAGCAAGGGGGATCGCAAAAGGGCGAGGCACAAGAGTGACACCATCTGGGATGTATCTGCAAATATCCCGTATCATTCTTGGTGTCTGTTGCGTGGGGGTGCGTGTGTGCGCGTGTACGCAAATGTGTCTGCGTGTGCCCACATGTGTCAGGGGCTCTGCATCTGTGTGGGCGTGAATGGCGCAGAGCTTCTATCTTTGCCCATGCAGAAACAATGGAGGACGCCACCAGTGCTGGAAGAGATGGGTGGATGAGTCTCCTGTCTTCTACGTGCCCCGGAGAGAATTGAGGAAGAGATAACGTGTGGCAGCCTTGAAGAGGTTCCACGATGTTTATGTGGACACATACAGGAAGCTAAAAACCCTTCTGTTTTTGTGTATGTGTTTGTGTGTGTTTATGGGGGACGCAAGGAGGCTCGACGAGAACGGGACCTGAGTGTGACTGTCCTAGCCGCTGCCCGGGTGATTCTGTGTGTGCAGGAGAGGTGCAGTACTGGGGTGGGGCCGGTGTTGCCATGTGCACAGAGGCCTGCCTTCTTGGGCAGGAAGAGCCTGGAAGGAGGAGGAGGAAGAGACAGACCTGTTATTTGGAGATTTATTGTATAGGCCAGAGCCGAAAGGCAGGGAAGGGGATTGCACAGTGGGACCAAATTGGTCCATTGGGTCGTGGTACAGTGTGGCCAGGACTCGGGGGGTTTTCATCCAGGACCCTTGCTCCCAGAGGGGTGTTGTGTCCTTGGTGAGATAGAATCCAGTCAGCAAAGCCTCCAGTCAGGATCAGAGCTAAGACCACATGTCCCCGGACAACTCAGGAGCAGGCAGCCTTCTCATAGTCGATGGCAGTATACCTTGCTGCTGCCTCCCACACCCGGGGCTCCTTTGACCCCGAGCCCTGTCCTCAGACAGTGGCTCAGGATGGGAGATGTGTGAGGGGGAGGGGCAGGTGTGGGTTGTGGGCAGCAGCGAGGCTTATGAGTGGGAATTCATGGAGAGAGTACGCACGAGGGCAGAGATCCAGCGTGAGTTCGTGCGAGTGTGTGTGGGCGTCTGTGGCAAACTGGGCCTGAGATCCGTGGTGGTGCCGGCAGTGTGAGCGTGCATATGTTCGTGCGATTGCGTAGCCGTGTGTCTCTGTGTGTGCAGGAGTGGGTGGTTAGGCCACTGGAGAGACAAGGAGAGACACAGCGGTCTGTGTGAATGAGGTGCTTATGTGGGACGGTCAGGTGCCAGAATACAAGAGTGCAGTCCCTTCCCTCCTGAGTCCTGATGGTAATCGCTGGGATGGGTGCAATCGTTGCTGTGCCAGGGGGCTCAAGTCAGGATGCAAAAGGGAGATTGGTGCAAGGTCAAGAGGGGGGCCGAGGGGAGGACAGCCTGTGTCCAGTGGCCAGTGGACCACTTGTGAGTAAGTGTGCTTGTGTGTGTGTTAGTGTGTGTCTAGGTGGGAGTGAGTGTGTGTGTGTGTGTGTGTGTGTGTGTGTGTGTGTGTGTGTGTGAGTGGCTCTGGTGGGCCGACAGTAGCAAATACGTAGGGGCTACATGGTGTGCCCAGGCTTTGTGCACAGGGTAGCTAGGGAACCCAACCTGTCAGGCTACGTGGTGTGCAGAGGGCGTAGGTATTTCCCTGGAGGGAGCCGTCTAGCAAAAATCTCTGCTCTTGGCAGACGAGCCATGTTTTGTCGCCAGTCAGCTCTTCCTTGGGGCTCTCCTCTCTGCTTCCTGTGCACCAGGCCCAGGGAAAGGGAGGAGCTGGGACCCTAGACCTCAGGTGACTTGAGTCCCCCAGGGGTGCCATAGCAGGGTGGTGTGCGTGATCCATGTGTGGATGGGCAGGTGAGCAGCCTGCCAGCTGCTCTCTGAGGGGACAGTTCCTTGCCAGCAACAGCTCTCCCCGCAGCACAAGATCACCACTGTCGCTGCAGCTGGGCTGGGGACATGTCAAGGTGTGTCCCAGAACTGTGTTCCCCTTGCATGTAAGTGGTGCCAGAATGCGCCTCTCAGTCCCTGTGCGGGTGACCCTGATTAGCCTCAGGCTTTGTCGACTCCTGGCCTCATGTAAATGGGGAACTGGGTTCCTTTCTCAGTGTCTCAGCGGTTGCATGTCGACAGAGGATGCTGTGGACATTGTGGTCAGGATTCTGACCGGGCTCCCCCCGCCCTGCCCCAAACCACAGTGGGCAGCACATGGCCCACTGTGTGTGCGCTTTGGGGAGGCTAAAGCCGTACAGCCCCTCCAGTATTCTTCTCAGGTGGTGGACGGTCAAAGGGGCCTAGGGAGGAACACTGGTCCCAGTCTGCTGCCGGCTGTGCCCACAGGTGTGTGTGCCCAGCTCCTTGACGCTGAAGCTGCAAGGCTTCCGCACTGCCCCCAAAGCCCCATCCCTAGAATTTGCGTGTGGGCCAGATGGAAGTGAAGTCCCAGTGACCCTGCGGGATCACAGCGGGTGGTCTCGTCTGTGCCTGGCCACCCACCTACCTGCCTTCCCCGCAGCCCGTGGCCCCCATACAGGGCTTTCGGTAAACACACGGCCACCGTCCAGCATGAGAGGAAAGGCTTGACGGTGTCCCAGTACCGCTGGTCATGTGTTGGCTGCTGCCAGCTGACAGCATGGAGACCCCATGGCCCAGTGGAGGATGTCCGACCTGTCCTACAAGGAACTGGGGACGACTGTACGGATGCATCAGGTCCCATGCAGTAACCTAGGCCTGACCTTATCCGCCTAGGGGGTGATCGAAGCGCCTTGGGGTCCCAGGCCTGGCATACGTGTCGGTGAGCTTCCTCCTGGATGGCGCTGCCGACACAAGGCTGGCTGGTCAGGGGTCGCGTGGGAGGCCCGTTGGGTCCCGGCCTCTAGGTCCGATACTGCTGTAGGTGTTGTTGAAAAGACAGAGCACGATATGACCATCCCTTGGGTGTCGCTGCACCGGGGATCCCGTCGCTGCTCCCAGGTTCCCACTACCGAGTCTCCCCGGGAGGCCTGGGAGGTTGCCAGGCTCCTTTTGCAGGGACACAAAGGCCTGTGAGAGCCCATCCGCAGGGTCCGGTGCTCATTGCGGATGACTTGGGGGCAGTGCGAGATCTATTGCTCCCGTCCTTAGAGGAGATTGTGGTAGTCTTAAGGGACAAAGATGTGCCTGGAGAATAGAAGGATGTCCAGAGGAAGCATTGGAGGAGGAAGAGGACGAGGAGGAGTAGGAGGATGAGGAGGAGTTGGAGGAAGAGGATTGGGAGGAGTTAGAGCTGGAAGAGAAGGGTGAATGATTGGGTGCAGGAGAGGGAACAAGTGGAGGAGGAGGATGTCCAGGATGAGGAGGAGCACGAGCCAAAGGAGCAGGAGCAGCTGGGGGAGGATGTTGAGGAGGACGAGAGCAGAGGGAAGAGGGTGGGGAGAAAAGATAGAGCCAGGGTTCCAGAGCATGAGTAGAAGTGTAGGAGCAGAAGGAGGAAGAGCCCGAGGAGGAAGAGGTGGAGGGAGAGGAGGAGCAGGAGGAGTTGGAGGAAGAGGATTGGGTGGGGTTAGAAGAAGAGGAGGAGGAGAAGGAGCAGTGAATGACTGGGTGCAGGAGAAGGACAAATGGAAGAGGATGATGTCCAGCACCAGGAAGAGGAGGATTACGGGCCAGAGGAGCAGGAGCAGCTGGAGGACGGAGTCGACTAGGACGAGAGCAGAGGGAAGAAGAGGTGAAAGGTCAGAGGTAGGGCAGGAAGGGCAGTAGCAGGAGAGGACCTGGAGAAGGAGGAAGAGTCCTAGGAGGAAGAGTTGGAGGAGGAGGAAGAGGTGAAGGACGAGGAGGATCAGATGGAGGAAGAGGACTGGGAGGAGTTACAGGAGGAGGAAGACGAGTGAATGATCGGGTGCAGGCGAGGGAAGAAGTGGAGGAGGAGGAAGTCCAGGACGAGCAAGAGGAGGAGCACGAGTCGAAGAGCAGTAGTAGCTGGGGAGGAAATTGAGGAGGACGTGAGCAGAGGGAAGAAGAGGAGGAGGAGGAAAGGTAGAGCCAGGGCTGGAAGAGCAGTAGCTGCAGAGGGGGAGCAGAAGGATGAAGAGGCCCGAGGCTAAGACTTCCAATACTGTGTTGAATAACAGTGGAGGCGGTGGACATTCCTGTCTCGTTCGTGACTTGAGCTGAGAGCTTTTGCTCCTTGAGATGATATTCACGTTGGGTCGTTCATACATGGCTTTATGATCTCGATGTGTGCTCCTTCTATCCCTACTTTCTTGAGGGGTTTTACCAGGAAAGGATGCTGTATTTTGTCCATCACTCTGTCTGCATCGATTGAGAGGATCCTGTGGTTCTCGTCCTTTCTTTTATTGATGTGAGGAATCACGTTAATTGTTTTGCAGATGTTGAACCAGCCCTGCGTCCCAGGTACAAATCCCACTGGGTCGTGGTGAATAACATTTTCATGTATTGTTGGATCCGAGTGTCTAATACCTTGTTGAGGAGTTTTGCATCCATGTGCATCAGGGAAATTGGCCTATAGTTCTCCTTTTCAGTGGGGTCTCTTTCCGGTTTTGGAATCAAGGTAACGCTGGCTTCATAGAAAGAGTTTGGAAGTTTTCCTTCCATTTCTATTGTGAGAACAGCTTCAAGAGAATAAGTGTTAACTCTTCCTTAAATGTTTGCTGGCACTCCCCTGGAAAGCCATCTGGCCCTGCAGTCTTCTTCCTCCGGCAGGTTTTTGATTACTAATTTGATTTCTTTACTGGCGATGGGTCTGTTCAAATTTTCCTTTTCTTCCTCTTTCAGCTTTGGTAGTGTATACATTTCTAGGAATTTGTCCATTTCTTCCAGATTGCCCATTGTATTGGCAAATAATGGCTCCTAATATTCTCTTCTTATTGTTTGCCTTTCTGCTGTGTTGGTTGTGATGTCTCCTCTTTCATTCTTGCGTTTCTTTATTTGGGCCCTTTCCTTTTTCCTTTTCATCAAACTGATGACTGGCTTATCAATTTTGGTAATTCCTTCAAAGAAGCAGCTTCTGGGCTCATTGATCTGTTCTCCTATTTTGGTTTGTTTCTTTGTTTGTTTGTTTGAGGTTGTTTTTGTTTTTGTTTTGTTTGATTTTTGGTTTCAATAGCATTAATTTCCGTTAATCATTGTTATTTTCTGTCTCCTGAATGTTTTGGGTTTCGTATGGTGTTCTTTTTACAGCCTCTTAAGGCGTAAGGTGAGGTTGTGTCTCTGAGATCTTTCTTTCTTCTTTAGCAAGACCTGACTTGCTAGATAGGTCCTCTTATAACCGACCCTGGTGCGTCCCAGAGGTTTTGGGTTGTGGTGTTATCACTGACTTCCATATACATTTTCATTGACTTCCGTATACTTTTTATATTCTCTTTCAACCCTTGCTTAGCCCGTTCAATCTTTAGTAGGATGTTCTTCAGTCTCCCAGTATTTGTTACCTTTCCAAATTGTTTCTTGTAGTTGATTTCGAGTCTCTTAGTGTTGTGGTCTGAAAATATGCACGGTGTGACCTCGATCTCTTTGAACTTCCTTAGGGATGACTGTTTTCCCCAGCATATGATCTATAGAGGAGAATATTCCGTGAGCACCGGAGAAGAATGTATATTCTGCTGCTTTATTATGAAATGTTCTGAACATATCTGTGAAGCCCATCTTGTCCAGTGTGTCATTCAAAGCCCCCGTTTGCTTGTTGATTTTTCGTTTACATGATCTGTCTATTGCAGTGAGTGAGTGCATAGAAGTCTCCTCCTATGATGGCATTACTAAGAATGAGGTTCCTTATGTTTGCGTTTAATTGGTTTGTATATTTGGTTGCTCTCAAATACGCCACATAAATGTATCCATTTGCTAGGTCTTCTTGGTGGATAGACCCCTGAATTATGACATCATGCCCTTGTGTACCACTTGACACAGTCTTAAATTAAAGTCTAGATTGTCTGATAGAAGTATGGCTACTTTGGCTTTGTTTTGTTGACGGGTAGCATGACAGATGATTCTCCATCCCCTTCTTTTCACTCTGAAGTTGTTTTCACATCTAAAGTGGGTCTCTGGTAAACAGCATATCGATGGAACTTGTTTTCTCATCCATTCTGTTCCCCTATGTTTTTTGATTGGAGCATTCAGTCCACTGACGTTTAAAGTAGTACTGAAAGACACGATTTTATGGCCATTATCTTGTTTGAAGAGTTGGAGGAAAACATATCTATATATCTTTATATCTGTATCTACGTCTCCATCTCCATCTATATGTATATGTGTATGTGTATGTATATGTGTATGTGTATGTGTATGTATGTATATGTATATGTATTGTATTAACTGTATCTATATATCTATATCTATATCGATATGTATATGTCTATATACATCTATATATATAATTCTATATCTATTTGTATATATAAATATAATTATAAAGATAGATAGATAGTTAGATAGATAGATAGATAGATAGTTAGATAGATAGATAGATAGATAGATATCAATTTCCCTCTGAGTGTCCCCCCTTAAAATTGCATGCAGGTGTGATTTAGCGGTCACAAACTCCTTTAAATTTTGTGTATCTGGGAACCTTTTTCCTCTGTTTCTATTTTGAATGATGGCCTTGCTGCATAAAGAATTCTTCACTGTGGATGTTTCTAATTCAGCACTTTGAACGTATCCTACCACTCCTTTCAGGCCTGCCAAGTTTCTCTGGATAGGTCTGCTGCAAACCTGATCTGTCTTCTCTTGTAGTTTAGGGACTTGTTTCCCTTGCTGCCTTGATGATTCTCTTTGCCTGAGTACTTTGTGAGTTTGAATATGATATGCCTTGCTGAGGGTCAGTTTTTGTTGAATCTGATGGGGTCCTCGGTGCTTCCTGGATTTTGATGGTGTGTCTTTCCCCAGGTTAGCAAAATTTCCCACTATGATTTGCTCACATAACCTTTCTACCCCTTTTTCTCTCTCTTCCTCTTCGGGACCCCTATGATTCTGATGTTGTTTTTCGTTCTGCATGAGTCACTGATTTCTCCAATTCTTCAATTGTGCTCTTTTCCTTAATCTCCCTCGATTTTGCTGCTTCCATAGTCTCCATAAGTTGGTCCTCTGAATCGCTGATTCTCTGTTCTGTCTCATCCATCCTTGACACCGCTGCATCCATCCGTCATTGCAGCTCAGTTATATCATTTTTAATTTCATTCTGGCCAGTTTTTACTGCATTTTTTCTCTGCACAAAGGGACTCTAATCTACATTGGACTGCAGCTAGTATTCTCATAATCGTGCTTCTAAATGCTGCTTCAGACATCTTGCTTGTGTCTGTGTTGGTTGAATCCCTGGCTCTCGTTTCTTCAGGCTCTTTCTTTCTGGGTGAATTCCTTCCCTTTGTCATTTTGAATGGAGAAAAGGAACTCATGAGGTAGAAAATTCAATGAAATATTCAAATCATAAAATGTTAAAAGTAAAAACTTAAAAACACACATGTGAATAATGGAATGAATGATGCTAGATTCTAGGCATGTTTCACCTGGGTGTTGAAAGTGGTTTTGACACAGGAGAGAAAAAAACGTGGGAGTGGAGAAAAATTTAGAAAATACTAATAAAAAATATTAAAAAGGGAAATGTTGTGAGAATTTGAAAAACCAATACACTGAAGTAGACTAAAAGGAGAAGATGGGAGTAAAATAGAATCTGTGAATATAGACACAAAAGGAAAGAATCATGTAGAAGAGTATTAAAGAAAGTTAGTAAAATTTCCACCTGCCCAGTCTCCTTCGCCTCTCCGCGCACAAAAGCACCTCCCTTCCCATGCCTCCTCGCTCTGCAAGTTCACTTCTGCATGCCACGTACCTGCTGAATTCGGTGGTTCAGGATATGCAGATTGCTGTGCTAATCCTCCAGTCAGTTTCCTGGGTGGGTAGGATGGTTTAGTGTTGGTCTGGCTGTATCTCATGCACGCGAGACACTTAAGAAGCTTCCATGCTGTCTGCCATCCGGGCTCCTCCCCAAAGAGGTGAGATCTGTAGCACCAGTTCTCCGATATGAGACATCCCACAGGAAAGTTGTGGTCGGTGACAAAGCGGAAAAGGGCATGTACCAAACAGGGAGGTCACCCTGGAGGGGGAGGCAGAGAACCTGCTCCAGACCTGGGAGGGGAGGCAGGGGCTCAAATGCTGGAGCCACGCCCACTGCCCTCCAGCTGATTGTTCCTGAACAGCAGCCAACTGTCTGGGTCTGGCCTGGAGCGCCTTCACCCCAAGGACCCATGGTCAAAAAGTTCACTGCCTCTGCCTCTGCCTCTCCCCCACCTCCACCGCAGCCACAGCCACAGCCACAGCCACAGCCACAGCCACAGCCACTTCAGTGTCCGAAGGGCCACGGGGCCGTGGGCGTGCTTCCCAAATGCTGGTGGGCTCCAGAAGGAGGCAGCAGGCATTTAAAAACCTTGGGCCTTGACACTCCACCTGCTGGGCCTAGTCTGGAGCCTCATGCCTCAAGTTCCCACTCCTTCTGCTCTATGGCCCTAGCCTGAGGATGGGCTAGGGCCCCAAAGCAAGGGAGTCCTGTTCCGGAAAACGCTGAGATTCCTGACAATACCGGGCCTCCATTCTGCTGGAAGAGGGCGTTCGAGAGTCCAGGAATCGTGGCAACACCCCTGTCTCAGTCCCAGACAATTTCACTCATTCATACGCACTCACACGCACACGCACGGGCACGGGCACACACACACACACTCCCCCTCTGTGGCTGTCTCTAGTGGCGACTTACTCTCCTTCTTCGGCCTCCTTCCATGTCCCTCTGGCCTCTGTCTGTCTCTGAGTCCCTGTGATCATTTTCTTGAGGGAACGCTTCCTCCCTCCCGCACCTCCATCTCTCTTTCTCTGTCTCTGTGCTGTCCTTGCACAGTATCAGTGCATCTGGGTTTCCGTGAGCTGTGCGTGTCCATATGGACGGAGTAGGCTGCTGATGGCACAGGGCTGCAGGGGAACACACAAAGGAACGCACAAGTACCAGGGGTCAGAGCACATCCAGACCTCCTAAGCCGTGACTGCCTCCAGGCAGCCCACACAAGCTGGGTATACATGTGAACTGAGAAAGGTCAGTCCCTTGGCCCTTGCCCTGTAGGTTGCAGCCAGCTGGGAGGTACTGAAACCCAAGGGACTGCCCAGTGTTGAGAGGGTCTGAAGAAAGGGCAGGAGCCGAGGAGGCAGGGAACCTAGTCGTAGCTGGTGTTTCTCCACATGCCATGTTCCGGTGCCATTGGTACTGGAAGGTTGGTATCAGTTGTGGCTCTCTTTCCTTGGCATCTCAATGCAAGCTTCCGTGACCCAATGGAGGTCCTGAATCTGCCCTAGTTTTCAGCCAGGTTGGGCCCCAGGACAAATGCACGTGCTGTGTGAGGGGGGAAAGCAAGTGTGAGTCGTGAGGAGGAGCTAGCCTCGTGAGTGGGATGTGGCAGAGGGCATGAGTGAGTGCACAGGTCCACTAGAGTGTGTCTGTGAATGTATTGTGGCTGGCGCCTGTGAGTACTTTTGCCTGAGACCTAGCGTTTGTGCTGGCAGCGTGCACGTGTCTGTGTCCACGTGCCGCGTGGCCGTGCATCTTTGTGCCTGAGTGAGTGTGTGTAGGCCGTTGGCAAGCGAAGGAAAGAGACTGGGGGCTTTCCTGACTTGGTGAGTAAGGGGGGGCTCCCGTGCCAAAGTGCAGCGAGTGCAATCCCTTCGCGCCTGGGATCGACACGGAGCTAGCTGATCACCTTTCATGACGGGAGGAAAGCCCGGACTTTGCCTGGGTCCGCTCGTCCTGTGTTGCCTTGGCCAGGGGCAAGTTGGGGTTGGGCCACCCATGGCGCAGTGGAGGAGGACCAAAGTTCCCTGCAAGGAAGTGGGCGTTAGTGGAGGGAGGCAGCAGAGAGCATGAGTAAGCCTGGCCCTGCTCCTGGAGCGGCCTTGGGGATCATCGCAAGGCCTTGTGGTCCCAGCCAGGGTATGTGTCTCGGTGAACATCCTCCTGGATGACCCTGCAGAGACAGGCCTGGCTGGTCTAGAGTCCCTTGCGAAGTTGGGGCCCGGCCCCGGGACCCCAATACTGTGGTAGGTGTTGTTCAAACTGAAAGGCATTGCCTGCTTGTCCCAGACAGTCCCTGCACCTGGGACCCAGATTTGTTCCCACGTTCCTGCCACGGGGTCTCCCGGCGATGCGTGGGAGTTTGACAGGCCCCATTTCTCTGGAGGGAGTGAGTTGCATAGGTCAGGTGCACCAGGGTCTGGGCCTGCTTTCCTGTCTTGCCCACCCGCTACGTCCTCTGCTGAGGGCAGCTTGAGGGCTCACCACTGGACCTGTTCCTCTCCCTTTCTGGGTAAGAGTTTGCCTCTCTGTCGGTCACACTGGCCACCCCCTCTCAGCCCCCTACCACCTGTTCAGCCTCCCCCCATCCACCTGCGTTTCTATGCATTGCTGTCACCTGAAGCGGTGGTGTGCTGCCTCATATATCACAGCCACCCTGGAGCATTTCTGTACCCCGTTCGTATCCTGACATAGCCCAGCGAGTCTGGAGGAACCTCTTCTGTGTCACGGAAGCAACATGTTGGCCAGAGGGCCCGGCACACGAATTTGGAAATCCTAGAATCCCCCGCCTGCCTGGCAGCCTCCTGGTCCCATAAAGAGGTAGGGGAACACTGCATTCCACCAAAGGGAAAAGGCAATGCATGAGTGTGGTGCCTGGCCAGGCAATGCATCTCGAGCCTCCAATCCTGCAGTGGCTCTGTGTGGTGTGTGTGTGTGTAGCTTATGCTGTCTGACATAGACCGGCAGGGAGTCCACATCACCACTGCCCTGACAGGGAGGGAGACCACATCATCGCCCTCACTGCACACCGTCTGCAGCTTATTGCTTCCCCAAAGTGGTCATGTGGCTTCATGTAGACCCTGGGGCGTGTCCCTCACTTGGGTCCCAACACTGCATCCCCCAACCCCCCGATACCTCTCGGAGACCCTTGAAATCACGCTGCCTGTGGCACAGGGGGACAGTGTTTTGAGCCAGCGCCCACGCTCATGGCAGCCTGCCGCCTAAGTGAGTGGTAAAGGAAATGGGACCAGGATGAACAGACATACGGCCAACGAAGGCCTGGGGAGGGTCCCTGTGAGAAGATGGCCAAGCATTGTGGGAGGAAGGGGACCGCTGTCTGTGGGACAGACACAAGCTCCAGGAATCCCAGGGCCCACGGTCACGGGTCTTTCCTGTGCACTGCCACACACGGGAGCAATGGGCAGCCCATCATGAGAGGGGGGTGTGTGCTTGCCAGTGTGTCACTTTCCAGGCAACGGGGACAAACGGCAAGAGCGGCGCGCATGATACGCAGCCTCCCCTAGTGTGGCGTCCTCTCCACGTCACACACCTCTGGTCACCGACCTTCCCTAGCCGGTGCACTGCTAGACTGCTGTCATGACATACATGTCTTCTGGGAGCAAGGATGGACGTAGAGAGTATGCAAAGGAGGCTGAGCAGATGGAAAACCGGGGTGCACAGACAGCAGGCGCACAGCTGACATGCGTCTCCCGGACAGCCAAGGTGATCCGCTGAGTGGATTTGTCGGACTAGGGGCACAATGAACAAAGGTGGCGGTGTAAATGGGCAAAGCGGGGAGGTCCCCCTTTACCCGTGTGTGTAGATAGCCGCGTGCCCAGCGCAGCGTGGAATGCAAAGGTCGCTTTCGCATGGCCAGAAGCCAAACAGGGCACCCAGAGCGCACAGAGGGCTGGCTGCAAGCCCCCCGGAGGAGTTGCACTGCACGGGGCCCAGAGCCTTCCTGCCTATGCAACAGACGCGCCCCAGTTTCCGGGTGACCTAGGGGCGGGACCGCCGAAGCCACGCACGCCACCGTCCCTATGATTGGTCCTGAAGGCAGTGAAGCGGCCTGGGCGTGGCTTGGAGCTCCCTCAGCCTCAAAGCCGCAGGCGCACACCTCTCACCACAAAGGCCTCCGAGGCAGCATCGGCATAGCGATAGCCACCGCCGAGGCATCCTGGGTACAGCACCATGCGCATGCGCATGCGCATGCGCCCCCTCGACCTTTGGGCTCTGGGAGGAAGGGGGAGCGAGTTGCCAGCCATTGCCCTCAGGGCTCCACTCACTGGGTCTGGGGAGGGGGGCCGTGCTTTCACCTCCCGCTTCGTCGTCGGTAGGAGCCACAGTTGGTGTCTCGGGCCGGGGCCGCATGTTGCGCGACTCGTGTTTCCGAAACACTGGGGATGCCCGGAGCCCCCATGCCGCCTTCGACCGGGAACGGGGCGGTCGAGAGACGAGGGCCCGTGGGGACACTGGGTCTCCGGCAGGGCCGGAGGTGCCGCAGGCCGAAGGCTCGCAGGCCACAAGCGAACAGCCTGTGCAGGAAGGCCAGGCCCGACCCGAGAGGCAGGTGGGCGGCCCCAGCGAGATATCGGTGCCGCTGGTGCATGACATAGTGGCGGTGGAGGCGCTGTGGGGCCTGGCGGAGGAGGAGGTTGAGGTGGCGGCCGCGGAAGAGGACGCGCCTGGGGCAGAGGGGCATGAGCAGAGGAAGAAGGGGGAGGAGGACGAGGAGCAGGAGCCGGGGAAGGAGAAGGTCCAAGTTCACGAGGAGGAGGACCTGAAGGGCGAGGGGGAGCAGCAGGACCAGAAGAGCAGAAGGAGGAGGAGGAGGAGGAGGAAGAGGGGGAGAGGCAGCAGGAGTAAAAGATTAGAAGGAGGAGGAGCAGCAGAAGCACAAGCAGAAGGAGGAAGAGCGGAAGGAGGAGGAGTTGGCGGAAATGAAAGGGGAGGAGCAGGAGCAGCAGGGTATAGAAGCGGGCGCGGCGGCGGCCACGGCGCCGGCCGCGGCGGTGGCGGTGGAGGCATTGGCGGCGGCAGTGGCAGGGGAAGGGGACCAGGAGGAGGAGCAGGAGGAGGAAGGGAAGGCGTGCGAGCCATTAAAGGGAGAGCAGAATTGCAAACCGAGGAGGAAGAGGAGCAGGAGAAGGAAGCGCTGGAGGAGCAGCAGCAGGGCGAGGAGGAGGTGGAGGGCAAGGAGGACAAGGAGGAGCGGGTGGAGGAGGAACAGAAGCCGAGTGAGCAGGAAGGCCGATGGGTGGAAGAAGCCCAGGAGCTGCAGGTGAAGCAGGCTAAGAAGGAGCAGGTAGAGTCAGGCCTCCGTCCTTGCCCTTCCCCACTGGAGGCTCTGGAGGCTCTGGAGGCCCTTCAGATAGAGCTACAGCCGGTGAATAAACAAGCCAGCCGGGAGCACGCTCGACTCAAACTCAGGATGTGGCAGAGGCGGCAGCGACATCTGCAGCAGAGAGGTGCCCTTATCCAGGGCATCCGTGGTTTCTGGGCCAAGGCTGTATCCTTCCTGCTGCTGGTGGAGGGTCCACAGGGGGCTGGGCTTGCGCAAGAGGAAGGAAAGGGAGGTGCCATTTAGAGGAACCCAGGACAGGGACTGGAGCTAAGCCACGCTCCAGTGGCCGGGAACGTGCAAACGTGATCCCATCCGGTGGTCCTGGCTCTGCAATGAGTGTGGGAGGAGGGCAGTGCCGGGGTGGGGGAGGCATGTGTGCTTTACGTCGCACCTGGCACGGAAACAGCGCTGGGAGAGTGGGGAGTGGCGGTGGAGGTCCAGGCCAGGTCGGGGAAATGACCGAGGGCTTCTTCCCACACAAAGCCGCGTGGGGGCACGTTTCTGGGTCCCGCTAAGCATCTTGCTGCGGGGAAGGCGATGTGAATGCCCACTGGTCGGCGCGAGACCGGATGTGTGCTGTCTGGCTGTGTGGAAGTAAGCGTCCTCAGTGTCCTCACGAGCACACAAAGCTAGGCGTGGTTGCGGGCGTCTGGGCATGCACAGCCTCCTGTGCGTGTCTAGCAGAGCCCTGCGCGATCCTGAGACCCCGTGGGCCTGGACGCAGCCTGTGGGGAGGGCTTGAGACCCTGGGGGAGGACGCCAGTCCCGGGGGGAGGACGCCTGGATGCTGTCCACACTGGTTCTCTGGTTCGAGCTCTCTCACGCCCAGCACCTGAAGGCTCTTTGACCTGCGGCAGTTTGTGAACCACCCTCAGATGTCAGCCCTGATTAGTAAGCCCGATGAAAGCATGCTTCGCCACATGACCAATTTGAAGGTCGGCCTGGGAGTGGGAGGTGGTGTGGGTGGCTGGCTGTGTGGGGAGGGGAGGTGGTGGGGAGAAGTGATGTGTTCCTTCCTCAGGGGAGGGCGGGTCTCCTGGAACAAGATTTCACATTTCTGCCCCACTGTACCACGGCAGGTGGAGGAACACAAGTTTCCCAGGGAATGCCGGAAGATCCTGCTGTTTTTTGGCAAGAACTCCTACTTCCAGAATGAAGTCGTTACGAAGGAGTATGTCCTAGGCCTTGATGGTAAGTGTCCACTGACTGCATGGGCGGCAGTGGGTGCAGGGTTGAATGTGATTAGTTCTCTGGCGCCTTCTCACATACTCGTCTTCCTGCAGGGTATAGGGCGTCTCATTCCAGTCCCATCCAGTGGTACCCAAGGTACAGACAGGAGGCCTACAGACGCAGGCATGACAACAGCAGCCTCAACTTCTTCAACTGGTTCTCTGACCACAGCTTTGCCGGCTCTAGCAGGATTGCTGAGGTGGGGCCCTGTAACAAGGAAGGGAGGTGATTTTCATGGGTTCCCCCACTGCGTGGGATAGCTACCTGAGGCCTGGCCTGTCTCCCCTACCAGATAATCATAGAGGATCTTTGGCCCAACCCCCTGCCGTATTTCAAGATGAAGGAGGCCCCAGGAGAGAGAACTGAGAGGGAAAGAGGTGAGCAGCCAAGGGTGTGGGCACGGAAATGTGTGTCATGGGGTCCAGGGCACAATTCTCTTCTGCATGGAGGCACCGAGACTCACAGCGGCACAGGAGGTGACCCCAGGTCAAAAGGGCATCAGCCTGAGACAGGGAGTCTTAAGAAGTAACGTGTCAAAGAGGCTTTGCCCCTTTGGGGAGCCTGAAGGTGGGAAGGGGGCTAGACAAAAAGAATGAGCAAAGCGGGACAACCAAAGCTGGCTCATCACATAGCACGGTGACAACTGTCATTCCCGGACCATGAACCCCACCCTCAGGCCTCCTACCACCATCCCACATGTTGTCTGGCTTCTGGATCCCCTTGTCAGCTTTGGCACAGCTTATCACACCCTCCCATCCTACTTTCCGTTTGGAAACATTCAAGCAACCTTACTCAGGGCCAAGATAAGACTCTCACCTGTCCTGTGTGTGTGTGTGTGTGTGTGTGTGCGTGTGTGTGTGTGTGTGTGTGTGTGTGTGTGTGTGTGTGTGTGTGTGTCTGTCTGTCTGTCTGTCTGTGTGTACCCATATATCCCAGGGATATGCACGATCTTGAGAAGAGTATGAAGGAGCGTCGCACTTCATCGACCCCAGTGGAAACCCTTCCGATGCTCACCGATGGTCCACAAGATTCTCCTGGCCATGAAATAAGGACAAGGGTGGTGGTGACACGTGGCGCAGGGCGGGGGTCCAATACATTTGAAGAAATATAGAATGGGAGATAAACAGCATGAAGTGTTTGTGTGTGTCTTCCTCTCAGGTTCGCTCTGGGGCGTGTCCATGTATACATGCGGCTGTCCAGAGGTGTAAGTGTTCTGTGCCTGCACATTGGAGTTCCAAGGAAGGGCGGGACGTAGGACATTGTCCGTAGGGATGGGTCACACATTGGGATTGCATGTGAGGTCAGTAAGATTGAAGCAATGGGGACTTGAGTGAGGGAGGCCAGGGCACAAACCTGAGAGAAAGGCCAGTGCCCAGGTTCATAGCTTTCCTGTGAAAATGAGGAAATTCAAGGAAACGGAGAGGCCAGCACAGGCCAGGGATGTCCAATATTCAGGGATTGGGCATGTCCATGATGGTGCCCCCAGAATCCCGCATGGGGACACCCTCAGTCATGTTGACTGAACCGCCACACAGGGAGGAATTCCCAGGGTTGATTACCCTCTGGTTTTCAGACGTCTACCAATGCAGACTGTCTTGTGGACAAGGTCAGGATCTCAGGACCAGCCACACATATTTGAGGGATTGTGAGCAGGTTGTAAGATTGGCGTCCAGGGGAAGGAACCGAGGGACCAGAGGCAGAGTGGGTGGGTAAGACCGATGAAGTTCTGCTTCAGGCAGAGTTGACAGGGACAACATACACACTGCAGAGAAAACAGCCCACTACAGTCTCACGCAACTCCAAAATCACAGCGAACTTTTCTGGTTCCACTTCCTGAAGCTGAGCCTCCCAAACACCGCTTCACTTATTCTCACACACACACACACACACACACACACACACACACACACACACACAAGACTCCTGAAGGTGTCCTAGTGCTGATGCCCTTGTGTGAACTTTGCTGTTTCTGAAAAGACCTCTGGTTACGAATGGGTGGCCCAGATTGCAAGCCAACAGAGGGGAGGGTCACGGGGAGGTGGGGCTCTTCAAGGGCACGAACACGCCAACCTCTCCCGTGTGCCCTCTGCCCTCTCATCATCAGCCGTGATGAGTCGGGTGATGCTCTTCCTCTGTGTCCACAGGCTTAAGCCGTGTGTCCAACACGCCATGTGAGACTTGTGAGAAGACTCCCAAGTGCAAACACCAGCAGGCGCTCAGGGAGGTCGCCTCGTCCCAGGCAGCCTGTGTTCCTTTGCCTGAGTGCCAGGACAAAGGCTGCCTCAGCCACATAGGGAACGATGGACTTGTGAGGCCTTAGCATTCTGTGCAGAGGTCCCCGGCAGGCCTGGAGCTTAGAAAGGACTGGGACGAGCCTCACCTGCGAAGACGTGAGTGCTGGGATACTCCTTACACAGCAGATGGCTGCTTGCCAGAGATGTCTGTGCTAAACAAAAGCTCCACCGTGCGAGCAGTGCAGTCGACAGAGTTCAGCCTTGTCCATCGCAGGCTCTTCTGTATCCCCATGTAACACGGCCCCCGGCACAGCGTGCCTGACACTGACCTCCCGACACTAATATTCCTGTCTCCCAAGCTGCCCAAGCTCCCCAGGATCCCCACTGCACAGCTCTGCAGTACAAGAGCCTTCTCTGCAGTGGCTCTATTCCAGAGAAGGCGTGGGCAGTCCCAATGCATGGAGGCCTCTTGCCCCTATCATATGCAGACAACACGGTCAGCGGGGTGTCAGCACGCTGTGGAGTTGAGGATCTGTGCAACCAAGCCTTACCTCTTCCAGGGCAGAGGCTGTCGCACTCTCTAGAAGGGAAGGAGGCTTTTCTCTCGCTGCTGTCTGCACACTGGCTGGAGAGGCACGTCTTCTCAGCTGCTTGATGGGTAAATGTCAGGGTACCCTGGAAAAGCTCCCAGTGCTGACCCGAGTCTTTGGGTGTGAACATCCAAAGAAAGTATGGCCAGTGATTGTGCAGTGGGAATACGGCCTCAGTGGTCATGAGGCTGGGCCCTTTGGGGCATCTTCCTGCACAAGCAGGCCGTTACTTGATAGGTCTTGCCGAGCAGGAACACTTTAGGGGACAGGTGAACACAGGGTCCCCCACATGTTAATATCTCCAGCCAATACCTCCTTAGGGGCCAGGGTGACGTTTCCGCCCGGCCTGTCCCAAAGACAAGGTACGGACAAGGTGTGGGTGTGGAATGCACTCACGGCACCCAGAGCCAAACCCTCGAGTGTGGACACTTGAGGTCCGTGGGCAGAGGCCTCGGTGCTCTGTGTCTGAGGGATTACAGCCCTCATGCTGCACACCCGGCATCCCCGGGTGTCCTCCCGTATCCGCAGCTCTCCCCGGGGAGCCCTAGGGTCCAGGAGCTGCTAAACCCCCTGCACAACTGTATCTGCTGCCCAGCGGCCTCTTCCACCCCAACATCAGCGTGTGTGGGCTCCAGAGTGCTGTCCCTCGAGAGAGGACACCCTCAGCAATTCAGGAGCCTTCTGACTTCCATGTCTCTGAACCACACGTGTCTCATTGGCCTGTCGGGATCGTCACGTTGTTCTCTTTTCACAGGAAATGTCTCGCATTGCCTGTGCTCCTCTGTCTCCCTGAGTGAGCCCTGGCGTGTTTGTGTCTTTTCCTGGCTTTGCCTGTGCCGACACCTCTCTGGTGATGCCTCCTTGCCTGGCCTAAGTGGGCACAGCTGTACCCGTGTAACCGCCTTCGTCTCTGCACACCTGTGTGTTGGGTCAGCTGTGGCTCTGGTGGCCTGTCTTGTCTTTGGTGTATGCTTCTGCGCTTGAGTGTGCTTCCCTCTGCATTCAACCCCTTTCTTCCACTGACAGATCCAGTTGCTGTCCTGCTGTCAGGTGGAGGGGCTTCTGCGTGTTCTGTTCTATGTTCCAGGAGCCAGAAATCCTTCCGTGCCTGTAGGACCTTCGTCAGAGGATTGGCCATGCACTCACTGCCAGCCAGTTAATGTCCCCAAATGCAGCTGGCTTGCTGTGAGCATTCCGTCACACCTCTATTTTCTGTCCTTCTGTTTTCAAACCCTTTGCGCCCGAGGGGCTCAAACGTCACTGGCCTGCACATTGCAGATGCAGGCGTAAATTGTGAAAAGCGGACCGGCAACGTTTTCCCACTTACTCTTTTGCCACGTGGCATGTTCCTGGCTGGGAGAGACTTCCCCCTGCCAGTGTGTGTCTCGTTTCCGTGTGCCTCCTGTGTGTTCTGGTCCCTAATTTGTCCATTACGTCCTACCTGGGAGTCTGATCCATGTTTGCAGGAACGAGGCTGACACCTTTGACTGCTGGGTTCTGAGCTCAGCTTAGTCCACCAGGACTAGTGCGTGCCTGAGGGACACAACGGGCAGTGATGGATGTGCCCGTATCCTTCACGTGCAAGCGCTCCGTCCAGCCACCTTCACCGGGACATTTCTCAGCGACCCCTCTTTGTGTGTGGTGAGAGCACTTGCCTCTGAGAAATCTGATGAGGCGGTGAAGCATTGCTTACGGCTGCCCTGTGCAAGTTAGATCTCCAGAACTCATGCACATGGCATGACTGCATCTTCACACCCGAGCCCCGACACCTCCTCATCGCACCCTCCCCTGATTAGCACCACTCTACTCTCTGGTGGACTGCATGCCTTTAACTCCTTTAGTCTCCTCAGGAATCCATCAGGCAGGGCTCACCACCACTGTGCTTCTGTCAGGGGCTGGCTTCTTTCAGTGAGCCCAGTGCTTTCTGCACTGATGCTCAATGCACCCGCAGAAGGGTGAGCCACACTAAGCCCGGCGGCAAACCCTTTGGCCCTACGTTTCCCACACGTGTGCCTGGTGGCAGAGGTGCACAAGGAGCCCGCCTGCATGCGTCTCCCAGGTCCTCCACAGGGTACAAAGTACCGCCTCAGGAGGCTGATCCGCATCACATGGGCATAGCTCTGCTTGCACGTGTTAGCCTTTCGTATCATACAGGCAGCCCAGACTTAGAAATCCTGCTACCTGCTTACAACTATCCAGCCCTCGTGCTTCTACAGACGCTCTGTGTCTGTACAGACATTTGAGTCACGGTCTCGTGACCTTCCAATACAGCTTGATGGTCTGTCCTTAGCTTACAGCCTGGGATGCGGTTCTCACTCATTGTCCTCCCCTCGGGTGCGAGTTTCCTCCATCACTGTGGTGGAAGGTAACCTTTATCACCATACGTTGGCTTGAAATTACTGGGCGGATCACCTGTCTGCGTCCGGGGATCCGAAGGAGACCTTGGCTCTTTTGCTCACGGTCCACCCTTTCTCTGTGATGAGTCGCTTTGGATGAGAAGCTTGCCAGAGGCGAGGGGGCCTCAGAGTTGAGCACATTTCCTGGGCATCTGTGAGAACTTCATTGGTTCCACTCGGAAAGCATTGACATTCATGGATGTGCAGCCTCTGCTTTTGCTTGAATTTGCCGAGCTTTGGGACGTGATTTCTTCCCGCATGTGCTGTGCCTAAATCTCTGCTGTGTCTTTCCGGCAGTCCCGTTTGCTGTCTCCTGCTGGTAAGTACAGGACTTCCAGCAGCCCTGTGGGGAACGGGTCCTTGTTTTCTTCCCTGCGGTGCCCTCTTCCTCACCCCGAATGACCTCACTGCAGCTTCCTTCTAGTTCAGCGATCGTTTCAGACTGCCCTTAAGGTCCAGGTGGGAGCGGTGCCTTTTGTGCTGAGGGCTGACCACTGTAGAGCATTCGTCTCTGTGCAAATTGCACAGGTGAATTTCACCAGGTGAAAGAGAGTGCACACTGCAGTTGCCCTGTCTTCAGAGTCAGCCCACCTGTCTCCGCCTCGGCTGCCCCTGCTCTCCTTCCTCCTACCCTCTCCTTGCCTCCCCCTCCCTTGTCTTCTTCCTGTCCCTCCCTCCCACTTTCCTTCCAGCTCTCTTTGTCTTCGTCTCCCTCCTCTCCATCACTAATGCCTCCCCCTGTCTCCGCCTGTCTTCCTTGTAATAGGTGCCCCTCTGTCTCTTCTTGTCTTGCTCCTCCTCCCTGTCTCTCCCGCCAATCTCCCCGGACTCTCCCTCTCCAGGCTGGTCTTCCCCTCCACTCGTCCTTCCTTCATCTGCTCTGCTAGCACGTGTCTCTCTCTCTCCCTCTATAGCTCTGTCTCTCTGTGTGTCTCTTTTTCACTGTCTCTCTCAGTGGACCTTCTGTGTCTGGGTGCATGCTTCTTCAGAATTCTTGTTGGTGCCTGGGAAATGGGAAGGGAACTCGTCTGCTTTCGTGTGTACTAGTGAAAGCAGGCACGGGGCTTTCTCAGAGACAGACACAGACAAGTCTGCAATTCTCGGTGAAGGGCCCCTACGTGCCCTGCGCGGTTGGAGTCGTCCTCCTTTTAGTGGAAGGTTAGATTTCAGGACCGGAGCAAGCTGCTAAATCCTACTACCCCATCTCCCTGGCGCTCTGTACGGAGATCAGTAGGGCACCAGTGGCAGATGGTGCTCTGGGGGTTGTTCTTTGCTCTGCATTGCAGTGCAGTGAGGTCTACTGAGCTGTGTTCTTGCAAGGACATGGCGGTGGGGTGGGTCTAGGGTGGGTGTCACTGGTTCTGGGTGGGCACCCACCTTACCGCCGCCCTCAGCCTGACGGCCAACGAGGAGATACCGTGGGGACGGCCATGTGGCCCCGGTAGGCGTGACACTAAGGACTTCTCCAGGCTTTGCCCCAGCTTCATGAAGAAGGGGCAAGGCACGGAGCAGGGAGTGGCTCACGGCGTGGACGATCCTGTGCTGAATGCTCTGGTGCCCGTAGTGAGGCCTCTGGGGAAAGGGTGTACAAGCACCACAGACTGCGCGATACCGGGGACCTCGCAAGTGAAGGCTGGAAGGTGACAGCGCTGAAGAGGACATGCGGCAAACGGGGGCCACGCTGGCACCTTGGCACTCGCTCCAGAGCCTGGACCGGCCATTGGCGCGCGCTTGCTGGCGGCCAGCACCCTGTCTTGCTGTCTTGCAACTGATTGCTCCCCGAACCTGGCCAGCTGGCCTGACCTGCCCTGGAACCACTTCGCCCCCAGGCCGCATGCGCACACTCTTCACTGCCTCTGTCTCGGCCCCTCCTCCACAGCAGCCACAGCCAATGCGGAGTCCTCAAATCCCAGAGCCTGTGCGCCTGCGCTCAACTTTGGCGGGCTGCGGCGGGAGGCTTCAGGGAGCTAATGGTCTTGCGGCCAAGGCTCCCCCCACCTGCTGCCGTTTCCTGTCCTTGTCCTGAGGCTGCCCTAGCTACACTGGGGCCGGGGCCGAGCGTCATGGCCAGCGTGTCGCGGTCCGGACAAAGCGGAGATTCCCGCCGACCCTGGGCCCTGATCGTCCCGGATGCGAAAGGTGGAGAGTCCCGGCCCCGCGGGAATGCAGGGGCGCTGGAGGGCGTGGGCTGGCCGCAGTCCCCAGGTTCAGGGGCGGCAAGCGCCCATCCTGTGCAGGAAACCCAGGCCGGGTGTGAGATACAGGTGGCAAGCCCAGCGGAGGAATTGGTGCTGATATTGGATGACGGAATGGTGGCGGCTGAGGTGGTGATCGGGGAGGAGGAAGAGGACGGCGAGGCGACCAAGGATGAGGTGGCTGGAGAGGAGAATTCTGAGGAAGCCAAGCCAGAAGCAGAGGACATGCACGAGGAGGAGGAGGAGGTGGAAGTTGAGAGACAGCAGCAGGAGGAGTTTCAGGAGCAAGAGGAGAAGCGCGAGGCAGATGCAGAGGCGGAGGAGGGGCCCCAGCTCTCACAGCCGCTGCAGCAGCAAGAGCCAGCGCTGCGTCCTGCCTCAGCCCAGGACCCGCTGGCAGCACTGGAGCGTCTTCAGCTGGAGATCAGCGCTGGGAATGCCCAGGATTCCAGGGCCTTATGGCGGCTGAAGCGCAGGATTCTTCGGAGGCAGATTTCTTACCTGGATCACAGAAGGGCCATCATCAAGCACATCCCTGGCTTCTGGGCCCAGGCGGTATCCTTCCTTGTGCTGGTGGGTGATGGCGGGGGCTGTTGTGCAGGAGGGCTGGGCACTGAGAGCAGGGTGCCTCAGGGCGATGGCCCCCAGAGAGGAGAGCTGGGGAATGGTCCCTGGCCCTGGGTTGGTGTGGTCTGGGATCCAGTGTAAGGCCTTGGACAGGGGCGGTTGTTGGGGATGGGGGGACTTGGTGACTGGGTCTGTTTCCTCAGGTCTCCGCCAACGTTGGCCTGCAGGCTGGTCTCAAATATTACTTGCAGACACGAGCCATGTGTCCCCATGCTACCAGAGCTAGGGTAGCACAAAGCAGCCTTCACTCAGAGCAGATAAGGCAAGGAAACATTTCGCTGCAAAATGGGAGAGTTACGCAGGCCGCACACCCACCTTCACATTCACAGGCTGTGCACGTTTCCTAGCAGTTCCTTCAAAAGAGAGCATTTCAGACACACACTCATGACCTTTAGTGGAACCACGCCACGCCCCTTTGCCAGACAGTAGGACGACTGAGACCCACTCCGAATGGGGTACAAGCTGCCTCCCCAGACCCTGACACATGACACACACACACACACACACACACACACACACACACACAGAGGATTCTCTCCTGGTATCTCCACCCCTGCTTCCCTCTCTGTCCTCAGGCTCCGGCTCGGTCCCACCCATGTCTTTCTCTCCGGACTGGCTGTGTCACTGTGTCTAATCCTTTTCCCTCCTCGGCCCTCCTCGTCCGTGCTTCTCGATCTCTTTCTCCCTCCCACACCCTCTGCTTGCAGCGTAAGTGTGCAGTCGGGTTCCTGTAAGCCATGTTATTCCATCTGGACTCAGGAGGCTGGTGACAACATAGGTCTTCACGGGAATATGCCAAGAAACCCAGCCGTGAGGAGGGGTCAGAGCACATGCCGACATCACAAGCTATGATGGGCTGCTGGCAGCCCACACAGGTCAGATATAGGAAGGAACTGTGAGGCGTGCAGGCAGTGGAGTCTCTCCCTGCTGTGTGCAGACAGCGTGGCAGGTACAGGAAGCCAACGGACTGCCCAGTGTGGATGGGGTCTGATGCATCTGCAGAGGCTGAGGAGTGTGGGGACTAGTGTTTCCTGGTCTTTCTGCACATGCCGTGATCTAGTCCCTTGCTCTTAGCCTGGGAGGGTTGGAGGGGGGCTGTGTCTGTTTCCACAGCATCTGAAGGCACAGCTCCTTGACACAGCACAGATTCTGAATCACCCCCAGTTGTCGGCCATGATCGGTGCCCAGGACAAAGACGTGCTCAGCTACGTGGTCGACTTGGAGGTGAGACCGGGGAGGCTGTGGCTGGGGGCCATCCCGTCGGGTGTGGGATTTGGGCAGGAGAGGGTGGGGCAAAGGTGCTCACCCTCACAGCCAGGCAAGTAGCTCAGGACCCCGAGGGAGGACACTTGCCCCCTCCTGTCCCATTGCTCACGGCAGGTGGAAGAAGTGGGCCATCCCAAGTACCACTGCAGAGTGATGTTTTTCTTTGGGGCCAACCCGTACTTCCGGAACCCAGTGATCATTAAGGAGTATCAGCTGAGCTTTGCTGGTAGGGTGTGGGTCCCATGATGGTGCGGGGCAGGGGGATGAGGAGCATGAATCAGGGGCAGGAGGGAGGGGGAGGGGGAGGGGCAGGTGGGTGGGGAGGAGGCCATCAGCTTGCTCCTCAAATCCTCTCTTCCTGCAGGCTACAGGATATCGCGTTCCACTCCAGTCCAGTGGTTCTGGGATTATGAACGTGGAGCTCCCAGTCGCAGGCATGACCCCACCAGCCTTAACTTGTTCAACTGGCTGTGTGAGCACAGCTGCCCAGGGGCGAACAGGATTGCCGAGGTGGGGCCCCTGAGGCCTTCGTCAGCAGTGGGGATGTGGGTGGCCCCCGGCCAGAGAGGAGAGTGGGCTATGCCCAATGTGGCGCCGGCCTGTGTCCTCTTCCAGATCATCATCGAGGACCTGTGGCCCAATCCCCTGCAGTACTACCTGAGGGAGGAAGGGACCAGCAGACAGTGATCTGACGTGCTCACGTGTCGGTGAGAACCCCAGTATGCGGTGTGTTGACCTGCGTGTTGTATGGGCAAGGGAACGTGGGCCACACATTGGCTTGGAAATGGAAGGTCCGCCGACACAGGGACACAGGTAGCATGGGGAGAGGGTGGGAGGATGACAGGGGACCTGCAGAGACTCAGCTGCAAACACACAGAGGGTCGAAGCCTGCAAACCAAATGCAGTTGTGCTGTGGGCTGGGGCTTTGGAGAGCAACTGGGGAGGAGCAGTGCTTCACCACAAATGCTCCCCGTGGATGTCCGCCCTGTCCCGGGCTTCCCCCTGCTCCTTCAGTCTGGATTTGCCTGCCAGTCTTTGGGTCAGGAGCTGCCGTGTCCCCAGGCGCCACTGTGGTGAGAATCTCGCACTTCCTTCCATGTGCCCCACCACGCCATGTCCTCCCGCAACCCGACAGCCATTCTTAGAACTGGTCCAAGGCCATTGGGGGCTGGAAATGAATCCCTGGGTGAGAAAGCAAGGGGGATCGCAAAAGGGCGAGGCACAAGAGTGACACCATCTGGGATGTATCTGCAAATATCCCGTATCATTCTTGGTGTCTGTTGCGTGGGGGTGCGTGTGTGCGCGTGTACGCAAATGTGTCTGCGTGTGCCCACATGCGTCAGGGGCTCTGCATCTGTGTGGGCGTGAATGGCGCAGAGCTTCTATCTTTGCCCATGCAGAAACAATGGAGGACGCCACCAGTGCTGGAAGAGATGGGTGGATGAGTCTCCTGTCTTCTACGTGCCCCGGAGAGAATTGAGGAAGAGATAACGTGTGGCAGCCTTGAAGAGTTTCCACGATGTTTATGTGGACACATACAGGAAGCTAAAAACCCTTCTGTTTTTGTGTATGTGTTTGTGTGTGTTTATGGGGGACGCAAGGAGGCTCGACGAGAACGGGACCTGAGTGTGACTGTCCTAGCCGCTGCCCGGGTGATTCTGTGTGTGCAGGAGAGGTGCAGTACTGGGGTGGGGCCGGTGTTGCCATGTGCACAGAGGCCTGCCTTCTTGGGCAGGAAGAGCCTGGAAGGAGGAGGAGGAAGAGACAGACCTGTTATTTGGAGATTTATTGTATAGGCCAGAGCCGAAAGGCAGGGAAGGGGATTGCACAGTGGGACCAAATTGGTCCATTGGGTCGTGGTACAGTGTGGCCAGGACTCGGGGGGGTTTCATCCAGGACCCTTGCTCCCAGAGGGGTGTTGTGTCCTTGGTGAGATAGAATCCAGTCAGCAAAGCCTCCAGTCAGGATCAGAGCTAAGACCACATGTCCCCGGACAACTCAGGAGCAGGCAGCCTTCTCATAGTCGATGGCAGTATACCTTGCTGCTGCCTCCCACACCCGGGGCTCCTTTGACCCCGAGCCCTGTCCTCAGACAGTGGCTCAGGATGGGAGATGTGTGAGGGGGAGGGGCAGGTGTGGGTTGTGGGCAGCAGCGAGGCTTATGAGTGGGAATTCATGGAGAGAGTACGCACGAGGGCAGAGATCCAGCGTGAGTTCGTGCGAGTGTGTGTGGGCGTCTGTGGCAAACTGGGCCTGAGATCCGTGGTGGTGCCGGCAGTGTGAGCGTGCATATGTTCGTGCGATTGCGTAGCCGTGTGTCTCTGTGTGTGCAGGAGTGGGTGGTTAGGCCACTGGAGAGACAAGGAGAGACACAGCGGTCTGTGTGAATGAGGTGCTTATGTGGGACGGTCAGGTGCCAGAATACAAGAGTGCAGTCCCTTCCCTCCTGAGTCCTGATGGTAATCGCTGGGATGGGTGCAATCGTTGCTGTGCCAGGGGGCTCAAGTCAGGATGCAAAAGGGAGATTGGTGCAAGGTCAAGAGGGGGGCCGAGGGGAGGACAGCCTGTGTCCAGTGGCCAGTGGACCACTTGTGAGTAAGTGTGCTTGTGTGTGTGTTAGTGTGTGTCTATGTGGGAGTGAGTGTGTGTGTGTGTGTGTGTGTGTGTGTGTGTGTGTGTGTGTGTGAGTGGCTCTGGTGGGCCGACAGTAGCAAATACGTAGGGGCTACATGGTGTGCCCAGGCTTTGTGCACAGGGTAGCTAGGGAACCCAACCTGTCAGGCTACGTGGTGTGCAGAGGGCGTAGGTATTTCCCTGGAGGGAGCCGTCTAGCAAAAATCTCTGCTCTTGGCAGACGAGCCATGTTTTGTCGCCAGTCAGCTCTTCCTTGGGGCTCTCCTCTCTGCTTCCTGTGCACCAGGCCCAGGGAAAGGGAGGAGCTGGGACCCTAGACCTCAGGTGACTTGAGTCCCCCAGGGGTGCCATAGCAGGGTGGTGTGCGTGATCCATGTGTGGATGGGCAGGTGAGCAGCCTGCCAGCTGCTCTCTGAGGGGACAGTTCCTTGCCAGCAACACCTCTCCCCGCAGCACAAGATCACCACTGTCGCTGCAGCTGGGCTGGGGACATGTCAAGGTGTGTCCCAGAACTGTGTTCCCCTTGCATGTAAGTGGTGCCAGAATGCGCCTCTCAGTCCCTGTGCGGGTGACCCTGATTAGCCTCAGGCTTTGTCGACTCCTGGCCTCATGTAAATGGGGAACTGGGTTCCTTTCTCAGTGTCTCAGCGGTTGCATGTCGACAGAGGATGCTGTGGACATTGTGGTCAGGATTCTGACCGGGCTCCCCCCGCCCTGCCCCAAACCACAGTGGGCAGCACATGGCCCACTGTGTGTGCGCTTTGGGGAGGCTAAAGCCGTACAGCCCCTCCAGTATTCTTCTCAGGTGGTGGACGGTCAAAGGGGCCTAGGGAGGAACACTGGTCCCAGTCTGCTGCCGGCTGTGCCCACAGGTGTGTGTGCCCAGCTCCTTGACGCTGAAGCTGCAAGGCTTCCGCACTGCCCCCAAAGCCCCATCCCTAGAATTTGCGTGTGGGCCAGATGGAAGTGAAGTCCCAGTGACCCTGCGGGATCACAGCGGGTGGTCTCGTCTGTGCCTGGCCACCCACCTACCTGCCTTCCCCGCAGCCCGTGGCCCCCATACAGGGCTTTCGGTAAACACACGGCCACCGTCCAGCATGAGAGGAAAGGCTTGACGGTGTCCCAGTACCGCTGGTCATGTGTTGGCTGCTGCCAGCTGACAGCATGGAGACCCCATGGCCCAGTGGAGGATGTCCGACCTGTCCTACAAGGAACTGGGGACGACTGTACGGATGCATCAGGTCCCATGCAGTAACCTAGGCCTGACCTTATCCGCCTAGGGGGTGATCGAAGCGCCTTGGGGTCCCAGGCCTGGCATACGTGTCGGTGAGCTTCCTCCTGGATGGCGCTGCCGACACAAGGCTGGCTGGTCAGGGGTCGCGTGGGAGGCCCGTTGGGTCCCGGCCTCTAGGTCCGATACTGCTGTAGGTGTTGTTGAAAAGACAGAGCACGATATGACCATCCCTTGGGTGTCGCTGCACCGGGGATCCCGTCGCTGCTCCCAGGTTCCCACTACCGAGTCTCCCCGGGAGGCCTGGGAGGTTGCCAGGCTCCTTTTGCAGGGACACAAAGGCCTGTGAGAGCCCATCCGCAGGGTCCGGTGCTCATTGCGGATGACTTGGGGGCAGTGCGAGATCTATTGCTCCCGTCCTTAGAGGAGATTGTGGTAGTCTTAAGGGACAAAGATGTGCCTGGAGAATAGAAGGATGTCCAGAGGAAGCATTGGAGGAGGAAGAGGACGAGGAGGAGTAGGAGGATGAGGAGGAGTTGGAGGAAGAGGATTGGGAGGAGTTAGAGCTGGAAGAGAAGGGTGAATGATTGGGTGCAGGAGAGGGAACAAGTGGAGGAGGAGGATGTCCAGGATGAGGAGGAGCACGAGCCAAAGGAGCAGGAGCAGCTGGGGGAGGATGTTGAGGAGGACGAGAGCAGAGGGAAGAGGGTGGGGAGAAAAGATAGAGCCAGGGTTCCAGAGCATGAGTAGAAGTGTAGGAGCAGAAGGAGGAAGAGCCCGAGGAGGAAGAGGTGGAGGGAGAGGAGGAGCAGGAGGAGTTGGAGGAAGAGGATTGGGTGGGGTTAGAAGAAGAGGAGGAGGAGAAGGAGCAGTGAATGACTGGGTGCAGGAGAAGGACAAATGGAAGAGGATGATGTCCAGCACCAGGAAGAGGAGGATTACGGGCCAGAGGAGCAGGAGCAGCTGGAGGACGGAGTCGACTAGGACGAGAGCAGAGGGAAGAAGAGGTGAAAGGTCAGAGGTAGGGCAGGAAGGGCAGTAGCAGGAGAGGACCTGGAGAAGGAGGAAGAGTCCTAGGAGGAAGAGTTGGAGGAGGAGGAGGAAGAGGTGAAGGACGAGGAGGATCAGATGGAGGAAGAGGACTGGGAGGAGTTACAGGAGGAGGAAGACGAGTGAATGATCGGGTGCAGGCGAGGGAAGAAGTGGAGGAGGAGGAAGTCCAGGACGAGCAAGAGGAGGAGCACGAGTCGAAGAGCAGTAGTAGCTGGGGAGGAAATTGAGGAGGACGTGAGCAGAGGGAAGAAGAGGAGGAGGAGGAAAGGTAGAGCCAGGGCTGGAAGAGCAGTAGCTGCAGAGGGGGAGCAGAAGGATGAAGAGGCCCGAGGCTAAGACTTCCAATACTGTGTTGAATAACAGTGGAGGCGGTGGACATTCCTGTCTCGTTCGTGACTTGAGCTGAGAGCTTTTGCTCCTTGAGATGATATTCACGTTGGGTCGTTCATACATGGCTTTATGATCTCGATGTGTGCTCCTTCTATCCCTACTTTCTTGAGGGGTTTTACCAGGAAAGGATGCTGTATTTTGTCCATCACTCTGTCTGCATCGATTGAGAGGATCCTGTGGTTCTCGTCCTTTCTTTTATTGATGTGAGGAATCACGTTAATTGTTTTGCAGATGTTGAACCAGCCCTGCGTCCCAGGTACAAATCCCACTGGGTCGTGGTGAATAACATTTTCATGTATTGTTGGATCCGAGTGTCTAATACCTTGTTGAGGAGTTTTGCATCCATGTGCATCAGGGAAATTGGCCTATAGTTCTCCTTTTCAGTGGGGTCTCTTTCCGGTTTTGGAATCAAGGTAACGCTGGCTTCATAGAAAGAGTTTGGAAGTTTTCCTTCCATTTCTATTGTGAGAACAGCTTCAAGAGAATAAGTGTTAACTCTTCCTTAAATGTTTGCTGGCACTCCCCTGGAAAGCCATCTGGCCCTGCAGTCTTCTTCCTCCGGCAGGTTTTTGATTACTAATTTGATTTCTTTACTGGCGATGGGTCTGTTCAAATTTTCCTTTTCTTCCTCTTTCAGCTTTGGTAGTGTATACATTTCTAGGAATTTGTCCATTTCTTCCAGATTGCCCATTGTATTGGCAAATAATGGCTCCTAATATTCTCTTCTTATTGTTTGCCTTTCTGCTGTGTTGGTTGTGATGTCTCCTCTTTCATTCTTGCGTTTCTTTATTTGGGCCCTTTCCTTTTTCCTTTTCATCAAACTGATGACTGGCTTATCAATTTTGGTAATTCCTTCAAAGAAGCAGCTTCTGGGCTCATTGATCTGTTCTCCTATTTTGGTTTGTTTCTTTGTTTGTTTGTTTGTTTGAGGTTGTTTTTGTTTTTGTTTTGTTTGATTTTTGGTTTCAATAGCATTAATTTCCGTTAATCATTGTTATTTTCTGTCTCCTGAATGTTTTGGGTTTCGTATGGTGTTCTTTTTACAGCCTCTTAAGGTGTAAGGTGAGGTTGTGTCTCTGAGATCTTTCTTTCTTCTTTAGCAAGACCTGACTTGCTAGATAGGTCCTCTTATAACCGACCCTGGTGCGTCCCAGAGGTTTTGGGTTGTGGTGTTATCACTGACTTCCATATACATTTTCATTGACTTCCGTATACTTTTTATATTCTCTTTCAACCCTTGCTTAGCCCATTCAATCTTTAGTAGGATGTTCTTCAGTCTCCCAGTATTTGTTACCTTTCCAAATTGTTTCTTGTAGTTGATTTCGAGTCTCTTAGTGTTGTGGTCTGAAAATATGCACGGTGTGACCTCGATCTCTTTGAACTTCCTTAGGGATGACTGTTTTCCCCAGCATATGATCTATAGAGGAGAATATTCCGTGAGCACCGGAGAAGAATGTATATTCTGCTGCTTTATTATGAAATGTTCTGAACATATCTGTGAAGCCCATCTTGTCCAGTGTGTCATTCAAAGCCCCCGTTTGCTTGTTGATTTTTCGTTTACATGATCTGTCTATTGCAGTGAGTGAGTGCATAGAAGTCTCCTCCTATGATGGCATTACTAAGAATGAGGTTCCTTATGTTTGCGTTTAATTGGTTTGTATATTTGGTTGCTCTCAAATACGCCACATAAATGTATCCATTTGCTAGGTCTTCTTGGTGGATAGACCCCTGAATTATGACATCATGCCCTTGTGTACCACTTGACACAGTCTTAAATTAAAGTCTAGATTGTCTGATAGAAGTATGGCTACTTTGGCTTTGTTTTGTTGACGGGTAGCATGACAGATGATTCTCCATCCCCTTCTTTTCACTCTGAAGTTGTTTTCACATCTAAAGTGGGTCTCTGGTAAACAGCATATCGATGGAACTTGTTTTCTCATCCATTCTGTTCCCCTATGTTTTTTGATTGGAGCATTCAGTCCACTGACGTTTAAAGTAGTACTGAAAGACACGATTTTATGGCCATTATCTTGTTTGAAGAGTTGGAGGAAAACATATCTATATATCTTTATATCTGTATCTACGTCTCCATCTCCATCTATATGTATATGTGTATGTGTATGTATATGTGTATGTGTATGTGTATGTATGTATATGTATATGTATTGTATTAACTGTATCTATATATCTATATCTATATCGATATGTATATGTCTATATACATCTATATATATAATTCTATATCTATTTGTATATATAAATATAATTATAAAGATAGATAGATAGTTAGATAGATAGATAGATAGATAGATAGATAGATAGATAGATAGATAGATATCAATTTCCCTCTGAGTGTCCCCCCTTAAAATTGCATGCAGGTGTGATTTAGCGGTCACAAACTCCTTTAAATTTTGTGTATCTGGGAACCTTTTTCCTCTGTTTCTATTTTGAATGCCGGCCTTGCTGCATAAAGAATTCTTCACTGTGGATGTTTCTAATTCAGCACTTTGAACGTATCCTACCACTCCTTTCAGGCCTGCCAAGTTTCTCTGGATAGGTCTGCTGCAAACCTGATCTGTCTTCTCTTGTAGTTTAGGGACTTGTTTCCCTTGCTGCCTTGATGATTCTCTTTGCCTGAGTACTTTGTGAGTTTGAATATGATATGCCTTGCTGAGGGTCAGTTTTTGTTGAATCTGATGGGGTCCTCGGTGCTTCCTGGATTTTGATGGTGTGTCTTTCCCCAGGTTAGCAAAATTTCCCACTATGATTTGCTCACATAACCTTTCTACCCCTTTTTCTCTCTCTTCCTCTTCGGGACCCCTATGATTCTGATGTTGTTTTTCGTTCTGCATGAGTCACTGATTTCTCCAATTCTTCAATCGTGCTCTTTTCCTTAATCTCCCTCGATTTTGCTGCTTCCATAGTCTCCATAAGTTGGTCCTCTGAATCGCTGATTCTCTGTTCTGTCTCATCCATCCTTGACACCGCTGCATCCATCCGTCATTGCAGCTCAGTTATATCATTTTTAATTTCATTCTGGCCAGTTTTTACTGCATTTTTTCTCTGCACAAAGGGACTCTAATCTACATTGGACTGCAGCTAGTATTCTCATAATCGTGCTTCTAAATGCTGCTTCAGACATCTTGCTTGTGTCTGTGTTGGTTGAATCCCTGGCTCTCGTTTCTTCAGGCTCTTTCTTTCTGGGTGAATTCCTTCCCTTTGTCATTTTGAATGGAGAAAAGGAACTCATGAGGTAGAAAATTCAATGAAATATTCAAATTATAAAATGTTAAAAGTAAAAACTTAAAAACACACATGTGAATAATGGAATGAATGATGCTAGATTCTAGGCATGTTTCACCTGGGTGTTGAAAGTGGTTTTGACACAGGAGAGAAAAAAACGTGGGAGTGGAGAAAAATTTAGAAAATACTAATAAAAAATATTAAAAAGGGAAATGTTGTGAGAATTTGAAAAACCAATACACTGAAGTAGACTAAAAGGAGAAGATGGGAGTAAAATAGAATCTGTGAATATAGACACAAAAGGAAAGAATAATGTAGAAGAGTATTAAAGAAAGTTAGTAAAATTTCCACCTGCCCAGTCTCCTTCGCCTCTCCGCGCACAAAAGCACCTCCCTTCCCATGCCTCCTCGCTCTCCAAGTTCACTTCTGCATGCCACGTACCTGCTGAATTCGGTGGTTCAGGATATGCAGATTGCTGTGCTAATCCTCCAGTCAGTTTCCTGGGTGGGTAGGATGGTTTAGCGTTGGTCTGGCTGTATCTCATGCACGCGAGACACTTAAGAAGCTTCCATGCTGTCTGCCATCCGGGCTCCTCCCCAAAGAGGTGAGATCTGTAGCACCAGTTCTCCGATATGAGACATCCCACAGGAAAGTTGTGGTCGGTGACAAAGCGGAAAAGGGCATGTACCAAACAGGGAGGTCACCCTGGAGGGGGAGGCAGAGAACCTGCTCCAGACCTGGGAGGGGAGGCAGGGGCTCAAATGCTGGAGCCACGCCCACTGCCCTCCAGCTGATTGTTCCTGAACAGCAGCCAACTGTCTGGGTCTGGCCTGGAGCGCCTTCACCCCAAGGACCCATGGTCAAAAAGTTCACTGCCTCTGCCTCTGCCTCTCCCCCACCTCCACCGCAGCCACAGCCACAGCCACAGCCACAGCCACAGCCACAGCCACTTCAGTGTCCGAAGGGCCACGGGGCCGTGGGCGTGCTTCCCAAATGCTGGTGGGCTCCAGAAGGAGGCAGCAGGCATTTAAAAACCTTGGGCCTTGACACTCCACCTGCTGGGCCTAGTCTGGAGCCTCATGCCTCAAGTTCCCACTCCTTCTGCTCTATGGCCCTAGCCTGAGGATGGGCTAGGGCCCCAAAGCAAGGGAGTCCTGTTCCGGAAAACGCTGAGATTCCTGACAATACCGGGCCTCCATTCTGCTGGAAGAGGGCGTTCGAGAGTCCAGGAATCGTGGCAACACCCCTGTCTCAGTCCCAGAAAATTTCACTCATTCATACGCACTCACACGCACACGCACGGGCACGGGCACACACACACACACTCCCCCTCTGTGGCTGTCTCTAGTGGCGACTTACTCTCCTTCTTCGGCCTCCTTCCATGTCCCTCTGGCCTCTGTCTGTCTCTGAGTCCCTGTGATCATTTTCTTGAGGGAACGCTTCCTCCCTCCCGCACCTCTATCTCTCTTTCTCTGTCTCTGTGCTGTCCTTGCACAGTATCAGTGCATCTGCGTTTCCGTGAGCTGTGCGTGTCCATATGGACGGAGTAGGCTGCTGATGGCACAGGGCTGCAGGGGAACACACAAAGGAACGCACAAGTACCAGGGGTCAGAGCACATCCAGACCTCCTAAGCCGTGACTGCCTCCAGGCAGCCCACACAAGCTGGGTATACATGTGAACTGAGAAAGGTCAGTCCCTTGGCCCTTGCCCTGTAGGTTGCAGCCAGCTGGGAGGTACTGAAACCCAAGGGACTGCCCAGTGTTGAGAGGGTCTGAAGAAAGGGCAGGAGCCGAGGAGGCAGGGAACCTAGTCGTAGCTGGTGTTTCTCCACATGCCATGTTCCGGTGCCATTGGTACTGGAAGGTTGGTATCAGTTGTGGCTCTCTTTCCTTGGCATCTCAATGCAAGCTTCCGTGACCCAATGGAGGTCCTGAATCTGCCCTAGTTTTCAGCCAGGTTGGGCCCCAGGACAAATGCACGTGCTGTGTGAGGGGGGAAAGCAAGTGTGAGTCGTGAGGAGGAGCTAGCCTCGTGAGTGGGATGTGGCAGAGGGCATGAGTGAGTGCACAGGTCCACTAGAGTGTGTCTGTGAATGTATTGTGGCTGGCGCCTGTGAGTACTTTTGCCTGAGACCTAGCGTTTGTGCTGGCAGCGTGCACGTGTCTGTGTCCACGTGCCGCGTGGCCGTGCATCTTTGTGCCTGAGTGAGTGTGTGTAGGCCGTTGGCAAGCGAAGGAAAGAGACTGGGGGCTTTCCTGACTTGGTGAGTAAGGGGGGGCTCCCGTGCCAAAGTGCAGCGAGTGCAATCCCTTCGCGCCTGGGATCGACACGGAGCTAGCTGATCACCTTTCATGACGGGAGGAAAGCCCGGACTTTGCCTGGGTCCGCTCGTCCTGTGTTGCCTTGGCCAGGGGCAAGTTGGGGTTGGGCCACCCATGGCGCAGTGGAGGAGGACCAAAGTTCCCTGCAAGGAAGTGGGCGTTAGTGGAGGGAGGCAGCAGAGAGCATGAGTAAGCCTGGCCCTGCTCCTGGAGCGGCCTAGGGGATCATCGCAAGGCCTTGTGGTCCCAGCCAGGGTATGTGTCTCGGTGAACATCCTCCTGGATGACCCTGCAGAGACAGGCCTGGCTGGTCTAGAGTCCCTTGCGAAGTTGGGGCCCGGCCCCAGGACCCCAATACTGTGGTAGGTGTTGTTCAAACTGAAAGGCATTGCCTGCTTGTCCCAGACAGTCCCTGCACCTGGGACCCAGATTTGTTCCCACGTTCCTGCCACGGGGTCTCCCGGCAATGCGTGGGAGTTTGACAGGCCCCATTTCTCTGGAGGGAGTGAGTTGCATAGGTCAGGTGCACCAGGGTCTGGGCCTGCTTTCCTGTCTTGCCCACCCGCTACGTCCTCTGCTGAGGGCAGCTTGAGGGCTCACCACTGGACCTGTTCCTCTCCCTTTCTGGGTAAGAGTTTGCCTCTCTGTCGGTCACACTGGCCACCCCCTCTCAGCCCCCTACCACCTGTTCAGCCTCCCCCCATCCACCTGCGTTTCTATGCATTGCTGTCACCTGAAGCGGTGGTGTGCTGCCTCATATATCACAGCCACCCTGGAGCATTTCTGTACCCCGTTCGTATCCTGACATAGCCCAGCGAGTCTGGAGGAACCTCTTCTGTGTCACGGAAGCAACATGTTGGCCAGAGGGCCCGGCACACGAATTTGGAAATCCTAGAATCCCCCGCCTGCCTGGCAGCCTCCTGGTCCCATAAAGAGGTAGGGGAACACTGCATTCCACCAAAGGGAAAAGGCAATGCATGAGTGTGGTGCCTGGCCAGGCAATGCATCTCGAGCCTCCAATCCTGCAGTGGCTCTGTGTGGTGTGTGTGTGTGTAGCTTATGCTGTCTGACATAGACCGGCAGGGAGTCCACATCACCACTGCCCTGACAGGGAGGGAGACCACATCATCGCCCTCACTGCACACCGTCTGCAGCTTATTGCTTCCCCAAAGTGGTCATGTGGCTTCATGTAGACCCTGGGGCGTGTCCCTCACTTGGGTCCCAACACTGCATCCCCCAACCCCCCGATACCTCTCGGAGACCCTTGAAATCACGCTGCCTGTGGCACAGGGGGACAGTGTTTTGAGCCAGCGCCCACGCTCATGGCAGCCTGCCGCCTAAGTGAGTGGTAAAGGAAATGGGACCAGGATGAACAGACATACGGCCAACGAAGGCCTGGGGAGGGTCCCTGTGAGAAGATGGCCAAGCATTGTGGGAGGAAGGGGACCGCTGTCTGTGGGACAGACACAAGCTCCAGGAATCCCAGGGCCCACGGTCACGGGTCTTTCCTGTGCACTGCCACACACGGGAGCAATGGGCAGCCCATCATGAGAGGGGGGTGTGTGCTTGCCAGTGTGTCACTTTCCAGGCAACGGGGACAAACGGCAAGAGCGGCGCGCATGATACGCAGCCTCCCCTAGTGTGGCGTCCTCTCCACGTCACACACCTCTGGTCACCGACCTTCCCTAGCCGGTGCACTGCTAGACTGCTGTCATGACATACATGTCTTCTGGGAGCAAGGATGGACGTAGAGAGTATGCAAAGGAGGCTGAGCAGATGGAAAACCGGGGTGCACAGACAGCAGGCGCACAGCTGACATGCGTCTCCCGGACAGCCAAGGTGATCCGCTGAGTGGATTTGTCGGACTAGGGGCACAATGAACAAAGGTGGCGGTGTAAATGGGCAAAGCGGGGAGGTCCCCCTTTACCCGTGTGTGTAGATAGCCGCGTGCCCAGCGCAGCGTGGAATGCAAAGGTCGCTTTCGCATGGCCAGAAGCCAAACAGGGCACCCAGAGCGCACAGAGGGCCGGCTGCAAGCCCCCCGGAGGAGTTGCACTGCACGGGGCCCAGAGCCTTCCTGCCTATGCAACAGACGCGCCCCAGTTTCCGGGTGACCTAGGGGCGGGACCGCCGAAGCCACGCACGCCACCGTCCCTATGATTGGTCCTGAAGGCAGTGAAGCGGCCTGGGCGTGGCTTGGAGCTCCCTCAGCCTCAAAGCCGCAGGCGCACACCTCTCACCACAAAGGCCTCCGAGGCAGCATCGGCATAGCGATAGCCACCGCCGAGGCATCCTGGGTACAGCACCATGCGCATGCGCATGCGCCCCCTCGACCTTTGGGCTCTGGGAGGAAGGGGGAGCGAGTTGCCAGCCATTGCCCTCAGGGCTCCACTCACTGGGTCTGGGGAGGGGGGCCGTGCTTTCACTTCCCGCTTCGTCGTCGGTAGGAGCCACAGTTGGTGTCTCGGGCCGGGGCCGCATGTTGCGCGACTCGTGTTTCCGAAACACTGGGGATGCCCGGAGCCCCCATGCCGCCTTCGACCGGGAACGGGGCGGTCGAGAGACGAGGGCCCGTGGGGACACTGGGTCTCCGGCAGGGCCGGAGGTGCCGCAGGCCGAAGGCTCGCAGGCCACAAGCGAACAGCCTGTGCAGGAAGGCCAGGCCCGACCCGAGAGGCAGGTGGGCGGCCCCAGCGAGATATCGGTGCCGCTGGTGCATGACATAGTGGCGGTGGAGGCGCTGTGGGGCCTGGCGGAGGAGGAGGTTGAGGTGGCGGCCGCGGAAGAGGACGCGCCTGGGGCAGAGGGGCATGAGCAGAGGAAGAAGGGGGAGGAGGACGAGGAGCAGGAGCCGGGGAAGGAGAAGGTCCAAGTTCACGAGGAGGAGGACCTGAAGGGCGAGGGGGAGCAGCAGGACCAGAAGAGCAGAAGGAGGAGGAGGAGGAGGAGGAAGAGGGGGAGAGGCAGCAGGAGTAAAAGATTAGAAGGAGGAGGAGCAGCAGAAGCCCAAGCAGAAGGAGGAAGAGCGGAAGGAGGAGGAGTTGGCGGAAATGAAAGGGGAGGAGCAGGAGCAGCAGGGTATAGAAGCGGGCGCGGCGGCGGCCACGGCGCCGGCCGCGGCGGTGGCGGTGGAGGCATTGGCGGCGGCAGTGGCAGGGGAAGGGGACCAGGAGGAGGAGCAGGAGGAGGAAGGGAAGGCGTGCGAGCCATTAAAGGGAGAGCAGAATTGCAAACCGAGGAGGAAGAGGAGCAGGAGAAGGAAGCGCTGGAGGAGCAGCAGCAGGGCGAGGAGGAGGTGGAGGGCAAGGAGGACAAGGAGGAGCGGGTGGAGGAGGAACAGAAGCCGAGTGAGCAGGAAGGCCGATGGGTGGAAGAAGCCCAGGAGCTGCAGGTGAAGCAGGCTAAGAAGGAGCAGGTAGAGTCAGGCCTCCGTCCTTGCCCTTCCCCACTGGAGGCTCTGGAGGCTCTGGAGGCCCTTCAGATAGAGCTACAGCCGGTGAATAAACAAGCCAGCCGGGAGCACGCTCGACTCAAACTCAGGATGTGGCAGAGGCGGCAGCGACATCTGCAGCAGAGAGGTGCCCTTATCCAGGGCATCCGTGGTTTCTGGGCCAAGGCTGTATCCTTCCTGCTGCTGGTGGAGGGTCCACAGGGGGCTGGGCTTGCGCAAGAGGAAGGAAAGGGAGGTGCCATTTAGAGGAACCCAGGACAGGGACTGGAGCTAAGCCACGCTCCAGTGGCCGGGAACGTGCAAACGTGATCCCATCCGGTGGTCCTGGCTCTGCAATGAGTGTGGGAGGAGGGCAGTGCCGGGGTGGGGGAGGCATGTGTGCTTTACGTCGCACCTGGCACGGAAACAGCGCTGGGAGAGTGGGGAGTGGCGGTGGAGGTCCAGGCCAGGTCGGGGAAATGACCGAGGGCTTCTTCCCACACAAAGCCGCGTGGGGGCACGTTTCTGGGTCCCGCTAAGCATCTTGCTGCGGGGAAGGCGATGTGAATGCCCACTGGTCGGCGCGAGACCGGATGTGTGCTGTCTGGCTGTGTGGAAGTAAGCGTCCTCAGTGTCCTCACGAGCACACAAAGCTAGGCGTGGTTGCGGGCGTCTGGGCATGCACAGCCTCCTGTGCGTGTCTAGCAGAGCCCTGCGCGATCCTGAGACCCCGTGGGCCTGGACGCAGCCTGTGGGGAGGGCTTGAGACCCTGGGGGAGGACGCCAGTCCCGGGGGGAGGACGCCTGGATGCTGTCCACACTGGTTCTCTGGCTCGAGCTCTCTCACGCCCAGCACCTGAAGGCTCTTTGACCTGCGGCAGTTTGTGAACCACCCTCAGATGTCAGCCCTGATTAGTAAGCCCGATGAAAGCATGCTTCGCCACATGACCAATTTGAAGGTCGGCCTGGGAGTGGGAGGTGGTGTGGGTGGCTGGCTGTGTGGGGAGGGGAGGTGGTGGGGAGAAGTGATGTGTTCCTTCCTCAGGGGAGGGCGGGTCTCCTGGAACAAGATTTCACATTTCTGCCCCACTGTACCACGGCAGGTGGAGGAACACAAGTTTCCCAGGGAATGCCGGAAGATCCTGCTGTTTTTTGGCAAGAACTCCTACTTCCAGAATGAAGTCGTTACGAAGGAGTATGTCCTAGGCCTTGATGGTAAGTGTCCACTGACTGCATGGGCGGCAGTGGGTGCAGGGTTGAATGTGATTAGTTCTCTGGCGCCTTCTCACATACTCGTCTTCCTGCAGGGTATAGGGCGTCTCATTCCAGTCCCATCCAGTGGTACCCAAGGTACAGACAGGAGGCCTACAGACGCAGGCATGACAACAGCAGCCTCAACTTCTTCAACTGGTTCTCTGACCACAGCTTTGCCGGCTCTAGCAGGATTGCTGAGGTGGGGCCCTGTAACAAGGAAGGGAGGTGATTTTCATGGGTTCCCCCACTGCGTGGGATAGCTACCTGAGGCCTGGCCTGTCTCCCCTACCAGATAATCATAGAGGATCTTTGGCCCAACCCCCTGCCGTATTTCAAGATGAAGGAGGCCCCAGGAGAGAGAACTGAGAGGGAAAGAGGTGAGCAGCCAAGGGTGTGGGCACGGAAATGTGTGTCATGGGGTCCAGGGCACAATTCTCTTCTGCATGGAGGCACCGAGACTCACAGCGGCACAGGAGGTGACCCCAGGTCAAAAGGGCATCAGCCTGAGACAGGGAGTCTTAAGAAGTAACGTGTCAAAGAGGCTTTGCCCCTTTGGGGAGCCTGAAGGTGGGAAGGGGGCTAGAGAAAAAGAATGAGCAAAGCGGGACAACCAAAGCTGGCTCATCACATAGCACGGTGACAACTGTCATTCCCGGACCATGAACCCCACCCTCAGGCCTCCTACCACCATCCCACATGTTGTCTGGCTTCTGGATCCCCTTGTCAGCTTTGGCACAGCTTATCACACCCTCCCATCCTACTTTCCGTTTGGAAACATTCAAGCAACCTTACTCAGGGCCAAGATAAGACTCTCACCTGTCCTGTGTGTGTGTGTGTGTGTGTGTGTGTGTGTGTGCGTGTGTGTGTGTGTGTGTGTGTGTGTGTGTGTGTGTGTGTGTCTGTCTGTCTGTGTGTACCCATATATCCCAGGGATATGCACGATCTTGAGAAGAGTATGAAGGAGCGTCGCACTTCATCGACCCCAGTGGAAACCCTTCCGATGCTCACCGATGGTCCACAAGATTCTCCTGGCCATGAAATAAGGACAAGGGTGGTGGTGACACGTGGCGCAGGGCGGGGGTCCAATACATTTGAAGAAATATAGAATGGGAGATAAACAGCATGAAGTGTTTGTGTGTGTCTTCCTCTCAGGTTCGCTCTGGGGCGTGTCCATGTATACATGCAGCTGTCCAGAGGTGTAAGTGTTCTGTGCCTGCACATTGGAGTTCCAAGGAAGGGCGGGACGTAGGACATTGTCCGTAGGGATGGGTCACACATTGGGATTGCATGTGAGGTCAGTAAGATTGAAGCAATGGGGACTTGAGTGAGGGAGGCCAGGGCACAAACCTGAGAGAAAGGCCAGTGCCCAGGTTCATAGCTTTCCTGTGAAAATGAGGAAATTCAAGGAAACGGAGAGGCCAGCACAGGCCAGGGATGTCCAATATTCAGGGATTGGGCATGTCCATGATGGTGCCCCCAGAATCCTGCATGGGGACACCCTCAGTCATGTTGACTGAACCGCCACACAGGGAGGAATTCCCAGGGTTGATTACCCTCTGGTTTTCAGACGTCTACCAATGCAGACTGTCTTGTGGACAAGGTCAGGATCTCAGGACCAGCCACACATATTTGAGGGATTGTGAGCAGGTTGTAAGATTGGCGTCCAGGGGAAGGAACCGAGGGACCAGAGGCAGAGTGGGTGGGTAAGACCGATGAAGTTCTGCTTCAGGCAGAGTTGACAGGGACAACATACACACTGCAGAGAAAACAGCCCACTACAGTCTCACGCAACTCCAAAATCACAGCGAACTTTTCTGGTTCCACTTCCTGAAGCTGAGCCTCCCAAACACCGCTTCACTTATTCTCACACACACACACACACACACACACACACACACACACACAAGACTCCTGAAGGAGTCCTAGTGCTGATGCCCTTGTGTGAACTTTGCTGTTTCTGAAAAGACCTCTGGTTACGAATGGGTGGCCCGGATTGCAAGCCAACAGAGGGGAGGGTCGCGGGGAGGTGGGGCTCTTCAAGGGCACGAACACGCCAACCTCTCCCGTGTGCCCTCTGCCCTCTCATCATCAGCCGTGATGAGTCGGGTGATGCTCTTCCTCTGTGTCCACAGGCTTAAGCCGTGTGTCCAACACGCCATGTGAGACTTGTGAGAAGACTCCCAAGTGCAAACACCAGCAGGCGCTCAGGGAGGTCGCCTCGTCCCAGGCAGCCTGTGTTCCTTTGCCTGAGTGCCAGGACAAAGGCTGCCTCAGCCACATAGGGAACGATGGACTTGTGAGGCCTTAGCATTCTGTGCAGAGGTCCCCGGCAGGCCTGGAGCTTAGAAAGGACTGGGACGAGCCTCACCTGCGAAGACGTGAGTGCTGGGATACTCCTTACACAGCAGATGGCTGCTTGCCAGAGATGTCTGTGCTAAACAAAAGCTCCACCGTGCGAGCAGTGCAGTCGACAGAGTTCAGCCTTGTCCATCGCAGGCTCTTCTGTATCCCCATGTAACACGGCCCCCAGCACAGCGTGCCTGACACTGACCTCCCGACACTAATATTCCTGTCTCCCAAGCTGCCCAAGCTCCCCAGGATCCCCACTGCACAGCTCTGCAGTACAAGAGCCTTCTCTGCAGTGGGTCTATTCCAGAGAAGGCGTGGGCAGTCCCAATGCATGGAGGCCTCTTGCCCCTATCATATGCAGACAACACGGTCAGCGGGGTGTCAGCACGCTGTGGAGTTGAGGATCTGTGCGACCAAGCCTTACCTCTTCCAGGGCAGAGGCTGTCGCACTCTCTAGAAGGGAAGGAGGCCTTTCTCTCGCTGCTGTCTGCACACTGGCTGGAGAGGCACGTCTTCTCAGCTGCTTGATGGGTAAATGTCAGGGTACCCTGGAAAAGCTCCCAGTGCTGACCCGAGTCTTTGGGTGTGAACATCCAAAGAAAGTATGGCCAGTGATTGTGCAGTGGGAATACGGCCTCAGTGGTCATGAGGCTGGGCCCTTTGGGGCATCTTCCTGCACAAGCAGGCCGTTACTTGATAGGTCTTGCCGAGCAGGAACACTTTAGGGGACAGGTGAACACAGGGTCCCCCACATGTTAATATCTCCAGCCAATACCTCCTTAGGGGCCAGGGTGACGTTTCCGCCCGGCCTGTCCCAAAGACAAGGTACGGACAAGGTGTGGGTGTGGAATGCACTCACGGCACCCAGAGCCAAACCCTCGAGTGTGGACACTTGAGGTCCGTGGGCAGAGGCCTCGGTGCTCTGTGTCCGAGGGATTACAGCCCTCATGCTGCACACCCGGCATCCCCGGGTGTCCTCCCGTATCCACAGCTCTCCCCGGGGAGCCCTAGGGTCCAGGAGCTGCTAAACCCCCTGCACAACTGTATCTGCTGCCCAGCGGCCTCTTCCACCCCAACATCAGCGTGTGTGGGCTCCAGAGTGCTGTCCCTCGAGAGAGGACACCCTCAGCAATTAAGGAGCCTTCTGACTTCCATGTCTCTGAACCACACGTGTCTCATTGGCCTGTCGGGATCATCACGTTGTTCTCTGTTCACAGGAAATGTCTCGCATTGCCTGTGCTCCTCTGTCTCCCTGAGTGAGCCCTGGCGTGTTTGTGTCTTTTCCTGGCTTTGCCTGTGCCGACACCTCTCTGGTGATGCCTCCTTGCCTGGCCTAAGTGGGCACAGCTGTACCCGTGTAACCGCCTTCGTCTCTGCACACCTGTGTGTTGGGTCAGCTGTGGCTCTGGTGGCCTGTCTTGTCTTTGGTGTATGCTTCTGCGCTTGAGTGTGCTTCCCTCTGCATTCAACCCCTTTCTTCCACTGACAGATCCAGTTGCTGTCCTGCTGTCAGGTGGAGGGGCTTCTGCGTGTTCTGTTCTATGTTCCAGGAGCCAGAAATCCTTCCGTGCCTGTAGGACCTTCGTCAGAGGATTGGGCATGCACTCACTGCCAGCCAGTTAATGTCCCCAAATGCAGCTGGCTTGCTGTGAGCATTCCGTCACACCTCTATTTTCTGTCCTTCTGTTTTCAAACCCTTTGCGCCCGAGGGGCTCAAACGTCACTGGCCTGCACATTGCAGATGCAGGCGTAAATTGTGAAAAGCGGACCGGCAACGTTTTCCCACTTACTCTTTTGCCACGTGGCATGTTCCTGGCTGGGAGAGACTTCCCCCTGCCAGTGTGTGTCTCGTTTCCCTGTGCCTCCTGTGTGTTCTGGTCCCTAATTTGTCCATTACGTCCTACCTGGGAGTCTGATCCATGTTTGCAGGAACGAGGCTGACACCTTTGACTGCTGGGTTCTGAGCTCAGCTTAGTCCACCAGGACTAGTGCGTGCCTGAGGGACACAACGGGCAGTGACGGATGTGCCCGTATCCTTCACGTGCAAGCGCTCCGTCCAGCCACCTTCACCGGGACATTTCTCAGCGACCCCTCTTTGTGTGTGGTGAGAGCACTTGCCTCTGAGAAATCTGACGAGGCGGTGAAGCATTGCTTACGGCTGCCCTGTGCAAGTTAGATCTCCAGAACTCATGCACATGGCATGACTGCATCTTCACACCCGAGCCCCGACACCTCCTCATCGCACCCTCCCCTGATTAGCACCACTCTACTCTCTGGTGGACTGCATGCCTTTAACTCCTTTAGTCTCCTCAGGAATCCATCAGGCAGGGCTCACCACCACTGTGCTTCTGTCAGGGGCTGGCTTCTTTCAGTGAGCCCAGTGCTTTCTGCACTGATGCTCAATGCACCCGCAGAAGGGTGAGCCACACTAAGCCCGGCGGCAAACCCTTTGGCCCTACGTTTCCCACACGTGTGCCTGGTGGCAGAGGTGCACAAGGAGCCCGCCTGCATGCGTCTCCCAGGTCCTCCACAGGGTACAAAGTACCGCCTCAGGAGGCTGATCCGCATCACATGGGCATAGCTCTGCTTGCACGTGTTAGCCTTTCGTATCATACAGGCAGCCCAGACTTAGAAATCCTGCTACCTGCTTACAACTATCCAGCCCTCGTGCTTCTGCAGACCCTCTGTGTCTGTACAGACATTTGAGTCACGGTCTCGTGACCTTCCAATACAGCTTGATGGTCTGTCCTTAGCTTACAGCCTGGGATGCGGTTCTCACTCATTGTCCTCCCCTCGGGTGCGAGTTTCCTCCATCACTGTGGTGGAAGGTAACCTTTATCACCATACGTTGGCTTGAAATTACTGGGCGGATCACCTGTCTGCGTCCGGGGATCCGAAGGAGACCTTGGCTCTTTTGCTCACGGTCCACACTTTCTCTGTGATGAGTCGCTTTGGATGAGAAGCTTGCCAGAGGCGAGGGGGCCTCAGAGTTGAGCACATTTCCTGGGCATCTGTGAGAACTTCGTTGGTTCCACTCGGAAAGCATTGACATTCATGGATGTGCAGCCTCTGCTTTTGCTTGAATTTGCCGAGCTTTGGGACGTGATTTCTTCCCGCATGTGCTGTGCCTAAATCTCTGCTGTGTCTTTCCGGCAGTCCCGTTTGCTGTCTCCTGCTGGTAAGTACAGGACTTCCAGCAGCCCTGTGGGGAACGGGTCCTTGTTTTCTTCCCTGCGGTGCCCTCTTCCTCACCCCGAATGACCTCACTGCAGCTTCCTTCTAGTTCAGCGATCGTTTCAGACTGCCCTTAAGGTCCAGGTGGGAGCGGTGCCTTTTGTGCTGAGGGCTGACCACTGTAGAGCATTCGTCTCTGTGCAAATTGCACAGGTGAATTTCACCAGGTGAAAGAGAGTGCACACTGCAGTTGCCCTGTCTTCAGAGTCAGCCCACCTGTCTCCGCCTCGGCTGCCCCTGCTCTCCTTCCTCCTACCCTCTCCTTGCCTCCCCCTCCCTTGTCTTCTTCCTGTCCCTCCCTCCCACTTTCCTTCCAGCTCTCTTTGTCTTCGTCTCCCTCCTCTCCATCACTAATGCCTCCCCCTGTCTCCGCCTGTCTTCCTTGTAATAGGTGCCCCTCTGTCTCTTCTTGTCTTGCTCCTCCTCCCTGTCTCTCCCGCCAATCTCCCCGGACTCTCCCTCTCCAGGCCGGTCTTCCCCTCCACTCGTCCTTCCTTCATCTGCTCTGCTAGCACGTGTCTCTCTCTCTCCCTCTATAGCTCTGTCTCTCTGTGTGTCTCTTTTTCACTGTCTCTCTCAGTGGACCTTCTGTGTCTGGGTGCATGCTTCTTCAGAATTCTTGTTGGTGCCTGGGAAATGGGAAGGGAACTCGTCTGCTTTCGTGTGTCCTAGTGAAAGCAGGCACAGGGCTTTCTCAGAGACAGACACAGACAAGTCTGCAATTCTCGGTGAAGGGCCCCTACGTGCCCTGCGTGGTTGGAGTCGTCCTCCTTTTAGTGGAAGGTTAGATTTCAGGACCGGAGCAAGCTGCTAAATCCTACTACCCCATCTCCCTGGCGCTCTGTACGGAGATCAGTAGGGCACCAGTGGCAGATGGTGCTCTGGGGGTTGTTCTTTGATCTGCATTGCAGTGCAGTGAGTCTACTGAGCTGTGTTCTTGCAAGGACATGGCGGTGGGGTGGGTCTAGGGTGGGTGTCACTGGTTCTGGGTGGGCACCCACCTTACCGCCGCCCTCAGCCTGACGGCCAAGGAGGAGATACCGTGCGGACGGCCATGTGGCCCCGGTAGGCGTGACACTAAGGACTTCTCCAGGCTTTGCCCCAGCTTCATGAAGAAGGGGCAAGGCACGGAGCAGGGAGTGGCTCACGGCGTGGACGATCCTGTGCTGAATGCTCTGGTGCCCGTAGTGAGGCCTCTGGGGAAAGGGTGTACAAGCGACCACAGACCGCGATACCGGGGACCTCGCAAGTGAAGGCTGGAAGGTGACAGCGCTGAAGAGGACATGCGGCAAACGGGGGCCACGCTGGCACCTTGGCACTCGCTCCAGAGCCTGGACCGGCCATTGGCGCGCGCTTGCTGGCGGCCAGCACCCTGTCTTGCTGTCTTGCAACTGATTGCTCCCCGAACCTGGCCAGCTGGCCTGACCTGCCCTGGAACCACTTCGCCCCCAGGCCGCATGCGCACACTCTTCACTGCCTCTGTCTCGGCCCCTCCTCCACAGCAGCCACAGCCAATGCGGAGTCCTCAAATCCCAGAGCCTGTGCGCCTGCGCTCAACTTTGGCGGGCTGCGGCGGGAGGCTTCAGGGAGCTAATGGTCTTGCGGCCAAGGCTCCCCCCACCTGCTGCCGTTTCCTGTCCTTGTCCTGAGGCTGCCCTAGCTACACTGGGGCCGGGGCCGAGCGTCATGGCCAGCGTGTCGCGGTCCGGACAAAGCGGAGATTCCCGCCGACCCTGGGCCCTGATCGTCCCGGATGCGAAAGGTGGAGAGTCCCGGCCCCGCGGGAATGCAGGGGCGCTGGAGGGCGTGGGCTGGCCGCAGTCCCCAGGTTCAGGGGCGGCAAGCGCCCATCCTGTGCAGGAAACCCAGGCCGGGTGTGAGATACAGGTGGCAAGCCCAGCGGAGGAATTGGTGCTGATATTGGATGACGGAATGGTGGCGGCTGAGGTGGTGATCGGGGAGGAGGAAGAGGACGGCGAGGCGACCAAGGATGAGGTGGCTGGAGAGGAGAATTCTGAGGAAGCCAAGCCAGAAGCAGAGGACATGCACGAGGAGGAGGAGGAGGTGGAAGTTGAGAGACAGCAGCAGGAGGAGTTTCAGGAGCAAGAGGAGAAGCGCGAGGCAGATGCAGAGGCGGAGGAGGGGCCCCAGCTCTCACAGCCGCTGCAGCAGCAAGAGCCAGCGCTGCGTCCTGCCTCAGCCCAGGACCCGCTGGCAGCACTGGAGCGTCTTCAGCTGGAGATCAGCGCTGGGAATGCCCAGGATTCCAGGGCCTTATGGCGGCTGAAGCGCAGGATTCTTCGGAGGCAGATTTCTTACCTGGATCACAGAAGGGCCATCATCAAGCACATCCCTGGCTTCTGGGCCCAGGCGGTATCCTTCCTTGTGCTGGTGGGTGATGGCGGGGGCTGTTGTGCAGGAGGGCTGGGCACTGAGAGCAGGGTGCCTCAGGGCGATGGCCCCCAGAGAGGAGAGCTGGGGAATGGTCCCTGGCCCTGGGTTGGTGTGGTCTGGGATCCAGTGTAAGGCCTTGGACAGGGGCGGTTGTTGGGGATGGGGGGACTTGGTGACTGGGTCTGTTTCCTCTAGGTCTCCGCCAACGTTGGCCTGCAGGCTGGTCTCAAATATTACTTGCAGACACGAGCCATGTGTCCCCATGCTACCAGAGCTAGGGTAGCACAAAGCAGCCTTCACTCAGAGCAGATAAGGCAAGGAAACATTTCGCTGCAAAATGGGAGAGTTACGCAGGCCGCACACCCACCTTCACATTCACAGGCTGTGCACGTTTCCTAGCAGTTCCTTCAAAAGAGAGCATTTCAGACACACACTCATGACCTTTAGTGGAACCACGCCACGCCCCTTTGCCAGACAGTAGGACGACTGAGACCCACTCCGAATGGGGTACAAGCTGCCTCCTCAGACCCTGACACACACACACACACACACACACACACACACACACACACACAGAGGATTCTCTCCTGGTATCTCCACCCCTGCTTCCCTCTCTGTCCTCAGGCTCCGGCTCGGTCCCACCCATGTCTTTCTCTCCGGACTGGCTGTGTCACTGTGTCTAATCCTTTTCCCTCCTCGGCCCTCCTCGTCCGTGCTTCTCGATCTCTTTCTCCCTCCCACACCCTCTGCTTGCAGCGTAAGTGTGCAGTCGGGTTCCTGTAAGCCATGTTATTCCATCTGGACTCAGGAGGCTGGTGACAACATAGGTCTTCACGGGAATATGCCAAGAAACCCAGCCGTGAGGAGGGGTCAGAGCACATGCCGACATCACAAGCTATGATGGGCTGCTGGCAGCCCACACAGGTCAGATATAGGAAGGAACTGTGAGGCGTGCAGGCAGTGGAGTCTCTCCCTGCTGTGTGCAGACAGCGTGGCAGGTACAGGAAGCCAACGGACTGCCCAGTGTCGATGGGGTCTGATGCATCTGCAGAGGCTGAGGAGTGTGGGGACTAGTGTTTCCTGGTCTTTCTGCACATGCCGTGATCTAGTCCCTTGCTCTTAGCCTGGGAGGGTTGGAGGGGGGCTGTGTCTGTTTCCACAGCATCTGAAGGCACAGCTCCTTGACACAGCACAGATTCTGAATCACCCCCAGTTGTCGGCCATGATCGGTGCCCAGGACAAAGACGTGCTCAGCTACGTGGTCGACTTGGAGGTGAGACCGGGGAGGCTGTGGCTGGGGGCCGTCCCGTCGGGTGTGGGATTTGGGCAGGAGAAGGTGAGGCAAAGGTGCTCACCCTCACAGCCAGGCAAGTAGCTCAGGACCCCGAGGGAGGACACTTGCCCCCTCCTGTCCCATTGCTCACGGCAGGTGGAAGAAGTGGGCCATCCCAAGTACCGCTGCAGAGTGATGTTTTTCTTTGGGGCCAACCCGTACTTCCGGAACCCAGTGATCATTAAGGAGTTTCAGCTGAGCTTTGCTGGTAGGGTGTGGGTCCCATGATGGTGCGGGGCAGGGGGATGAGGAGCATGAATCAGGGGCAGGAGGGAGGGAGAGGGGGAGGGGCAGGTGGGTGGGGAGGAGGCCATCAGCTTGCTCCTCAAATCCTCTCTTCCTGCAGGCTACAGGATATCGCGTTCCACTCCAGTCCAGTGGTTCTGGGATTATGAACGTGGAGCTCCCAGTCGCAGGCATGACCCCACCAGCCTTAACTTGTTCAACTGGCTGTGTGAGCACAGCCGCCCAGGGGCGAACAGGATTGCCGAGGTGGGGCCCCTGAGGCCTTCGTCAGCAGTGGGGATGTGGGTGGCCCCCGGCCAGAGAGGAGAGTGGGCTATGCCCAATGTGGCGCCGGCCTGTGTCCTCTTCCAGATCATCATCGAGGACCTGTGGCCCAATCCCCTGCAGTACTACCTGAGGGAGGAAGGGACCAGCAGACAGTGATCTGACGTGCTCACGTGTCGGTGAGAACCCCAGTATGCGGTGTGTTGACCTGCGTGTTGTATGGGCAAGGGAACGTGGGCCACACATTGGCTTGGAAATGGAAGGTCCGCCGACACAGGGACACAGGTAGCATGGGGAGAGGGTGGGAGGATGACAGGGGACCTGCAGAGACTCAGCTGCAAACACACAGAGGGTCGAAGCCTGCAAACCAAATGCAGTTGTGCTGTGGGCTGGGGCTTTGGAGAGCAACTGGGGAGGAGCAGTGCTTCACCACAAATGCTCCCCGTGGATGTCCGCCCTGTCCCGGGCTTCCCCCTGCTCCTTCAGTCTGGATTTGCCTGCCAGTCTTTGGGTCAGGAGCTGCCGTGTCCCCAGGCGCCACTGTGGTGAGAATCTCGCACTTCCTTCCATGTGCCCCACCACGCCATGTCCTCCCGCAACCCGACAGCCATTCTTAGAACTGGTCCAAGGCCATTGGGGGCTGGAAATGAATCCCTGGGTGAGAAAGCAAGGGGGATCGCAAAAGGGCGAGGCACAAGAGTGACACCATCTGGGATGTATCTGCAAATATCCCGTATCATTCTTGGTGTCTGTTGCGTGGGGGTGCGTGTGTGCGCGTGTACGCAAATGTGTCTGCGTGTGCCCACATGCGTCAGGGGCTCTGCATCTGTGTGGGCGTGAATGGCGCAGAGCTTCTATCTTTGCCCATGCAGAAACAATGGAGGACGCCACCAGTGCTGGAAGAGATGGGTGGATGAGTCTCCTGTCTTCTACGTGCCCCGGAGAGAATTGAGGAAGAGATAACGTGTGGCAGCCTTGAAGAGTTTCCACGATGTTTATGTGGACACATACAGGAAGCTAAAAACCCTTCTGTTTTTGTGTATGTGTTTGTGTGTGTTTATGGGGGACGCAAGGAGGCTCGACGAGAACGGGACCTGAGTGTGACTGTCCTAGCCGCTGCCCGGGTGATTCTGTGTGTGCAGGAGAGGTGCAGTACTGGGGTGGGGCCGGTGTTGCCATGTGCACAGAGGCCTGCCTTCTTGGGCAGGAAGAGCCTGGAAGGAGGAGGAGGAAGAGACAGACCTGTTATTTGGAGATTTATTGTATAGGCCAGAGCCGAAAGGCAGGGAAGGGGATTGCACAGTGGGACCAAATTGGTCCATTGGGTCGTGGTACAGTGTGGCCAGGACTCGGGGGGGTTTCATCCAGGACCCTTGCTCCCAGAGGGGTGTTGTGTCCTTGGTGAGATAGAATCCAGTCAGCAAAGCCTCCAGTCAGGATCAGAGCTAAGACCACATGTCCCCGGACAACTCAGGAGCAGGCAGCCTTCTCATAGTCGATGGCAGTATACCTTGCTGCTGCCTCCCACACCCGGGGCTCCTTTGACCCCGAGCCCTGTCCTCAGACAGTGGCTCAGGATGGGAGATGTGTGAGGGGGAGGGGCAGGTGTGGGTTGTGGGCAGCAGCGAGGCTTATGAGTGGGAATTCATGGAGAGAGTACGCACGAGGGCAGAGATCCAGCGTGAGTTCGTGCGAGTGTGTGTGGGCGTCTGTGGCAAACTGGGCCTGAGATCCGTGGTGGTGCCGGCAGTGTGAGCGTGCATATGTTCGTGCGATTGCGTAGCCGTGTGTCTCTGTGTGTGCAGGAGTGGGTGGTTAGGCCACTGGAGAGACAAGGAGAGACACAGCGGTCTGTGTGAATGAGGTGCTTATGTGGGACGGTCAGGTGCCAGAATACAAGAGTGCAGTCCCTTCCCTCCTGAGTCCTGATGGTAATCGCTGGGATGGGTGCAATCGTTGCTGTGCCAGGGGGCTCAAGTCAGGATGCAAAAGGGAGATTGGTGCAAGGTCAAGAGGGGGGCCGAGGGGAGGACAGCCTGTGTCCAGTGGCCAGTGGACCACTTGTGAGTAAGTGTGCTTGTGTGTGTGTTAGTGTGTGTCTATGTGGGAGTGAGTGTGTGTGTGTGTGTGTGTGTGTGTGTGTGTGTGAGTGGCTCTGGTGGGCCGACAGTAGCAAATACGTAGGGGCTACATGGTGTGCCCAGGCTTTGTGCACAGGGTAGCTAGGGAACCCAACCTGTCAGGCTACGTGGTGTGCAGAGGGCGTAGGTATTTCCCTGGAGGGAGCCGTCTAGCAAAAATCTCTGCTCTTGGCAGACGAGCCATGTTTTGTCGCCAGTCAGCTCTTCCTTGGGGCTCTCCTCTCTGCTTCCTGTGCACCAGGCCCAGGGAAAGGGAGGAGCTGGGACCCTAGACCTCAGGTGACTTGAGTCCCCCAGGGGTGCCATAGCAGGGTGGTGTGCGTGATCCATGTGTGGATGGGCAGGTGAGCAGCCTGCCAGCTGCTCTCTGAGGGGACAGTTCCTTGCCAGCAACACCTCTCCCCGCAGCACAAGATCACCACTGTCGCTGCAGCTGGGCTGGGGACATGTCAAGGTGTGTCCCAGAACTGTGTTCCCCTTGCATGTAAGTGGTGCCAGAATGCGCCTCTCAGTCCCTGTGCGGGTGACCCTGATTAGCCTCAGGCTTTGTCGACTCCTGGCCTCATGTAAATGGGGAACTGGGTTCCTTTCTCAGTGTCTCAGCGGTTGCATGTCGACAGAGGATGCTGTGGACATTGTGGTCAGGATTCTGACCGGGCTCCCCCCGCCCTGCCCCAAACCACAGTGGGCAGCACATGGCCCACTGTGTGTGCGCTTTGGGGAGGCTAAAGCCGTACAGCCCCTCCAGTATTCTTCTCAGGTGGTGGACGGTCAAAGGGGCCTAGGGAGGAACACTGGTCCCAGTCTGCTGCCGGCTGTGCCCACAGGTGTGTGTGCCCAGCTCCTTGACGCTGAAGCTGCAAGGCTTCCGCACTGCCCCCAAAGCCCCATCCCTAGAATTTGCGTGTGGGCCAGATGGAAGTGAAGTCCCAGTGACCCTGCGGGATCACAGCGGGTGGTCTCGTCTGTGCCTGGCCACCCACCTACCTGCCTTCCCCGCAGCCCGTGGCCCCCATACAGGGCTTTCGGTAAACACACGGCCACCGTCCAGCATGAGAGGAAAGGCTTGACGGTGTCCCAGTACCGCTGGTCATGTGTTGGCTGCTGCCAGCTGACAGCATGGAGACCCCATGGCCCAGTGGAGGATGTCCGACCTGTCCTACAAGGAACTGGGGACGACTGTACGGATGCATCAGGTCCCATGCAGTAACCTAGGCCTGACCTTATCCGCCTAGGGGGTGATCGAAGCGCCTTGGGGTCCCAGGCCTGGCATACGTGTCGGTGAGCTTCCTCCTGGATGGCGCTGCCGACACAAGGCTGGCTGGTCAGGGGTCGCGTGGGAGGCCCGTTGGGTCCCGGCCTCTAGGTCCGATACTGCTGTAGGTGTTGTTGAAAAGACAGAGCACGATATGACCATCCCTTGGGTGTCGCTGCACCGGGGATCCCGTCGCTGCTCCCAGGTTCCCACTACCGAGTCTCCCCGGGAGGCCTGGGAGGTTGCCAGGCTCCTTTTGCAGGGACACAAAGGCCTGTGAGAGCCCATCCGCAGGGTCCGGTGCTCATTGCGGATGACTTGGGGGCAGTGCGAGATCTATTGCTCCCGTCCTTAGAGGAGATTGTGGTAGTCTTAAGGGACAAAGATGTGCCTGGAGAATAGAAGGATGTCCAGAGGAAGCATTGGAGGAGGAAGAGGACGAGGAGGAGTAGGAGGATGAGGAGGAGTTGGAGGAAGAGGATTGGGAGGAGTTAGAGCTGGAAGAGAAGGGTGAATGATTGGGTGCAGGAGAGGGAACAAGTGGAGGAGGAGGATGTCCAGGATGAGGAGGAGCACGAGCCAAAGGAGCAGGAGCAGCTGGGGGAGGATGTTGAGGAGGACGAGAGCAGAGGGAAGAGGGTGGGGAGAAAAGATAGAGCCAGGGTTCCAGAGCATGAGTAGAAGTGTAGGAGCAGAAGGAGGAAGAGCCCGAGGAGGAAGAGGTGGAGGGAGAGGAGGAGCAGGAGGAGTTGGAGGAAGAGGATTGGGTGGGGTTAGAAGAAGAGGAGGAGGAGAAGGAGCAGTGAATGACTGGGTGCAGGAGAAGGACAAATGGAAGAGGATGATGTCCAGCACCAGGAAGAGGAGGATTACGGGCCAGAGGAGCAGGAGCAGCTGGAGGACGGAGTCGACTAGGACGAGAGCAGAGGGAAGAAGAGGTGAAAGGTCAGAGGTAGGGCAGGAAGGGCAGTAGCAGGAGAGGACCTGGAGAAGGAGGAAGAGTCCTAGGAGGAAGAGTTGGAGGAGGAGGAGGAAGAGGTGAAGGACGAGGAGGATCAGATGGAGGAAGAGGACTGGGAGGAGTTACAGGAGGAGGAAGACGAGTGAATGATCGGGTGCAGGCGAGGGAAGAAGTGGAGGAGGAGGAAGTCCAGGACGAGCAAGAGGAGGAGCACGAGTCGAAGAGCAGTAGTAGCTGGGGAGGAAATTGAGGAGGACGTGAGCAGAGGGAAGAAGAGGAGGAGGAGGAAAGGTAGAGCCAGGGCTGGAAGAGCAGTAGCTGCAGAGGGGGAGCAGAAGGATGAAGAGGCCCGAGGCTAAGACTTCCAATACTGTGTTGAATAACAGTGGAGGCGGTGGACATTCCTGTCTCGTTCGTGACTTGAGCTGAGAGCTTTTGCTCCTTGAGATGATATTCACGTTGGGTCGTTCATACATGGCTTTATGATCTCGATGTGTGCTCCTTCTATCCCTACTTTCTTGAGGGGTTTTACCAGGAAAGGATGCTGTATTTTGTCCATCACTCTGTCTGCATCGATTGAGAGGATCCTGTGGTTCTCGTCCTTTCTTTTATTGATGTGAGGAATCACGTTAATTGTTTTGCAGATGTTGAACCAGCCCTGCGTCCCAGGTACAAATCCCACTGGGTCGTGGTGAATAACATTTTCATGTATTGTTGGATCCGAGTGTCTAATACCTTGTTGAGGAGTTTTGCATCCATGTGCATCAGGGAAATTGGCCTATAGTTCTCCTTTTCAGTGGGGTCTCTTTCCGGTTTTGGAATCAAGGTAACGCTGGCTTCATAGAAAGAGTTTGGAAGTTTTCCTTCCATTTCTATTGTGAGAACAGCTTCAAGAGAATAAGTGTTAACTCTTCCTTAAATGTTTGCTGGCACTCCCCTGGAAAGCCATCTGGCCCTGCAGTCTTCTTCCTCCGGCAGGTTTTTGATTACTAATTTGATTTCTTTACTGGCGATGGGTCTGTTCAAATTTTCCTTTTCTTCCTCTTTCAGCTTTGGTAGTGTATACATTTCTAGGAATTTGTCCATTTCTTCCAGATTGCCCATTGTATTGGCAAATAATGGCTCCTAATATTCTCTTCTTATTGTTTGCCTTTCTGCTGTGTTGGTTGTGATGTCTCCTCTTTCATTCTTGCGTTTCTTTATTTGGGCCCTTTCCTTTTTCCTTTTCATCAAACTGATGACTGGCTTATCAATTTTGGTAATTCCTTCAAAGAAGCAGCTTCTGGGCTCATTGATCTGTTCTCCTATTTTGGTTTGTTTCTTTGTTTGTTTGTTTGAGGTTGTTTTTGTTTTTGTTTTGTTTGATTTTTGGTTTCAATAGCATTAATTTCCGTTAATCATTGTTATTTTCTGTCTCCTGAATGTTTTGGGTTTCGTATGGTGTTCTTTTTACAGCCTCTTAAGGCGTAAGGTGAGGTTGTGTCTCTGAGATCTTTCTTTCTTCTTTAGCAAGACCTGACTTGCTAGATAGGTCCTCTTATAACCGACCCTGGTGCGTCCCAGAGGTTTTGGGTTGTGGTGTTATCACTGACTTCCATATACATTTTCATTGACTTCCGTATACTTTTTATATTCTCTTTCAACCCTTGCTTAGCCCATTCAATCTTTAGTAGGATGTTCTTCAGTCTCCCAGTATTTGTTACCTTTCCAAATTGTTTCTTGTAGTTGATTTCGAGTCTCTTAGTGTTGTGGTCTGAAAATATGCACGGTGTGACCTCGATCTCTTTGAACTTCCTTAGGGATGACTGTTTTCCCCAGCATATGATCTATAGAGGAGAATATTCCGTGAGCACCGGAGAAGAATGTATATTCTGCTGCTTTATTATGAAATGTTCTGAACATATCTGTGAAGCCCATCTTGTCCAGTGTGTCATTCAAAGCCCCCGTTTGCTTGTTGATTTTTCGTTTACATGATCTGTCTATTGCAGTGAGTGAGTGCATAGAAGTCTCCTCCTATGATGGCATTACTAAGAATGAGGTTCCTTATGTTTGCGTTTAATTGGTTTGTATATTTGGTTGCTCTCAAATACGCCACATAAATGTATCCATTTGCTAGGTCTTCTTGGTGGATAGACCCCTGAATTATGACATCATGCCCTTGTGTACCACTTGACACAGTCTTAAATTAAAGTCTAGATTGTCTGATAGAAGTATGGCTACTTTGGCTTTGTTTTGTTGACGGGTAGCATGACAGATGATTCTCCATCCCCTTCTTTTCACTCTGAAGTTGTTTTCACATCTAAAGTGGGTCTCTGGTAAACAGCATATCGATGGAACTTGTTTTCTCATCCATTCTGTTCCCCTATGTTTTTTGATTGGAGCATTCAGTCCACTGACGTTTAAAGTAGTACTGAAAGACACGATTTTATGGCCATTATCTTGTTTGAAGAGTTGGAGGAAAACATATCTATATATCTTTATATCTGTATCTACGTCTCCATCTCCATCTATATGTATATGTGTATGTGTATGTATATGTGTATGTGTATGTGTATGTATGTATATGTATATGTATTGTATTAACTGTATCTATATATCTATATCGATATGTATATGTCTATATACATCTATATATATAATTCTATATCTATTTGTATATATAAATATAATTATAAAGATAGATAGATAGATAGATAGTTAGATAGATAGATAGATAGATATCAATTTCCCTCTGAGTGTCCCCCCTTAAAATTGCATGCAGGTGTGATTTAGCGGTCACAAACTCCTTTAAATTTTGTGTATCTGGGAACCTTTTTCCTCTGTTTCTATTTTGAATGATGGCCTTGCTGCATAAAGAATTCTTCACTGTGGATGTTTCTAATTCAGCACTTTGAACGTATCCTACCACTCCTTTCAGGCCTGCCAAGTTTCTCTGGATAGGTCTGCTGCAAACCTGATCTGTCTTCTCTTGTAGTTTAGGGACTTGTTTCCCTTGCTGCCTTGATGATTCTCTTTGCCTGAGTACTTTGTGAGTTTGAATATGATATGCCTTGCTGAGGGTCAGTTTTTGTTGAATCTGATGGGGTCCTCGGTGCTTCCTGGATTTTGATGGTGTGTCTTTCCCCAGGTTAGCAAAATTTCCCACTATGATTTGCTCACATAACCTTTCTACCCCTTTTTCTCTCTCTTCCTCTTCGGGACCCCTATGATTCTGATGTTGTTTTTCGTTCTGCATGAGTCACTGATTTCTCCAATTCTTCAATCGTGCTCTTTTCCTTAATCTCCCTCGATTTTGCTGCTTCCATAGTCTCCATAAGTTGGTCCTCTGAATCGCTGATTCTCTGTTCTGTCTCATCCATCCTTGACACCGCTGCATCCATCCGTCATTGCAGCTCAGTTATATCATTTTTAATTTCATTCTGGCCAGTTTTTACTGCATTTTTTCTCTGCACAAAGGGACTCTAATCTACATTGGACTGCAGCTAGTATTCTCATAATCGTGCTTCTAAATGCTGCTTCAGACATCTTGCTTGTGTCTGTGTTGGTTGAATCCCTGGCTCTCGTTTCTTCAGGCTCTTTCTTTCTGGGTGAATTCCTTCCCTTTGTCATTTTGAATGGAGAAAAGGAACTCATGAGGTAGAAAATTCAATGAAATATTCAAATTATAAAATGTTAAAAGTAAAAACTTAAAAACACACATGTGAATAATGGAATGAATGATGCTAGATTCTAGGCATGTTTCACCTGGGTGTTGAAAGTGGTTTTGACACAGGAGAGAAAAAAACGTGGGAGTGGAGAAAAATTTAGAAAATACTAATAAAAAATATTAAAAAGGGAAATGTTGTGAGAATTTGAAAAACCAATACACTGAAGTAGACTAAAAGGAGAAGATGGGAGTAAAATAGAATCTGTGAATATAGACACAAAAGGAAAGAATAATGTAGAAGAGTATTAAAGAAAGTTAGTAAAATTTCCACCTGCCCAGTCTCCTTCGCCTCTCCGCGCACAAAAGCACCTCCCTTCCCATGCCTCCTCGCTCTCCAAGTTCACTTCTGCATGCCACGTACCTGCTGAATTCGGTGGTTCAGGATATGCAGATTGCTGTGCTAATCCTCCAGTCAGTTTCCTGGGTGGGTAGGATGGTTTAGCGTTGGTCTGGCTGTATCTCATGCACGCGAGACACTTAAGAAGCTTCCATGCTGTCTGCCATCCGGGCTCCTCCCCAAAGAGGTGAGATCTGTAGCACCAGTTCTCCGATATGAGACATCCCACAGGAAAGTTGTGGTCGGTGACAAAGCGGAAAAGGGCATGTACCAAACAGGGAGGTCACCCTGGAGGGGGAGGCAGAGAACCTGCTCCAGACCTGGGAGGGGAGGCAGGGGCTCAAATGCTGGAGCCACGCCCACTGCCCTCCAGCTGATTGTTCCTGAACAGCAGCCAACTGTCTGGGTCTGGCCTGGAGCGCCTTCACCCCAAGGACCCATGGTCAAAAAGTTCACTGCCTCTGCCTCTGCCTCTCCCCCACCTCCACCGCAGCCACAGCCACAGCCACAGCCACAGCCACAGCCACAGCCACTTCAGTGTCCGAAGGGCCACGGGGCCGTGGGCGTGCTTCCCAAATGCTGGTGGGCTCCAGAAGGAGGCAGCAGGCATTTAAAAACCTTGGGCCTTGACACTCCACCTGCTGGGCCTAGTCTGGAGCCTCATGCCTCAAGTTCCCACTCCTTCTGCTCTATGGCCCTAGCCTGAGGATGGGCTAGGGCCCCAAAGCAAGGGAGTCCTGTTCCGGAAAACGCTGAGATTCCTGACAATACCGGGCCTCCATTCTGCTGGAAGAGGGCGTTCGAGAGTCCAGGAATCGTGGCAACACCCCTGTCTCAGTCCCAGAAAATTTCACTCATTCATACGCACTCACACGCACACGCACGGGCACGGGCACACACACACACACTCCCCCTCTGTGGCTGTCTCTAGTGGCGACTTACTCTCCTTCTTCGGCCTCCTTCCATGTCCCTCTGGCCTCTGTCTGTCTCTGAGTCCCTGTGATCATTTTCGTGAGGGAACGCTTCCTCCCTCCCGCACCTCCATCTCTCTTTCTCTGTCTCTGTGCTGTCCTTGCACAGTATCAGTGCATCTGGGTTTCCGTGAGCTGTGCGTGTCCATATGGACGGAGTAGGCTGCTGATGGCACAGGGCTGCAGGGGAACACACAAAGGAACGCACAAGTACCAGGGGTCAGAGCACATCCAGACCTCCTAAGCCGTGACTGCCTCCAGGCAGCCCACACAAGCTGGGTATACATGTGAACTGAGAAAGGTCAGTCCCTTGGCCCTTGCCCTGTAGGTTGCAGCCAGCTGGGAGGTACTGAAACCCAAGGGACTGCCCAGTGTTGAGAGGGTCTGAAGAAAGGGCAGGAGCCGAGGAGGCAGGGAACCTAGTCGTAGCTGGTGTTTCTCCACATGCCATGTTCCGGTGCCATTGGTACTGGAAGGTTGGTATCAGTTGTGGCTCTCTTTCCTTGGCATCTCAATGCAAGCTTCCGTGACCCAATGGAGGTCCTGAATCTGCCCTAGTTTTCAGCCAGGTTGGGCCCCAGGACAAATGCACGTGCTGTGTGAGGGGGGAAAGCAAGTGTGAGTCGTGAGGAGGAGCTAGCCTCGTGAGTGGGATGTGGCAGAGGGCATGAGTGAGTGCACAGGTCCACTAGAGTGTGTCTGTGAATGTATTGTGGCTGGCGCCTGTGAGTACTTTTGCCTGAGACCTAGCGTTTGTGCTGGCAGCGTGCACGTGTCTGTGTCCACGTGCCGCGTGGCCGTGCATCTTTGTGCCTGAGTGAGTGTGTGTAGGCCGTTGGCAAGCGAAGGAAAGAGACTGGGGGCTTTCCTGACTTGGTGAGTAAGGGGGGGCTCCCGTGCCAAAGTGCAGCGAGTGCAATCCCTTCGCGCCTGGGATCGACACGGAGCTAGCTGATCACCTTTCATGACGGGAGGAAAGCCCGGACTTTGCCTGGGTCCGCTCGTCCTGTGTTGCCTTGGCCAGGGGCAAGTTGGGGTTGGGCCACCCATGGCGCAGTGGAGGAGGACCAAAGTTCCCTGCAAGGAAGTGGGCGTTAGTGGAGGGAGGCAGCAGAGAGCATGAGTAAGCCTGGCCCTGCTCCTGGAGCGGCCTAGGGGATCATCGCAAGGCCTTGTGGTCCCAGCCAGGGTATGTGTCTCGGTGAACATCCTCCTGGATGACCCTGCAGAGACAGGCCTGGCTGGTCTAGAGTCCCTTGCGAAGTTGGGGCCCGGCCCCGGGACCCCAATACTGTGGTAGGTGTTGTTCAAACTGAAAGGCATTGCCTGCTTGTCCCAGACAGTCCCTGCACCTGGGACCCAGATTTGTTCCCACGTTCCTGCCACGGGGTCTCCCGGCAATGCGTGGGAGTTTGACAGGCCCCATTTCTCTGGAGGGAGTGAGTTGCATAGGTCAGGTGCACCAGGGTCTGGGCCTGCTTTCCTGTCTTGCCCACCCGCTACGTCCTCTGCTGAGGGCAGCTTGAGGGCTCACCACTGGACCTGTTCCTCTCCCTTTCTGGGTAAGAGTTTGCCTCTCTGTCGGTCACACTGGCCACCCCCTCTCAGCCCCCTACCACCTGTTCAGCCTCCCCCCATCCACCTGCGTTTCTATGCATTGCTGTCACCTGAAGCGGTGGTGTGCTGCCTCATATATCACAGCCACCCTGGAGCATTTCTGTACCCCGTTCGTATCCTGACATAGCCCAGCGAGTCTGGAGGAACCTCTTCTGTGTCACGGAAGCAACATGTTGGCCAGAGGGCCCGGCACACGAATTTGGAAATCCTAGAATCCCCTGCCTGCCTGGCAGCCTCCTGGTCCCATAAAGAGGTAGGGGAACACTGCATTCCACCAAAGGGAAAAGGCAATGCATGAGTGTGGTGCCTGGCCAGGCAATGCATCTCGAGCCTCCAATCCTGCAGTGGCTCTGTGTGGTGTGTGTGTGTGTAGCTTATGCTGTCTGACATAGACCGGCAGGGAGTCCACATCACCACTGCCCTGACAGGGAGGGAGACCACATCATCGCCCTCACTGCACACCGTCTGCAGCTTATTGCTTCCCCAAAGTGGTCATGTGGCTTCATGTAGACCCTGGGGCGTGTCCCTCACTTGGGTCCCAACACTGCATCCCCCAACCCCCCGATACCTCTCGGAGACCCTTGAAATCACGCTGCCTGTGGCACAGGGGGACAGTGTTTTGAGCCAGCGCCCACGCTCATGGCAGCCTGCCGCCTAAGTGAGTGGTAAAGGAAATGGGACCAGGATGAACAGACATACGGCCAACGAAGGCCTGGGGAGGGTCCCTGTGAGAAGATGGCCAAGCATTGTGGGAGGAAGGGGACCGCTGTCTGTGGGACAGACACAAGCTCCAGGAATCCCAGGGCCCATGGTCACGGGTCTTTCCTGTGCACTGCCACACACGGGAGCAATGGGCAGCCCATCATGAGAGGGGGGTGTGTGCTTGCCAGTGTGTCACTTTCCAGGCAACGGGGACAAACGGCAAGAGCGGCGCGCATGATACGCAGCCTCCCCTAGTGTGGCGTCCTCTCCACGTCACACACCTCTGGTCACCGACCTTCCCTAGCCGGTGCACTGCTAGACTGCTGTCATGACATACATGTCTTCTGGGAGCAAGGATGGACGTAGAGAGTATGCAAAGGAGGCTGAGCAGATGGAAAACCGGGGTGCACAGACAGCAGGCGCACAGCTGACATGCGTCTCCCGGACAGCCAAGGTGATCCGCTGAGTGGATTTGTCGGACTAGGGGCACAATGAACAAAGGTGGCGGTGTAAATGGGCAAAGCGGGGAGGTCCCCCTTTACCCGTGTGTGTAGATAGCCGCGTGCCCAGCGCAGCGTGGAATGCAAAGGTCGCTTTCGCATGGCCAGAAGCCAAACAGGGCACCCAGAGCGCACAGAGGGCCGGCTGCAAGCCCCCCGGAGGAGTTGCACTGCACGGGGCCCAGAGCCTTCCTGCCTATGCAACAGACGCGCCCCAGTTTCCGGGTGACCTAGGGGCGGGACCGCCGAAGCCACGCACGCCACCGTCCCTATGATTGGTCCTGAAGGCAGTGAAGCGGCCTGGGCGTGGCTTGGAGCTCCCTCAGCCTCAAAGCCGCAGGCGCACACCTCTCACCACAAAGGCCTCCGAGGCAGCATCGGCATAGCGATAGCCACCGCCGAGGCATCCTGGGTACAGCACCATGCGCATGCGCATGCGCATGCGCCCCCTCGACCTTTGGGCTCTGGGAGGAAGGGGGAGCGAGTTGCCAGCCATTGCCCTCAGGGCTCCACTCACTGGGTCTGGGGAGGGGGGCCGTGCTTTCACCTCCCGCTTCGTCGTCGGTAGGAGCCACAGTTGGTGTCTCGGGCCGGGGCCGCATGTTGCGCGACTCGTGTTTCCGAAACACTGGGGATGCCCGGAGCCCCCATGCCGCCTTCGACCGGGAACGGGGCGGTCGAGAGACGAGGGCCCGTGGGGACACTGGGTCTCCGGCAGGGCCGGAGGTGCCGCAGGCCGAAGGCTCGCAGGCCACAAGCGAACAGCCTGTGCAGGAAGGCCAGGCCCGACCCGAGAGGCAGGTGGGCGGCCCCAGCGAGATATCGGTGCCGCTGGTGCATGACATAGTGGCGGTGGAGGCGCTGTGGGGCCTGGCGGAGGAGGAGGTTGAGGTGGCGGCCGCGGAAGAGGACGCGCCTGGGGAAGAGGGGCATGAGCAGAGGAAGAAGGGGGAGGAGGACGAGGAGCAGGAGCCGGGGAAGGAGAAGGTCCAAGTTCACGAGGAGGAGGACCTGAAGGGCGAGGGGGAGCAGCAGGACCAGAAGAGCAGAAGGAGGAGGAGGAGGAGGAGGAAGAGGGGGAGAGGCAGCAGGAGTAAAAGATTAGAAGGAGGAGGAGCAGCAGAAGCCCAAGCAGAAGGAGGAAGAGCGGAAGGAGGAGGAGTTGGCGGAAATGAAAGGGGAGGAGCAGGAGCAGCAGGGTATACAAGCGGGCGCGGCGGCGGCCACGGCGCCGGCCGCGGCGGTGGCGGTGGAGGCATTGGCGGCGGCAGTGGCAGGGGAAGGGGACCAGGAGGAGGAGCAGGAGGAGGAAGGGAAGGCGTGCGAGCCATTAAAGGGAGAGCAGAATTGCAAACCGAGGAGGAAGAGGAGCAGGAGAAGGAAGCGCTGGAGGAGCAGCAGCAGGGCGAGGAGGAGGTGGAGGGCAAGGAGGACAAGGAGGAGCGGGAGGAGGAGGAACAGAAGCCGAGTGAGCAGGAAGGCCGATGGGTGGAAGAAGCCCAGGAGCTGCAGGTGAAGCAGGCTAAGAAGGAGCAGGTAGAGTCAGGCCTCCGTCCTTGCCCTTCCCCACTGGAGGCTCTGGAGGCTCTGGAGGCCCTTCAGATAGAGCTACAGCCGGTGAATAAACAAGCCAGCCGGGAGCACGCTCGACTCAAACTCAGGATGTGGCAGAGGCGGCAGCGACATCTGCAGCAGAGAGGTGCCCTTATCCAGGGCATCCGTGGTTTCTGGGCCAAGGCTGTATCCTTCCTGCTGCTGGTGGAGGGTCCACAGGGGGCTGGGCTTGCGCAAGAGGAAGGAAAGGGAGGTGCCATTTAGAGGAACCCAGGACAGGGACTGGAGCTAAGCCACGCTCCAGTGGCCGGGAACGTGCAAACGTGATCCCATCCGGTGGTCCTGGCTCTGCAATGAGTGTGGGAGGAGGGCAGTGCCGGGGTGGGGGAGGCATGTGTGCTTTACGTCGCACCTGGCACGGAAACAGCGCTGGGAGAGTGGGGAGTGGCGGTGGAGGTCCAGGCCAGGTCGGGGAAATGACCGAGGGCTTCTTCCCACACAAAGCCGCGTGGGGGCACGTTTCTGGGTCCCGCTAAGCATCTTGCTGCGGGGAAGGCGATGTGAATGCCCACTGGTCGGCGCGAGACCGGATGTGTGCTGTCTGGCTGTGTGGAAGTAAGCGTCCTCAGTGTCCTCACGAGCACACAAAGCTAGGCGTGGTTGCGGGCGTCTGGGCATGCACAGCCTCCTGTGCGTGTCTAGCAGAGCCCTGCGCGATCCAGAGACCCCGTGGGCCTGGACGCAGCCTGTGGGGAGGGCTTGAGACCCTGGGGGAGGACGCCAGTCCCGGGGGGAGGACGCCTGGATGCTGTCCACACTGGTTCTCTGGTTCGAGCTCTCTCACGCCCAGCACCTGAAGGCTCTTTGACCTGCGGCAGTTTGTGAACCACCCTCAGATGTCAGCCCTGATTAGTAAGCCCGATGAAAGCATGCTTCGCCACATGACCAATTTGAAGGTCGGCCTGGGAGTGGGAGGTGGTGTGGGTGGCTGGCTGTGTGGGGAGGGGAGGTGGTGGGGAGAAGTGATGTGTTCCTTCCTCAGGGGAGGGCGGGTCTCCTGGAACAAGATTTCACATTTCAGCCCCACTGTACCACGGCAGGTGGAGGAACACAAGTTTCCCAGGGAATGCCGGAAGATCCTGCTGTTTTTTGGCAAGAACTCCTACTTCCAGAATGAAGTCGTTACGAAGGAGTATGTCCTAGGCCTTGATGGTAAGTGTCCACTGACTGCATGGGCGGCAGTGGGTGCAGGGTTGAATGTGATTAGTTCTCTGGCGCCTTCTCACATACTCGTCTTCCTGCAGGGTATAGGGCGTCTCATTCCAGTCCCATCCAGTGGTACCCAAGGTACAGACAGGAGGCCTACAGACGCAGGCATGACAACAGCAGCCTCAACTTCTTCAACTGGTTCTCTGACCACAGCTTTGCCGGCTCTAGCAGGATTGCTGAGGTGGGGCCCTGTAACAAGGAAGGGAGGTGATTTTCATGGGTTCCCCCACTGCGTGGGATAGCTACCTGAGGCCTGGCCTGTCTCCCCTACCAGATAATCATAGAGGATCTTTGGCCCAACCCCCTGCCGTATTTCAAGATGAAGGAGGCCCCAGGAGAGAGAACTGAGAGGGAAAGAGGTGAGCAGCCAAGGGTGTGGGCACGGAAATGTGTGTCATGGGGTCCAGGGCACAATTCTCTTCTGCATGGAGGCACCGAGACTCACAGCGGCACAGGAGGTGACCCCAGGTCAAAAGGGCATCAGCCTGAGACAGGGAGTCTTAAGAAGTAACGTGTCAAAGAGGCTTTGCCCCTTTGGGGAGCCTGAAGGTGGGAAGGGGGCTAGACAAAAAGAATGAGCAAAGCGGGACAACCAAAGCTGGCTCATCACATAGCACGGTGACAACTGTCATTCCCGGACCATGAACCCCACCCTCAGGCCTCCTACCACCATCCCACATGTTGTCTGGCTTCTGGATCCCCTTGTCAGCTTTGGCACAGCTTATCACACCCTCCCATCCTACTTTCCGTTTGGAAACATTCAAGCAACCTTACTCAGGGCCAAGATAAGACTCTCACCTGTCCTGTGTGTGTGTGTGTGTGTGTGTGTGCGTGTGTGTGTGTGTGTGTGTGTGTGTGTGTGTATGTGTGTGTGTCTGTCTGTCTGTCTGTCTGTGTGTACCCATATATCCCAGGGATATGCACGATCTTGAGAAGAGTATGAAGGAGCGTCGCACTTCATCGACCCCAGTGGAAACCCTTCCGATGCTCACCGATGGTCCACAAGATTCTCCTGGCCATGAAATAAGGACAAGGGTGGTGGTGACACGTGGCGCAGGGCGGGGGTCCAATACATTTGAAGAAATATAGAATGGGAGATAAACAGCATGAAGTGTTTGTGTGTGTCTTCCTCTCAGGTTCGCTCTGGGGCGTGTCCATGTATACATGCGGCTGTCCAGAGGTGTAAGTGTTCTGTGCCTGCACATTGGAGTTCCAAGGAAGGGCGGGACGTAGGACATTGTCCGTAGGGATGGGTCACACATTGGGATTGCATGTGAGGTCAGTAAGATTGAAGCAATGGGGACTTGAGTGAGGGAGGCCAGGGCACAAACCTGAGAGAAAGGCCAGTGCCCAGGTTCATAGCTTTCCTGTGAAAATGAGGAAATTCAAGGAAACGGAGAGGCCAGCACAGGCCAGGGATGTCCAATATTCAGGGATTGGGCATGTCCATGATGGTGCCCCCAGAATCCTGCATGGGGACACCCTCAGTCATGTTGACTGAACCGCCACACAGGGAGGAATTCCCAGGGTTGATTACCCTCTGGTTTTCAGACGTCTACCAATGCAGACTGTCTTGTGGACAAGGTCAGGATCTCAGGACCAGCCACACATATTTGAGGGATTGTGAGCAGGTTGTAAGATTGGCGTCCAGGGGAAGGAACTGAGGGACCAGAGGCAGAGTGGGTGGGTAAGACCGATGAAGTTCTGCTTCAGGCAGAGTTGACAGGGACAACATACACACTGCAGAGAAAACAGCCCACTACAGTCTCACGCAACTCCAAAATCACAGCGAACTTTTCTGGTTCCACTTCCTGAAGCTGAGCCTCCCAAACACCGCTTCACTTATTCTCACACACACACACACACACACACACACACACACACACACACACACACAAGACTCCTGAAGGAGTCCTAGTGCTGATGCCCTTGTGTGAACTTTGCTGTTTCTGAAAAGACCTCTGGTTACGAATGGGTGGCCCAGATTGCAAGCCAACAGAGGGGAGGGTCGCGGGGAGGTGGGGCTCTTCAAGGGCACGAACACGCCAACCTCTCCCGTGTGCCCTCTGCCCTCTCATCATCAGCCGTGATGAGTCGGGTGATGCTCTTCCTCTGTGTCCACAGGCTTAAGCCGTGTGTCCAACACGCCATGTGAGACTTGTGAGAAGACTCCCAAGTGCAAACACCAGCAGGCGCTCAGGGAGGTCGCCTCGTCCCAGGCAGCCTGTGTTCCTTTGCCTGAGTGCCAGGACAAAGGCTGCCTCAGCCACATAGGGAACGATGGACTTGTGAGGCCTTAGCATTCTGTGCAGAGGTCCCCGGCAGGCCTGGAGCTTAGAAAGGACTGGGACGAGCCTCACCTGCGAAGACGTGAGTGCTGGGATACTCCTTACACAGCAGATGGCTGCTTGCCAGAGATGTCTGTGCTAGGGATGGGGCAAAAGCTCCACCGTGCGAGCAGTGCAGTCGACAGAGTTCAGCCTTGTCCATCGCAGGCTCTTCTGTATCCCCATGTAACACGGCCCCCAGCACAGCGTGCCTGACACTGACCTCCCGACACTAATATTCCTGTCTCCCAAGCTGCCCAAGCTCCCCAGGATCCCCACTGCACAGCTCTGCAGTACAAGAGCCTTCTCTGCAGTGGCTCTATTCCAGAGAAGGCGTGGGCAGTCCCAATGCATGGAGGCCTCTTGCCCCTATCATATGCAGACAACACGGTCAGCGGGGTGTCAGCACGCTGTGGAGTTGAGGATCTGTGCGACCAAGCCTTACCTCTTCCAGGGCAGAGGCTGTCGCACTCTCTAGAAGGGAAGGCAGGCCTTTCTCTCGCTGCTGTCTGCACACTGGCTGGAGAGGCACGTCTTCTCAGCTGCTTGATGGGTAAATGTCAGGGTACCCTGGAAAAGCTCCCAGTGCTGACCCGAGTCTTTGGGTGTGAACATCCAAAGAAAGTATGGCCAGTGATTGTGCAGTGGGAATACGGCCTCAGTGGTCATGAGGCTGGGCCCTTTGGGGCATCTTCCTGCACAAGCAGGCCGTTACTTGATAGGTCTTGCCGAGCAGGAACACTTTACGGGACAGGTGAACACAGGGTCCCCCACATGTTAATATCTCCAGCCAATACCTCCTTAGGGGCCAGGGTGACGTTTCCGCCCGGCCTGTCCCAAAGACAAGGTACGGACAAGGTGTGGGTGTGGAATGCACTCACGGCACCCAGAGCCAAACCCTCGAGTGTGGACACTTGAGGTCCGTGGGCAGAGGCCTCGGTGCTCTGTGTCTGAGGGATTACAGCCCTCATGCTGCACACCCGGCATCCCCGGGTGTCCTCCCATATCCGCAGCTCTCCCCGGGGAGCCCTAGGGTCCAGGAGCTGCTAAAGCCCCTGCACAACTGTATCTGCTGCCCAGCGGCCTCTTCCACCCCAACATCAGCGTGTGTGGGCTCCAGAGTGCTGTCCCTCGAGAGAGGACACCCTCAGCAATTCAGGAGCCTTCTGACTTCCATGTCTCTGAACCACACGTGTCTCATTGGCCTGTCGGGATCGTCACGTTGTTCTCTGTTCACAGGAAATGTCTCGCATTGCCTGTGCTCCTCTGTCTCCCTGAGTGAGCCCTGGCGTGTTTGTGTCTTTTCCTGGCTTTGCCTGTGCCGACACCTCTCTGGTGATGCCTCCTTGCCTGGCCTAAGTGGGCACAGCTGTACCCGTGTAACCGCCTTCGTCTCTGCACACCTGTGTGTTGGGTCAGCTGTGGCTCTGGTGGCCTGTCTTGTCTTTGGTGTATGCTTCTGCGCTTGAGTGTGCTTCCCTCTGCATTCAACCCCTTTCTTCCACTGACAGATCCAGTTGCTGTCCTGCTGTCAGGTGGAGGGGCTTCTGCGTGTTCTGTTCTATGTTCCAGGAGCCAGAAATCCTTCCGTGCCTGTAGGACCTTCGTCAGAGGATTGGCCATGCACTCACTGCCAGCCAGTTAATGTCCCCAAATGCAGCTGGCTTGCTGTGAGCATTCCGTCACACCTCTATTTTCTGTCCTTCTGTTTTCAAACCCTTTGCGCCCGAGGGGCTCAAACGTCACTGGCCTGCACATTGCAGATGCAGGCGTAAATTGTGAAAAGCGGACCGGCAACGTTTTCCCACTTACTCTTTTGCCACGTGGCATGTTCCTGGCTGGGAGAGACTTCCCCCTGCCAGTGTGTGTCTCGTTTCCGTGTGCCTCCTGTGTGTTCTGGTCCCTAATTTGTCCATTACGTCCTACCTGGGAGTCTGATCCATGTTTGCAGGAACGAGGCTGACACCTTTGACTGCTGGGTTCTGAGCTCAGCTTAGTCCACCAGGACTAGTGCGTGCCTGAGGGACACAACGGGCAGTGACGGATGTGCCCGTATCCTTCACGTGCAAGCGCTCCGTCCAGCCACCTTCACCGGGACATTTCTCAGCGACCCCTCTTTGTGTGTGGTGAGAGCACTTGCCTCTGAGAAATCTGACGAGGCGGTGAAGCATTGCTTACGGCTGCCCTGTGCAAGTTAGATCTCCAGAACTCATGCACATGGCATGACTGCATCTTCACACCCGAGCCCCGACACCTCCTCATCGCACCCTCCCCTGATTAGCACCACTCTACTCTCTGGTGGACTGCATGCCTTTAACTCCTTTAGTCTCCTCAGGAATCCATCAGGCAGGGCTCACCACCACTGTGCTTCTGTCAGGGGCTGGCTTCTTTCAGTGAGCCCAGTGCTTTCTGCACTGATGCTCAATGCACCCGCAGAAGGGTGAGCCACACTAAGCCCGGCGGCAAACCCTTTGGCCCTACGTTTCCCACACGTGTGCCTGGTGGCAGAGGTGCACAAGGAGCCCGCCTGCATGCGTCTCCCAGGTCCTCCACAGGGTACAAAGTACCGCCTCAGGAGGCTGATCCGCATCACATGGGCATAGCTCTGCTTGCACGTGTTAGCCTTTCGTATCATACAGGCAGCCCAGACTTAGAAATCCTGCTACCTGCTTACAACTATCCAGCCCTCGTGCTTCTGCAGACGCTCTGTGTCTGTACAGACATTTGAGTCACGGTCTCGTGACCTTCCAATACAGCTTGATGGTCTGTCCTTAGCTTACAGCCTGGGATGCGGTTCTCACTCATTGTCCTCCCCTCGGGTGCGAGTTTCCTCCATCACTGTGGTGGAAGGTAACCTTTATCACCATACGTTGGCTTGAAATTACTGGGCGGATCACCTGTCTGCGTCCGGGGATCCGAAGGAGACCTTGGCTCTTTTGCTCACGGTCCACCCTTTCTCTGTGATGAGTCGCATTGGATGAGAAGCTTGCCAGAGGCGAGGGGGCCTCAGAGTTGAGCACATTTCCTGGGCATCTGTGAGAACTTCGTTGGTTCCACACGGAAAGCATTGACATTCATGGATGTGCAGCCTCTGCTTTTGTTTGAATTTGCCGAGCTTTGGGACGTGATTTCTTCCCGCATGTGCTGTGCCTAAATCTCTGCTGTGTCTTTCCGGCAGTCCCGTTTGCTGTCTCCTGCTGTTAAGTACAGGACTTCCAGCAGCCCTGTGGGGAACGGGTCCTTGTTTTCTTCCCTGCGGTGCCCTCTTCCTCACCCCGAATGACCTCACTGCAGCTTCCTCCTAGTTCAGCGATCGTTTCAGACTGCCCTTAAGGTCCAGGTGGGAGCGGTGCCTTTTGTGCTGAGGGCTGACCACTGTAGAGCATTCGTCTCTGTGCAAATTGCACAGGTGAATTTCACCAGGTGAAAGAGAGTGCACACTGCAGTTGCCCTGTCTTCAGAGTCAGCCCACCTGTCTCCGCCTCGGCTGCCCCTGCTCTCCTTCCTCCTACCCTCTCCTTGCCTCCCCCTCCCTTGTCTTCTTCCTGTCCCTCCCTCCCACTTTCCTTCCAGCTCTCTTTGTCTTCGTCTCCCTCCTCTCCATCACTAATGCCTCCCCCTGTCTCCGCCTGTCTTCCTTGTAATAGGTGCCCCTCTGTCTCTTCTTGTCTTGCTCCTCCTCCCTGGCTCTCCCGCCAATCTCCCCGGACTCTCCCTCTCCAGGCTGGTCTTCCCCTCCACTCGTCCTTCCTTCATCTGCTCTGCTAGCACGTGTCTCTCTCTCTCCCTCTATAGCTCTGTCTCTCTGTGTGTCTCTTTTTCACTGTCTCTCTCAGTGGACCTTCTGTGTCTGGGTGCATGCTTCTTCAGAATTCTTGTTGGTGCCTGGGAAATGGGAAGGGAACTCGTCTGCTTTCGTGTGTCCTAGTGAAAGCAGGCACGGGGCTTTCTCAGAGACAGACACAGACAAGTCTGCAATTCTCGGTGAAGGGCCCCTACGTGCCCTGCGTGGTTGGAGTCGTCCTCCTTTTAGTGGAAGGTTAGATTTCAGGACCGGAGCAAGCTGCTAAATCCTACTACCCCCATCTCCCTGGCGCTCTGTACGGAGATCAGTAGGGCACCAGTGGCAGATGGTGCTCTGGGGGTTGTTCTTTGCTCTGCATTGCAGTGCAGTGAGGTCTACTGAGCTGTGTTCTTGCAAGGACATGGCGGTGGGGTGGGTCTAGGGTGGGTGTCACTGGTTCTGGGTGGGCACCCACCTTACCGCCGCCCTCAGCCTGACGGCCAACGAGGAGATACCGTGGGGACGGCCATGTGGCCCCGGTAGGCGTGACACTAAGGACTTCTCCAGGCTTTGCCCCAGCTTCATGAAGAAGGGGCAAGGCACGGAGCAGGGAGTGGCTCACGGCGTGGACGATCCTGTGCTGAATGCTCTGGTGCCCGTAGTGAGGCCTCTGGGGAAAGGGTGTACAAGCGACCACAGACTGCGCGATACCGGGGACCTCCCAAGTGAAGGCTGGAAGGTGACAGCGCTGAAGAGGACATGCGGCAAACGGGGGCCACGCTGGCACCTTGGCACTCGCTCCAGAGCCTGGACCGGCCATTGGCGCGCGCTTGCTGGCGGCCAGCACCCTGTCTTGCTGTCTTGCAACTGATTGCTCCCCGAACCTGGCCAGCTGGCCTGACCTGCCCTGGAACCACTTCGCCCCCAGGCCGCATGCGCACACTCTTCACTGCCTCTGTCTCGGCCCCTCCTCCACAGCAGCCACAGCCAATGCGGAGTCCTCAAATCCCAGAGCCTGTGCGCCTGCGCTCAACTTTGGCGGGCTGCGGCGGGAGGCTTCAGGGAGCTAATGGTCTTGCGGCCAAGGCTCCCCCCACCTGCTGCCGTTTCCTGTCCTTGTCCTGAGGCTGCCCTAGCTACACTGGGGCCGGGGCCGAGCGTCATGGCCAGCGTGTCGCGGTCCGGACAAAGCGGAGATTCCCGCCGACCCTGGGCCCTGATCGTCCCGGATGCGAAAGGTGGAGAGTCCCGGCCCCGCGGGAATGCAGGGGCGCTGGAGGGCGTGGGCTGGCCGCAGTCCCCAGGTTCAGGGGCGGCAAGCGCCCATCCTGTGCAGGAAACCCAGGCCGGGTGTGAGATACAGGTGGCAAGCCCAGCGGAGGAATTGGTGCTGATATTGGATGACGGAATGGTGGCGGCTGAGGTGGTGATCGGGGAGGAGGAAGAGGACGGCGAGGCGACCAAGGATGAGGTGGCTGGAGAGGAGAATTCTGAGGAAGCCAAGCCAGAAGCAGAGGACATGCACGAGGAGGAGGAGGAGGTGGAAGTTGAGAGACAGCAGCAGGAGGAGTTTCAGGAGCAAGAGGAGAAGCGCGAGGCAGATGCAGAGGCGGAGGAGGGGCCCCAGCTCTCACAGCCGCTGCAGCAGCAAGAGCCAGCGCTGCGTCCTGCCTCAGCCCAGGACCCGCTGGCAGCACTGGAGCGTCTTCAGCTGGAGATCAGCGCTGGGAATGCCCAGGATTCCAGGGCCTTATGGCGGCTGAAGCGCAGGATTCTTCGGAGGCAGATTTCTTACCTGGATCACAGAAGGGCCATCATCAAGCACATCCCTGGCTTCTGGGCCCAGGCGGTATCCTTCCTTGTGCTGGTGGGTGATGGCGGGGGCTGTTGTGCAGGAGGGCTGGGCACTGAGAGCAGGGTGCCTCAGGGCGATGGCCCCCAGAGAGGAGAGCTGGGGAATGGTCCCTGGCCCTGGGTTGGTGTGGTCTGGGATCCAGTGTAAGGCCTTGGACAGGGGCGGTTGTTGGGGATGGGGGGACTTGGTGACTGGGTCTGTTTCCTCTAGGTCTCCGCCAACGTTGGCCTGCAGGCTGGTCTCAAATATTACTTGCAGACACGAGCCATGTGTCCCCATGCTACCAGAGCTAGGGTAGCACAAAGCAGCCTTCACTCAGAGCAGATAAGGCAAGGAAACATTTCGCTGCAAAATGGGAGAGTTACGCAGGCCGCACACCCACCTTCACATTCACAGGCTGTGCACGTTTCCTAGCAGTTCCTTCAAAAGAGAGCATTTCAGACACACACTCATGACCTTTAGTGGAACCACGCCACGCCCCTTTGCCAGACAGTAGGACGACTGAGACCCACTCCGAATGGGGTACAAGCTGCCTCCTCAGACCCTGACACACACACACACACACACACACACACACACACACACACACAGAGGATTCTCTCCTGGTATCTCCACCCCTGCTTCCCTCTCTGTCCTCAGGGTCCGGCTCGGTCCCACCCATGTCTTTCTCTCCGGACTGGCTGTGTCACTGTGTCTAATCCTTTTCCCTCCTCGGCCCTCCTCGTCCGTGCTTCTCGATCTCTTTCTCCCTCCCACACCCTCTGCTTGCAGCGTAAGTGTGCAGTCGGGTTCCTGTAAGCCATGTTATTCCATCTGGACTCAGGAGGCTGGTGACAACATAGGTCTTCACGGGAATATGCCAAGAAACCCAGCCGTGAGGAGGGGTCAGAGCACATGCCGACATCACAAGCTATGATGGGCTGCTGGCAGCCCACACAGGTCAGATATAGGAAGGAACTGTGAGGCGTGCAGGCAGTGGAGTCTCTCCCTGCTGTGTGCAGACAGCGTGGCAGGTACAGGAAGCCAACGGACTGCCCAGTGTCGATGGGGTCTGATGCATCTGCAGAGGCTGAGGAGTGTGGGGACTAGTGTTTCCTGGTCTTTCTGCACATGCCGTGATCTAGTCCCTTGCTCTTAGCCTGGGAGGGTTGGAGGGGGGCTGTGTCTGTTTCCACAGCATCTGAAGGCACAGCTCCTTGACACAGCACAGATTCTGAATCACCCCCAGTTGTCGGCCATGATCGGTGCCCAGGACAAAGACGTGCTCAGCTACGTGGTCGACTTGGAGGTGAGACCGGGGAGGCTGTGGCTGGGGGCCGTCCCGTCGGGTGTGGGATTTGGGCAGGAGAAGGTGAGGCAAAGGTGCTCACCCTCACAGCCAGGCAAGTAGCTCAGGACCCCGAGGGAGGACACTTGCCCCCTCCTGTCCCATTGCTCACGGCAGGTGGAAGAAGTGGGCCATCCCAAGTACCGCTGCAGAGTGATGTTTTTCTTTGGGGCCAACCCGTACTTCCGGAACCCAGTGATCATTAAGGAGTATCAGCTGAGCTTTGCTGGTAGGGTGTGGGTCCCATGATGGTGCGGGGCAGGGGGATGAGGAGCATGAATCAGGGGCAGGAGGGAGGGGGAGGGGGAGGGGCAGGTGGGTGGGGAGGAGGCCATCAGCTTGCTCCTCAAATCCTCTCTTCCTGCAGGCTACAGGGTATCGCGTTCCACTCCAGTCCAGTGGTTCTGGGATTATGAACGTGGAGCTCCCAGTCGCAGGCATGACCCCACCAGCCTTAACTTGTTCAACTGGCTGTGTGAGCACAGCTGCCCAGGGGCGAACAGGATTGCCGAGGTGGGGCCCCTGAGGCCTTCGTCAGCAGTGGGGATGTGGGTGGCCCCCGGCCAGAGAGGAGAGTGGGCTATGCCCAATGTGGCGCCGGCCTGTGTCCTCTTCCAGATCATCATCGAGGACCTGTGGCCCAATCCCCTGCAGTACTACCTGAGGGAGGAAGGGACCAGCAGACAGTGATCTGACGTGCTCACGTGTCGGTGAGAACCCCAGTATGCGGTGTGTTGACCTGCGTGTTGTATGGGCAAGGGAACGTGGGCCACACATTGGCTTGGAAATGGAAGGTCCGCCGACACAGGGACACAGGTAGCATGGGGAGAGGGTGGGAGGATGACAGGGGACCTGCAGAGACTCAGCTGCAAACACACAGAGGGTCGAAGCCTGCAAACCAAATGCAGTTGTGCTGTGGGCTGGGGCTTTGGAGAGCAACTGGGGAGGAGCAGTGCTTCACCACAAATGCTCCCCGTGGATGTCCGCCCTGTCCCGGGCTTCCCCCTGCTCCTTCAGTCTGGATTTGCCTGCCAGTCTTTGGGTCAGGAGCTGCCGTGTCCCCAGGCGCCACTGTGGTGAGAATCTCGCACTTCCTTCCATGTGCCCCACCACGCCATGTCCTCCCGCAACCCGACAGCCATTCTTAGAACTGGTCCAAGGCCATTGGGGGCTGGAAATGAATCCCTGGGTGAGAAAGCAAGGGGGATCGCAAAAGGGCGAGGCACAAGAGTGACACCATCTGGGATGTATCTGCAAATATCCCGTATCATTCTTGGTGTCTGTTGCGTGGGGGTGCGTGTGTGCGCGTGTACGCAAATGTGTCTGCGTGTGCCCACATGCGTCAGGGGCTCTGCATCTGTGTGGGCGTGAATGGCGCAGAGCTTCTATCTTTGCCCATGCAGAAACAATGGAGGACGCCACCAGTGCTGGAAGAGATGGGTGGATGAGTCTCCTGTCTTCTACGTGCCCCGGAGAGAATTGAGGAAGAGATAACGTGTGGCAGCCTTGAAGAGGTTCCACGATGTTTATGTGGACACATACAGGAAGCTAAAAACCCTTCTGTTTTTGTGTATGTGTTTGTGTGTGTTTATGGGGGACGCAAGGAGGCTCGACGAGAACGGGACCTGAGTGTGACTGTCCTAGCCGCTGCCCGGGTGATTCTGTGTGTGCAGGAGAGGTGCAGTACTGGGGTGGGGCCGGTGTTGCCATGTGCACAGAGGCCTGCCTTCTTGGGCAGGAAGAGCCTGGAAGGAGGAGGAGGAAGAGACAGACCTGTTATTTGGAGATTTATTGTATAGGCCAGAGCCGAAAGGCAGGGAAGGGGATTGCACAGTGGGACCAAATTGGTCCATTGGGTCGTGGTACAGTGTGGCCAGGACTCGGGGGGTTTTCATCCAGGACCCTTGCTCCCAGAGGGGTGTTGTGTCCTTGGTGAGATAGAATCCAGTCAGCAAAGCCTCCAGTCAGGATCAGAGCTAAGACCACATGTCCCCGGACAACTCAGGAGCAGGCAGCCTTCTCATAGTCGATGGCAGTATACCTTGCTGCTGCCTCCCACACCCGGGGCTCCTTTGACCCCGAGCCCTGTCCTCAGACAGTGGCTCAGGATGGGAGATGTGTGAGGGGGAGGGGCAGGTGTGGGTTGTGGGCAGCAGCGAGGCTTATGAGTGGGAATTCATGGAGAGAGTACGCACGAGGGCAGAGATCCAGCGTGAGTTCGTGCGAGTGTGTGTGGGCGTCTGTGGCAAACTGGGCCTGAGATCCGTGGTGGTGCCGGCAGTGTGAGCGTGCATATGTTCGTGCGATTGCGTAGCCGTGTGTCTCTGTGTGTGCAGGAGTGGGTGGTTAGGCCACTGGAGAGACAAGGAGAGACACAGCGGTCTGTGTGAATGAGGTGCTTATGTGGGACGGTCAGGTGCCAGAATACAAGAGTGCAGTCCCTTCCCTCCTGAGTCCTGATGGTAATCGCTGGGATGGGTGCAATCGTTGCTGTGCCAGGGGGCTCAAGTCAGGATGCAAAAGGGAGATTGGTGCAAGGTCAAGAGGGGGGCCGAGGGGAGGACAGCCTGTGTCCAGTGGCCAGTGGACCACTAGTGAGTAAGTGTGCTTGTGTGTGTGTTAGTGTGTGTCTATGTGGGAGTGAGTGTGTGTGTGTGTGTGTGTGTGTGTGTGTGTGTGTGTGTGTGTGTGTGTGTGAGTGGCTCTGGTGGGCCGACAGTAGCAAATACGTAGGGGCTACATGGTGTGCCCAGGCTTTGTGCACAGGGTAGCTAGGGAACCCAACCTGTCAGGCTACGTGGTGTGCAGAGGGCGTAGGTATTTCCCTGGAGGGAGCCGTCTAGCAAAAATCTCTGCTCTTGGCAGACGAGCCATGTTTTGTCGCCAGTCAGCTCTTCCTTGGGGCTCTCCTCTCTGCTTCCTGTGCACCAGGCCCAGGGAAAGGGAGGAGCTGGGACCCTAGACCTCAGGTGACTTGAGTCCCCCAGGGGTGCCATAGCAGGGTGGTGTGCGTGATCCATGTGTGGATGGGCAGGTGAGCAGCCTGCCAGCTGCTCTCTGAGGGGACAGTTCCTTGCCAGCAACACCTCTCCCCGCAGCACAAGATCACCACTGTCGCTGCAGCTGGGCTGGGGACATGTCAAGGTGTGTCCCAGAACTGTGTTCCCCTTGCATGTAAGTGGTGCCAGAATGCGCCTCTCAGTCCCTGTGCGGGTGACCCTGATTAGCCTCAGGCTTTGTCGACTCCTGGCCTCATGTAAATGGGGAACTGGGTTCCTTTCTCAGTGTCTCAGCGGTTGCATGTCGACAGAGGATGCTGTGGACATTGTGGTCAGGATTCTGACCGGGCTCCCCCCGCCCTGCCCCAAACCACAGTGGGCAGCACATGGCCCACTGTGTGTGCGCTTTGGGGAGGCTAAAGCCGTACAGCCCCTCCAGTATTCTTCTCAGGTGGTGGACGGTCAAAGGGGCCTAGGGAGGAACACTGGTCCCAGTCTGCTGCCGGCTGTGCCCACAGGTGTGTGTGCCCAGCTCCTTGACGCTGAAGCTGCAAGGCTTCCGCACTGCCCCCAAAGCCCCATCCCTAGAATTTGCGTGTGGGCCAGATGGAAGTGAAGTCCCAGTGACCCTGCGGGATCACAGCGGGTGGTCTCGTCTGTGCCTGGCCACCCACCTACCTGCCTTCCCCGCAGCCCGTGGCCCCCATACAGGGCTTTCGGTAAACACACGGCCACCGTCCAGCATGAGAGGAAAGGCTTGACGGTGTCCCAGTACCGCTGGTCATGTGTTGGCTGCTGCCAGCTGACAGCATGGAGACCCCATGGCCCAGTGGAGGATGTCCGACCTGTCCTACAAGGAACTGGGGACGACTGTACGGATGCATCAGGTCCCATGCAGTAACCTAGGCCTGACCTTATCCGCCTAGGGGGTGATCGAAGCGCCTTGGGGTCCCAGGCCTGGCATACGTGTCGGTGAGCTTCCTCCTGGATGGCGCTGCCGACACAAGGCTGGCTGGTCAGGGGTCGCGTGGGAGGCCCGTTGGGTCCCGGCCTCTAGGTCCGATACTGCTGTAGGTGTTGTTGAAAAGACAGAGCACGATATGACCATCCCTTGGGTGTCGCTGCACCGGGGATCCCGTCGCTGCTCCCAGGTTCCCACTACCGAGTCTCCCCGGGAGGCCTGGGAGGTTGCCAGGCTCCTTTTGCAGGGACACAAAGGCCTGTGAGAGCCCATCCGCAGGGTCCGGTGCTCATTGCGGATGACTTGGGGGCAGTGCGAGATCTATTGCTCCCGTCCTTAGAGGAGATTGTGGTAGTCTTAAGGGACAAAGATGTGCCTGGAGAATAGAAGGATGTCCAGAGGAAGCATTGGAGGAGGAAGAGGACGAGGAGGAGTAGGAGGATGAGGAGGAGTTGGAGGAAGAGGATTGGGAGGAGTTAGAGCTGGAAGAGAAGGGTGAATGATTGGGTGCAGGAGAGGGAACAAGTGGAGGAGGAGGATGTCCAGGATGAGGAGGAGCACGAGCCAAAGGAGCAGGAGCAGCTGGGGGAGGATGTTGAGGAGGACGAGAGCAGAGGGAAGAGGGTGGGGAGAAAAGATAGAGCCAGGGTTCCAGAGCATGAGTAGAAGTGTAGGAGCAGAAGGAGGAAGAGCCCGAGGAGGAAGAGGTGGAGGGAGAGGAGGAGCAGGAGGAGTTGGAGGAAGAGGATTGGGTGGGGTTAGAAGAAGAGGAGGAGGAGAAGGAGCAGTGAATGACTGGGTGCAGGAGAAGGACAAATGGAAGAGGATGATGTCCAGCACCAGGAAGAGGAGGATTACGGGCCAGAGGAGCAGGAGCAGCTGGAGGACGGAGTCGACTAGGACGAGAGCAGAGGGAAGAAGAGGTGAAAGGTCAGAGGTAGGGCAGGAAGGGCAGTAGCAGGAGAGGACCTGGAGAAGGAGGAAGAGTCCTAGGAGGAAGAGTTGGAGGAGGAGGAGGAAGAGGTGAAGGACGAGGAGGATCAGATGGAGGAAGAGGACTGGGAGGAGTTACAGGAGGAGGAAGACGAGTGAATGATCGGGTGCAGGCGAGGGAAGAAGTGGAGGAGGAGGAAGTCCAGGACGAGCAAGAGGAGGAGCACGAGTCGAAGAGCAGTAGTAGCTGGGGAGGAAATTGAGGAGGACGTGAGCAGAGGGAAGAAGAGGAGGAGGAGGAAAGGTAGAGCCAGGGCTGGAAAAGCAGTAGCTGCAGAGGGGGAGCAGAAGGATGAAGAGGCCCGAGGCTAAGACTTCCAATACTGTGTTGAATAACAGTGGAGGCGGTGGACATTCCTGTCTCGTTCGTGACTTGAGCTGAGAGCTTTTGCTCCTTGAGATGATATTCACGTTGGGTCGTTCATACATGGCTTTATGATCTCGATGTGTGCTCCTTCTATCCCTACTTTCTTGAGGGGTTTTACCAGGAAAGGATGCTGTATTTTGTCCATCACTCTGTCTGCATCGATTGAGAGGATCCTGTGGTTCTCGTCCTTTCTTTTATTGATGTGAGGAATCACGTTAATTGTTTTGCAGATGTTGAACCAGCCCTGCGTCCCAGGTACAAATCCCACTGGGTCGTGGTGAATAACATTTTCATGTATTGTTGGATCCGAGTGTCTAATACCTTGTTGAGGAGTTTTGCATCCATGTGCATCAGGGAAATTGGCCTACAGTTCTCCTTTTCAGTGGGGTCTCTTTCCGGTTTTGGAATCAAGGTAACGCTGGCTTCATAGAAAGAGTTTGGAAGTTTTCCTTCCATTTCTATTGTGAGAACAGCTTCAAGAGAATAAGTGTTAACTCTTCCTTAAATGTTTGCTGGCACTCCCCTGGAAAGCCATCTGGCCCTGCAGTCTTCTTCCTCCAGCAGGTTTTTGATTACTAATTTGATTTCTTTACTGGCGATGGGTCTGTTCAAATTTTCCTTTTCTTCCTCTTTCAGCTTTGGTAGTGTATACATTTCTAGGAATTTGTCCATTTCTTCCAGATTGCCCATTGTATTGGCAAATAATTGCTCCTAATATTCTCTTCTTATTGTTTGCCTTTCTGCTGTGTTGGTTGTGATGTCTCCTCTTTCATTCTTGCGTTTCTTTATTTGGGCCCTTTCCTTTTTCCTTTTCATCAAACTGATGACTGGCTTATCAATTTTGTTAATTCCTTCAAAGAAGCAGCTTCTGGGCTCATTGATCTGTTCTCCTATTTTGGTTTGTTTCTTTGTTTGTTTGTTTGAGGTTGTTTTTGTTTTTGTTTTGTTTGATTTTTGGTTTCAATAGCATTAATTTCCGTTAATCATTGTTATTTTCTGTCTCCTGAATGTTTTGGGTTTCGTATGGTGTTCTTTTTACAGCCTCTTAAGGCGTAAGGTGAGGTTGTGTCTCTGAGATCTTTCTTTCTTCTTTAGCAAGACCTGACTTGCTAGATAGGTCCTCGTATAACCGACCCTGGTGCGTCCCAGAGGTTTTGGGTTGTGGTGTTATCACTGACTTCCATATACATTTTCATTGACTTCCGTATACTTTTTATATTCTCTTTCAACCCTTGCTTAGCCCGTTCAATCTTTAGTAGGATGTTCTTCAGTCTCCCAGTATTTGTTACCTTTCCAAATTGTTTCTTGTAGTTGATTTCGAGTCTCTTAGTGTTGTGGTCTGAAAATATGCACGGTGTGACCTCGATCTCTTTGAACTTCCTTAGGGATGACTGTTTTCCCCAGCATATGATCTATAGAGGAGAATATTCCGTGAGCACCGGAGAAGAATGTATATTCTGCTGCTTTATTATGAAATGTTCTGAACATATCTGTGAAGCCCATCTTGTCCAGTGTGTCATTCAAAGCCCCCGTTTGCTTGTTGATTTTTCGTTTACATGATCTGTCTATTGCAGTGAGTGAGTGCATAGAAGTCTCCTCCTATGATGGCATTACTAAGAATGAGGTTCCTTATGTTTGCGTTTAATTGGTTTGTATATTTGGTTGCTCTCAAATACGCCACATAAATGTATCCATTTGCTAGGTCTTCTTGGTGGATAGACCCCTGAATTATGACATCATGCCCTTGTGTACCACTTGAGACAGTCTTAAATTAAAGTCTAGATTGTCTGATAGAAGTATGGCTACTTTGGCTTTGTTTTGTTGACGGGTAGCATGACAGATGATTCTCCATCCCCTTCTTTTCACTCTGAAGTTGTTTTCACATCTAAAGTGGGTCTCTGGTAAACAGCATATCGATGGAACTTGTTTTCTCATCCATTCTGTTCCCCTATGTTTTTTGATTGGAGCATTCAGTCCACTGACGTTTAAAGTAGTACTGAAAGACACGATTTTATGGCCATTATCTTGTTTGAAGAGTTGGAGGAAAACATATCTATATATCTTTATATCTGTATCTACGTCTCCATCTCCATCTATATGTATATGTGTATGTGTATGTATATGTGTATGTGTATGTGTATGTATGTATATGTATATGTATTGTATTAACTGTATCTATATATCTATATCTATATCGATATGTATATGTCTATATACATCTATATATATAATTCTATATCTATTTGTATATATAAATATAATTATAAAGATAGATAGATAGTTAGATAGATAGATAGATAGATAGATAGATAGATAGATAGATAGATATCAATTTCCCTCTGAGTGTCCCCCCTTAAAATTGCATGCAGGTGTGATTTAGCGGTCACAAACTCCTTTAAATTTTGTGTATCTGGGAACCTTTTTCCTCTGTTTCTATTTTGAATGATGGCCTTGCTGCATAAAGAATTCTTCACTGTGGATGTTTCTAATTCAGCACTTTGAACGTATCCTACCACTCCTTTCAGGCCTGCCAAGTTTCTCTGGATAGGTCTGCTGCAAACCTGATCTGTCTTCTCTTGTAGTTTAGGGACTTGTTTCCCTTGCTGCCTTGATGATTCTCTTTGCCTGAGTACTTTGTGAGTTTGAATATGATATGCCTTGCTGAGGGTCAGTTTTTGTTGAATCTGATGGGGTCCTCGGTGCTTCCTGGATTTTGATGGTGTGTCTTTCCCCAGGTTAGCAAAATTTCCCACTATGATTTGCTCACATAACCTTTCTACCCCTTTTTCTCTCTCTTCCTCTTCGGGACCCCTATGATTCTGATGTTGTTTTTCGTTCTGCATGAGTCACTGATTTCTCCAATTCTTCAATTGTGCTCTTTTCCTTAATCTCCCTCGATTTTGCTGCTTCCATAGTCTCCATAAGTTGGTCCTCTGAATCGCTGATTCTCTGTTCTGTCTCATCCATCCTTGACACCGCTGCATCCATCCGTCATTGCAGCTCAGTTATATCATTTTTAATTTCATTCTGGCCAGTTTTTACTGCATTTTTTCTCTGCACAAAGGGACTCTAATCTACATTGGACTGCAGCTAGTATTCTCATAATCGTGCTTCTAAATGCTGCTTCAGACATCTTGCTTGTGTCTGTGTTGGTTGAATCCCTGGCTCTCGTTTCTTCAGGCTCTTTCTTTCTGGGTGAATTCCTTCCCTTTGTCATTTTGAATGGAGAAAAGGAACTCATGAGGTAGAAAATTCAATGAAATATTCAAATTATAAAATGTTAAAAGTAAAAACTTAAAAACACACATGTGAATAATGGAATGAATGATGCTAGATTCTAGGCATGTTTCACCTGGGTGTTGAAAGTGGTTTTGACACAGGAGAGAAAAAAACGTGGGAGTGGAGAAAAATTTAGAAAATACTAATAAAAAATATTAAAAAGGGAAATGTTGTGAGAATTTGAAAAACCAATACACTGAAGTAGACTAAAAGGAGAAGATGGGAGTAAAATAGAATCTGTGAATATAGACACAAAAGGAAAGAATAATGTAGAAGAGTATTAAAGAAAGTTAGTAAAATTTCCACCTGCCCAGTCTCCTTCGCCTCTCCGCGCACAAAAGCACCTCCCTTCCCATGCCTCCTCGCTCTCCAAGTTCACTTCTGCATGCCACGTACCTGCTGAATTCGGTGGTTCAGGATATGCAGATTGCTGTGCTAATCCTCCAGTCAGTTTCCTGGGTGGGTAGGATGGTTTAGTGTTGGTCTGGCTGTATCTCATGCACGCGAGACACTTAAGAAGCTTCCATGCTGTCTGCCATCCGGGCTCCTCCCCAAAGAGGTGAGATCTGTAGCACCAGTTCTCCGATATGAGACATCCCACAGGAAAGTTGTGGTCGGTGACAAAGCGGAAAAGGGCATGTACCAAACAGGGAGGTCACCCTGGAGGGGGAGGCAGAGAACCTGCTCCAGACCTGGGAGGGGAGGCAGGGGCTCAAATGCTGGAGCCACGCCCACTGCCCTCCAGCTGATTGTTCCTGAACAGCAGCCAACTGTCTGGGTCTGGCCTGGAGCGCCTTCACCCCAAGGACCCATGGTCAAAAAGTTCACTGCCTCTGCCTCTGCCTCTCCCCCACCTCCACCGCAGCCACAGCCACAGCCACAGCCACAGCCACAGCCACAGCCACAGCCACTTCAGTGTCCGAAGGGCCACGGGGCCGTGGGCGTGCTTCCCAAATGCTGGTGGGCTCCAGAAGGAGGCAGCAGGCATTTAAAAACCTTGGGCCTTGACACTCCACCTGCTGGGCCTAGTCTGGAGCCTCATGCCTCAAGTTCCCACTCCTTCTGCTCTATGGCCCTAGCCTGAGGATGGGCTAGGGCCCCAAAGCAAGGGAGTCCTGTTCCGGAAAACGCTGAGATTGCTGACAATACCGGGCCTCCATTCTGCTGGAAGAGGGCGTTCGAGAGTCCAGGAATCATGGCAACACCCCTGTCTCAGTCCCAGACAATTTCACTCATTCATACGCACTCACACGCACACGCACGGGCACGGGCACACACACACACACTCCCCCTCTGTGGCTGTCTCTAGTGGCGACTTACTCTCCTTCTTCGGCCTCCTTCCATGTCCCTCTGGCCTCTGTCTGTCTCTGAGTCCCTGTGATCATTTTCTTGAGGGAACGCTTCCTCCCTCCCGCACCTCCATCTCTCTTTCTCTGTCTCTGTGCTGTCCTTGCACAGTATCAGTGCATCTGCGTTTCCGTGAGCTGTGCGTGTCCATATGGACGGAGTAGGCTGCTGATGGCACAGGGCTGCAGGGGAACACACAAAGGAACGCACAAGTACCAGGGGTCAGAGCACATCCAGACCTCCTAAGCCGTGACTGCCTCCAGGCAGCCCACACAAGCTGGGTATACATGTGAACTGAGAAAGGTCAGTCCCTTGGCCCTTGCCCTGTAGGTTGCAGCCAGCTGGGAGGTACTGAAACCCAAGGGACTGCCCAGTGTTGAGAGGGTCTGAAGAAAGGGCAGGAGCCGAGGAGGCAGGGAACCTAGTCGTAGCTGGTGTTTCTCCACATGCCATGTTCCGGTGCCATTGGTACTGGAAGGTTGGTATCAGTTGTGGCTCTCTTTCCTTGGCATCTCAATGCAAGCTTCCGTGACCCAATGGAGGTCCTGAATCTGCCCTAGTTTTCAGCCAGGTTGGGCCCCAGGACAAATGCACGTGCTGTGTGAGGGGGGAAAGCAAGTGTGAGTCGTGAGGAGGAGCTAGCCTCGTGAGTGGGATGTGGCAGAGGGCATGAGTGAGTGCACAGGTCCACTAGAGTGTGTCTGTGAATGTATTGTGGCTGGCGCCTGTGAGTACTTTTGCCTGAGACCTAGCGTTTGTGCTGGCAGCGTGCACGTGTCTGTGTCCACGTGCCGCGTGGCCGTGCATCTTTGTGCCTGAGTGAGTGTGTGTAGGCCGTTGGCAAGCGAAGGAAAGAGACTGGGGGCTTTCCTGACTTGGTGAGTAAGGGGGGGCTCCCGTGCCAAAGTGCAGCGAGTGCAATCCCTTCGCGCCTGGGATCGACACGGAGCTAGCTGATCACCTTTCATGACGGGAGGAAAGCCCGGACTTTGCCTGGGTCCGCTCGTCCTGTGTTGCCTTGGCCAGGGGCAAGTTGGGGTTGGGCCACCCATGGCGCAGTGGAGGAGGACCAAAGTTCCCTGCAAGGAAGTGGGCGTTAGTGGAGGGAGGCAGCAGAGAGCATGAGTAAGCCTGGCCCTGCTCCTGGAGCGGCCTTGGGGATCATCGCAAGGCCTTGTGGTCCCAGCCAGGGTATGTGTCTCGGTGAACATCCTCCTGGATGACCCTGCAGAGACAGGCCTGGCTGGTCTAGAGTCCCTTGCGAAGTTGGGGCCCGGCCCCGGGACCCCAATACTGTGGTAGGTGTTGTTCAAACTGAAAGGCATTGCCTGCTTGTCCCAGACAGTCCCTGCACCTGGGACCCAGATTTGTTCCCACGTTCCTGCCACGGGGTCTCCCGGCGATGCGTGGGAGTTTGACAGGCCCCATTTCTCTGGAGGGAGTGAGTTGCATAGGTCAGGTGCACCAGGGTCTGGGCCTGCTTTCCTGTCTTGCCCACCCGCTACGTCCTCTGCTGAGGGCAGCTTGAGGGCTCACCACTGGACCTGTTCCTCTCCCTTTCTGGGTAAGAGTTTGCCTCTCTGTCGGTCACACTGGCCACCCCCTCTCAGCCCCCTACCACCTGTTCAGCCTCCCCCCATCCACCTGCGTTTCTATGCATTGCTGTCACCTGAAGCGGTGGTGTGCTGCCTCATATATCACAGCCACCCTGGAGCATTTCTGTACCCCGTTCGTATCCTGACATAGCCCAGCGAGTCTGGAGGAACCTCTTCTGTGTCACGGAAGCAACATGTTGGCCAGAGGGCCCGGCACACGAATTTGGAAATCCTAGAATCCCCCGCCTGCCTGGCAGCCTCCTGGTCCCATAAAGAGGTAGGGGAACACTGCATTCCACCAAAGGGAAAAGGCAATGCATGAGTGTGGTGCCTGGCCAGGCAATGCATCTCGAGCCTCCAATCCTGCAGTGGCTCTGTGTGGTGTGTGTGTGTGTAGCTTATGCTGTCTGACATAGACCGGCAGGGAGTCCACATCACCACTGCCCTGACAGGGAGGGAGACCACATCATCGCCCTCACTGCACACCGTCTGCAGCTTATTGCTTCCCCAAAGTGGTCATGTGGCTTCATGTAGACCCTGGGGCGTGTCCCTCACTTGGGTCCCAACACTGCATCCCCCAACCCCCCGATACCTCTTGGAGACCCTTGAAATCACGCTGCCTGTGGCACAGGGGGACAGTGTTTTGAGCCAGCGCCCACGCTCATGGCAGCCTGCCGCCTAAGTGAGTGGTAAAGGAAATGGGACCAGGATGAACAGACATACGGCCAACGAAGGCCTGGGGAGGGTCCCTGTGAGAAGATGGCCAAGCATTGTGGGAGGAAGGGGACCGCTGTCTGTGGGACAGACACAAGCTCCAGGAATCCCAGGGCCCACGGTCACGGGTCTTTCCTGTGCACTGCCACACACGGGAGCAATGGGCAGCCCATCATGAGAGGGGGGTGTGTGCTTGCCAGTGTGTCACTTTCCAGGCAACGGGGACAAACGGCAAGAGCGGCGCGCATGATACGCAGCCTCCCCTAGTGTGGCGTCCTCTCCACGTCACACACCTCTGGTCACCGACCTTCCCTAGCCGGTGCACTGCTAGACTGCTGTCATGACATACATGTCTTCTGGGAGCAAGGATGGACGTAGAGAGTATGCAAAGGAGGCTGAGCAGATGGAAAACCGGGGTGCACAGACAGCAGGCGCACAGCTGACATGCGTCTCCCGGACAGCCAAGGTGATCCGCTGAGTGGATTTGTCGGACTAGGGGCACAATGAACAAAGGTGGCGGTGTAAATGGGCAAAGCGGGGAGGTCCCCCTTTACCCGTGTGTGTAGATAGCCGCGTGCCCAGCGCAGCGTGGAATGCAAAGGTCGCTTTCGCATGGCCAGAAGCCAAACAGGGCACCCAGAGCGCACAGAGGGCCGGCTGCAAGCCCCCCGGAGGAGTTGCACTGCACGGGGCCCAGAGCCTTCCTGCCTATGCAACAGACGCGCCCCAGTTTCCGGGTGACCTAGGGGCGGGACCGCCGAAGCCACGCACGCCACCGTCCCTATGATTGGTCCTGAAGGCAGTGAAGCGGCCTGGGCGTGGCTTGGAGCTCCCTCAGCCTCAAAGCCGCAGGCGCACACCTCTCACCACAAAGGCCTCCGAGGCAGCATCGGCATAGCGATAGCCACCGCCGAGGCATCCTGGGTACAGCACCATGCGCATGCGCATGCGCCCCCTCGACCTTTGGGCTCTGGGAGGAAGGGGGAGCGAGTTGCCAGCCATTGCCCTCAGGGCTCCACTCACTGGGTCTGGGGAGGGGGGCCGTGCTTTCACCTCCCGCTTCGTCGTCGGTAGGAGCCACAGTTGGTGTCTCGGGCCGGGGCCGCATGTTGCGCGACTCGTGTTTCCGAAACACTGGGGATGCCCGGAGCCCCCATGCCGCCTTCGACCGGGAACGGGGCGGTCGAGAGACGAGGGCCCGTGGGGACACTGGGTCTCCGGCAGGGCCGGAGGTGCCGCAGGCCGAAGGCTCGCAGGCCACAAGCGAACAGCCTGTGCAGGAAGGCCAGGCCCGACCCGAGAGGCAGGTGGGCGGCCCCAGCGAGATATCGGTGCCGCTGGTGCATGACATAGTGGCGGTGGAGGCGCTGTGGGGCCTGGCGGAGGAGGAGGTTGAGGTGGCGGCCGCGGAAGAGGACGCGCCTGGGGCAGAGGGGCATGAGCAGAGGAAGAAGGGGGAGGAGGACGAGGAGCAGGAGCCGGGGAAGGAGAAGGTCCAAGTTCACGAGGAGGAGGACCTGAAGGGCGAGGGGGAGCAGCAGGACCAGAAGAGCAGAAGGAGGAGGAGGAGGAGGAGGAAGAGGGGGAGAGGCAGCAGGAGTAAAAGATTAGAAGGAGGAGGAGCAGCAGAAGCCCAAGCAGAAGGAGGAAGAGCGGAAGGAGGAGGAGTTGGCGGAAATGAAAGGGGAGGAGCAGGAGCAGCAGGGTATAGAAGCGGGCGCGGCGGCGGCCACGGCGCCGGCCGCGGCGGTGGCGGTGGAGGCATTGGCGGCGGCAGTGGCAGGGGAAGGGGACCAGGAGGAGGAGCAGGAGGAGGAAGGGAAGGCGTGCGAGCCATTAAAGGGAGAGCAGAATTGCAAACCGAGGAGGAAGAGGAGCAGGAGAAGGAAGCGCTGGAGGAGCAGCAGCAGGGCGAGGAGGAGGTGGAGGGCAAGGAGGACAAGGAGGAGCGGGTGGAGGAGGAACAGAAGCCGAGTGAGCAGGAAGGCCGATGGGTGGAAGAAGCCCAGGAGCTGCAGGTGAAGCAGGCTAAGAAGGAGCAGGTAGAGTCAGGCCTCCGTCCTTGCCCTTCCCCACTGGAGGCTCTGGAGGCTCTGGAGGCCCTTCAGATAGAGCTACAGCCGGTGAATAAACAAGCCAGCCGGGAGCACGCTCGACTCAAACTCAGGATGTGGCAGAGGCGGCAGCGACATCTGCAGCAGAGAGGTGCCCTTATCCAGGGCATCCGTGGTTTCTGGGCCAAGGCTGTATCCTTCCTGCTGCTGGTGGAGGGTCCACAGGGGGCTGGGCTTGCGCAAGAGGAAGGAAAGGGAGGTGCCATTTAGAGGAACCCAGGACAGGGACTGGAGCTAAGCCACGCTCCAGTGGCCGGGAACGTGCAAACGTGATCCCATCCGGTGGTCCTGGCTCTGCAATGAGTGTGGGAGGAGGGCAGTGCCGGGGTGGGGGAGGCATGTGTGCTTTACGTCGCACCTGGCACGGAAACAGCGCTGGGAGAGTGGGGAGTGGCGGTGGAGGTCCAGGCCAGGTCGGGGAAATGACCGAGGGCTTCTTCCCACACAAAGCCGCGTGGGGGCACGTTTCTGGGTCCCGCTAAGCATCTTGCTGCGGGGAAGGCGATGTGAATGCCCACTGGTCGGCGCGAGACCGGATGTGTGCTGTCTGGCTGTGTGGAAGTAAGCGTCCTCAGTGTCCTCACGAGCACACAAAGCTAGGCGTGGTTGCGGGCGTCTGGGCATGCACAGCCTCCTGTGCGTGTCTAGCAGAGCCCTGCGCGATCCTGAGACCCCGTGGGCCTGGACGCAGCCTGTGGGGAGGGCTTGAGACCCTGGGGGAGGACGCCAGTCCCGGGGGGAGGACGCCTGGATGCTGTCCACACTGGTTCTCTGGTTCGAGCTCTCTCACGCCCAGCACCTGAAGGCTCTTTGACCTGCGGCAGTTTGTGAACCACCCTCAGATGTCAGCCCTGATTAGTAAGCCCGATGAAAGCATGCTTCGCCACATGACCAATTTGAAGGTCGGCCTGGGAGTGGGAGGTGGTGTGGGTGGCTGGCTGTGTGGGGAGGGGAGGTGGTGGGGAGAAGTGATGTGTTCCTTCCTCAGGGGAGGGCGGGTCTCCTGGAACAAGATTTCACATTTCTGCCCCACTGTACCACGGCAGGTGGAGGAACACAAGTTTCCCAGGGAATGCCGGAAGATCCTGCTGTTTTTTGGCAAGAACTCCTACTTCCAGAATGAAGTCGTTACGAAGGAGTATGTCCTAGGCCTTGATGGTAAGTGTCCACTGACTGCATGGGCGGCAGTGGGTGCAGGGTTGAATGTGATTAGTTCTCTGGCGCCTTCTCACATACTCGTCTTCCTGCAGGGTATAGGGCGTCTCATTCCAGTCCCATCCAGTGGTACCCAAGGTACAGACAGGAGGCCTACAGACGCAGGCATGACAACAGCAGCCTCAACTTCTTCAACTGGTTCTCTGACCACAGCTTTGCCGGCTCTAGCAGGATTGCTGAGGTGGGGCCCTGTAACAAGGAAGGGAGGTGATTTTCATGGGTTCCCCCACTGCGTGGGATAGCTACCTGAGGCCTGGCCTGTCTCCCCTACCAGATAATCATAGAGGATCTTTGGCCCAACCCCCTGCCGTATTTCAAGATGAAGGAGGCCCCAGGAGAGAGAACTGAGAGGGAAAGAGGTGAGCAGCCAAGGGTGTGGGCACGGAAATGTGTGTCATGGGGTCCAGGGCACAATTCTCTTCTGCATGGAGGCACCGAGACTCACAGCGGCACAGGAGGTGACCCCAGGTCAAAAGGGCATCAGCCTGAGACAGGGAGTCTTAAGAAGTAACGTGTCAAAGAGGCTTTGCCCCTTTGGGGAGCCTGAAGGTGGGAAGGGGGCTAGACAAAAAGAATGAGCAAAGCGGGACAACCAAAGCTGGCTTATCACATAGCACGGTGACAACTGTCATTCCCGGACCATGAACCCCACCCTCAGGCCTCCTACCACCATCCCACATGTTGTCTGGCTTCTGGATCCCCTTGTCAGCTTTGGCACAGCTTATCACACCCTCCCATCCTACTTTCCGTTTGGAAACATTCAAGCAACCTTACTCAGGGCCAAGATAAGACTCTCACCTGTCCTGTATGTGTGTGTGTGTGTGTGTGTGTGTGTGTGTGTGTGTGTGTGTGTGTGTGTGTGTGTGTGTATGTGTGTGTGTCTGTCTGTCTGTCTGTCTGTGTGTACCCATATATCCCAGGGATATGCACGATCTTGAGAAGAGTATGAAGGAGCGTCGCACTTCATCGACCCCAGTGGAAACCCTTCCGATGCTCACCGATGGTCCACAAGATTCTCCTGGCCATGAAATAAGGACAAGGGTGGTGGTGACACGTGGCGCAGGGCGGGGGTCCAATACATTTGAAGAAATATAGAATGGGAGATAAACAGCATGAAGTGTTTGTGTGTGTCTTCCTCTCAGGTTCGCTCTGGGGCGTGTCCATGTATACATGCGGCTGTCCAGAGGTGTAAGTGTTCTGTGCCTGCACATTGGAGTTCCAAGGAAGGGCGGGACGTAGGACATTGTCCGTAGGGATGGGTCACACATTGGGATTGCATGTGAGGTCAGTAAGATTGAAGCAATGGGGACTTGAGTGAGGGAGGCCAGGGCACAAACCTGAGAGAAAGGCCAGTGCCCAGGTTCATAGCTTTCCTGTGAAAATGAGGAAATTCAAGGAAACGGAGAGGCCAGCACAGGCCAGGGATGTCCAATATTCAGGGATTGGGCATGTCCATGATGGTGCCCCCAGAATCCCGCATGGGGACACCCTCAGTCATGTTGACTGAACCGCCACACAGGGAGGAATTCCCAGGGTTGATTACCCTCTGGTTTTCAGACGTCTACCAATGCAGACTGTCTTGTGGACAAGGTCAGGATCTCAGGACCAGCCACACATATTTGAGGGATTGTGAGCAGGTTGTAAGATTGGCGTCCAGGGGAAGGAACCGAGGGACCAGAGGCAGAGTGGGTGGGTAAGACCGATGAAGTTCTGCTTCAGGCAGAGTTGACAGGGACAACATACACACTGCAGAGAAAACAGCCCACTACAGTCTCACGCAACTCCAAAATCACAGCGAACTTTTCTGGTTCCACTTCCTGAAGCTGAGCCTCCCAAACACCGCTTCACTTATTCTCACACACACACACACACACACACACACACACACACACACACACACAAGACTCCTGAAGGAGTCCTAGTGCTGATGCCCTTGTGTGAACTTTGCTGTTTCTGAAAAGACCTCTGGTTACGAATGGGTGGCCCGGATTGCAAGCCAACAGAGGGGAGGGTCGCGGGGAGGTGGGGCTCTTCAAGGGCACGAACACGCCAACCTCTCCCGTGTGCCCTCTGCCCTCTCATCATCAGCCGTGATGAGTCGGGTGATGCTCTTCCTCTGTGTCCACAGGCTTAAGCCGTGTGTCCAACACGCCATGTGAGACTTGTGAGAAGACTCCCAAGTGCAAACACCAGCAGGCGCTCAGGGAGGTCGCCTCGTCCCAGGCAGCCTGTGTTCCTTTGCCTGAGTGCCAGGACAAAGGCTGCCTCAGCCACATAGGGAACGATGGACTTGTGAGGCCTTAGCATTCTGTGCAGAGGTCCCCGGCAGGCCTGGAGCTTAGAAAGGACTGGGACGAGCCTCACCTGCGAAGACGTGAGTGCTGGGATACTCCTTACACAGCAGATGGCTGCTTGCCAGAGATGTCTGTGCTAAACAAAAGCTCCACCGTGCGAGCAGTGCAGTCGACAGAGTTCAGCCTTGTCCATCGCAGGCTCTTCTGTATCCCCATGTAACACGGCCCCCAGCACAGCGTGCCTGACACTGACCTCCCGACACTAATATTCCTGTCTCCCAAGCTGCCCAAGCTCCCCAGGATCCCCACTGCACAGCTCTGCAGTACAAGAGCCTTCTCTGCAGTGGCTCTATTCCAGAGAAGGCGTGGGCAGTCCCAATGCATGGAGGCCTCTTGCCCCTATCATATGCAGACAACACGGTCAGCGGGGTGTCAGCACGCTGTGGAGTTGAGGATCTGTGCGACCAAGCCTTACCTCTTCCAGGGCAGAGGCTGTCGCACTCTCTAGAAGGGAAGGAGGCCTTTCTCTCGCTGCTGTCTGCACACTGGCTGGAGAGGCACGTCTTCTCAGCTGCTTGATGGGTAAAAGTCAGGGTACCCTGGAAAAGCTCCCAGTGCTGACCCGAGTCTTTGGGTGTGAACATCCAAAGAAAGTATGGCCAGTGATTGTGCAGTGGGAATACGGCCTCAGTGGTCATGAGGCTGGGCCCTTTGGGGCATCTTCCTGCACAAGCAGGCCGTTACTTGATAGGTCTTGCCGAGCAGGAACACTTTAGGGGACAGGTGAACACAGGGTCCCCCACATGTTAATATCTCCAGCCAATACCTCCTTAGGGGCCAGGGTGACGTTTCCGCCCGGCCTGTCCCAAAGACAAGGTACGGACAAGGTGTGGGTGTGGAATGCACTCACGGCACCCAGAGCCAAACCCTCGAGTGTGGACACTTGAGGTCCGTGGGCAGAGGCCTCGGTGCTCTGTGTCCGAGGGATTACAGCCCTCATGCTGCACACCCGGCATCCCCGGGTGTCCTCCCGTATCCGCAGCTCTCCCCGGGGAGCCCTAGGGTCCAGGAGCTGCTAAACCCCCTGCACAACTGTATCTGCTGCCCAGCGGCCTCTTCCACCCCAACATCAGCGTGTGTGGGCTCCAGAGTGCTGTCCCTCGAGAGAGGACACCCTCAGCAATTCAGGAGCCTTCTGACTTCCATGTCTCTGAACCACACGTGTCTCATTGGCCTGTCGGGATCGTCACGTTGTTCTCTGTTCACAGGAAATGTCTCGCATTGCCTGTGCTCCTCTGTCTCCCTGAGTGAGCCCTGGCGTGTTTGTGTCTTTTCCTGGCTTTGCCTGTGCCGACACCTCTCTGGTGATGCCTCCTTGCCTGGCCTAAGTGGGCACAGCTGTACCCGTGTAACCGCCTTCGTCTCTGCACACCTGTGTGTTGGGTCAGCTGTGGCTCTGGTGGCCTGTCTTGTCTTTGGTGTATGCTTCTGCGCTTGAGTGTGCTTCCCTCTGCATTCAACCCCTTTCTTCCACTGACAGATCCAGTTGCTGTCCTGCTGTCAGGTGGAGGGGCTTCTGCGTGTTCTGTTCTATGTTCCAGGAGCCAGAAATCCTTCCGTGCCTGTAGGACCTTCGTCAGAGGATTGGCCATGCACTCACTGCCAGCCAGTTAATGTCCCCAAATGCAGCTGGCTTGCTGTGAGCATTCCGTCACACCTCTATTTTCTGTCCTTCTGTTTTCAAACCCTTTGCGCCCGAGGGGCTCAAACGTCACTGGCCTGCACATTGCAGATGCAGGCGTAAATTGTGAAAAGCGGACCGGCAACGTTTTCCCACTTACTCTTTTGCCACGTGGCATGTTCCTGGCTGGGAGAGACTTCCCCCTGCCAGTGTGTGTCTCATTTCCCTGTGCCTCCTGTGTGTTCTGGTCCCTAATTTGTCCATTACGTCCTACCTGGGAGTCTGATCCATGTTTGCAGGAACGAGGCTGACACCTTTGACTGCTGGGTTCTGAGCTCAGCTTAGTCCACCAGGACTAGTGCGTGCCTGAGGGACACAACGGGCAGTGACGGATGTGCCCGTATCCTTCACGTGCAAGCGCTCCGTCCAGCCACCTTCACCGGGACATTTCTCAGCGACCCCTCTTTGTGTGTGGTGAGAGCACTTGCCTCTGAGAAATCTGACGAGGCGGTGAAGCATTGCTTACGGCTGCCCTGTGCAAGTTAGATCTCTAGAACTCATGCACATGGCATGACTGCATCTTCACACCCGAGCCCCGACACCTCCTCATCGCACCCTCCCCTGATTAGCACCACTCTACTCTCTGGTGGACTGCATGCCTTTAACTCCTTTAGTCTCCTCAGGAATCCATCAGGCAGGGCTCACCACCACTGTGCTTCTGTCAGGGGCTGGCTTCTTTCAGTGAGCCCAGTGCTTTCTGCACTGATGCTCAATGCACCCGCAGAAGGGTGAGCCACACTAAGCCCGGCGGCAAACCCTTTGGCCCTACGTTTCCCACACGTGTGCCTGGTGGCAGAGGTGCACAAGGAGCCCGCCTGCATGCGTCTCCCAGGTCCTCCACAGGGTACAAAGTACCGCCTCAGGAGGCTGATCCGCATCACATGGGCATAGCTCTGCTTGCACGTGTTAGCCTTTCGTATCATACAGGCAGCCCAGACTTAGAAATCCTGCTACCTGCTTACAACTATCCAGCCCTCGTGCTTCTGCAGACCCTCTGTGTCTGTACAGACATTTGAGTCACGGTCTCGTGACCTTCCAATACAGCTTGATGGTCTGTCCTTAGCTTACAGCCTGGGATGCGGTTCTCACTCATTGTCCTCCCCTCGGGTGCGAGTTTCCTCCATCACTGTGGTGGAAGGTAACCTTTATCACCATACGTTGGCTTGAAATTACTGGGCGGATCACCTGTCTGCGTCCGGGGATCCGAAGGAGACCTTGGCTCTTTTGCTCACGGTCCACCCTTTCTCTGTGATGAGTCGCTTTGGATGAGAAGCTTGCCAGAGGCGAGGGGGCCTCAGAGTTGAGCACATTTCCTGGGCATCTGTGAGAACTTCGTTGGTTCCACTCGGAAAGCATTGACATTCATGGATGTGCAGCCTCTGCTTTTGCTTGAATTTGTCGAGCTTTGGGACGTGATTTCTTCCCGCATGTGCTGTGCCTAAATCTCTGCTGTGTCTTTCCGGCAGTCCCGTTTGCTGTCTCCTGCTGTTAAGTACAGGACTTCCAGCAGCCCTGTGGGGAACGGGTCCTTGTTTTCTTCCCTGCGGTGCCCTCTTCCTCACCCCGAATGACCTCACTGCAGCTTCCTCCTAGTTCAGCGATCGTTTCAGACTGCCCTTAAGGTCCAGGTGGGAGCGGTGCCTTTTGTGCTGAGGGCTGACCACTGTAGAGCATTCGTCTCTGTGCAAATTGCACAGGTGAATTTCACCAGGTGAAAGAGAGTGCACACTGCAGTTGCCCTGTCTTCAGAGTCAGCCCACCTGTCTCCGCCTCGGCTGCCCCTGCTCTCCTTCCTCCTACCCTCTCCTTGCCTCCCCCTCCCTTGTCTTCTTCCTGTCCCTCCCTCCCACTTTCCTTCCAGCTCTCTTTGTCTTCGTCTCCCTCCTCTCCATCACTAATGCCTCCCCCTGTCTCCGCCTGTCTTCCTTGTAATAGGTGCCCCTCTGTCTCTTCTTGTCTTGCTCCTCCTCCCTGTCTCTCCCGCCAATCTCCCCGGACTCTCCCTCTCCAGGCCGGTCTTCCCCTCCACTCGTCCTTCCTTCATCTGCTCTGCTAGCACGTGTCTCTCTCTCTCCCTCTATAGCTCTGTCTCTCTGTGTGTCTCTTTTTCACTGTCTCTCTCAGTGGACCTTCTGTGTCTGGGTGCATGCTTCTTCAGAATTCTTGTTGGTGCCTGGGAAATGGGAAGGGAACTCGTCTGCTTTCGTGTGTCCTCGTGAAAGCAGGCACAGGGCTTTCTCAGAGACAGACACAGACAAGTCTGCAATTCTCGGTGAAGGGCCCCTACGTGCCCTGCGTGGTTGGAGTCGTCCTCCTTTTAGTGGAAGGTTAGATTTCAGGACCGGAGCAAGCTGCTAAATCCTACTACCCCATTTCCCTGGCGCTCTGTACGGAGATCAGTAGGGCACCAGTGGCAGATGGTGCTCTGGGGGTTGTTCTTTGATCTGCATTGCAGTGCAGTGAGTCTACTGAGCTGTGTTCTTGCAAGGACATGGCGGTGGGGTGGGTCTAGGGTGGGTGTCACTGGTTCTGGGTGGGCACCCACCTTACCGCCGCCCTCAGCCTGACGGCCAAGGAGGAGATACCGTGCGGACGGCCATGTGGCCCCGGTAGGCGTGACACTAAGGACTTCTCCAGGCTTTGCCCCAGCTTCATGAAGAAGGGGCAAGGCACGGAGCAGGGAGTGGCTCACGGCGTGGACGATCCTGTGCTGAATGCTCTGGTGCCCGTAGTGAGGCCTCTGGGGAAAGGTGTACAAGCGACCACAGACTGCGCGATACCGGGGACCTCGCAAGTGAAGGCTGGAAGGTGACAGCGCTGAAGAGGACATGCGGCAAACGGGGGCCACGCTGGCACCTTGGCACTCGCTCCAGAGCCTGGACCGGCCATTGGCGCGCGCTTGCTGGCGGCCAGCACCCTGTCTTGCTGTCTTGCAACTGATTGCTCCCCGAACCTGGCCAGCTGGCCTGACCTGCCCTGGAACCACTTCGCCCCCAGGCCGCATGCGCACACTCTTCACTGCCTCTGTCTCGGCCCCTCCTCCACAGCAGCCACAGCCAATGCGGAGTCCTCAAATCCCAGAGCCTGTGCGCCTGCGCTCAACTTTGGCGGGTTGCGGCGGGAGGCTTCAGGGAGCTAATGGTCTTGCGGCCAAGGCTCCCCCCACCTGCTGCCGTTTCCTGTCCTTGTCCTGAGGCTGCCCTAGCTACACTGGGGCCGGGGCCGAGCGTCATGGCCAGCGTGTCGCGGTCCGGACAAAGCGGAGATTCCCGCCGACCCTGGGCCCTGATCGTCCCGGATGCGAAAGGTGGAGAGTCCCGGCCCCGCGGGAATGCAGGGGCGCTGGAGGGCGTGGGCTGGCCGCAGTCCCCAGGTTCAGGGGCGGCAAGCGCCCATCCTGTGCAGGAAACCCAGGCCGGGTGTGAGATACAGGTGGCAAGCCCAGCGGAGGAATTGGTGCTGATATTGGATGACGGAATGGTGGCGGCTGAGGTGGTGATCGGGGAGGAGGAAGAGGACGGCGAGGCGACCAAGGATGAGGTGGCTGGAGAGGAGAATTCTGAGGAAGCCAAGCCAGAAGCAGAGGACATGCACGAGGAGGAGGAGGAGGTGGAAGTTGAGAGACAGCAGCAGGAGGAGTTTCAGGAGCAAGAGGAGAAGCGCGAGGCAGATGCAGAGGCGGAGGAGGGGCCCCAGCTCTCACAGCCGCTGCAGCAGCAAGAGCCAGCGCTGCGTCCTGCCTCAGCCCAGGACCCGCTGGCAGCACTGGAGCGTCTTCAGCTGGAGATCAGCGCTGGGAATGCCCAGGATTCCAGGGCCTTATGGCGGCTGAAGCGCAGGATTCTTCGGAGGCAGATTTCTTACCTGGATCACAGAAGGGCCATCATCAAGCACATCCCTGGCTTCTGGGCCCAGGCGGTATCCTTCCTTGTGCTGGTGGGTGATGGCGGGGGCTGTTGTGCAGGAGGGCTGGGCACTGAGAGCAGGGTGCCTCAGGGCGATGGCCCCCAGAGAGGAGAGCTGGGGAATGGTCCCTGGCCCTGGGTTGGTGTGGTCTGGGATCCAGTGTAAGGCCTTGGACAGGGGCGGTTGTTGGGGATGGGGGGACTTGGTGACTGGGTCTGTTTCCTCTAGGTCTCCGCCAACGTTGGCCTGCAGGCTGGTCTCAAATATTACTTGCAGACACGAGCCATGTGTCCCCATGCTACCAGAGCTAGGGTAGCACAAAGCAGCCTTCACTCAGAGCAGATAAGGCAAGGAAACATTTCGCTGCAAAATGGGAGAGTTACGCAGGCCGCACACCCACCTTCACATTCACAGGCTGTGCACGTTTCCTAGCAGTTCCTTCAAAAGAGAGCATTTCAGACACACACTCATGACCTTTAGTGGAACCACGCCACGCCCCTTTGCCAGACAGTAGGACGACTGAGACCCACTCCGAATGGGGTACAAGCTGCCTCCTCAGACCCTGAGACACACACACACACACACACACACACACACACACACACACAGAGGATTCTCTCCTGGTATCTCCACCCCTGCTTCCCTCTCTGTCCTCAGGCTCCGGCTCGGTCCCACCCATGTATTCTCTCCGGACTGGCTGTGTCACTGTGTCTAATCCTTTTCCCTCCTCGGCCCTCCTCGTCCGTGCTTCTCGATCTCTTTCTCCCTCCCACACCCTCTGCTTGCAGCGTAAGTGTGCAGTCGGGTTCCTGTAAGCCATGTTATTCCATCTGGACTCAGGAGGCTGGTGACAACATAGGTCTTCACGGGAATATGCCAAGAAACCCAGCCGTGAGGAGGGGTCAGAGCACATGCCGACATCACAAGCTATGATGGGCTGCTGGCAGCCCACACAGGTCAGATATAGGAAGGAACTGAGAGGCGTGCAGGCAGTGGAGTCTCTCCCTGCTGTGTGCAGACAGCGTGGGAGGTACAGGAAGCCAACGGACTGCCCAGTGTCGATGGGGTCTGATGCATCTGCAGAGGCTGAGGAGTGTGGGGACTAGTGTTTCCTGGTCTTTCTGCACATGCCGTGATCTAGTCCCTTGCTCTTAGCCTGGGAGGGTTGGAGGGGGGCTGTGTCTGTTTCCACAGCATCTGAAGGCACAGCTCCTTGACACAGCACAGATTCTGAATCACCCCCAGTTGTCGGCCATGATCGGTGCCCAGGACAAAGACGTGCTCAGCTACGTGGTCGACTTGGAGGTGAGACCGGGGAGGCTGTGGCTGGGGGCCGTCCCGTCGGGTGTGGGATTTGGGCAGGAGAAGGTGAGGCAAAGGTGCTCACCCTCACAGCCAGGCAAGTAGCTCAGGACCCCGAGGGAGGACACTTGCCCCCTCCTGTCCCATTGCTCACGGCAGGTGGAAGAAGTGGGCCATCCCAAGTACCGCTGCAGAGTGATGTTTTTCTTTGGGGCCAACCCGTACTTCCGGAACCCAGTGATCATTAAGGAGTATCAGCTGAGCTTTGCTGGTAGGGTGTGGGTCCCATGATGGTGCGGGGCAGGGGGATGAGGAGCATGAATCAGGGACAGGAGGGAGGGAGAGGGGGAGGGGCAGGTGGGTGGGGAGGAGGCCATCAGCTTGCTCCTCAAATCCTCTCTTCCTGCAGGCTACGGGACATCGCGTTCCACTCCAGTCCAGTGGTTCTGGGATTATGAACGTGGAGCTCCCAGTCGCAGGCATGACCCCACCAGCCTTAACTTGTTCAACTGGCTGTGTGAGCACAGCTGCCCAGGGGCCAACAGGATTGCCGAGGTGGGGCCCCTGAGGCCTTCGTCAGCAGTGGGGATGTGGGTGGCCCCCGGCCAGAGAGGAGAGTGGGCTATGCCCAATGTGGCGCCGGCCTGTGTCCTCTTCCAGATCATCATCGAGGACCTGTGGCCCAATCCCCTGCAGTACTACCTGAGGGAGGAAGGGACCAGCAGACAGTGATCTGACGTGCTCACGTGTCGGTGAGAACCCCAGTATGCGGTGTGTTGACCTGCGTGTTGTATGGGCAAGGGAACGTGGGCCACACATTGGCTTGGAAATGGAAGGTCCGCCGACACAGGGACACAGGTAGCATGGGGAGAGGGTGGGAGGATGACAGGGGACCTGCAGAGACTCAGCTGCAAACACACAGAGGGTCGAAGCCTGCAAACCAAATGCAGTTGTGCTGTGGGCTGGGGCTTTGGAGAGCAACTGGGGAGGAGCAGTGCTTCACCACAAATGCTCCCCGTGGATGTCCGCCCTGTCCCGGGCTTCCCCCTGCTCCTTCAGTCTGGATTTGCCTGCCAGTCTTTGGGTCAGGAGCTGCCGTGTCCCCAGGCGCCACTGTGGTGAGAATCTCGCACTTCCTTCCATGTGCCCCACCACGCCATGTCCTCCCGCAACCCGACAGCCATTCTTAGAACTGGTCCAAGGCCATTGGGGGCTGGAAATGAATCCCTGGGTGAGAAAGCAAGGGGGATCGCAAAAGGGCGAGGCACAAGAGTGACACCATCTGGGATGTATCTGCAAATATCCCGTATCATTCTTGGTGTCTGTTGCGTGGGGGTGCGTGTGTGCGCGTGTACGCAAATGTGTCTGCGTGTGCCCACATGCGTCAGGGGCTCTGCATCTGTGTGGGCGTGAATGGCGCAGAGCTTCTATCTTTGCCCATGCAGAAACAATGGAGGACGCCACCAGTGCTGGAAGAGATGGGTGGATGAGTCTCCTGTCTTCTACGTGCCCCGGAGAGAATTGAGGAAGAGATAACGTGTGGCAGCCTTGAAGAGGTTCCACGATGTTTATGTGGACACATACAGGAAGCTAAAAACCCTTCTGTTTTTGTGTATGTGTTTGTGTGTGTTTATGGGGGACGCAAGGAGGCTCGACGAGAACGGGACCTGAGTGTGACTGTCCTAGCCGCTGCCCGGGTGATTCTGTGTGTGCAGGAGAGGTGCAGTACTGGGGTGGGGCCGGTGTTGCCATGTGCACAGAGGCCTGCCTTCTTGGGCAGGAAGAGCCTGGAAGGAGGAGGAGGAAGAGACAGACCTGTTATTTGGAGATTTATTGTATAGGCCAGAGCCGAAAGGCAGGGAAGGGGATTGCACAGTGGGACCAAATTGGTCCACTGGGTCGTGGTACAGTGTGGCCAGGACTCGGGGGGGTTTCATCCAGGACCCTTGCTCCCAGAGGGGTGTTGTGTCCTTGGTGAGATAGAATCCAGTCAGCAAAGCCTCCAGTCAGGATCAGAGCTAAGACCACATGTCCCCGGACAACTCAGGAGCAGGCAGCCTTCTCATAGTCGATGGCAGTATACCTTGCTGCTGCCTCCCACACCCGGGGCTCCTTTGACCCCGAGCCCTGTCCTCAGACAGTGGCTCAGGATGGGAGATGTGTGAGGGGGAGGGGCAGGTGTGGGTTGTGGGCAGCAGCGAGGCTTATGAGTGGGAATGCATGGAGAGAGTACGCACGAGGGCAGAGATCCAGCGTGAGTTCGTGCGAGTGTGTGTGGGCGTCTGTGGCAAACTGGGCCTGAGATCCGTGGTGGTGCCGGCAGTGTGAGCGTGCATATGTTCGTGCGATTGCGTAGCCGTGTGTCTCTGTGTGTGCAGGAGTGGGTGGTTAGGCCACTGGAGAGACAAGGAGAGACACAGCGGTCTGTGTGAATGAGGTGCTTATGTGGGACGGTCAGGTGCCAGAATACAAGAGTGCAGTCCCTTCCCTCCTGAGTCCTGATGGTAATCGCTGGGATGGGTGCAATCGTTGCTGTGCCAGGGGGCTCAAGTCAGGATGCAAAAGGGAGATTGGTGCAAGGTCAAGAGGGGGGCCGAGGGGAGGACAGCCTGTGTCCAGTGGCCAGTGGACCACTTGTGAGTAAGTGTGCTTGTGTGTGTGTTAGTGTGTGTCTATGTGGGAGTGAGTGTGTGTGTGTGTGTGTGTGTGTGTGTGTGTGTGTGTGTGTGTGAGTGGCTCTGGTGGGCCGACAGTAGCAAATACGTAGGGGCTACATGGTGTGCCCAGGCTTTGTGCACAGGGTAGCTAGGGAACCCAACCTGTCAGGCTACGTGGTGTGCAGAGGGCGTAGGTATTTCCCTGGAGGGAGCCGTCTAGCAAAAATCTCTGCTCTTGGCAGACGAGCCATGTTTTGTCGCCAGTCAGCTCTTCCTTGGGGCTCTCCTCTCTGCTTCCTGTGCACCAGGCCCAGGGAAAGGGAGGAGCTGGGACCCTAGACCTCAGGTGACTTGAGTCCCCCAGGGGTGCCATAGCAGGGTGGTGTGCGTGATCCATGTGTGGATGGGCAGGTGAGCAGCCTGCCAGCTGCTCTCTGAGGGGACAGTTCCTTGCCAGCAACACCTCTCCCCGCAGCACAAGATCACCACTGTCGCTGCAGCTGGGCTGGGGACATGTCAAGGTGTGTCCCAGAACTGTGTTCCCCTTGCATGTAAGTGGTGCCAGAATGCGCCTCTCAGTCCCTGTGCGGGTGACCCTGATTAGCCTCAGGCTTTGTCGACTCCTGGCCTCATGTAAATGGGGAACTGGGTTCCTTTCTCAGTGTCTCAGCGGTTGCATGTCGACAGAGGATGCTGTGGACATTGTGGTCAGGATTCTGACCGGGCTCCCCCCGCCCTGCCCCAAACCACAGTGGGCAGCACATGGCCCACTGTGTGTGCGCTTTGGGGAGGCTAAAGCCGTACAGCCCCTCCAGTATTCTTCTCAGGTGGTGGACGGTCAAAGGGGCCTAGGGAGGAACACTGGTCCCAGTCTGCTGCCGGCTGTGCCCACAGGTGTGTGTGCCCAGCTCCTTGACGCTGAAGCTGCAAGGCTTCCGCACTGCCCCCAAAGCCCCATCCCTAGAATTTGCGTGTGGGCCAGATGGAAGTGAAGTCCCAGTGACCCTGCGGGATCACAGCGGGTGGTCTCGTCTGTGCCTGGCCACCCACCTACCTGCCTTCCCCGCAGCCCGTGGCCCCCATACAGGGCTTTCGGTAAACACACGGCCACCGTCCAGCATGAGAGGAAAGGCTTGACGGTGTCCCAGTACCGCTGGTCATGTGTTGGCTGCTGCCAGCTGACAGCATGGAGACCCCATGGCCCAGTGGAGGATGTCCGACCTGTCCTACAAGGAACTGGGGACGACTGTACGGATGCATCAGGTCCCATGCAGTAACCTAGGCCTGACCTTATCCGCCTAGGGGGTGATCGAAGCGCCTTGGGGTCCCAGGCCTGGCATACGTGTCGGTGAGCTTCCTCCTGGATGGCGCTGCCGACACAAGGCTGGCTGGTCAGGGGTCGCGTGGGAGGCCCGTTGGGTCCCGGCCTCTAGGTCCGATACTGCTGTAGGTGTTGTTGAAAAGACAGAGCACGATATGACCATCCCTTGGGTGTCGCTGCACCGGGGATCCCGTCGCTGCTCCCAGGTTCCCACTACCGAGTCTCCCCGGGAGGCCTGGGAGGTTGCCAGGCTCCTTTTGCAGGGACACAAAGGCCTGTGAGAGCCCATCCGCAGGGTCCGGTGCTCATTGCGGATGACTTGGGGGCAGTGCGAGATCTATTGCTCCCGTCCTTAGAGGAGATTGTGGTAGTCTTAAGGGACAAAGATGTGCCTGGAGAATAGAAGGATGTCCAGAGGAAGCATTGGAGGAGGAAGAGGACGAGGAGGAGTAGGAGGATGAGGAGGAGTTGGAGGAAGAGGATTGGGAGGAGTTAGAGCTGGAAGAGAAGGGTGAATGATTGGGTGCAGGAGAGGGAACAAGTGGAGGAGGAGGATGTCCAGGATGAGGAGGAGCACGAGCCAAAGGAGCAGGAGCAGCTGGGGGAGGATGTTGAGGAGGACGAGAGCAGAGGGAAGAGGGTGGGGAGAAAAGATAGAGCCAGGGTTCCAGAGCATGAGTAGAAGTGTAGGAGCAGAAGGAGGAAGAGCCCGAGGAGGAAGAGGTGGAGGGAGAGGAGGAGCAGGAGGAGTTGGAGGAAGAGGATTGGGTGGGGTTAGAAGAAGAGGAGGAGGAGAAGGAGCAGTGAATGACTGGGTGCAGGAGAAGGACAAATGGAAGAGGATGATGTCCAGCACCAGGAAGAGGAGGATTACGGGCCAGAGGAGCAGGAGCAGCTGGAGGACGGAGTCGACTAGGACGAGAGCAGAGGGAAGAAGAGGTGAAAGGTCAGAGGTAGGGCAGGAAGGGCAGTAGCAGGAGAGGACCTGGAGAAGGAGGAAGAGTCCTAGGAGGAAGAGTTGGAGGAGGAGGAGGAAGAGGTGAAGGACGAGGAGGATCAGATGGAGGAAGAGGACTGGGAGGAGTTACAGGAGGAGGAAGACGAGTGAATGATCGGGTGCAGGCGAGGGAAGAAGTGGAGGAGGAGGAAGTCCAGGACGAGCAAGAGGAGGAGCACGAGTCGAAGAGCAGTAGTAGCTGGGGAGGAAATTGAGGAGGACGTGAGCAGAGGGAAGAAGAGGAGGAGGAGGAAAGGTAGAGCCAGGGCTGGAAGAGCAGTAGCTGCAGAGGGGGAGCAGAAGGATGAAGAGGCCCGAGGCTAAGACTTCCAATACTGTGTTGAATAACAGTGGAGGCGGTGGACATTCCTGTCTCGTTCGTGACTTGAGCTGAGAGCTTTTGCTCCTTGAGATGATATTCACGTTGGGTCGTTCATACATGGCTTTATGATCTCGATGTGTGCTCCTTCTATCCCTACTTTCTTGAGGGGTTTTACCAGGAAAGGATGCTGTATTTTGTCCATCACTCTGTCTGCATCGATTGAGAGGATCCTGTGGTTCTCGTCCTTTCTTTTATTGATGTGAGGAATCACGTTAATTGTTTTGCAGATGTTGAACCAGCCCTGCGTCCCAGGTACAAATCCCACTGGGTCGTGGTGAATAACATTTTCATGTATTGTTGGATCCGAGTGTCTAATACCTTGTTGAGGAGTTTTGCATCCATGTGCATCAGGGAAATTGGCCTATAGTTCTCCTTTTCAGTGGGGTCTCTTTCCGGTTTTGGAATCAAGGTAACGCTGGCTTCATAGAAAGAGTTTGGAAGTTTTCCTTCCATTTCTATTGTGAGAACAGCTTCAAGAGAAAAAGTGTTAACTCTTCCTTAAATGTTTGCTGGCACTCCCCTGGAAAGCCATCTGGCCCTGCAGTCTTCTTCCTCCGGCAGGTTTTTGATTACTAATTTGATTTCTTTACTGGCGATGGGTCTGTTCAAATTTTCCTTTTCTTCCTCTTTCAGCTTTGGTAGTGTATACATTTCTAGGAATTTGTCCATTTCTTCCAGATTGCCCATTGTATTGGCAAATAATTGCTCCTAATATTCTCTTCTTATTGTTTGCCTTTCTGCTGTGTTGGTTGTGATGTCTCCTCTTTCATTCTTGCGTTTCTTTATTTGGGCCCTTTCCTTTTTCCTTTTCATCAAACTGATGACTGGCTTATCAATTTTGGTAATTCCTTCAAAGAAGCAGCTTCTGGGCTCATTGATCTGTTCTCCTATTTTGGTTTGTTTCTTTGTTTGTTTGTTTGAGGTTGTTTTTGTTTTTGTTTTGTTTGATTTTTGGTTTCAATAGCATTAATTTCCGTTAATCATTGTTATTTTCTGTCTCCTGAATGTTTTGGGTTTCGTATGGTGTTCTTTTTACAGCCTCTTAAGGCGTAAGGTGAGGTTGTGTCTCTGAGATCTTTCTTTCTTCTTTAGCAAGACCTGACTTGCTAGATAGGTCCTCGTATAACCGACCCTGGTGCGTCCCAGAGGTTTTGGGTTGTGGTGTTATCACTGACTTCCATATACATTTTCATTGACTTCCGTATACTTTTTATATTCTCTTTCAACCCTTGCTTAGCCCGTTCAATCTTTAGTAGGATGTTCTTCAGTCTCCCAGTATTTGTTACCTTTCCAAATTGTTTCTTGTAGTTGATTTCGAGTCTCTTAGTGTTGTGGTCTGAAAATATGCACGGTGTGACCTCGATCTCTTTGAACTTCCTTAGGGATGACTGTTTTCCCCAGCATATGATCTATAGAGGAGAATATTCCGTGAGCACCGGAGAAGAATGTATATTCTGCTGCTTTATTATGAAATGTTCTGAACATATCTGTGAAGCCCATCTTGTCCAGTGTGTCATTCAAAGCCCCCGTTTGCTTGTTGATTTTTCGTTTACATGATCTGTCTATTGCAGTGAGTGAGTGCATAGAAGTCTCCTCCTATGATGGCATTACTAAGAATGAGGTTCCTTATGTTTGCGTTTAATTGGTTTGTATATTTGGTTGCTCTCAAATACGCCACATAAATGTATCCATTTGCTAGGTCTTCTTGGTGGATAGACCCCTGAATTATGACATCATGCCCTTGTGTACCACTTGAGACAGTCTTAAATTAAAGTCTAGATTGTCTGATAGAAGTATGGCTACTTTGGCTTTGTTTTGTTGACGGGTAGCATGACAGATGATTCTCCATCCCCTTCTTTTCACTCTGAAGTTGTTTTCACATCTAAAGTGGGTCTCTGGTAAACAGCATATCGATGGAACTTGTTTTCTCATCCATTCTGTTCCCCTATGTTTTTTGATTGGAGCATTCAGTCCACTGACGTTTAAAGTAGTACTGAAAGACACGATTTTATGGCCATTATCTTGTTTGAAGAGTTGGAGGAAAACATATCTATATATCTTTATATCTGTATCTACGTCTCCATCTCCATCTATATGTATATGTGTATGTGTATGTATATGTGTATGTGTATGTGTATGTATGTATATGTATATGTATTGTATTAACTGTATCTATATATCTATATCTATATCGATATGTATATGTCTATATACATCTATATATATAATTCTATATCTATTTGTATATATAAATATAATTATAAAGATAGATAGATAGATAGATAGATAGTTAGATAGATAGATAGATAGATAGATAGATATCAATTTCCCTCTGAGTGTCCCCCCTTAAAATTGCATGCAGGTGTGATTTAGCGGTCACAAACTCCTTTAAATTTTGTGTATCTGGGAACCTTTTTCCTCTGTTTCTATTTTGAATGATGGCCTTGCTGCATAAAGAATTCTTCACTGTGGATGTTTCTAATTCAGCACTTTGAACGTATCCTACCACTCCTTTCAGGCCTGCCAAGTTTCTCTGGATAGGTCTGCTGCAAACCTGATCTGTCTTCTCTTGTAGTTTAGGGACTTGTTTCCCTTGCTGCCTTGATGATTCTCTTTGCCTGAGTACTTTGTGAGTTTGAATATGATATGCCTTGCTGAGGGTCAGTTTTTGTTGAATCTGATGGGGTCCTCGGTGCTTCCTGGATTTTGATGGTGTGTCTTTCCCCAGGTTAGCAAAATTTCCCACTATGATTTGCTCACATAACCTTTCTACCCCTTTTTCTCTCTCTTCCTCTTCGGGACCCCTATGATTCTGATGTTGTTTTTCGTTCTGCATGAGTCACTGATTTCTCCAATTCTTCAATTGTGCTCTTTTCCTTAATCTCCCTCGATTTTGCTGCTTCCATAGTCTCCATAAGTTGGTCCTCTGAATCGCTGATTCTCTGTTCTGTCTCATCCATCCTTGACACCGCTGCATCCATCCGTCATTGCAGCTCAGTTATATCATTTTTAATTTCATTCTGGCCAGTTTTTACTGCATTTTTTCTCTGCACAAAGGGACTCTAATCTACATTGGACTGCAGCTAGTATTCTCATAATCGTGCTTCTAAATGCTGCTTCAGACATCTTGCTTGTGTCTGTGTTGGTTGAATCCCTGGCTCTCGTTTCTTCAGGCTCTTTCTTTCTGGGTGAATTCCTTCCCTTTGTCATTTTGAATGGAGAAAAGGAACTCATGAGGTAGAAAATTCAATGAAATATTCAAATTATAAAATGTTAAAAGTAAAAACTTAAAAACACACATGTGAATAATGGAATGAATGATGCTAGATTCTAGGCATGTTTCACCTGGGTGTTGAAAGTGGTTTTGACACAGGAGAGAAAAAAACGTGGGAGTGGAGAAAAATTTAGAAAATACTAATAAAAAATATTAAAAAGGGAAATGTTGTGAGAATTTGAAAAACCAATACACTGAAGTAGACTAAAAGGAGAAGATGGGAGTAAAATAGAATCTGTGAATATAGACACAAAAGGAAAGAATCATGTAGAAGAGTATTAAAGAAAGTTAGTAAAATTTCCACCTGCCCAGTCTCCTTCGCCTCTCCGCGCACAAAAGCACCTCCCTTCCCATGCCTCCTCGCTCTCCAAGTTCACTTCTGCATGCCACGTACCTGCTGAATTCGGTGGTTCAGGATATGCAGATTGCTGTGCTAATCCTCCAGTCAGTTTCCTGGGTGGGTAGGATGGTTTAGTGTTGGTCTGGCTGTATCTCATGCACGCGAGACACTTAAGAAGCTTCCATGCTGTCTGCCATCCGGGCTCCTCCCCAAAGAGGTGAGATCTGTAGCACCAGTTCTCTGATATGAGACATCCCACAGGAAAGTTGTGGTCGGTGACAAAGCGGAAAAGGGCATGTACCAAACAGGGAGGTCACCCTGGAGGGGGAGGCAGAGAACCTGCTCCAGACCTGGGAGGGGAGGCAGGGGCTCAAATGCTGGAGCCACGCCCACTGCCCTCCAGCTGATTGTTCCTGAACAGCAGCCAACTGTCTGGGTCTGGCCTGGAGCGCCTTCACCCCAAGGACCCATGGTCAAAAAGTTCACTGCCTCTGCCTCTGCCTCTCCCCCACCTCCACCGCAGCCACAGCCACAGCCACAGCCACAGCCACAGCCACTTCAGTGTCCGAAGGGCCACGGGGCCGTGGGCGTGCTTCCCAAATGCTGGTGGGCTCCAGAAGGAGGCAGCAGGCATTTAAAAACCTTGGGCCTTGACACTCCACCTGCTGGGCCTAGTCTGGAGCCTCATGCCTCAAGTTCCCACTCCTTCTGCTCTATGGCCCTAGCCTGAGGATGGGCTAGGGCCCCAAAGCAAGGGAGTCCTGTTCCGGAAAACGCTGAGATTCCTGACAATACCGGGCCTCCATTCTGCTGGAAGAGGGCGTTCGAGAGTCCAGGAATCGTGGCAACACCCCTGTCTCAGTCCCAGACAATTTCACTCATTCATACGCACTCACACGCACACGCACGGGCACGGGCACACACACACACACTCCCCCTCTGTGGCTGTCTCTAGTGGTGACTTACTCTCCTTCTTCGGCCTCCTTCCATGTCCCTCTGGCCTCTGTCTGTCTCTGAGTCCCTGTGATCATTTTCTTGAGGGAACGCTTCCTCCCTCCCGCACCTCCATCTCTCTTTCTCTGTCTCTGTGCTGTCCTTGCACAGTATCAGTGCATCTGGGTTTCCGTGAGCTGTGCGTGTCCATATGGACGGAGTAGGCTGCTGATGGCACAGGGCTGCAGGGGAACACACAAAGGAACGCACAAGTACCAGGGGTCAGAGCACATCCAGACCTCCTAAGCCGTGACTGCCTCCAGGCAGCCCACACAAGCTGGGTATACATGTGAACTGAGAAAGGTCAGTCCCTTGGCCCTTGCCCTGTAGGTTGCAGCCAGCTGGGAGGTACTGAAACCCAAGGGACTGCCCAGTGTTGAGAGGGTCTGAAGAAAGGGCAGGAGCCGAGGAGCCAGGGAACCTAGTCGTAGCTGGTGTTTCTCCACATGCCATGTTCCGGTGCCATTGGTACTGGAAGGTTGGTATCAGTTGTGGCTCTCTTTCCTTGGCATCTCAATGCAAGCTTCCGTGACCCAATGGAGGTCCTGAATCTGCCCTAGTTTTCAGCCAGGTTGGGCCCCAGGACAAATGCACGTGCTGTGTGAGGGGGGAAAGCAAGTGTGAGTCGTGAGGAGGAGCTAGCCTCGTGAGTGGGATGTGGCAGAGGGCATGAGTGAGTGCACAGGTCCACTAGAGTGTGTCTGTGAATGTATTGTGGCTGGCGCCTGTGAGTACTTTTGCCTGAGACCTAGCGTTTGTGCTGGCAGCGTGCACGTGTCTGTGTCCACGTGCCGCGTGGCCGTGCATCTTTGTGCCTGAGTGAGTGTGTGTAGGCCGTTGGCAAGCGAAGGAAAGAGACTGGGGGCTTTCCTGACTTGGTGAGTAAGGGGGGGCTCCCGTGCCAAAGTGCAGCGAGTGCAATCCCTTCGCGCCTGGGATCGACACGGAGCTAGCTGATCACCTTTCATGACGGGAGGAAAGCCCGGACTTTGCCTGGGTCCGCTCGTCCTGTGTTGCCTTGGCCAGGGGCAAGTTGGGGTTGGGCCACCCATGGCGCAGTGGAGGAGGACCAAAGTTCCCTGCAAGGAAGTGGGCGTTAGTGGAGGGAGGCAGCAGAGAGCATGAGTAAGCCTGGCCCTGCTCCTGGAGCGGCCTTGGGGATCATCGCAAGGCCTTGTGGTCCCAGCCAGGGTATGTGTCTCGGTGAACATCCTCCTGGATGACCCTGCAGAGACAGGCCTGGCTGGTCTAGAGTCCCTTGCGAAGTTGGGGCCCGGCCCCGGGACCCCAATACTGTGGTAGGTGTTGTTCAAACTGAAAGGCATTGCCTGCTTGTCCCAGACAGTCCCTGCACCTGGGACCCAGATTTGTTCCCACGTTCCTGCCACGGGGTCTCCCGGCGATGCGTGGGAGTTTGACAGGCCCCATTTCTCTGGAGGGAGTGAGTTGCATAGGTCAGGTGCACCAGGGTCTGGGCCTGCTTTCCTGTCTTGCCCACCCGCTACGTCCTCTGCTGAGGGCAGCTTGAGGGCTCACCACTGGACCTGTTCCTCTCCCTTTCTGGGTAAGAGTTTGCCTCTCTGTTGGTCACACTGGCCACCCCCTCTCAGCCCCCTACCACCTGTTCAGCCTCCCCCCATCCACCTGCGTTTCTATGCATTGCTGTCACCTGAAGCGGTGGTGTGCTGCCTCATATATCACAGCCACCCTGGAGCATTTCTGTACCCCGTTCGTATCCTGACATAGCCCAGCGAGTCTGGAGGAACCTCTTCTGTGTCACGGAAGCAACATGTTGGCCAGAGGGCCCGGCACACGAATTTGGAAATCCTAGAATCCCCCGCCTGCCTGGCAGCCTCCTGGTCCCATAAAGAGGTAGGGGAACACTGCATTCCACCAAAGGGAAAAGGCAATGCATGAGTGTGGTGCCTGGCCAGGCAATGCATCTCGAGCCTCCAATCCTGCAGTGGCTCTGTGTGGTGTGTGTGTGTGTAGCTTATGCTGTCTGACATAGACCGGCAGGGAGTCCACATCACCACTGCCCTGACAGGGAGGGAGACCACATCATCGCCCTCACTGCACACCGTCTGCAGCTTATTGCTTCCCCAAAGTGGTCATGTGGCTTCATGTAGACCCTGGGGCGTGTCCCTCACTTGGGTCCCAACACTGCATCCCCCAACCCCCCGATACCTCTCGGAGACCCTTGAAATCACGCTGCCTGTGGCACAGGGGGACAGTGTTTTGAGCCAGCGCCCACGCTCATGGCAGCCTGCCGCCTAAGTGAGTGGTAAAGGAAATGGGACCAGGATGAACAGACATACGGCCAACGAAGGCCTGGGGAGGGTCCCTGTGAGAAGATGGCCAAGCATTGTGGGAGGAAGGGGACCGCTGTCTGTGGGACAGACACAAGCTCCAGGAATCCCAGGGCCCACGGTCACGGGTCTTTCCTGTGCACTGCCACACACGGGAGCAATGGGCAGCCCATCATGAGAGGGGGGTGTGTGCTTGCCAGTGTGTCACTTTCCAGGCAACGGGGACAAACGGCAAGAGCGGCGCGCATGATACGCAGCCTCCCCTAGTGTGGCGTCCTCTCCACGTCACACACCTCTGGTCACCGACCTTCCCTAGCCGGTGCACTGCTAGACTGCTGTCATGACATACATGTCTTCTGGGAGCAAGGATGGACGTAGAGAGTATGCAAAGGAGGCTGAGCAGATGGAAAACCGGGGTGCACAGACAGCAGGCGCACAGCTGACATGCGTCTCCCGGACAGCCAAGGTGATCCGCTGAGTGGATTTGTCGGACTAGGGGCACAATGAACAAAGGTGGCGGTGTAAATGGGCAAAGCGGGGAGGTCCCCCTTTACCCGTGTGTGTAGATAGCCGCGTGCCCAGCGCAGCGTGGAATGCAAAGGTCGCTTTCGCATGGCCAGAAGCCAAACAGGGCACCCAGAGCGCACAGAGGGCCGGCTGCAAGCCCCCCGGAGGAGTTGCACTGCACGGGGCCCAGAGCCTTCCTGCCTATGCAACAGACGCGCCCCAGTTTCCGGGTGACCTAGGGGCGGGACCGCCGAAGCCACGCACGCCACCGTCCCTATGATTGGTCCTGAAGGCAGTGAAGCGGCCTGGGCGTGGCTTGGAGCTCCCTCAGCCTCAAAGCCGCAGGCGCACACCTCTCACCACAAAGGCCTCCGAGGCAGCATCGGCATAGCGATAGCCACCGCCGAGGCATCCTGGGTACAGCACCATGCGCATGCGCATGCGCATGCGCATGCGCCCCCTCGACCTTTGGGCTCTGGGAGGAAGGGGGAGCGAGTTGCCAGCCATTGCCCTCAGGGCTCCACTCACTGGGTCTGGGGAGGGGGGCCGTGCTTTCACCTCCCGCTTCGTCGTCGGTAGGAGCCACAGTTGGTGTCTCGGGCCGGGGCCGCATGTTGCACGACTCGTGTTTCCGAAACACTGGGGATGCCCGGAGCCCCCATGCCGCCTTCGACCGGGAACGGGGCGGTCGAGAGACGAGGGCCCGTGGGGACACTGGGTCTCCGGCAGGGCCGGAGGTGCCGCAGGCCGAAGGCTCGCAGGCCACAAGCGAACAGCCTGTGCAGGAAGGCCAGGCCCGACCCGAGAGGCAGGTGGGCGGCCCCAGCGAGATATCGGTGCCGCTGGTGCATGACATAGTGGCGGTGGAGGCGCTGTGGGGCCTGGCGGAGGAGGAGGTTGAGGTGGCGGCCGCGGAAGAGGACGCGCCTGGGGCAGAGGGGCATGAGCAGAGGAAGAAGGGGGAGGAGGACGAGGAGCAGGAGCCGGGGAAGGAGAAGGTCCAAGTTCACGAGGAGGAGGACCTGAAGGGCGAGGGGGAGCAGCAGGACCAGAAGAGCAGAAGGAGGAGGAGGAGGAGGAGGAAGAGGGGGAGAGGCAGCAGGAGTAAAAGATTAGAAGGAGGAGGAGCAGCAGAAGCCCAAGCAGAAGGAGGAAGAGCGGAAGGAGGAGGAGTTGGCGGAAATGAAAGGGGAGGAGCAGGAGCAGCAGGGTATACAAGCGGGCGCGGCGGCGGCCACGGCGCCGGCCGCGGCGGTGGCGGTGGAGGCATTGGCGGCGGCAGTGGCAGGGGAAGGGGACCAGGAGGAGGAGCAGGAGGAGGAAGGGAAGGCGTGCGAGCCATTAAAGGGAGAGCAGAATTGCAAACCGAGGAGGAAGAGGAGCAGGAGAAGGAAGCGCTGGAGGAGCAGCAGCAGGGCGAGGAGGAGGTGGAGGGCAAGGAGGACAAGGAGGAGCGGGTGGAGGAGGAACAGAAGCCGAGTGAGCAGGAAGGCCGATGGGTGGAAGAAGCCCAGGAGCTGCAGGTGAAGCAGGCTAAGAAGGAGCAGGTAGAGTCAGGCCTCCGTCCTTGCCCTTCCCCACTGGAGGCTCTGGAGGCTCTGGAGGCCCTTCAGATAGAGCTACAGCCGGTGAATAAACAAGCCAGCCGGGAGCACGCTCGACTCAAACTCAGGATGTGGCAGAGGCGGCAGCGACATCTGCAGCAGAGAGGTGCCCTTATCCAGGGCATCCGTGGTTTCTGGGCCAAGGCTGTATCCTTCCTGCTGCTGGTGGAGGGTCCACAGGGGGCTGGGCTTGCGCAAGAGGAAGGAAAGGGAGGTGCCATTTAGAGGAACCCAGGACAGGGACTGGAGCTAAGCCACGCTCCAGTGGCCGGGAACGTGCAAACGTGATCCCATCCGGTGGTCCTGGCTCTGCAATGAGTGTGGGAGGAGGGCAGTGCCGGGGTGGGGGAGGCATGTGTGCTTTACGTCGCACCTGGCACGGAAACAGCGCTGGGAGAGTGGGGAGTGGCGGTGGAGGTCCAGGCCAGGTCGGGGAAATGACCGAGGGCTTCTTCCCACACAAAGCCGCGTGGGGGCACGTTTCTGGGTCCCGCTAAGCATCTTGCTGCGGGGAAGGCGATGTGAATGCCCACTGGTCGGCGCGAGACCGGATGTGTGCTGTCTGGCTGTGTGGAAGTAAGCGTCCTCAGTGTCCTCACGAGCACACAAAGCTAGGCGTGGTTGCGGGCGTCTGGGCATGCACAGCCTCCTGTGCGTGTCTAGCAGAGCCCTGCGCGATCCTGAGACCCCGTGGGCCTGGACGCAGCCTGTGGGGAGGGCTTGAGACCCTGGGGGAGGACGCCAGTCCCGGGGGGAGGACGCCTGGATGCTGTCCACACTGGTTCTCTGGTTCGAGCTCTCTCACGCCCAGCACCTGAAGGCTCTTTGACCTGCGGCAGTTTGTGAACCACCCTCAGATGTCAGCCCTGATTAGTAAGCCCGATGAAAGCATGCTTCGCCACATGACCAATTTGAAGGTCGGCCTGGGAGTGGGAGGTGGTGTGGGTGGCTGGCTGTGTGGGGAGGGGAGGTGGTGGGGAGAAGTGATGTGTTCCTTCCTCAGGGGAGGGCGGGTCTCCTGGAACAAGATTTCACATTTCTGCCCCACTGTACCACGGCAGGTGGAGGAACACAAGTTTCCCAGGGAATGCCGGAAGATCCTGCTGTTTTTTGGCAAGAACTCCTACTTCCAGAATGAAGTCGTTACGAAGGAGTATGTCCTAGGCCTTGATGGTAAGTGTCCACTGACTGCATGGGCGGCAGTGGGTGCAGGGTTGAATGTGATTAGTTCTCTGGCGCCTTCTCACATACTCGTCTTCCTGCAGGGTATAGGGCGTCTCATTCCAGTCCCATCCAGTGGTACCCAAGGTACAGACAGGAGGCCTACAGACGCAGGCATGACAACAGCAGCCTCAACTTCTTCAACTGGTTCTCTGACCACAGCTTTGCCGGCTCTAGCAGGATTGCTGAGGTGGGGCCCTGTAACAAGGAAGGGAGGTGATTTTCATGGGTTCCCCCACTGCGTGGGATAGCTACCTGAGGCCTGGCCTGTCTCCCCTACCAGATAATCATAGAGGATCTTTGGCCCAACCCCCTGCCGTATTTCAAGATGAAGGAGGCCCCAGGAGAGAGAACTGAGAGGGAAAGAGGTGAGCAGCCAAGGGTGTGGGCACGGAAATGTGTGTCATGGGGTCCAGGGCACAATTCTCTTCTGCATGGAGGCACCGAGACTCACAGCGCACAGGAGGTGACCCCAGGTCAAAAGGGCATCAGCCTGAGACAGGGAGTCTTAAGAAGTAACGTGTCAAAGAGGCTTTGCCCCTTTGGGGAGCCTGAAGGTGGGAAGGGGGCTAGACAAAAAGAATGAGCAAAGCGGGACAACCAAAGCTGGCTTATCACATAGCACGGTGACAACTGTCATTCCCGGACCATGAACCCCACCCTCAGGCCTCCTACCACCATCCCACATGTTGTCTGGCTTCTGGATCCCCTTGTCAGCTTTGGCACAGCTTATCACACCCTCCCATCCTACTTTCCGTTTGGAAACATTCAAGCAACCTTACTCAGGGCCAAGATAAGACTCTCACCTGTCCTGTGTGTGTGTGTGTGTGTGTGTGTGCGTGTGTGTGTGTGTGTGTGTGTGTGTGTGTGTGTGTGTGTCTGTCTGTCTGTCTGTCTGTGTGTACCCATATATCCCAGGGATATGCACGATATTGAGAAGAGTATGAAGGAGCGTCGCACTTCATCGACCCCAGTGGAAACCCTTCCGATGCTCACCGATGGTCCACAAGATTCTCCTGGCCATGAAATAAGGACAAGGGTGGTGGTGACACGTGGCGCAGGGCGGGGGTCCAATACATTTGAAGAAATATAGAATGGGAGATAAACAGCATGAAGTGTTTGTGTGTGTCTTCCTCTCAGGTTCGCTCTGGGGCGTGTCCATGTATACATGCGGCTGTCCAGAGGTGTAAGTGTTCTGTGCCTGCACATTGGAGTTCCAAGGAAGGGCGGGACGTAGGACATTGTCCGTAGGGATGGGTCACACATTGGGATTGCATGTGAGGTCAGTAAGATTGAAGCAATGGGGACTTGAGTGAGGGAGGCCAGGGCACAAACCTGAGAGAAAGGCCAGTGCCCAGGTTCATAGCTTTCCTGTGAAAATGAGGAAATTCAAGGAAACGGAGAGGCCAGCACAGGCCAGGGATGTCCAATATTCAGGGATTGGGCATGTCCATGATGGTGCCCCCAGAATCCCGCATGGGGACACCCTCAGTCATGTTGACTGAACCGCCACACAGGGAGGAATTCCCAGGGTTGATTACCCTCTGGTTTTCAGACGTCTACCAATGCAGACTGTCTTGTGGACAAGGTCAGGATCTCAGGACCAGCCACACATATTTGAGGGATTGTGAGCAGGTTGTAAGATTGGCGTCCAGGGGAAGGAACCGAGGGACCAGAGGCAGAGTGGGTGGGTAAGACCGATGAAGTTCTGCTTCAGGCAGAGTTGACAGGGACAACATACACACTGCAGAGAAAACAGCCCACTACAGTCTCACGCAACTCCAAAATCACAGCGAACTTTTCTGGTTCCACTTCCTGAAGCTGAGCCTCCCAAACACCGCTTCACTTATTCTCACACACACACACACACACACACACACACACACACACACACACACACAAGACTCCTGAAGGAGTCCTAGTGCTGATGCCCTTGTGTGAACTTTGCTGTTTCTGAAAAGACCTCTGGTTACGAATGGGTGGCCCGGATTGCAAGCCAACAGAGGGGAGGGTCGCGGGGAGGTGGGGCTCTTCAAGGGCACGAACACGCCAACCTCTCCCGTGTGCCCTCTGCCCTCTCATCATCAGCCGTGATGAGTCGGGTGATGCTCTTCCTCTGTGTCCACAGGCTTAAGCCGTGTGTCCAACACGCCATGTGAGACTTGTGAGAAGACTCCCAAGTGCAAACACCAGCAGGCGCTCAGGGAGGTCGCCTCGTCCCAGGCAGCCTGTGTTCCTTTGCCTGAGTGCCAGGACAAAGGCTGCCTCAGCCACATAGGGAACGATGGACTTGTGAGGCCTTAGCATTCTGTGCAGAGGTCCCCGGCAGGCCTGGAGCTTAGAAAGGACTGGGATGAGCCTCACCTGCGAAGACGTGAGTGCTGGGATACTCCTTACACAGCAGATGGCTGCTTGCCAGAGATGTCTGTGCTAGGGATGGGGCAAAAGCTCCACCGTGCGAGCAGTGCAGTCGACAGAGTTCAGCCTTGTCCATCGCAGGCTCTTCTGTATCCCCATGTAACACGGCCCCCAGCACAGCGTGCCTGACACTGACCTCCCGACACTAATATTCCTGTCTCCCAAGCTGCCCAAGCTCCCCAGGATCCCCACTGCACAGCTCTGCAGTACAAGAGCCTTCTCTGCAGTGGCTCTATTCCAGAGAAGGCGTGGGCAGTCCCAATGCATGGAGGCCTCTTGCCCCTATCATATGCAGACAACACGGTCAGCGGGGTGTCAGCACGCTGTGGAGTTGAGGATCTGTGCGACCAAGCCTTACCTCTTCCAGGGCAGAGGCTGTCGCACTCTCTAGAAGGGAAGGCAGGCCTTTCTCTCGCTGCTGTCTGCACACTGGCTGGAGAGGCACGTCTTCTCAGCTGCTTGATGGGTAAATGTCAGGGTACCCTGGAAAAGCTCCCAGTGCTGACCCGAGTCTTTGGGTGTGAACATCCAAAGAAAGTATGGCCAGTGATTGTGCAGTGGGAATACGGCCTCAGTGGTCATGAGGCTGGGCCCTTTGGGGCATCTTCCTGCACAAGCAGGCCGTTACTTGATAGGTCTTGCCGAGCAGGAACACTTTAGGGGACAGGTGAACACAGGGTCCCCCACATGTTAATATCTCCAGCCAATACCTCCTTAGGGGCCAGGGTGACGTTTCCGCCCGGCCTGTCCCAAAGACAAGGTACGGACAAGGTGTGGGTGTGGAATGCACTCACGGCACCCAGAGCCAAACCCTCGAGTGTGGACACTTGAGGTCCGTGGGCAGAGGCCTCGGTGCTCTGTGTCCGAGGGATTACAGCCCTCATGCTGCACACCCGGCATCCCCGGGTGTCCTCCCGTATCCGCAGCTCTCCCCGGGGAGCCCTAGGGTCCAGGAGCTGCTAAACCCCCTGCACAACTGTATCTGCTGCCCAGCGGCCTCTTCCACCCCAACATCAGCGTGTGTGGGCTCCAGAGTGCTGTCCCTCGAGAGAGGACACCCTCAGCAATTCAGGAGCCTTCTGACTTCCATGTCTCTGAACCACACGTGTCTCATTGGCCTGTCGGGATCGTCACGTTGTTCTCTGTTCACAGGAAATGTCTCGCATTGCCTGTGCTCCTCTGTCTCCCTGAGTGAGCCCTGGCGTGTTTGTGTCTTTTCCTGGCTTTGCCTGTGCCGACACCTCTCTGGTGATGCCTCCTTGCCTGGCCTAAGTGGGCACAGCTGTACCCGTGTAACCGCCTTCGTCTCTGCACACCTGTGTGTTGGGTCAGCTGTGGCTCTGGTGGCCTGTCTTGTCTTTGGTGTATGCTTCTGCGCTTGAGTGTGCTTCCCTCTGCATTCAACCCCTTTCTTCCACTGACAGATCCAGTTGCTGTCCTGCTGTCAGGTGGAGGGGCTTCTGCGTGTTCTGTTCTATGTTCCAGGAGCCAGAAATCCTTCCGTGCCTGTAGGACCTTCGTCAGAGGATTGGCCATGCACTCACTGCCAGCCAGTTAATGTCCCCAAATGCAGCTGGCTTGCTGTGAGCATTCCGTCACACCTCTATTTTCTGTCCTTCTGTTTTCAAACCCTTTGCGCCCGAGGGGCTCAAACGTCACTGGCCTGCACATTGCAGATGCAGGCGTAAATTGTGAAAAGCGGACCGGCAACGTTTTCCCACTTACTCTTTTGCCACGTGGCATGTTCCTGGCTGGGAGAGACTTCCCCCTGCCAGTGTGTGTCTCGTTTCCCTGTGCCTCCTGTGTGTTCTGGTCCCTAATTTGTCCATTACGTCCTACCTGGGAGTCTGATCCATGTTTGCAGGAACGAGGCTGACACCTTTGACTGCTGGGTTCTGAGCTCAGCTTAGTCCACCAGGACTAGTGCGTGCCTGAGGGACACAACGGGCAGTGACGGATGTGCCCGTATCCTTCACGTGCAAGCGCTCCGTCCAGCCACCTTCACCGGGACATTTCTCAGCGACCCCTCTTTGTGTGTGGTGAGAGCACTTGCCTCTGAGAAATCTGACGAGGCGGTGAAGCATTGCTTACGGCTGCCCTGTGCAAGTTAGATCTCCAGAACTCATGCACATGGCATGACTGCATCTTCACACCCGAGCCCCGACACCTCCTCATCGCACCCTCCCCTGATTAGCACCACTCTACTCTCTGGTGGACTGCATGCCTTTAACTCCTTTAGTCTCCTCAGGAATCCATCAGGCAGGGCTCACCACCACTGTGCTTCTGTCAGGGGCTGGCTTCTTTCAGTGAGCCCAGTGCTTTCTGCACTGATGCTCAATGCACCCGCAGAAGGGTGAGCCACACTAAGCCCGGCGGCAAACCCTTTGGCCCTACGTTTCCCACACGTGTGCCTGGTGGCAGAGGTGCACAAGGAGCCCGCCTGCATGCGTCTCCCAGGTCCTCCACAGGGTACAAAGTACCGCCTCAGGAGGCTGATCCGCATCACATGGGCATAGCTCTGCTTGCACGTGTTAGCCTTTCGTATCATACAGGCAGCCCAGACTTAGAAATCCTGCTACCTGCTTACAACTATCCAGCCCTCGTGCTTCTGCAGACCCTCTGTGTCTGTACAGACATTTGAGTCACGGTCTCGTGACCTTCCAATACAGCTTGATGGTCTGTCCTTAGCTTACAGCCTGGGATGCGGTTCTCACTCATTGTCCTCCCCTCGGGTGCGAGTTTCCTCCATCACTGTGGTGGAAGGTAACCTTTATCACCATACGTTGGCTTGAAATTACTGGGCGGATCACCTGTCTGCGTCCGGGGATCCGAAGGAGACCTTGGCTCTTTTGCTCACGGTCCACCCTTTCTCTGTGATGAGTCGCTTTGGATGAGAAGCTTGCCAGAGGCGAGGGGGCCTCAGAGTTGAGCACATTTCCTGGGCATCTGTGAGAACTTCGTTGGTTCCACTCGGAAAGCATTGACATTCATGGATGTGCAGCCTCTGCTTTTGCTTGAATTTGCCGAGCTTTGGGACGTGATTTCTTCCCGCATGTGCTGTGCCTAAATCTCTGCTGTGTCTTTCCGGCAGTCCCGTTTGCTGTCTCCTGCTGGTAAGTACAGGACTTCCAGCAGCCCTGTGGGGAACGGGTCCTTGTTTTCTTCCCTGCGGTGCCCTCTTCCTCACCCCGAATGACCTCACTGCAGCTTCCTCCTAGTTCAGCGATCGTTTCAGACTGCCCTTAAGGTCCAGGTGGGAGCGGTGCCTTTTGTGCTGAGGGCTGACCACTGTAGAGCATTCGTCTCTGTGCAAATTGCACAGGTGAATTTCACCAGGTGAAAGAGAGTGCACACTGCAGTTGCCCTGTCTTCAGAGTCAGCCCACCTGTCTCCGCCTCGGCTGCCCCTGCTCTCCTTCCTCCTACCCTCTCCTTGCCTCCCCCTCCCTTGTCTTCTTCCTGTCCCTCCCTCCCACTTTCCTTCCAGCTCTCTTTGTCTTCGTCTCCCTCCTCTCCATCACTAATGCCTCCCCCTGTCTCCGCCTGTCTTCCTTGTAATAGGTGCCCCTCTGTCTCTTCTTGTCTTGCTCCTCCTCCCTGTCTCTCCCGCCAATCTCCCCGGACTCTCCCTCTCCAGGCCGGTCTTCCCCTCCACTCGTCCTTCCTTCATCTGCTCTGCTAGCACGTGTCTCTCTCTCTCCCTCTATAGCTCTGTCTCTCTGTGTGTCTCTTTTTCACTGTCTCTCTCAGTGGACCTTCTGTGTCTGGGTGCATGCTTCTTCAGAATTCTTGTTGGTGCCTGGGAAATGGGAAGGGAACTCGTCTGCTTTCGTGTGTCCTCGTGAAAGCAGGCACAGGGCTTTCTCAGAGACAGACACAGACAAGTCTGCAATTCTCGGTGAAGGGCCCCTACGTGCCCTGCGTGGTTGGAGTCGTCCTCCTTTTAGTGGAAGGTTAGATTTCAGGACCGGAGCAAGCTGCTAAATCCTACTACCCCATCTCCCTGGCGCTCTGTACGGAGATCAGTAGGGCACCAGTGGCAGATGGTGCTCTGGGGGTTGTTCTTTGATCTGCATTGCAGTGCAGTGAGTCTACTGAGCTGTGTTCTTGCAAGGACATGGCGGTGGGGTGGGTCTAGGGTGGGTGTCACTGGTTCTGGGTGGGCACCCACCTTACCGCCGCCCTCAGCCTGACGGCCAAGGAGGAGATACCGTGCGGACGGCCATGTGGCCCCGGTAGGCGTGACACTAAGGACTTCTCCAGGCTTTGCCCCAGCTTCATGAAGAAGGGGCAAGGCACGGAGCAGGGAGTGGCTCACGGCGTGGACGATCCTGTGCTGAATGCTCTGGTGCCCGTAGTGAGGCCTCTGGGGAAAGGGTGTACAAGCGACCACAGACTGCGCGATACCGGGGACCTCGCAAGTGAAGGCTGGAAGGTGACAGCGCTGAAGAGGACATGCGGCAAACGGGGGCCACGCTGGCACCTTGGCACTCGCTCCAGAGCCTGGACCGGCCATTGGCGCGGGCTTGCTGGCGGCCAGCACCCTGTCTTGCTGTCTTGCAACTGATTGCTCCCCGAACCTGGCCAGCTGGCCTGACCTGCCCTGGAACCACTTCGCCCCCAGGCCGCATGCGCACACTCTTCACTGCCTCTGTCTCGGCCCCTCCTCCACAGCAGCCACAGCCAATGCGGAGTCCTCAAATCCCAGAGCCTGTGCGCCTGCGCTCAACTTTGGCGGGCTGCGGCGGGAGGCTTCAGGGAGCTAATGGTCTTGCGGCCAAGGCTCCCCCCACCTGCTGCCGTTTCCTGTCCTTGTCCTGAGGCTGCCCTAGCTACACTGGGGCCGGGGCCGAGCGTCATGGCCAGCGTGTCGCGGTCCGGACAAAGCGGAGATTCCCGCCGACCCTGGGCCCTGATCGTCCCGGATGCGAAAGGTGGAGAGTCCCGGCCCCGCGGGAATGCAGGGGCGCTGGAGGGCGTGGGCTGGCCGCAGTCCCCAGGTTCAGGGGCGGCAAGCGCCCATCCTGTGCAGGAAACCCAGGCCGGGTGTGAGATACAGGTGGCAAGCCCAGCGGAGGAATTGGTGCTGATATTGGATGACGGAATGGTGGCGGCTGAGGTGGTGATCGGGGAGGAGGAAGAGGACGGCGAGGCGACCAAGGATGAGGTGGCTGGAGAGGAGAATTCTGAGGAAGCCAAGCCAGAAGCAGAGGACATGCACGAGGAGGAGGAGGAGGTGGAAGTTGAGAGACAGCAGCAGGAGGAGTTTCAGGAGCAAGAGGAGAAGCGCGAGGCAGATGCAGAGGCGGAGGAGGGGCCCCAGCTCTCACAGCCGCTGCAGCAGCAAGAGCCAGCGCTGCGTCCTGCCTCAGCCCAGGACCCGCTGGCAGCACTGGAGCGTCTTCAGCTGGAGATCAGCGCTGGGAATGCCCAGGATTCCAGGGCCTTATGGCGGCTGAAGCGCAGGATTCTTCGGAGGCAGATTTCTTACCTGGATCACAGAAGGGCCATCATCAAGCACATCCCTGGCTTCTGGGCCCAGGCGGTATCCTTCCTTGTGCTGGTGGGTGATGGCGGGGGCTGTTGTGCAGGAGGGCTGGGCACTGAGAGCAGGGTGCCTCAGGGCGATGGCCCCCAGAGAGGAGAGCTGGGGAATGGTCCCTGGCCCTGGGTTGGTGTGGTCTGGGATCCAGTGTAAGGCCTTGGACAGGGGCGGTTGTTGGGGATGGGGGGACTTGGTGACTGGGTCTGTTTCCTCTAGGTCTCCGCCAACGTTGGCCTGCAGGCTGGTCTCAAATATTACTTGCAGACACGAGCCATGTGTCCCCATGCTACCAGAGCTAGGGTAGCACAAAGCAGCCTTCACTCAGAGCAGATAAGGCAAGGAAACATTTCGCTGCAAAATGGGAGAGTTACGCAGGCCGCACACCCACCTTCACATTCACAGGCTGTGCACGTTTCCTAGCAGTTCCTTCAAAAGAGAGCATTTCAGACACACACTCATGACCTTTAGTGGAACCACGCCACGCCCCTTTGCCAGACAGTAGGACGACTGAGACCCACTCCGAATGGGGTACAAGCTGCCTCCTCAGACCCTGACACACACACACACACACACACACACACACACACACACACACACAGAGGATTCTCTCCTGGTATCTCCACCCCTGCTTCCCTCTCTGTCCTCAGGCTCCGGCTCGGTCCCACCCATGTCTTTCTCTCCGGACTGGCTGTGTCACTGTGTCTAATCCTTTTCCCTCCTCGGCCCTCCTCGTCCGTGCTTCTCGATCTCTTTCTCCCTCCCACACCCTCTGCTTGCAGCGTAAGTGTGCAGTCGGGTTCCTGTAAGCCATGTTATTCCATCTGGACTCAGGAGGCTGGTGACAACATAGGTCTTCACGGGAATATGCCAAGAAACCCAGCCGTGAGGAGGGGTCAGAGCACATGCCGACATCACAAGCTATGATGGGCTGCTGGCAGCCCACACAGGTCAGATATAGGAAGGAACTGTGAGGCGTGCAGGCAGTGGAGTCTCTCCCTGCTGTGTGCAGACAGCGTGGCAGGTACAGGAAGCCAACGGACTGCCCAGTGTGGATGGGGTCTGATGCATCTGCAGAGGCTGAGGAGTGTGGGGACTAGTGTTTCCTGGTCTTTCTGCACATGCCGTGATCTAGTCCCTTGCTCTTAGCCTGGGAGGGTTGGAGGGGGGCTGTGTCTGTTTCCACAGCATCTGAAGGCACAGCTCCTTGACACAGCACAGATTCTGAATCACCCCCAGTTGTCGGCCATGATCGGTGCCCAGGACAAAGACGTGCTCAGCTACGTGGTCGACTTGGAGGTGAGACCGGGGAGGCTGTGGCTGGGGGCCATCCCGTCGGGTGTGGGATTTGGGCAGGAGAAGGTGAGGCAAAGGTGCTCACCCTCACAGCCAGGCAAGTAGCTCAGGACCCCGAGGGAGGACACTTGCCCCCTCCTGTCCCATTGCTCACGGCAGGTGGAAGAAGTGGGCCATCCCAAGTACCGCTGCAGAGTGATGTTTTTCTTTGGGGCCAACCCGTACTTCCGGAACCCAGTGATCATTAAGGAGTATCAGCTGAGCTTTGCTGGTAGGGTGTGGGTCCCATGATGGTGCGGGGCAGGGGGATGAGGAGCATGAATCAGGGACAGGAGGGAGGGAGAGGGGGAGGGGCAGGTGGGTGGGGAGGAGGCCATCAGCTTGCTCCTCAAATCCTCTCTTCCTGCAGGCTACGGGATATCGCGTTCCACTCCAGTCCAGTGGTTCTGGGATTATGAACGTGGAGCTCCCAGTCGCAGGCATGACCCCACCAGCCTTAACTTGTTCAACTGGCTGTGTGAGCACAGCTGCCCAGGGGCGAACAGGATTGCCGAGGTGGGGCCCCTGAGGCCTTCGTCAGCAGTGGGGATGTGGGTGGCCCCCGGCCAGAGAGGAGAGTGGGCTATGCCCAATGTGGCGCCGGCCTGTGTCCTCTTCCAGATCATCATCGAGGACCTGTGGCCCAATCCCCTGCAGTACTACCTGAGGGAGGAAGGGACCAGCAGACAGTGATCTGACGTGCTCACGTGTCGGTGAGGACCCCAGTATGCGGTGTGTTGACCTGCGTGTTGTATGGGCAAGGGAACGTGGGCCACACATTGGCTTGGAAATGGAAGGTCCGCCAAGACAGGGACACAGGTAGCATGGGGAGAGGGTGGGAGGATGACAGGGGACCTGCAGAGACTCAGCTGCAAACACACAGAGGGTCGAAGCCTGCAAACCAAATGCAGTTGTGCTGTGGGCTGGGGCTTTGGAGAGCAACTGGGGAGGAGCAGTGCTTCACCACAAATGCTCCCCGTGGATGTCCGCCCTGTCCCGGGCTTCCCCCTGCTCCTTCAGTCTGGATTTGCCTGCCAGTCTTTGGGTCAGGAGCTGCCGTGTCCCCAGGCGCCACTGTGGTGAGAATCTCGCACTTCCTTCCATGTGCCCCACCACGCCATGTCCTCCCGCAACCCGACAGCCATTCTTAGAACTGGTCCAAGGCCATTGGGGGCTGGAAATGAATCCCTGGGTGAGAAAGCAAGGGGGATCGCAAAAGGGCGAGGCACAAGAGTGACACCATCTGGGATGTATCTGCAAATATCCCGTATCATTCTTGGTGTCTGTTGCGTGGGGGTGCGTGTGTGCGCGTGTACGCAAATGTGTCTGCGTGTGCCCACATGCGTCAGGGGCTCTGCATCTGTGTGGGCGTGAATGGCGCAGAGCTTCTATCTTTGCCCATGCAGAAACAAAGGAGGACGCTACCAGTGCTGGAAGAGATGGGTGGATGAGTCTCCTGTCTTCTACGTGCCCCGGAGAGAATTGAGGAAGAGATAACGTGTGGCAGCCTTGAAGAGTTTCCACGATGTTTATGTGGACACATACAGGAAGCTAAAAACCCTTCTGTTTTTGTGTATGTGTTTGTGTGTGTTTATGGGGGACGCAAGGAGGCTCGACGAGAACGGGACCTGAGTGTGACTGTCCTAGCCGCTGCCCGGGTGATTCTGTGTGTGCAGGAGAGGTGCAGTACTGGGGTGGGGCCGGTGTTGCCATGTGCACAGAGGCCTGCCTTCTTGGGCAGGAAGAGCCTGGAAGGAGGAGGAGGAAGAGACAGACCTGTTATTTGGAGATTTATTGTATAGGCCAGAGCCGAAAGGCAGGGAAGGGGATTGCACAGTGGGACCAAATTGGTCCATTGGGTCGTGGTACAGTGTGGCCAGGACTCGGGGGGGTTTCATCCAGGACCCTTGCTCCCAGAGGGGTGTTGTGTCCTTGGTGAGATAGAATCCAGTCAGCGAAGCCTCCAGTCAGGATCAGAGCTAAGACCACATGTCCCCGGACAACTCAGGAGCAGGCAGCCTTCTCATAGTCGATGGCAGTATACCTTGCTGCTGCCTCCCACACCCGGGGCTCCTTTGACCCCGAGCCCTGTCCTCAGACAGTGGCTCAGGATGGGAGATGTGTGAGGGGGAGGGGCAGGTGTGGGTTGTGGGCAGCAGCGAGGCTTATGAGTGGGAATGCATGGAGAGAGTACGCACGAGGGCAGAGATCCAGCGTGAGTTCGTGCGAGTGTGTGTGGGCGTCTGTGGCAAACTGGGCCTGAGATCCGTGGTGGTGCCGGCAGTGTGAGCGTGCATATGTTCGTGCGATTGCGTAGCCGTGTGTCTCTGTGTGTGCAGGAGTGGGTGGTTAGGCCACTGGAGAGACAAGGAGAGACACAGCGGTCTGTGTGAATGAGGTGCTTATGTGGGACGGTCAGGTGCCAGAATACAAGAGTGCAGTCCCTTCCCTCCTGAGTCCTGATGGTAATCGCTGGGATGGGTGCAATCGTTGCTGTGCCAGGGGGCTCAAGTCAGGATGCAAAAGGGAGATTGGTGCAAGGTCAAGAGGGGGGCCGAGGGGAGGACAGCCTGTGTCCAGTGGCCAGTGGACCACTAGTGAGTAAGTGTGCTTGTGTGTGTGTTAGTGTGTGTCTATGTGGGAGTGAGTGTGTGTGTGTGTGTGTGTGTGTGTGTGTGTGTGTGTGTGTGTGAGTGGCTCTGGTGGGCCGACAGTAGCAAATACGTAGGGGCTACATGGTGTGCCCAGGCTTTGTGCACAGGGTAGCTAGGGAACCCAACCTGTCAGGCTACGTGGTGTGCAGAGGGCGTAGGTATTTCCCTGGAGGGAGCAGTCTAGCAAAAATCTCTGCTCTTGGCAGACGAGCCATGTTTTGTCGCCAGTCAGCTCTTCCTTGGGGCTCTCCTCTCTGCTTCCTGTGCACCAGGCCCAGGGAAAGGGAGGAGCTGGGACCCTAGACCTCAGGTGACTTGAGTCCCCCAGGGGTGCCATAGCAGGGTGGTGTGCGTGATCCATGTGTGGATGGGCAGGTGAGCAGCCTGCCAGCTGCTCTCTGAGGGGACAGTTCCTTGCCAGCAACAGCTCTCCCCGCAGCACAAGATCACCACTGTCGCTGCAGCTGGGTTGGGGACATGTCAAGGTGTGTCCCAGAACTGTGTTCCCCTTGCATGTAAGTGGTGCCAGAATGCGCCTCTCAGTCCCTGTGCGGGTGACCCTGATTAGCCTCAGGCTTTGTCGACTCCTGGCCTCATGTAAATGGGGAACTGGGTTCCTTTCTCAGTGTCTCAGCGGTTGCATGTCGACAGAGGATGCTGTGGACATTGTGGTCAGGATTCTGACCGGGCTCCCCCCGCCCTGCCCCAAACCACAGTGGGCAGCACATGGCCCACTGTGTGTGCGCTTTGGGGAGGCTAAAGCCGTACAGCCCCTCCAGTATTCTTCTCAGGTGGTGGACGGTCAAAGGGGCCTAGGGAGGAACACTGGTCCCAGTCTGCTGCCGGCTGTGCCCACAGGTGTGTGTGCCCAGCTCCTTGACGCTGAAGCTGCAAGGCTTCCGCACTGCCCCCAAAGCCCCATCCCTAGAATTTGCGTGTGGGCCAGATGGAAGTGAAGTCCCAGTGACCCTGCGGGATCACAGCGGGTGGTCTCGTCTGTGCCTGGCCACCCACCTACCTGCCTTCCCCGCAGCCCGTGGCCCCCATACAGGGCTTTCGGTAAACACACGGCCACCGTCCAGCATGAGAGGAAAGGCTTGACGGTGTCCCAGTACCGCTGGTCATGTGTTGGCTGCTGCCAGCTGACAGCATGGAGACCCCATGGCCCAGTGGAGGATGTCCGACCTGTCCTACAAGGAACTGGGGACGACTGTACGGATGCATCAGGTCCCATGCAGTAACCTAGGCCTGACCTTATCCGCCTAGGGGGTGATCGAAGCGCCTTGGGGTCCCAGGCCTGGCATACGTGTCGGTGAGCTTCCTCCTGGATGGCGCTGCCGACACAAGGCTGGCTGGTCAGGGGTCGCGTGGGAGGCCCGTTGGGTCCCGGCCTCTAGGTCCGATACTGCTGTAGGTGTTGTTGAAAAGACAGAGCACGATATGACCATCCCTTGGGTGTCGCTGCACCGGGGATCCCGTCGCTGCTCCCAGGTTCCCACTACCGAGTCTCCCCGGGAGGCCTGGGAGGTTGCCAGGCTCCTTTTGCAGGGACACAAAGGCCTGTGAGAGCCCATCCGCAGGGTCCGGTGCTCATTGCGGATGACTTGGGGGCAGTGCGAGATCTATTGCTCCCGTCCTTAGAGGAGATTGTGGTAGTCTTAAGGGACAAAGATGTGCCTGGAGAATAGAAGGATGTCCAGAGGAAGCATTGGAGGAGGAAGAGGACGAGGAGGAGTAGGAGGATGAGGAGGAGTTGGAGGAAGAGGATTGGGAGGAGTTAGAGCTGGAAGAGAAGGGTGAATGATTGGGTGCAGGAGAGGGAACAAGTGGAGGAGGAGGATGTCCAGGATGAGGAGGAGCACGAGCCAAAGGAGCAGGAGCAGCTGGGGGAGGATGTTGAGGAGGACGAGAGCAGAGGGAAGAGGGTGGGGAGAAAAGATAGAGCCAGGGTTCCAGAGCATGAGTAGAAGTGTAGGAGCAGAAGGAGGAAGAGCCCGAGGAGGAAGAGGTGGAGGGAGAGGAGGAGCAGGAGGAGTTGGAGGAAGAGGATTGGGTGGGGTTAGAAGAAGAGGAGGAGGAGAAGGAGCAGTGAATGACTGGGTGCAGGAGAAGGACAAATGGAAGAGGATGATGTCCAGCACCAGGAAGAGGAGGATTACGGGCCAGAGGAGCAGGAGCAGCTGGAGGACGGAGTCGACTAGGACGAGAGCAGAGGGAAGAAGAGGTGAAAGGTCAGAGGTAGGGCAGGAAGGGCAGTAGCAGGAGAGGACCTGGAGAAGGAGGAAGAGTCCTAGGAGGAAGAGTTGGAGGAGGAGGAGGAAGAGGTGAAGGACGAGGAGGATCAGATGGAGGAAGAGGACTGGGAGGAGTTACAGGAGGAGGAAGACGAGTGAATGATCGGGTGCAGGCGAGGGAAGAAGTGGAGGAGGAGGAAGTCCAGGACGAGCAAGAGGAGGAGCACGAGTCGAAGAGCAGTAGTAGCTGGGGAGGAAATTGAGGAGGACGTGAGCAGAGGGAAGAAGAGGAGGAGGAGGAAAGGTAGAGCCAGGGCTGGAAGAGCAGTAGCTGCAGAGGGGGAGCAGAAGGATGAAGAGGCCCGAGGCTAAGACTTCCAATACTGTGTTGAATAACAGTGGAGGCGGTGGACATTCCTGTCTCGTTCGTGACTTGAGCTGAGAGCTTTTGCTCCTTGAGATGATATTCACGTTGGGTCGTTCATACATGGCTTTATGATCTCGATGTGTGCTCCTTCTATCCCTACTTTCTTGAGGGGTTTTACCAGGAAAGGATGCTGTATTTTGTCCATCACGCTGTCTGCATCGATTGAGAGGATCCTGTGGTTCTCGTCCTTTCTTTTATTGATGTGAGGAATCACGTTAATTGTTTTGCAGATGTTGAACCAGCCCTGCGTCCCAGGTACAAATCCCACTGGGTCGTGGTGAATAACATTTTCATGTATTGTTGGATCCGAGTGTCTAATACCTTGTTGAGGAGTTTTGCATCCATGTGCATCAGGGAAATTGGCCTACAGTTCTCCTTTTCAGTGGGGTCTCTTTCCGGTTTTGGAATCAAGGTAACGCTGGCTTCATAGAAAGAGTTTGGAAGTTTTCCTTCCATTTCTATTGTGAGAACAGCTTCAAGAGAATAAGTGTTAACTCTTCCTTAAATGTTTGCTGGCACTCCCCTGGAAAGCCATCTGGCCCTGCAGTCTTCTTCCTCCGGCAGGTTTTTGATTACTAATTTGATTTCTTTACTGGCGATGGGTCTGTTCAAATTTTCCTTTTCTTCCTCTTTCAGCTTTGGTAGTGTATACATTTCTAGGAATTTGTCCATTTCTTCCAGATTGCCCATTGTATTGGCAAATAATTGCTCCTAATATTCTCTTCTTATTGTTTGCCTTTCTGCTGTGTTGGTTGTGATGTCTCCTCTTTCATTCTTGCGTTTCTTTATTTGGGCCCTTTCCTTTTTCTTTTTCATCAAACTGATGACTGGCTTATCAATTTTGGTAATTCCTTCAAAGAAGCAGCTTCTGGGCTCATTGATCTGTTCTCCTATTTTGGTTTGTTTCTTTGTTTGTTTGTTTGAGGTTGTTTTTGTTTTTGTTTTGTTTGATTTTTGGTTTCAATGGCATTAATTTCCGTTAATCATTGTTATTTTCTGTCTCCTGAATGTTTTGGGTTTCGTATGGTGTTCTTTTTACAGCCTCTTAAGGCGTAAGGTGAGGTTGTGTCTCTGAGATCTTTCTTTCTTCTTTAGCAAGACCTGACTTGCTAGATAGGTCCTCTTATAACCGACCCTGGTGCGTCCCAGAGGTTTTGGGTTGTGGTGTTATCACTGACTTCCATATACATTTTCATTGACTTCCGTATACTTTTTATATTCTCTTTCAACCCTTGCTTAGCCCATTCAATCTTTAGTAGGATGTTCTTCAGTCTCCCAGTATTTGTTACCTTTCCAAATTGTTTCTTGTAGTTGATTTCGAGTCTCTTAGTGTTGTGGTCTGAAAATATGCACGGTGTGACCTCGATCTCTTTGAACTTCCTTAGGGATGACTGTTTTCCCCAGCATATGATCTATAGAGGAGAATATTCCGTGAGCACCGGAGAAGAATGTATATTCTGCTGCTTTATTATGAAATGTTCTGAACATATCTGTGAAGCCCATCTTGTCCAGTGTGTCATTCAAAGCCCCCGTTTGCTTGTTGATTTTTCGTTTACATGATCTGTCTATTGCAGTGAGTGAGTGCATAGAAGTCTCCTCCTATGATGGCATTACTAAGAATGAGGTTCCTTATGTTTGCGTTTAATTGGTTTGTATATTTGGTTGCTCTCAAATACGCCACATAAATGTATCCATTTGCTAGGTCTTCTTGGTGGATAGACCCCTGAATTATGACATCATGCCCTTGTGTACCACTTGAGACAGTCTTAAATTAAAGTCTAGATTGTCTGATAGAAGTATGGCTACTTTGGCTTTGTTTTGTTGACGGGTAGCATGACAGATGATTCTCCATCCCCTTCTTTTCACTCTGAAGTTGTTTTCACATCTAAAGTGGGTCTCTGGTAAACAGCATATCGATGGAACTTGTTTTCTCATCCATTCTGTTCCCCTATGTTTTTTGATTGGAGCATTCAGTCCACTGACGTTTAAAGTAGTACTGAAAGACACGATTTTATGGCCATTATCTTGTTTGAAGAGTTGGAGGAAAACATATCTATATATCTTTATATCTGTATCTACGTCTCCATCTCCATCTATATGTATATGTGTATGTGTATGTATATGTGTATGTGTATGTGTATGTATGTATATGTATATGTATTGTATTAACTGTATCTATATATCTATATCTATATCGATATGTATATGTCTATATACATCTATATATATAATTCTATATCTATTTGTATATATAAATATAATTATAAAGATAGATAGATAGATAGATAGATAGATAGATAGATAGATAGATATCAATTTCCCTCTGAGTGTCCCCCCTTAAAATTGCATGCAGGTGTGATTTAGCGGTCACAAACTCCTTTAAATTTTGTGTATCTGGGAACCTTTTTCCTCTGTTTCTATTTTGAATGATGGCCTTGCTGCATAAAGAATTCTTCACTGTGGATGTTTCTAATTCAGCACTTTGAACGTATCCTACCACTCCTTTCAGGCCTGCCAAGTTTCTCTGGATAGGTCTGCTGCAAACCTGATCTGTCTTCTCTTGTAGTTTAGGGACTTGTTTCCCTTGCTGCCTTGATGATTCTCTTTGCCTGAGTACTTTGTGAGTTTGAATATGATATGCCTTGCTGAGGGTCAGTTTTTGTTGAATCTGATGGGGTCCTCGGTGCTTCCTGGATTTTGATGGTGTGTCTTTCCCCAGGTTAGCAAAATTTCCCACTATGATTTGCTCACATAACCTTTCTACCCCTTTTTCTCTCTCTTCCTCTTCGGGACCCCTATGATTCTGATGTTGTTTTTCGTTCTGCATGAGTCACTGATTTCTCCAATTCTTCAATTGTGCTCTTTTCCTTAATCTCCCTCGATTTTGCTGCTTCCATAGTCTCCATAAGTTGGTCCTCTGAATCGCTGATTCTCTGTTCTGTCTCATCCATCCTTGACACCGCTGCATCCATCCGTCATTGCAGCTCAGTTATATCATTTTTAATTTCATTCTGGCCAGTTTTTACTGCATTTTTTCTCTGCACAAAGGGACTCTAATCTACATTGGACTGCAGCTAGTATTCTCATAATCGTGCTTCTAAATGCTGCTTCAGACATCTTGCTTGTGTCTGTGTTGGTTGAATCCCTGGCTCTCGTTTCTTCAGGCTCTTTCTTTCTGGGTGAATTCCTTCCCTTTGTCATTTTGAATGGAGAAAAGGAACTCATGAGGTAGAAAATTCAATGAAATATTCAAATTATAAAATGTTAAAAGTAAAAACTTAAAAACACACATGTGAATAATGGAATGAATGATGCTAGATTCTAGGCATGTTTCACCTGGGTGTTGAAAGTGGTTTTGACACAGGAGAGAAAAAAACGTGGGAGTGGAGAAAAATTTAGAAAATACTAATAAAAAATATTAAAAAGGGAAATGTTGTGAGAATTTGAAAAACCAATACACTGAAGTAGACTAAAAGGAGAAGATGGGAGTAAAATAGAATCTGTGAATATAGACACAAAAGGAAAGAATCATGTAGAAGAGTATTAAAGAAAGTTAGTAAAATTTCCACCTGCCCAGTCTCCTTCGCCTCTCCGCGCACAAAAGCACCTCCCTTCCCATGCCTCCTCGCTCTCCAAGTTCACTTCTGCATGCCACGTACCTGCTGAATTCGGTGGTTCAGGATATGCAGATTGCTGTGCTAATCCTCCAGTCAGTTTCCTGGGTGGGTAGGATGGTTTAGTGTTGGTCTGGCTGTATCTCATGCACGCGAGACACTTAAGAAGCTTCCATGCTGTCTGCCATCCGGGCTCCTCCCCAAAGAGGTGAGATCTGTAGCACCAGTTCTCCGATATGAGACATCCCACAGGAAAGTTGTGGTCGGTGACAAAGCGGAAAAGGGCATGTACCAAACAGGGAGGTCACCCTGGAGGGGGAGGCAGAGAACCTGCTCCAGACCTGGGAGGGGAGGCAGGGGCTCAAATGCTGGAGCCACGCCCACTGCCCTCCAGCTGATTGTTCCTGAACAGCAGCCAACTGTCTGGGTCTGGCCTGGAGCGCCTTCACCCCAAGGACCCATGGTCAAAAAGTTCACTGCCTCTGCCTCTGCCTCTCCCCCACCTCCACCGCAGCCACAGCCACAGCCACAGCCACAGCCACAGCCACTTCAGTGTCCGAAGGGCCACGGGGCCGTGGGCGTGCTTCCCAAATGCTGGTGGGCTCCAGAAGGAGGCAGCAGGCATTTAAAAACCTTGGGCCTTGACACTCCACCTGCTGGGCCTAGTCTGGAGCCTCATGCCTCAAGTTCCCACTCCTTCTGCTCTATGGCCCTAGCCTGAGGATGGGCTAGGGCCCCAAAGCAAGGGAGTCCTGTTCCGGAAAACGCTGAGATTGCTGACAATACCGGGCCTCCATTCTGCTGGAAGAGGGCGTTCGAGAGTCCAGGAATCGTGGCAACACCCCTGTCTCAGTCCCAGACAATTTCACTCATTCATACGCACTCACACGCACACGCACGGGCACGGGCACACACACACACACTCCCCCTCTGTGGCTGTCTCTAGTGGTGACTTACTCTCCTTCTTCGGCCTCCTTCCATGTCCCTCTGGCCTCTGTCTGTCTCTGAGTCCCTGTGATCATTTTCTTGAGGGAACGCTTCCTCCCTCCCGCACCTCCATCTCTCTTTCTCTGTCTCTGTGCTGTCCTTGCACAGTATCAGTGCATCTGGGTTTCCGTGAGCTGTGCGTGTCCATATGGACGGAGTAGGCTGCTGATGGCACAGGGCTGCAGGGGAACACACAAAGGAACGCACAAGTACCAGGGGTCAGAGCACATCCAGACCTCCTAAGCCGTGACTGCCTCCAGGCAGCCCACACAAGCTGGGTATACATGTGAACTGAGAAAGGTCAGTCCCTTGGCCCTTGCCCTGTAGGTTGCAGCCAGCTGGGAGGTACTGAAACCCAAGGGACTGCCCAGTGTTGAGAGGGTCTGAAGAAAGGGCAGGAGCCGAGGAGGCAGGGAACCTAGTCATAGCTGGTGTTTCTCCACATGCCATGTTCCGGTGCCATTGGTACTGGAAGGTTGGTATCAGTTGTGGCTCTCTTTCCTTGGCATCTCAATGCAAGCTTCCGTGACCCAATGGAGGTCCTGAATCTGCCCTAGTTTTCAGCCAGGTTGGGCCCCAGGACAAATGCACGTGCTGTGTGAGGGGGGAAAGCAAGTGTGAGTCGTGAGGAGGAGCTAGCCTCGTGAGTGGGATGTGGCAGAGGGCATGAGTGAGTGCACAGGTCCACTAGAGTGTGTCTGTGAATGTATTGTGGCTGGCGCCTGTGAGTACTTTTGCCTGAGACCTAGCGTTTGTGCTGGCAGCGTGCACGTGTCTGTGTCCACGTGCCGCGTGGCCGTGCATCTTTGTGCCTGAGTGAGTGTGTGTAGGCCGTTGGCAAGCGAAGGAAAGAGACTGGGGGCTTTCCTGACTTGGTGAGTAAGGGGGGGCTCCCGTGCCAAAGTGCAGCGAGTGCAATCCCTTCGCGCCTGGGATCGACACGGAGCTAGCTGATCACCTTTCATGACGGGAGGAAAGCCCGGACTTTGCCTGGGTCCGCTCGTCCTGTGTTGCCTTGGCCAGGGGCAAGTTGGGGTTGGGCCACCCATGGCGCAGTGGAGGAGGACCAAAGTTCCCTGCAAGGAAGTGGGCGTTAGTGGAGGGAGGCAGCAGAGAGCATGAGTAAGCCTGGCCCTGCTCCTGGAGCGGCCTAGGGGATCATCGCAAGGCCTTGTGGTCCCAGCCAGGGTATGTGTCTCGGTGAACATCCTCCTGGATGACCCTGCAGAGACAGGCCTGGCTGGTCTAGAGTCCCTTGCGAAGTTGGGGCCCGGCCCCGGGACCCCAATACTGTGGTAGGTGTTGTTCAAACTGAAAGGCATTGCCTGCTTGTCCCAGACAGTCCCTGCACCTGGGACCCAGATTTGTTCCCACGTTCCTGCCACGGGGTCTCCCGGCGATGCGTGGGAGTTTGACAGGCCCCATTTCTCTGGAGGGAGTGAGTTGCATAGGTCAGGTGCACCAGGGTCTGGGCCTGCTTTCCTGTCTTGCCCACCCGCTACGTCCTCTGCTGAGGGCAGCTTGAGGGCTCACCACTGGACCTGTTCCTCTCCCTTTCTGGGTAAGAGTTTGCCTCTCTGTCGGTCACACTGGCCACCCCCTCTCAGCCCCCTACCACCTGTTCAGCCTCCCCCCATCCACCTGCGTTTCTATGCATTGCTGTCACCTGAAGCGGTGGTGTGCTGCCTCATATATCACAGCCACCCTGGAGCATTTCTGTACCCCGTTCGTATCCTGACATAGCCCAGCGAGTCTGGAGGAACCTCTTCTGTGTCACGGAAGCAACATGTTGGCCAGAGGGCCCGGCACACGAATTTGGAAATCCTAGAATCCCCCGCCTGCCTGGCAGCCTCCTGGTCCCATAAAGAGGTAGGGGAACACTGCATTCCACCAAAGGGAAAAGGCAATGCATGAGTGTGGTGCCTGGCCAGGCAATGCATCTCGAGCCTCCAATCCTGCAGTGGCTCTGTGTGGTGTGTGTGTGTGTAGCTTATGCTGTCTGACATAGACCGGCAGGGAGTCCACATCACCACTGCCCTGACAGGGAGGGAGACCACATCATCGCCCTCACTGCACACCGTCTGCAGCTTATTGCTTCCCCAAAGTGGTCATGTGGCTTCATGTAGACCCTGGGGCGTGTCCCTCACTTGGGTCCCAACACTGCATCCCCCAACCCCCCGATACCTCTCGGAGACCCTTGAAATCACGCTGCCTGTGGCACAGGGGGACAGTGTTTTGAGCCAGCGCCCACGCTCATGGCAGCCTGCCGCCTAAGTGAGTGGTAAAGGAAATGGGACCAGGATGAACAGACATACGGCCAACGAAGGCCTGGGGAGGGTCCCTGTGAGAAGATGGCCAAGCATTGTGGGAGGAAGGGGACCGCTGTCTGTGGGACAGACACAAGCTCCAGGAATCCCAGGGCCCACGGTCACGGGTCTTTCCTGTGCACTGCCACACACGGGAGCAATGGGCAGCCCATCATGAGAGGGGGGTGTGTGCTTGCCAGTGTGTCACTTTCCAGGCAACGGGGACAAACGGCAAGAGCGGCGCGCATGATACGCAGCCTCCCCTAGTGTGGCGTCCTCTCCACGTCACACACCTCTGGTCACCGACCTTCCCTAGCCGGTGCACTGCTAGACTGCTGTCATGACATACATGTCTTCTGGGAGCAAGGATGGACGTAGAGAGTATGCAAAGGAGGCTGAGCAGATGGAAAACCGGGGTGCACAGACAGCAGGCGCACAGCTGACATGCGTCTCCCGGACAGCCAAGGTGATCCGCTGAGTGGATTTGTCGGACTAGGGGCACAATGAACAAAGGTGGCGGTGTAAATGGGCAAAGCGGGGAGGTCCCCCTTTACCCGTGTGTGTAGATAGCCGCGTGCCCAGCGCAGCGTGGAATGCAAAGGTCGCTTTCGCATGGCCAGAAGCCAAACAGGGCACCCAGAGCGCACAGAGGGCCGGCTGCAAGCCCCCCGGAGGAGTTGCACTGCACGGGGCCCAGAGCCTTCCTGCCTATGCAACAGACGCGCCCCAGTTTCCGGGTGACCTAGGGGCGGGACCGCCGAAGCCACGCACGCCACCGTCCCTATGATTGGTCCTGAAGGCAGTGAAGCGGCCTGGGCGTGGCTTGGAGCTCCCTCAGCCTCAAAGCCGCAGGCGCACACCTCTCACCACAAAGGCCTCCGAGGCAGCATCGGCATAGCGATAGCCACCGCCGAGGCATCCTGGGTACAGCACCATGCGCATGCGCATGCGCATGCGCATGCGCCCCCTCGACCTTTGGGCTCTGGGAGGAAGGGGGAGCGAGTTGCCAGCCATTGCCCTCAGGGCTCCACTCACTGGGTCTGGGGAGGGGGGCCGTGCTTTCACCTCCCGCTTCGTCGTCGGTAGGAGCCACAGTTGGTGTCTCGGGCCGGGGCCGCATGTTGCGCGACTCGTGTTTCCGAAACACTGGGGATGCCCGGAGCCCCCATGCCGCCTTCGACCGGGAACGGGGCGGTCGAGAGACGAGGGCCCGTGGGGACACTGGGTCTCCGGCAGGGCCGGAGGTGCCGCAGGCCGAAGGCTCGCAGGCCACAAGCGAACAGCCTGTGCAGGAAGGCCAGGCCCGACCCGAGAGGCAGGTGGGCGGCCCCAGCGAGATATCGGTGCCGCTGGTGCATGACATAGTGGCGGTGGAGGCGCTGTGGGGCCTGGCGGAGGAGGAGGTTGAGGTGGCGGCCGCGGAAGAGGACGCGCCTGGGGCAGAGGGGCATGAGCAGAGGAAGAAGGGGGAGGAGGACGAGGAGCAGGAGCCGGGGAAGGAGAAGGTCCAAGTTCACGAGGAGGAGGACCTGAAGGGCGAGGGGGAGCAGCAGGACCAGAAGAGCAGAAGGAGGAGGAGGAGGAGGAGGAAGAGGGGGAGAGGCAGCAGGAGTAAAAGATTAGAAGGAGGAGGAGCAGCAGAAGCCCAAGCAGAAGGAGGAAGAGCGGAAGGAGGAGGAGTTGGCGGAAATGAAAGGGGAGGAGCAGGAGCAGCAGGGTATACAAGCGGGCGCGGCGGCGGCCACGGCGCCGGCCGCGGCGGGTGGCGGTGGAGGCATTGGCGGCGGCAGTGGCAGGGGAAGGGGACCAGGAGGAGGAGCAGGAGGAGGAAGGGAAGGCGTGCGAGCCATTAAAGGGAGAGCAGAATTGCAAACCGAGGAGGAAGAGGAGCAGGAGAAGGAAGCGCTGGAGGAGCAGCAGCAGGGCGAGGAGGAGGTGGAGGGCAAGGAGGACAAGGAGGAGCGGGTGGAGGAGGAACAGAAGCCGAGTGAGCAGGAAGGCCGATGGGTGGAAGAAGCCCAGGAGCTGCAGGTGAAGCAGGCTAAGAAGGAGCAGGTAGAGTCAGGCCTCCGTCCTTGCCCTTCCCCACTGGAGGCTCTGGAGGCTCTGGAGGCCCTTCAGATAGAGCTACAGCCGGTGAATAAACAAGCCAGCCGGGAGCACGCTCGACTCAAACTCAGGATGTGGCAGAGGCGGCAGCGACATCTGCAGCAGAGAGGTGCCCTTATCCAGGGCATCCGTGGTTTCTGGGCCAAGGCTGTATCCTTCCTGCTGCTGGTGGAGGGTCCACAGGGGGCTGGGCTTGCGCAAGAGGAAGGAAAGGGAGGTGCCATTTAGAGGAACCCAGGACAGGGACTGGAGCTAAGCCACGCTCCAGTGGCCGGGAACGTGCAAACGTGATCCCATCCGGTGGTCCTGGCTCTGCAATGAGTGTGGGAGGAGGGCAGTGCCGGGGTGGGGGAGGCATGTGTGCTTTACGTCGCACCTGGCACGGAAACAGCGCTGGGAGAGTGGGGAGTGGCGGTGGAGGTCCAGGCCAGGTCGGGGAAATGACCGAGGGCTTCTTCCCACACAAAGCCGCGTGGGGGCACGTTTCTGGGTCCCGCTAAGCATCTTGCTGCGGGGAAGGCGATGTGAATGCCCACTGGTCGGCGCGAGACCGGATGTGTGCTGTCTGGCTGTGTGGAAGTAAGCGTCCTCAGTGTCCTCACGAGCACACAAAGCTAGGCGTGGTTGCGGGCGTCTGGGCATGCACAGCCTCCTGTGCGTGTCTAGCAGAGCCCTGCGCGATCCTGAGACCCCGTGGGCCTGGACGCAGCCTGTGGGGAGGGCTTGAGACCCTGGGGGAGGACGCCAGTCCCGGGGGGAGGACGCCTGGATGCTGTCCACACTGGTTCTCTGGTTCGAGCTCTCTCACGCCCAGCACCTGAAGGCTCTTTGACCTGCGGCAGTTTGTGAACCACCCTCAGATGTCAGCCCTGATTAGTAAGCCCGATGAAAGCATGCTTCGCCACATGACCAATTTGAAGGTCGGCCTGGGAGTGGGAGGTGGTGTGGGTGGCTGGCTGTGTGGGGAGGGGAGGTGGTGGGGAGAAGTGATGTGTTCCTTCCTCAGGGGAGGGCGGGTCTCCTGGAACAAGATTTCACATTTCAGCCCCACTGTACCACGGCAGGTGGAGGAACACAAGTTTCCCAGGGAATGCCGGAAGATCCTGCTGTTTTTTGGCAAGAACTCCTACTTCCAGAATGAAGTCGTTACGAAGGAGTATGTCCTAGGCCTTGATGGTAAGTGTCCACTGACTGCATGGGCGGCAGTGGGTGCAGGGTTGAATGTGATTAGTTCTCTGGCGCCTTCTCACATACTCGTCTTCCTGCAGGGTATAGGGCGTCTCATTCCAGTCCCATCCAGTGGTACCCAAGGTACAGACAGGAGGCCTACAGACGCAGGCATGACAACAGCAGCCTCAACTTCTTCAACTGGTTCTCTGACCACAGCTTTGCCGGCTCTAGCAGGATTGCTGAGGTGGGGCCCTGTAACAAGGAAGGGAGGTGATTTTCATGGGTTCCCCCACTGCGTGGGATAGCTACCTGAGGCCTGGCCTGTCTCCCCTACCAGATAATCATAGAGGATCTTTGGCCCAACCCCCTGCCGTATTTCAAGATGAAGGAGGCCCCAGGAGAGAGAACTGAGAGGGAAAGAGGTGAGCAGCCAAGGGTGTGGGCACGGAAATGTGTGTCATGGGGTCCAGGGCACAATTCTCTTCTGCATGGGGGCACCGAGACTCACAGCGGCACAGGAGGTGACCCCAGGTCAAAAGGGCATCAGCCTGAGACAGGGAGTCTTAAGAAGTAACGTGTCAAAGAGGCTTTGCCCCTTTGGGGAGCCTGAAGGTGGGAAGGGGGCTAGACAAAAAGAATGAGCAAAGCGGGACAACCAAAGCTGGCTTATCACATAGCACGGTGACAACTGTCATTCCCGGACCATGAACCCCACCCTCAGGCCTCCTACCACCATCCCACATGTTGTCTGGCTTCTGGATCCCCTTGTCAGCTTTGGCACAGCTTATCACACCCTCCCATCCTACTTTCCGTTTGGAAACATTCAAGCAACCTTACTCAGGGCCAAGATAAGACTCTCACCTGTCCTGTGTGTGTGTGTGTGTGTGTGTGCGTGTGTGTGTGTGTGTGTGTGTGTGTGTGTGTGTATGTGTGTGTGTCTGTCTGTCTGTCTGTCTGTGTGTACCCATATATCCCAGGGATATGCACGATCTTGAGAAGAGTATGAAGGAGCGTCGCACTTCATCGACCCCAGTGGAAACCCTTCCGATGCTCACCGATGGTCCACAAGATTCTCCTGGCCATGAAATAAGGACAAGGGTGGTGGTGACACGTGGCGCAGGGCGGGGGTCCAATACATTTGAAGAAATATAGAATGGGAGATAAACAGCATGAAGTGTTTGTGTGTGTCTTCCTCTCAGGTTCGCTCTGGGGCGTGTCCATGTATACATGCGGCTGTCCAGAGGTGTAAGTGTTCTGTGCCTGCACATTGGAGTTCCAAGGAAGGGCGGGACGTAGGACATTGTCCGTAGGGATGGGTCACACATTGGGATTGCATGTGAGGTCAGTAAGATTGAAGCAATGGGGACTTGAGTGAGGGAGGCCAGGGCACAAACCTGAGAGAAAGGCCAGTGCCCAGGTTCATAGCTTTCCTGTGAAAATGAGGAAATTCAAGGAAACGGAGAGGCCAGCACAGGCCAGGGATGTCCAATATTCAGGGATTGGGCATGTCCATGATGGTGCCCCCAGAATCCCGCATGGGGACACCCTCAGTCATGTTGACTGAACCGCCACACAGGGAGGAATTCCCAGGGTTGATTACCCTCTGGTTTTCAGACGTCTACCAATGCAGACTATCTTGTGGACAAGGTCAGGATCTCAGGACCAGCCACACATATTTGAGGGATTGTGAGCAGGTTGTAAGATTGGCGTCCAGGGGAAGGAACCGAGGGACCAGAGGCAGAGTGGGTGGGTAAGACCGATGAAGTTCTGCTTCAGGCAGAGTTGACAGGGACAACATACACACTGCAGAGAAAACAGCCCACTACAGTCTCACGCAACTCCAAAATCACAGCGAACTTTTCTGGTTCCACTTCCTGAAGCTGAGCCTCCCAAACACCGCTTCACTTATTCTCACACACACACACACACACACACACACACACACACACACACACACACAAGACTCCTGAAGGAGTCCTAGTGCTGATGCCCTTGTGTGAACTTTGCTGTTTCTGAAAAGACCTCTGGTTACGAATGGGTGGCCCGGATTGCAAGCCAACAGAGGGGAGGGTCGCGGGGAGGTGGGGCTCTTCAAGGGCACGAACACGCCAACCTCTCCCGTGTGCCCTCTGCCCTCTCATCATCAGCCGTGATGAGTCGGGTGATGCTCTTCCTCTGTGTCCACAGGCTTAAGCCGTGTGTCCAACACGCCATGTGAGACTTGTGAGAAGACTCCCAAGTGCAAACACCAGCAGGCGCTCAGGGAGGTCGCCTCGTCCCAGGCAGCCTGTGTTCCTTTGCCTGAGTGCCAGGACAAAGGCTGCCTCAGCCACATAGGGAACGATGGACTTGTGAGGCCTTAGCATTCTGTGCAGAGGTCCCCGGCAGGCCTGGAGCTTAGAAAGGACTGGGATGAGCCTCACCTGCGAAGACGTGAGTGCTGGGATACTCCTTACACAGCAGATGGCTGCTTGCCAGAGATGTCTGTGCTAGGGATGGGGCAAAAGCTCCACCGTGCGAGCAGTGCAGTCGACAGAGTTCAGCCTTGTCCATCGCAGGCTCTTCTGTATCCCCATGTAACACGGCCCCCAGCACAGCGTGCCTGACACTGACCTCCCGACACTAATATTCCTGTCTCCCAAGCTGCCCAAGCTCCCCAGGATCCCCACTGCACAGCTCTGCAGTACAAGAGCCTTCTCTGCAGTGGCTCTATTCCAGAGAAGGCGTGGGCAGTCCCAATGCATGGAGGCCTCTTGCCCCTATCATATGCAGACAACACGGTCAGCGGGGTGTCAGCACGCTGTGGAGTTGAGGATCTGTGCGACCAAGCCTTACCTCTTCCAGGGCAGAGGCTGTCGCACTCTCTAGAAGGGAAGGCAGGCCTTTCTCTCGCTGCTGTCTGCACACTGGCTGGAGAGGCACGTCTTCTCAGCTGCTTGATGGGTAAATGTCAGGGTACCCTGGAAAAGCTCCCAGTGCTGACCCGAGTCTTTGGGTGTGAACATCCAAAGAAAGTATGGCCAGTGATTGTGCAGTGGGAATACGGCCTCAGTGGTCATGAGGCTGGGCCCTTTGGGGCATCTTCCTGCACAAGCAGGCCGTTACTTGATAGGTCTTGCCGAGCAGGAACACTTTAGGGGACAGGTGAACACAGGGTCCCCCACATGTTAATATCTCCAGCCAATACCTCCTTAGGGGCCAGGGTGACGTTTCCGCCCGGCCTGTCCCAAAGACAAGGTACGGACAAGGTGTGGGTGTGGAATGCACTCACGGCACCCAGAGCCAAACCCTCGAGTGTGGACACTTGAGGTCCGTGGGCAGAGGCCTCGGTGCTCTGTGTCCGAGGGATTACAGCCCTCATGCTGCACACCCGGCATCCCCGGGTGTCCTCCCGTATCCGCAGCTCTCCCCGGGGAGCCCTAGGGTCCAGGAGCTGCTAAACCCCCTGCACAACTGTATCTGCTGCCCAGCGGCCTCTTCCACCCCAACATCAGCGTGTGTGGGCTCCAGAGTGCTGTCCCTCGAGAGAGGACACCCTCAGCAATTCAGGAGCCTTCTGACTTCCATGTCTCTGAACCACACGTGTCTCATTGGCCTGTCGGGATCGTCACGTTGTTCTCTGTTCACAGGAAATGTCTCGCATTGCCTGTGCTCCTCTGTCTCCCTGAGTGAGCCCTGGCGTGTTTGTGTCTTTTCCTGGCTTTGCCTGTGCCGACACCTCTCTGGTGATGCCTCCTTGCCTGGCCTAAGTGGGCACAGCTGTACCCGTGTAACCGCCTTCGTCTCTGCACACCTGTGTGTTGGGTCAGCTGTGGCTCTGGTGGCCTGTCTTGTCTTTGGTGTATGCTTCTGCGCTTGAGTGTGCTTCCCTCTGCATTCAACCCCTTTCTTCCACTGACAGATCCAGTTGCTGTCCTGCTGTCAGGTGGAGGGGCTTCTGCGTGTTCTGTTCTATGTTCCAGGAGCCAGAAATCCTTCCGTGCCTGTAGGACCTTCGTCAGAGGATTGGCCATGCACTCACTGCCAGCCAGTTAATGTCCCCAAATGCAGCTGGCTTGCTGTGAGCATTCCGTCACACCTCTATTTTCTGTCCTTCTGTTTTCAAACCCTTTGCGCCCGAGGGGCTCAAACGTCACTGGCCTGCACATTGCAGATGCAGGCGTAAATTGTGAAAAGCGGACCGGCAACGTTTTCCCACTTACTCTTTTGCCACGTGGCATGTTCCTGGCTGGGAGAGACTTCCCCCTGCCAGTGTGTGTCTCGTTTCCCTGTGCCTCCTGTGTGTTCTGGTCCCTAATTTGTCCATTACGTCCTACCTGGGAGTCTGATCCATGTTTGCAGGAACGAGGCTGACACCTTTGACTGCTGGGTTCTGAGCTCAGCTTAGTCCACCAGGACTAGTGCGTGCCTGAGGGACACAACGGGCAGTGACGGATGTGCCCGTATCCTTCACGTGCAAGCGCTCCGTCCAGCCACCTTCACCGGGACATTTCTCAGCGACCCCTCTTTGTGTGTGGTGAGAGCACTTGCCTCTGAGAAATCTGACGAGGCGGTGAAGCATTGCTTACGGCTGCCCTGTGCAAGTTAGATCTCCAGAACTCATGCACATGGCATGACTGCATCTTCACACCCGAGCCCCGACACCTCCTCATCGCACCCTCCCCTGATTAGCACCACTCTACTCTCTGGTGGACTGCATGCCTTTAACTCCTTTAGTCTCCTCAGGAATCCATCAGGCAGGGCTCACCACCACTGTGCTTCTGTCAGGGGCTGGCTTCTTTCAGTGAGCCCAGTGCTTTCTGCACTGATGCTCAATGCACCCGCAGAAGGGTGAGCCACACTAAGCCCGGCGGCAAACCCTTTGGCCCTACGTTTCCCACACGTGTGCCTGGTGGCAGAGGTGCACAAGGAGCCCGCCTGCATGCGTCTCCCAGGTCCTCCACAGGGTACAAAGTACCGCCTCAGGAGGCTGATCCGCATCACATGGGCATAGCTCTGCTTGCACGTGTTAGCCTTTCGTATCATACAGGCAGCCCAGACTTAGAAATCCTGCTACCTGCTTACAACTATCCAGCCCTCGTGCTTCTGCAGACCCTCTGTGTCTGTACAGACATTTGAGTCACGGTCTCGTGACCTTCCAATACAGCTTGATGGTCTGTCCTTAGCTTACAGCCTGGGATGCGGTTCTCACTCATTGTCCTCCCCTCGGGTGCGAGTTTCCTCCATCACTGTGGTGGAAGGTAACCTTTATCACCATACGTTGGCTTGAAATTACTGGGCGGATCACCTGTCTGCGTCCGGGGATCCGAAGGAGACCTTGGCTCTTTTGCTCACGGTCCACCCTTTCTCTGTGATGAGTCGCTTTGGATGAGAAGCTTGCCAGAGGCGAGGGGGCCTCAGAGTTGAGCACATTTCCTGGGCATCTGTGAGAACTTCGTTGGTTCCACTCGGAAAGCATTGACATTCATGGATGTGCAGCCTCTGCTTTTGCTTGAATTTGCCGAGCTTTGGGACGTGATTTCTTCCCGCATGTGCTGTGCCTAAATCTCTGCTGTGTCTTTCCGGCAGTCCCGTTTGCTGTCTCCTGCTGGTAAGTACAGGACTTCCAGCAGCCCTGTGGGGAACGGGTCCTTGTTTTCTTCCCTGCGGTGCCCTCTTCCTCACCCCGAATGACCTCACTGCAGCTTCCTCCTAGTTCAGCGATCGTTTCAGACTGCCCTTAAGGTCCAGGTGGGAGCGGTGCCTTTTGTGCTGAGGGCTGACCACTGTAGAGCATTCGTCTCTGTGCAAATTGCACAGGTGAATTTCACCAGGTGAAAGAGAGTGCACACTGCAGTTGCCCTGTCTTCAGAGTCAGCCCACCTGTCTCCGCCTCGGCTGCCCCTGCTCTCCTTCCTCCTACCCTCTCCTTGCCTCCCCCTCCCTTGTCTTCTTCCTGTCCCTCCCTCCCACTTTCCTTCCAGCTCTCTTTGTCTTCGTCTCCCTCCTCTCCATCACTAATGCCTCCCCCTGTCTCCGCCTGTCTTCCTTGTAATAGGTGCCCCTCTGTCTCTTCTTGTCTTGCTCCTCCTCCCTGTCTCTCCCGCCAATCTCCCCGGACTCTCCCTCTCCAGGCCGGTCTTCCCCTCCACTCGTCCTTCCTTCATCTGCTCTGCTAGCACGTGTCTCTCTCTCTCCCTCTATAGCTCTGTCTCTCTGTGTGTCTCTTTTTCACTGTCTCTCTCAGTGGACCTTCTGTGTCTGGGTGCATGCTTCTTCAGAATTCTTGTTGGTGCCTGGGAAATGGGAAGGGAACTCGTCTGCTTTCGTGTGTCCTCGTGAAAGCAGGCACAGGGCTTTCTCAGAGACAGACACAGACAAGTCTGCAATTCTCGGTGAAGGGCCCCTACGTGCCCTGCGTGGTTGGAGTCGTCCTCCTTTTAGTGGAAGGTTAGATTTCAGGACCGGAGCAAGCTGCTAAATCCTACTACCCCATCTCCCTGGCGCTCTGTACGGAGATCAGTAGGGCACCAGTGGCAGATGGTGCTCTGGGGGTTGTTCTTTGATCTGCATTGCAGTGCAGTGAGTCTACTGAGCTGTGTTCTTGCAAGGACATGGCGGTGGGGTGGGTCTAGGGTGGGTGTCACTGGTTCTGGGTGGGCACCCACCTTACCGCCGCCCTCAGCCTGACGGCCAAGGAGGAGATACCGTGCGGACGGCCATGTGGCCCCGGTAGGCGTGACACTAAGGACTTCTCCAGGCTTTGCCCCAGCTTCATGAAGAAGGGGCAAGGCACGGAGCAGGGAGTGGCTCACGGCGTGGACGATCCTGTGCTGAATGCTCTGGTGCCCGTAGTGAGGCCTCTGGGGAAAGGGTGTACAAGCGACCACAGACTGCGCGATACCGGGGACCTCGCAAGTGAAGGCTGGAAGGTGACAGCGCTGAAGAGGACATGCGGCAAACGGGGGCCACGCTGGCACCTTGGCACTCGCTCCAGAGCCTGGACCGGCCATTGGCGCGGGCTTGCTGGCGGCCAGCACCCTGTCTTGCTGTCTTGCAACTGATTGCTCCCCGAACCTGGCCAGCTGGCCTGACCTGCCCTGGAACCACTTCGCCCCCAGGCCGCATGCGCACACTCTTCACTGCCTCTGTCTCGGCCCCTCCTCCACAGCAGCCACAGCCAATGCGGAGTCCTCAAATCCCAGAGCCTGTGCGCCTGCGCTCAACTTTGGCGGGCTGCGGCGGGAGGCTTCAGGGAGCTAATGGTCTTGCGGCCAAGGCTCCCCCCACCTGCTGCCGTTTCCTGTCCTTGTCCTGAGGCTGCCCTAGCTACACTGGGGCCGGGGCCGAGCGTCATGGCCAGCGTGTCGCGGTCCGGACAAAGCGGAGATTCCCGCCGACCCTGGGCCCTGATCGTCCCGGATGCGAAAGGTGGAGAGTCCCGGCCCCGCGGGAATGCAGGGGCGCTGGAGGGCGTGGGCTGGCCGCAGTCCCCAGGTTCAGGGGCGGCAAGCGCCCATCCTGTGCAGGAAACCCAGGCCGGGTGTGAGATACAGGTGGCAAGCCCAGCGGAGGAATTGGTGCTGATATTGGATGACGGAATGGTGGCGGCTGAGGTGGTGATCGGGGAGGAGGAAGAGGACGGCGAGGCGACCAAGGATGAGGTGGCTGGAGAGGAGAATTCTGAGGAAGCCAAGCCAGAAGCAGAGGACATGCACGAGGAGGAGGAGGAGGTGGAAGTTGAGAGACAGCAGCAGGAGGAGTTTCAGGAGCAAGAGGAGAAGCGCGAGGCAGATGCAGAGGCGGAGGAGGGGCCCCAGCTCTCACAGCCGCTGCAGCAGCAAGAGCCAGCGCTGCGTCCTGCCTCAGCCCAGGACCCGCTGGCAGCACTGGAGCGTCTTCAGCTGGAGATCAGCGCTGGGAATGCCCAGGATTCCAGGGCCTTATGGCGGCTGAAGCGCAGGATTCTTCGGAGGCAGATTTCTTACCTGGATCACAGAAGGGCCATCATCAAGCACATCCCTGGCTTCTGGGCCCAGGCGGTATCCTTCCTTGTGCTGGTGGGTGATGGCGGGGGCTGTTGTGCAGGAGGGCTGGGCACTGAGAGCAGGGTGCCTCAGGGCGATGGCCCCCAGAGAGGAGAGCTGGGGAATGGTCCCTGGCCCTGGGTTGGTGTGGTCTGGGATCCAGTGTAAGGCCTTGGACAGGGGCGGTTGTTGGGGATGGGGGGACTTGGTGACTGGGTCTGTTTCCTCTAGGTCTCCGCCAACGTTGGCCTGCAGGCTGGTCTCAAATATTACTTGCAGACACGAGCCATGTGTCCCCATGCTACCAGAGCTAGGGTAGCACAAAGCAGCCTTCACTCAGAGCAGATAAGGCAAGGAAACATTTCGCTGCAAAATGGGAGAGTTACGCAGGCCGCACACCCACCTTCACATTCACAGGCTGTGCACGTTTCCTAGCAGTTCCTTCAAAAGAGAGCATTTCAGACACACACTCATGACCTTTAGTGGAACCACGCCACGCCCCTTTGCCAGACAGTAGGACGACTGAGACCCACTCCGAATGGGGTACAAGCTGCCTCCCCAGACCCTGACACACACACACACACACACACACACACACACACACACACACACACAGAGGATTCTCTCCTGGTATCTCCACCCCTGCTTCCCTCTCTGTCCTCAGGCTCCGGCTCGGTCCCACCCATGTCTTTCTCTCCGGACTGGCTGTGTCACTGTGTCTAATCCTTTTCCCTCCTCGGCCCTCCTCGTCCGTGCTTCTCGATCTCTTTCTCCCTCCCACACCCTCTGCTTGCAGCGTAAGTGTGCAGTCGGGTTCCTGTAAGCCATGTTATTCCATCTGGACTCAGGAGGCTGGTGACAACATAGGTCTTCACGGGAATATGCCAAGAAACCCAGCCGTGAGGAGGGGTCAGAGCACATGCCGACATCACAAGCTATGATGGGCTGCTGGCAGCCCACACAGGTCAGATATAGGAAGGAACTGTGAGGCGTGCAGGCAGTGGAGTCTCTCCCTGCTGTGTGCAGACAGCGTGGCAGGTACAGGAAGCCAACGGACTGCCCAGTGTGGATGGGGTCTGATGCATCTGCAGAGGCTGAGGAGTGTGGGGACTAGTGTTTCCTGGTCTTTCTGCACATGCCGTGATCTAGTCCCTTGCTCTTAGCCTGGGAGGGTTGGAGGGGGGCTGTGTCTGTTTCCACAGCATCTGAAGGCACAGCTCCTTGACACAGCACAGATTCTGAATCACCCCCAGTTGTCGGCCATGATCGGTGCCCAGGACAAAGACGTGCTCAGCTACGTGGTCGACTTGGAGGTGAGACCGGGGAGGCTGTGGCTGGGGGCCATCCCGTCGGGTGTGGGATTTGGGCAGGAGAAGGTGAGGCAAAGGTGCTCACCCTCACAGCCAGGCAAGTAGCTCAGGACCCCGAGGGAGGACACTTGCCCCCTCCTGTCCCATTGCTCACGGCAGGTGGAAGAAGTGGGCCATCCCAAGTACCGCTGCAGAGTGATGTTTTTCTTTGGGGCCAACCCGTACTTCCGGAACCCAGTGATCATTAAGGAGTATCAGCTGAGCTTTGCTGGTAGGGTGTGGGTCCCATGATGGTGCGGGGCAGGGGGATGAGGAGCATGAATCAGGGACAGGAGGGAGGGAGAGGGGGAGGGGCAGGTGGGTGGGGAGGAGGCCATCAGCTTGCTCCTCAAATCCTCTCTTCCTGCAGGCTACGGGATATCGCGTTCCACTCCAGTCCAGTGGTTCTGGGATTATGAACGTGGAGCTCCCAGTCGCAGGCATGACCCCACCAGCCTTAACTTGTTCAACTGGCTGTGTGAGCACAGCTGCCCAGGGGCGAACAGGATTGCCGAGGTGGGGCCCCTGAGGCCTTCGTCAGCAGTGGGGATGTGGGTGGCCCCCGGCCAGAGAGGAGAGTGGGCTATGCCCAATGTGGCGCCGGCCTGTGTCCTCTTCCAGATCATCATCGAGGACCTGTGGCCCAATCCCCTGCAGTACTACCTGAGGGAGGAAGGGACCAGCAGACAGTGATCTGACGTGCTCACGTGTCGGTGAGGACCCCAGTATGCGGTGTGTTGACCTGCGTGTTGTATGGGCAAGGGAACGTGGGCCACACATTGGCTTGGAAATGGAAGGTCCGCCAAGACAGGGACACAGGTAGCATGGGGAGAGGGTGGGAGGATGACAGGGGACCTGCAGAGACTCAGCTGCAAACACACAGAGGGTCGAAGCCTGCAAACCAAATGCAGTTGTGCTGTGGGCTGGGGCTTTGGAGAGCAACTGGGGAGGAGCAGTGCTTCACCACAAATGCTCCCCGTGGATGTCCGCCCTGTCCCGGGCTTCCCCCTGCTCCTTCAGTCTGGATTTGCCTGCCAGTCTTTGGGTCAGGAGCTGCCGTGTCCCCAGGCGCCACTGTGGTGAGAATCTCGCACTTCCTTCCATGTGCCCCACCACGCCATGTCCTCCCGCAACCCGACAGCCATTCTTAGAACTGGTCCAAGGCCATTGGGGGCTGGAAATGAATCCCTGGGTGAGAAAGCAAGGGGGATCGCAAAAGGGCGAGGCACAAGAGTGACACCATCTGGGATGTATCTGCAAATATCCCGTATCATTCTTGGTGTCTGTTGCGTGGGGGTGCGTGTGTGCGCGTGTACGCAAATGTGTCTGCGTGTGCCCACATGCGTCAGGGGCTCTGCATCTGTGTGGGCGTGAATGGCGCAGAGCTTCTATCTTTGCCCATGCAGAAACAAAGGAGGACGCTACCAGTGCTGGAAGAGATGGGTGGATGAGTCTCCTGTCTTCTACGTGCCCCGGAGAGAATTGAGGAAGAGATAACGTGTGGCAGCCTTGAAGAGTTTCCACGATGTTTATGTGGACACATACAGGAAGCTAAAAACCCTTCTGTTTTTGTGTATGTGTTTGTGTGTGTTTATGGGGGACGCAAGGAGGCTCGACGAGAACGGGACCTGAGTGTGACTGTCCTAGCCGCTGCCCGGGTGATTCTGTGTGTGCAGGAGAGGTGCAGTACTGGGGTGGGGCCGGTGTTGCCATGTGCACAGAGGCCTGCCTTCTTGGGCAGGAAGAGCCTGGAAGGAGGAGGAGGAAGAGACAGACCTGTTATTTGGAGATTTATTGTATAGGCCAGAGCCGAAAGGCAGGGAAGGGGATTGCACAGTGGGACCAAATTGGTCCATTGGGTCGTGGTACAGTGTGGCCAGGACTCGGGGGGGTTTCATCCAGGACCCTTGCTCCCAGAGGGGTGTTGTGTCCTTGGTGAGATAGAATCCAGTCAGCGAAGCCTCCAGTCAGGATCAGAGCTAAGACCACATGTCCCCGGACAACTCAGGAGCAGGCAGCCTTCTCATAGTCGATGGCAGTATACCTTGCTGCTGCCTCCCACACCCGGGGCTCCTTTGACCCCGAGCCCTGTCCTCAGACAGTGGCTCAGGATGGGAGATGTGTGAGGGGGAGGGGCAGGTGTGGGTTGTGGGCAGCAGCGAGGCTTATGAGTGGGAATGCATGGAGAGAGTACGCACGAGGGCAGAGATCCAGCGTGAGTTCGTGCGAGTGTGTGTGGGCGTCTGTGGCAAACTGGGCCTGAGATCCGTGGTGGTGCCGGCAGTGTGAGCGTGCATATGTTCGTGCGATTGCGTAGCCGTGTGTCTCTGTGTGTGCAGGAGTGGGTGGTTAGGCCACTGGAGAGACAAGGAGAGACACAGCGGTCTGTGTGAATGAGGTGCTTATGTGGGACGGTCAGGTGCCAGAATACAAGAGTGCAGTCCCTTCCCTCCTGAGTCCTGATGGTAATCGCTGGGATGGGTGCAATCGTTGCTGTGCCAGGGGGCTCAAGTCAGGATGCAAAAGGGAGATTGGTGCAAGGTCAAGAGGGGGGCCGAGGGGAGGACAGCCTGTGTCCAGTGGCCAGTGGACCACTAGTGAGTAAGTGTGCTTGTGTGTGTGTTAGTGTGTGTCTATGTGGGAGTGAGTGTGTGTGTGTGTGTGTGTGTGTGTGTGTGTGTGTGTGTGTGTGTGAGTGGCTCTGGTGGGCCGACAGTAGCAAATACGTAGGGGCTACATGGTGTGCCCAGGCTTTGTGCACAGGGTAGCTAGGGAACCCAACCTGTCAGGCTACGTGGTGTGCAGAGGGCGTAGGTATTTCCCTGGAGGGAGCAGTCTAGCAAAAATCTCTGCTCTTGGCAGACGAGCCATGTTTTGTCGCCAGTCAGCTCTTCCTTGGGGCTCTCCTCTCTGCTTCCTGTGCACCAGGCCCAGGGAAAGGGAGGAGCTGGGACCCTAGACCTCAGGTGACTTGAGTCCCCCAGGGGTGCCATAGCAGGGTGGTGTGCGTGATCCATGTGTGGATGGGCAGGTGAGCAGCCTGCCAGCTGCTCTCTGAGGGGACAGTTCCTTGCCAGCAACAGCTCTCCCCGCAGCACAAGATCACCACTGTCGCTGCAGCTGGGTTGGGGACATGTCAAGGTGTGTCCCAGAACTGTGTTCCCCTTGCATGTAAGTGGTGCCAGAATGCGCCTCTCAGTCCCTGTGCGGGTGACCCTGATTAGCCTCAGGCTTTGTCGACTCCTGGCCTCATGTAAATGGGGAACTGGGTTCCTTTCTCAGTGTCTCAGCGGTTGCATGTCGACAGAGGATGCTGTGGACATTGTGGTCAGGATTCTGACCGGGCTCCCCCCGCCCTGCCCCAAACCACAGTGGGCAGCACATGGCCCACTGTGTGTGCGCTTTGGGGAGGCTAAAGCCGTACAGCCCCTCCAGTATTCTTCTCAGGTGGTGGACGGTCAAAGGGGCCTAGGGAGGAACACTGGTCCCAGTCTGCTGCCGGCTGTGCCCACAGGTGTGTGTGCCCAGCTCCTTGACGCTGAAGCTGCAAGGCTTCCGCACTGCCCCCAAAGCCCCATCCCTAGAATTTGCGTGTGGGCCAGATGGAAGTGAAGTCCCAGTGACCCTGCGGGATCACAGCGGGTGGTCTCGTCTGTGCCTGGCCACCCACCTACCTGCCTTCCCCGCAGCCCGTGGCCCCCATACAGGGCTTTCGGTAAACACACGGCCACCGTCCAGCATGAGAGGAAAGGCTTGACGGTGTCCCAGTACCGCTGGTCATGTGTTGGCTGCTGCCAGCTGACAGCATGGAGACCCCATGGCCCAGTGGAGGATGTCCGACCTGTCCTACAAGGAACTGGGGACGACTGTACGGATGCATCAGGTCCCATGCAGTAACCTAGGCCTGACCTTATCCGCCTAGGGGGTGATCGAAGCGCCTTGGGGTCCCAGGCCTGGCATACGTGTCGGTGAGCTTCCTCCTGGATGGCGCTGCCGACACAAGGCTGGCTGGTCAGGGGTCGCGTGGGAGGCCCGTTGGGTCCCGGCCTCTAGGTCCGATACTGCTGTAGGTGTTGTTGAAAAGACAGAGCACGATATGACCATCCCTTGGGTGTCGCTGCACCGGGGATCCCGTCGCTGCTCCCAGGTTCCCACTACCGAGTCTCCCCGGGAGGCCTGGGAGGTTGCCAGGCTCCTTTTGCAGGGACACAAAGGCCTGTGAGAGCCCATCCGCAGGGTCCGGTGCTCATTGCGGATGACTTGGGGGCAGTGCGAGATCTATTGCTCCCGTCCTTAGAGGAGATTGTGGTAGTCTTAAGGGACAAAGATGTGCCTGGAGAATAGAAGGATGTCCAGAGGAAGCATTGGAGGAGGAAGAGGACGAGGAGGAGTAGGAGGATGAGGAGGAGTTGGAGGAAGAGGATTGGGAGGAGTTAGAGCTGGAAGAGAAGGGTGAATGATTGGGTGCAGGAGAGGGAACAAGTGGAGGAGGAGGATGTCCAGGATGAGGAGGAGCACGAGCCAAAGGAGCAGGAGCAGCTGGGGGAGGATGTTGAGGAGGACGAGAGCAGAGGGAAGAGGGTGGGGAGAAAAGATAGAGCCAGGGTTCCAGAGCATGAGTAGAAGTGTAGGAGCAGAAGGAGGAAGAGCCCGAGGAGGAAGAGGTGGAGGGAGAGGAGGAGCAGGAGGAGTTGGAGGAAGAGGATTGGGTGGGGTTAGAAGAAGAGGAGGAGGAGAAGGAGCAGTGAATGACTGGGTGCAGGAGAAGGACAAATGGAAGAGGATGATGTCCAGCACCAGGAAGAGGAGGATTACGGGCCAGAGGAGCAGGAGCAGCTGGAGGACGGAGTCGACTAGGACGAGAGCAGAGGGAAGAAGAGGTGAAAGGTCAGAGGTAGGGCAGGAAGGGCAGTAGCAGGAGAGGACCTGGAGAAGGAGGAAGAGTCCTAGGAGGAAGAGTTGGAGGAGGAGGAGGAAGAGGTGAAGGACGAGGAGGATCAGATGGAGGAAGAGGACTGGGAGGAGTTACAGGAGGAGGAAGACGAGTGAATGATCGGGTGCAGGCGAGGGAAGAAGTGGAGGAGGAGGAAGTCCAGGACGAGCAAGAGGAGGAGCACGAGTCGAAGAGCAGTAGTAGCTGGGGAGGAAATTGAGGAGGACGTGAGCAGAGGGAAGAAGAGGAGGAGGAGGAAAGGTAGAGCCAGGGCTGGAAGAGCAGTAGCTGCAGAGGGGGAGCAGAAGGATGAAGAGGCCCGAGGCTAAGACTTCCAATACTGTGTTGAATAACAGTGGAGGCGGTGGACATTCCTGTCTCGTTCGTGACTTGAGCTGAGAGCTTTTGCTCCTTGAGATGATATTCACGTTGGGTCGTTCATACATGGCTTTATGATCTCGATGTGTGCTCCTTCTATCCCTACTTTCTTGAGGGGTTTTACCAGGAAAGGATGCTGTATTTTGTCCATCACGCTGTCTGCATCGATTGAGAGGATCCTGTGGTTCTCGTCCTTTCTTTTATTGATGTGAGGAATCACGTTAATTGTTTTGCAGATGTTGAACCAGCCCTGCGTCCCAGGTACAAATCCCACTGGGTCGTGGTGAATAACATTTTCATGTATTGTTGGATCCGAGTGTCTAATACCTTGTTGAGGAGTTTTGCATCCATGTGCATCAGGGAAATTGGCCTACAGTTCTCCTTTTCAGTGGGGTCTCTTTCCGGTTTTGGAATCAAGGTAACGCTGGCTTCATAGAAAGAGTTTGGAAGTTTTCCTTCCATTTCTATTGTGAGAACAGCTTCAAGAGAATAAGTGTTAACTCTTCCTTAAATGTTTGCTGGCACTCCCCTGGAAAGCCATCTGGCCCTGCAGTCTTCTTCCTCCGGCAGGTTTTTGATTACTAATTTGATTTCTTTACTGGCGATGGGTCTGTTCAAATTTTCCTTTTCTTCCTCTTTCAGCTTTGGTAGTGTATACATTTCTAGGAATTTGTCCATTTCTTCCAGATTGCCCATTGTATTGGCAAATAATTGCTCCTAATATTCTCTTCTTATTGTTTGCCTTTCTGCTGTGTTGGTTGTGATGTCTCCTCTTTCATTCTTGCGTTTCTTTATTTGGGCCCTTTCCTTTTTCTTTTTCATCAAACTGATGACTGGCTTATCAATTTTGGTAATTCCTTCAAAGAAGCAGCTTCTGGGCTCATTGATCTGTTCTCCTATTTTGGTTTGTTTCTTTGTTTGTTTGTTTGAGGTTGTTTTTGTTTTTGTTTTGTTTGATTTTTGGTTTCAATGGCATTAATTTCCGTTAATCATTGTTATTTTCTGTCTCCTGAATGTTTTGGGTTTCGTATGGTGTTCTTTTTACAGCCTCTTAAGGCGTAAGGTGAGGTTGTGTCTCTGAGATCTTTCTTTCTTCTTTAGCAAGACCTGACTTGCTAGATAGGTCCTCTTATAACCGACCCTGGTGCGTCCCAGAGGTTTTGGGTTGTGGTGTTATCACTGACTTCCATATACATTTTCATTGACTTCCGTATACTTTTTATATTCTCTTTCAACCCTTGCTTAGCCCATTCAATCTTTAGTAGGATGTTCTTCAGTCTCCCAGTATTTGTTACCTTTCCAAATTGTTTCTTGTAGTTGATTTCGAGTCTCTTAGTGTTGTGGTCTGAAAATATGCACGGTGTGACCTCGATCTCTTTGAACTTCCTTAGGGATGACTGTTTTCCCCAGCATATGATCTATAGAGGAGAATATTCCGTGAGCACCGGAGAAGAATGTATATTCTGCTGCTTTATTATGAAATGTTCTGAACATATCTGTGAAGCCCATCTTGTCCAGTGTGTCATTCAAAGCCCCCGTTTGCTTGTTGATTTTTCGTTTACATGATCTGTCTATTGCAGTGAGTGAGTGCATAGAAGTCTCCTCCTATGATGGCATTACTAAGAATGAGGTTCCTTATGTTTGCGTTTAATTGGTTTGTATATTTGGTTGCTCTCAAATACGCCACATAAATGTATCCATTTGCTAGGTCTTCTTGGTGGATAGACCCCTGAATTATGACATCATGCCCTTGTGTACCACTTGACACAGTCTTAAATTAAAGTCTAGATTGTCTGATAGAAGTATGGCTACTTTGGCTTTGTTTTGTTGACGGGTAGCATGACAGATGATTCTCCATCCCCTTCTTTTCACTCTGAAGTTGTTTTCACATCTAAAGTGGGTCTCTGGTAAACAGCATATCGATGGAACTTGTTTTCTCATCCATTCTGTTCCCCTATGTTTTTTGATTGGAGCATTCAGTCCACTGACGTTTAAAGTAGTACTGAAAGACACGATTTTATGGCCATTATCTTGTTTGAAGAGTTGGAGGAAAACATATCTATATATCTTTATATCTGTATCTACGTCTCCATCTCCATCTATATGTATATGTGTATGTGTATGTATATGTGTATGTGTATGTGTATGTATGTATATGTATATGTATTGTATTAACTGTATCTATATATCTATATCTATATCGATATGTATATGTCTATATACATCTATATATATAATTCTATATCTATTTGTATATATAAATATAATTATAAAGATAGATAGATAGATAGATAGATAGTTAGATAGATAGATAGATAGATATCAATTTCCCTCTGAGTGTCCCCCCTTAAAATTGCATGCAGGTGTGATTTAGCGGTCACAAACTCCTTTAAATTTTGTGTATCTGGGAACCTTTTTCCTCTGTTTCTATTTTGAATGATGGCCTTGCTGCATAAAGAATTCTTCACTGTGGATGTTTCTAATTCAGCACTTTGAACGTATCCTACCACTCCTTTCAGGCCTGCCAAGTTTCTCTGGATAGGTCTGCTGCAAACCTGATCTGTCTTCTCTTGTAGTTTAGGGACTTGTTTCCCTTGCTGCCTTGATGATTCTCTTTGCCTGAGTACTTTGTGAGTTTGAATATGATATGCCTTGCTGAGGGTCAGTTTTTGTTGAATCTGATGGGGTCCTCGGTGCTTCCTGGATTTTGATGGTGTGTCTTTCCCCAGGTTAGCAAAATTTCCCACTATGATTTGCTCACATAACCTTTCTACCCCTTTTTCTCTCTCTTCCTCTTCGGGACCCCTATGATTCTGATGTTGTTTTTCGTTCTGCATGAGTCACTGATTTCTCCAATTCTTCAATTGTGCTCTTTTCCTTAATCTCCCTCGATTTTGCTGCTTCCATAGTCTCCATAAGTTGGTCCTCTGAATCGCTGATTCTCTGTTCTGTCTCATCCATCCTTGACACCGCTGCATCCATCCGTCATTGCAGCTCAGTTATATCATTTTTAATTTCATTCTGGCCAGTTTTTACTGCATTTTTTCTCTGCACAAAGGGACTCTAATCTACATTGGACTGCAGCTAGTATTCTCATAATCGTGCTTCTAAATGCTGCTTCAGACATCTTGCTTGTGTCTGTGTTGGTTGAATCCCTGGCTCTCGTTTCTTCAGGCTCTTTCTTTCTGGGTGAATTCCTTCCCTTTGTCATTTTGAATGGAGAAAAGGAACTCATGAGGTAGAAAATTCAATGAAATATTCAAATTATAAAATGTTAAAAGTAAAAACTTAAAAACACACATGTGAATAATGGAATGAATGATGCTAGATTCTAGGCATGTTTCACCTGGGTGTTGAAAGTGGTTTTGACACAGGAGAGAAAAAAACGTGGGAGTGGAGAAAAATTTAGAAAATACTAATAAAAAATATTAAAAAGGGAAATGTTGTGAGAATTTGAAAAACCAATACACTGAAGTAGACTAAAAGGAGAAGATGGGAGTAAAATAGAATCTGTGAATATAGACACAAAAGGAAAGAATCATGTAGAAGAGTATTAAAGAAAGTTAGTAAAATTTCCACCTGCCCAGTCTCCTTCGCCTCTCCGCGCACAAAAGCACCTCCCTTCCCATGCCTCCTCGCTCTCCAAGTTCACTTCTGCATGCCACGTACCTGCTGAATTCGGTGGTTCAGGATATGCAGATTGCTGTGCTAATCCTCCAGTCAGTTTCCTGGGTGGGTAGGATGGTTTAGTGTTGGTCTGGCTGTATCTCATGCACGCGAGACACTTAAGAAGCTTCCATGCTGTCTGCCATCCGGGCTCCTCCCCAAAGAGGTGAGATCTGTAGCACCAGTTCTCCGATATGAGACATCCCACAGGAAAGTTGTGGTCGGTGACAAAGCGGAAAAGGGCATGTACCAAACAGGGAGGTCACCCTGGAGGGGGAGGCAGAGAACCTGCTCCAGACCTGGGAGGGGAGGCAGGGGCTCAAATGCTGGAGCCACGCCCACTGCCCTCCAGCTGATTGTTCCTGAACAGCAGCCAACTGTCTGGGTCTGGCCTGGAGCGCCTTCACCCCAAGGACCCATGGTCAAAAAGTTCACTGCCTCTGCCTCTGCCTCTCCCCCACCTCCACCGCAGCCACAGCCACAGCCACAGCCACAGCCACAGCCACTTCAGTGTCCGAAGGGCCACGGGGCCGTGGGCGTGCTTCCCAAATGCTGGTGGGCTCCAGAAGGAGGCAGCAGGCATTTAAAAACCTTGGGCCTTGACACTCCACCTGCTGGGCCTAGTCTGGAGCCTCATGCCTCAAGTTCCCACTCCTTCTGCTCTATGGCCCTAGCCTGAGGATGGGCTAGGGCCCCAAAGCAAGGGAGTCCTGTTCCGGAAAACGCTGAGATTGCTGACAATACCGGGCCTCCATTCTGCTGGAAGAGGGCGTTCGAGAGTCCAGGAATCGTGGCAACACCCCTGTCTCAGTCCCAGACAATTTCACTCATTCATACGCACTCACACGCACACGCACGGGCACGGGCACACACACACACACTCCCCCTCTGTGGCTGTCTCTAGTGGTGACTTACTCTCCTTCTTCGGCCTCCTTCCATGTCCCTCTGGCCTCTGTCTGTCTCTGAGTCCCTGTGATCATTTTCTTGAGGGAACGCTTCCTCCCTCCCGCACCTCCATCTCTCTTTCTCTGTCTCTGTGCTGTCCTTGCACAGTATCAGTGCATCTGGGTTTCCGTGAGCTGTGCGTGTCCATATGGACGGAGTAGGCTGCTGATGGCACAGGGCTGCAGGGGAACACACAAAGGAACGCACAAGTACCAGGGGTCAGAGCACATCCAGACCTCCTAAGCCGTGACTGCCTCCAGGCAGCCCACACAAGCTGGGTATACATGTGAACTGAGAAAGGTCAGTCCCTTGGCCCTTGCCCTGTAGGTTGCAGCCAGCTGGGAGGTACTGAAACCCAAGGGACTGCCCAGTGTTGAGAGGGTCTGAAGAAAGGGCAGGAGCCGAGGAGGCAGGGAACCTAGTCATAGCTGGTGTTTCTCCACATGCCATGTTCCGGTGCCATTGGTACTGGAAGGTTGGTATCAGTTGTGGCTCTCTTTCCTTGGCATCTCAATGCAAGCTTCCGTGACCCAATGGAGGTCCTGAATCTGCCCTAGTTTTCAGCCAGGTTGGGCCCCAGGACAAATGCACGTGCTGTGTGAGGGGGGAAAGCAAGTGTGAGTCGTGAGGAGGAGCTAGCCTCGTGAGTGGGATGTGGCAGAGGGCATGAGTGAGTGCACAGGTCCACTAGAGTGTGTCTGTGAATGTATTGTGGCTGGCGCCTGTGAGTACTTTTGCCTGAGACCTAGCGTTTGTGCTGGCAGCGTGCACGTGTCTGTGTCCACGTGCCGCGTGGCCGTGCATCTTTGTGCCTGAGTGAGTGTGTGTAGGCCGTTGGCAAGCGAAGGAAAGAGACTGGGGGCTTTCCTGACTTGGTGAGTAAGGGGGGGCTCCCGTGCCAAAGTGCAGCGAGTGCAATCCCTTCGCGCCTGGGATCGACACGGAGCTAGCTGATCACCTTTCATGACGGGAGGAAAGCCCGGACTTTGCCTGGGTCCGCTCGTCCTGTGTTGCCTTGGCCAGGGGCAAGTTGGGGTTGGGCCACCCATGGCGCAGTGGAGGAGGACCAAAGTTCCCTGCAAGGAAGTGGGCGTTAGTGGAGGGAGGCAGCAGAGAGCATGAGTAAGCCTGGCCCTGCTCCTGGAGCGGCCTAGGGGATCATCGCAAGGCCTTGTGGTCCCAGCCAGGGTATGTGTCTCGGTGAACATCCTCCTGGATGACCCTGCAGAGACAGGCCTGGCTGGTCTAGAGTCCCTTGCGAAGTTGGGGCCCGGCCCCGGGACCCCAATACTGTGGTAGGTGTTGTTCAAACTGAAAGGCATTGCCTGCTTGTCCCAGACAGTCCCTGCACCTGGGACCCAGATTTGTTCCCACGTTCCTGCCACGGGGTCTCCCGGCGATGCGTGGGAGTTTGACAGGCCCCATTTCTCTGGAGGGAGTGAGTTGCATAGGTCAGGTGCACCAGGGTCTGGGCCTGCTTTCCTGTCTTGCCCACCCGCTACGTCCTCTGCTGAGGGCAGCTTGAGGGCTCACCACTGGACCTGTTCCTCTCCCTTTCTGGGTAAGAGTTTGCCTCTCTGTCGGTCACACTGGCCACCCCCTCTCAGCCCCCTACCACCTGTTCAGCCTCCCCCCATCCACCTGCGTTTCTATGCATTGCTGTCACCTGAAGCGGTGGTGTGCTGCCTCATATATCACAGCCACCCTGGAGCATTTCTGTACCCCGTTCGTATCCTGACATAGCCCAGCGAGTCTGGAGGAACCTCTTCTGTGTCACGGAAGCAACATGTTGGCCAGAGGGCCCGGCACACGAATTTGGAAATCCTAGAATCCCCCGCCTGCCTGGCAGCCTCCTGGTCCCATAAAGAGGTAGGGGAACACTGCATTCCACCAAAGGGAAAAGGCAATGCATGAGTGTGGTGCCTGGCCAGGCAATGCATCTCGAGCCTCCAATCCTGCAGTGGCTCTGTGTGGTGTGTGTGTGTGTAGCTTATGCTGTCTGACATAGACCGGCAGGGAGTCCACATCACCACTGCCCTGACAGGGAGGGAGACCACATCATCGCCCTCACTGCACACCGTCTGCAGCTTATTGCTTCCCCAAAGTGGTCATGTGGCTTCATGTAGACCCTGGGGCGTGTCCCTCACTTGGGTCCCAACACTGCATCCCCCAACCCCCCGATACCTCTCGGAGACCCTTGAAATCACGCTGCCTGTGGCACAGGGGGACAGTGTTTTGAGCCAGCGCCCACGCTCATGGCAGCCTGCCGCCTAAGTGAGTGGTAAAGGAAATGGGACCAGGATGAACAGACATACGGCCAACGAAGGCCTGGGGAGGGTCCCTGTGAGAAGATGGCCAAGCATTGTGGGAGGAAGGGGACCGCTGTCTGTGGGACAGACACAAGCTCCAGGAATCCCAGGGCCCACGGTCACGGGTCTTTCCTGTGCACTGCCACACACGGGAGCAATGGGCAGCCCATCATGAGAGGGGGGTGTGTGCTTGCCAGTGTGTCACTTTCCAGGCAACGGGGACAAACGGCAAGAGCGGCGCGCATGATACGCAGCCTCCCCTAGTGTGGCGTCCTCTCCACGTCACACACCTCTGGTCACCGACCTTCCCTAGCCGGTGCACTGCTAGACTGCTGTCATGACATACATGTCTTCTGGGAGCAAGGATGGACGTAGAGAGTATGCAAAGGAGGCTGAGCAGATGGAAAACCGGGGTGCACAGACAGCAGGCGCACAGCTGACATGCGTCTCCCGGACAGCCAAGGTGATCCGCTGAGTGGATTTGTCGGACTAGGGGCACAATGAACAAAGGTGGCGGTGTAAATGGGCAAAGCGGGGAGGTCCCCCTTTACCCGTGTGTGTAGATAGCCGCGTGCCCAGCGCAGCGTGGAATGCAAAGGTCGCTTTCGCATGGCCAGAAGCCAAACAGGGCACCCAGAGCGCACAGAGGGCCGGCTGCAAGCCCCCCGGAGGAGTTGCACTGCACGGGGCCCAGAGCCTTCCTGCCTATGCAACAGACGCGCCCCAGTTTCCGGGTGACCTAGGGGCGGGACCGCCGAAGCCACGCACGCCACCGTCCCTATGATTGGTCCTGAAGGCAGTGAAGCGGCCTGGGCGTGGCTTGGAGCTCCCTCAGCCTCAAAGCCGCAGGCGCACACCTCTCACCACAAAGGCCTCCGAGGCAGCATCGGCATAGCGATAGCCACCGCCGAGGCATCCTGGGTACAGCACCATGCGCATGCGCATGCGCATGCGCCCCCTCGACCTTTGGGCTCTGGGAGGAAGGGGGAGCGAGTTGCCAGCCATTGCCCTCAGGGCTCCACTCACTGGGTCTGGGGAGGGGGGCCGTGCTTTCACCTCCCGCTTCGTCGTCGGTAGGAGCCACAGTTGGTGTCTCGGGCCGGGGCCGCATGTTGCGCGACTCGTGTTTCCGAAACACTGGGGATGCCCGGAGCCCCCATGCCGCCTTCGACCGGGAACGGGGCGGTCGAGAGACGAGGGCCCGTGGGGACACTGGGTCTCCGGCAGGGCCGGAGGTGCCGCAGGCCGAAGGCTCGCAGGCCACAAGCGAACAGCCTGTGCAGGAAGGCCAGGCCCGACCCGAGAGGCAGGTGGGCGGCCCCAGCGAGATATCGGTGCCGCTGGTGCATGACATAGTGGCGGTGGAGGCGCTGTGGGGCCTGGCGGAGGAGGAGGTTGAGGTGGCGGCCGCGGAAGAGGACGCGCCTGGGGCAGAGGGGCATGAGCAGAGGAAGAAGGGGGAGGAGGACGAGGAGCAGGAGCCGGGGAAGGAGAAGGTCCAAGTTCACGAGGAGGAGGACCTGAAGGGCGAGGGGGAGCAGCAGGACCAGAAGAGCAGAAGGAGGAGGAGGAGGAGGAGGAAGAGGGGGAGAGGCAGCAGGAGTAAAAGATTAGAAGGAGGAGGAGCAGCAGAAGCCCAAGCAGAAGGAGGAAGAGCGGAAGGAGGAGGAGTTGGCGGAAATGAAAGGGGAGGAGCAGGAGCAGCAGGGTATAGAAGCGGGCGCGGCGGCGGCCACGGCGCCGGCCGCGGCGGTGGCGGTGGAGGCATTGGCGGCGGCAGTGGCAGGGGAAGGGGACCAGGAGGAGGAGCAGGAGGAGGAAGGGAAGGCGTGCGAGCCATTAAAGGGAGAGCAGAATTGCAAACCGAGGAGGAAGAGGAGCAGGAGAAGGAAGCGCTGGAGGAGCAGCAGCAGGGCGAGGAGGAGGTGGAGGGCAAGGAGGACAAGGAGGAGCGGGTGGAGGAGGAACAGAAGCCGAGTGAGCAGGAAGGCCGATGGGTGGAAGAAGCCCAGGAGCTGCAGGTGAAGCAGGCTAAGAAGGAGCAGGTAGAGTCAGGCCTCCGTCCTTGCCCTTCCCCACTGGAGGCTCTGGAGGCTCTGGAGGCCCTTCAGATAGAGCTACAGCCGGTGAATAAACAAGCCAGCCGGGAGCACGCTCGACTCAAACTCAGGATGTGGCAGAGGCGGCAGCGACATCTGCAGCAGAGAGGTGCCCTTATCCAGGGCATCCGTGGTTTCTGGGCCAAGGCTGTATCCTTCCTGCTGCTGGTGGAGGGTCCACAGGGGGCTGGGCTTGCGCAAGAGGAAGGAAAGGGAGGTGCCATTTAGAGGAACCCAGGACAGGGACTGGAGCTAAGCCACGCTCCAGTGGCCGGGAACGTGCAAACGTGATCCCATCCGGTGGTCCTGGCTCTGCAATGAGTGTGGGAGGAGGGCAGTGCCGGGGTGGGGGAGGCATGTGTGCTTTACGTCGCACCTGGCACGGAAACAGCGCTGGGAGAGTGGGGAGTGGCGGTGGAGGTCCAGGCCAGGTCGGGGAAATGACCGAGGGCTTCTTCCCACACAAAGCCGCGTGGGGGCACGTTTCTGGGTCCCGCTAAGCATCTTGCTGCGGGGAAGGCGATGTGAATGCCCACTGGTCGGCGCGAGACCGGATGTGTGCTGTCTGGCTGTGTGGAAGTAAGCGTCCTCAGTGTCCTCACGAGCACACAAAGCTAGGCGTGGTTGCGGGCGTCTGGGCATGCACAGCCTCCTGTGCGTGTCTAGCAGAGCCCTGCGCGATCCTGAGACCCCGTGGGCCTGGACGCAGCCTGTGGGGAGGGCTTGAGACCCTGGGGGAGGACGCCAGTCCCGGGGGGAGGACGCCTGGATGCTGTCCACACTGGTTCTCTGGTTCGAGCTCTCTCACGCCCAGCACCTGAAGGCTCTTTGACCTGCGGCAGTTTGTGAACCACCCTCAGATGTCAGCCCTGATTAGTAAGCCCGATGAAAGCATGCTTCGCCACATGACCAATTTGAAGGTCGGCCTGGGAGTGGGAGGTGGTGTGGGTGGCTGGCTGTGTGGGGAGGGGAGGTGGTGGGGAGAAGTGATGTGTTCCTTCCTCAGGGGAGGGCGGGTCTCCTGGAACAAGATTTCACATTTCAGCCCCACTGTACCACGGCAGGTGGAGGAACACAAGTTTCCCAGGGAATGCCGGAAGATCCTGCTGTTTTTTGGCAAGAACTCCTACTTCCAGAATGAAGTCGTTACGAAGGAGTATGTCCTAGGCCTTGATGGTAAGTGTCCACTGACTGCATGGGCGGCAGTGGGTGCAGGGTTGAATGTGATTAGTTCTCTGGCGCCTTCTCACATACTCGTCTTCCTGCAGGGTATAGGGCGTCTCATTCCAGTCCCATCCAGTGGTACCCAAGGTACAGACAGGAGGCCTACAGACGCAGGCATGACAACAGCAGCCTCAACTTCTTCAACTGGTTCTCTGACCACAGCTTTGCCGGCTCTAGCAGGATTGCTGAGGTGGGGCCCTGTAACAAGGAAGGGAGGTGATTTTCATGGGTTCCCCCACTGCGTGGGATAGCTACCTGAGGCCTGGCCTGTCTCCCCTACCAGATAATCATAGAGGATCTTTGGCCCAACCCCCTGCCGTATTTCAAGATGAAGGAGGCCCCAGGAGAGAGAACTGAGAGGGAAAGAGGTGAGCAGCCAAGGGTGTGGGCACGGAAATGTGTGTCATGGGGTCCAGGGCACAATTCTCTTCTGCATGGGGGCACCGAGACTCACAGCGGCACAGGAGGTGACCCCAGGTCAAAAGGGCATCAGCCTGAGACAGGGAGTCTTAAGAAGTAACGTGTCAAAGAGGCTTTGCCCCTTTGGGGAGCCTGAAGGTGGGAAGGGGGCTAGACAAAAAGAATGAGCAAAGCGGGACAACCAAAGCTGGCTTATCACATAGCACGGTGACAACTGTCATTCCCGGACCATGAACCCCACCCTCAGGCCTCCTACCACCATCCCACATGTTGTCTGGCTTCTGGATCCCCTTGTCAGCTTTGGCACAGCTTATCACACCCTCCCATCCTACTTTCCGTTTGGAAACATTCAAGCAACCTTACTCAGGGCCAAGATAAGACTCTCACCTGTCCTGTGTGTGTGTGTGTGTGTGTGTGCGTGTGTGTGTGTGTGTGTGTGTGTGTGTGTGTGTATGTGTGTGTGTCTGTCTGTCTGTCTGTCTGTGTGTACCCATATATCCCAGGGATATGCACGATCTTGAGAAGAGTATGAAGGAGCGTCGCACTTCATCGACCCCAGTGGAAACCCTTCCGATGCTCACCGATGGTCCACAAGATTCTCCTGGCCATGAAATAAGGACAAGGGTGGTGGTGACACGTGGCGCAGGGCGGGGGTCCAATACATTTGAAGAAATATAGAATGGGAGATAAACAGCATGAAGTGTTTGTGTGTGTCTTCCTCTCAGGTTCGCTCTGGGGCGTGTCCATGTATACATGCGGCTGTCCAGAGGTGTAAGTGTTCTGTGCCTGCACATTGGAGTTCCAAGGAAGGGCGGGACGTAGGACATTGTCCGTAGGGATGGGTCACACATTGGGATTGCATGTGAGGTCAGTAAGATTGAAGCAATGGGGACTTGAGTGAGGGAGGCCAGGGCACAAACCTGAGAGAAAGGCCAGTGCCCAGGTTCATAGCTTTCCTGTGAAAATGAGGAAATTCAAGGAAACGGAGAGGCCAGCACAGGCCAGGGATGTCCAATATTCAGGGATTGGGCATGTCCATGATGGTGCCCCCAGAATCCCGCATGGGGACACCCTCAGTCATGTTGACTGAACCGCCACACAGGGAGGAATTCCCAGGGTTGATTACCCTCTGGTTTTCAGACGTCTACCAATGCAGACTGTCTTGTGGACAAGGTCAGGATCTCAGGACCAGCCACACATATTTGAGGGATTGTGAGCAGGTTGTAAGATTGGCGTCCAGGGGAAGGAACCGAGGGACCAGAGGCAGAGTGGGTGGGTAAGACCGATGAAGTTCTGCTTCAGGCAGAGTTGACAGGGACAACATACACACTGCAGAGAAAACAGCCCACTACAGTCTCACGCAACTCCAAAATCACAGCGAACTTTTCTGGTTCCACTTCCTGAAGCTGAGCCTCCCAAACACCGCTTCACTTATTCTCACACACACACACACACACACACACACACACACACACACACACACAAGACTCCTGAAGGAGTCCTAGTGCTGATGCCCTTGTGTGAACTTTGCTGTTTCTGAAAAGACCTCTGGTTACGAATGGGTGGCCCGGATTGCAAGCCAACAGAGGGGAGGGTCGCGGGGAGGTGGGGCTCTTCAAGGGCACGAACACGCCAACCTCTCCCGTGTGCCCTCTGCCCTCTCATCATCAGCCGTGATGAGTCGGGTGATGCTCTTCCTCTGTGTCCACAGGCTTAAGCCGTGTGTCCAACACGCCATGTGAGACTTGTGAGAAGACTCCCAAGTGCAAACACCAGCAGGCGCTCAGGGAGGTCGCCTCGTCCCAGGCAGCCTGTGTTCCTTTGCCTGAGTGCCAGGACAAAGGCTGCCTCAGCCACATAGGGAACGATGGACTTGTGAGGCCTTAGCATTCTGTGCAGAGGTCCCCGGCAGGCCTGGAGCTTAGAAAGGACTGGGACGAGCCTCACCTGCGAAGACGTGAGTGCTGGGATACTCCTTACACAGCAGATGGCTGCTTGCCAGAGATGTCTGTGCTAAACAAAAGCTCCACCGTGCGAGCAGTGCAGTCGACAGAGTTCAGCCTTGTCCATCGCAGGCTCTTCTGTATCCCCATGTAACACGGCCCCCAGCACAGCGTGCCTGACACTGACCTCCCGACACTAATATTCCTGTCTCCCAAGCTGCCCAAGCTCCCCAGGATCCCCACTGCACAGCTCTGCAGTACAAGAGCCTTCTCTGCAGTGGCTCTATTCCAGAGAAGGCGTGGGCAGTCCCAATGCATGGAGGCCTCTTGCCCCTATCATATGCAGACAACACGGTCAGCGGGGTGTCAGCACGCTGTGGAGTTGAGGATCTGTGCGACCAAGCCTTACCTCTTCCAGGGCAGAGGCTGTCGCACTCTCTAGAAGGGAAGGCAGGCCTTTCTCTCGCTGCTGTCTGCACACTGGCTGGAGAGGCACGTCTTCTCAGCTGCTTGATGGGTAAATGTCAGGGTACCCTGGAAAAGCTCCCAGTGCTGACCCGAGTCTTTGGGTGTGAACATCCAAAGAAAGTATGGCCAGTGATTGTGCAGTGGGAATACGGCCTCAGTGGTCATGAGGCTGGGCCCTTTGGGGCATCTTCCTGCACAAGCAGGCCGTTACTTGATAGGTCTTGCCGAGCAGGAACACTTTAGGGGACAGGTGAACACAGGGTCCCCCACATGTTAATATCTCCAGCCAATACCTCCTTAGGGGCCAGGGTGACGTTTCCGCCCGGCCTGTCCCAAAGACAAGGTACGGACAAGGTGTGGGTGTGGAATGCACTCACGGCACCCAGAGCCAAACCCTCGAGTGTGGACACTTGAGGTCCGTGGGCAGAGGCCTCGGTGCTCTGTGTCCGAGGGATTACAGCCCTCATGCTGCACACCCGGCATCCCCGGGTGTCCTCCCGTATCCGCAGCTCTCCCCGGGGAGCCCTAGGGTCCAGGAGCTGCTAAACCCCCTGCACAACTGTATCTGCTGCCCAGCGGCCTCTTCCACCCCAACATCAGCGTGTGTGGGCTCCAGAGTGCTGTCCCTCGAGAGAGGACACCCTCAGCAATTCAGGAGCCTTCTGACTTCCATGTCTCTGAACCACACGTGTCTCATTGGCCTGTCGGGATCGTCACGTTGTTCTCTGTTCACAGGAAATGTCTCGCATTGCCTGTGCTCCTCTGTCTCCCTGAGTGAGCCCTGGCGTGTTTGTGTCTTTTCCTGGCTTTGCCTGTGCCGACACCTCTCTGGTGATGCCTCCTTGCCTGGCCTAAGTGGGCACAGCTGTACCCGTGTAACCGCCTTCGTCTCTGCACACCTGTGTGTTGGGTCAGCTGTGGCTCTGGTGGCCTGTCTTGTCTTTGGTGTATGCTTCTGCGCTTGAGTGTGCTTCCCTCTGCATTCAACCCCTTTCTTCCACTGACAGATCCAGTTGCTGTCCTGCTGTCAGGTGGAGGGGCTTCTGCGTGTTCTGTTCTATGTTCCAGGAGCCAGAAATCCTTCCGTGCCTGTAGGACCTTCGTCAGAGGATTGGCCATGCACTCACTGCCAGCCAGTTAATGTCCCCAAATGCAGCTGGCTTGCTGTGAGCATTCCGTCACACCTCTATTTTCTGTCCTTCTGTTTTCAAACCCTTTGCGCCCGAGGGGCTCAAACGTCACTGGCCTGCACATTGCAGATGCAGGCGTAAATTGTGAAAAGCGGACCGGCAACGTTTTCCCACTTACTCTTTTGCCACGTGGCATGTTCCTGGCTGGGAGAGACTTCCCCCTGCCAGTGTGTGTCTCGTTTCCGTGTGCCTCCTGTGTGTTCTGGTCCCTAATTTGTCCATTACGTCCTACCTGGGAGTCTGATCCATGTTTGCAGGAACGAGGCTGACACCTTTGACTGCTGGGTTCTGAGCTCAGCTTAGTCCACCAGGACTAGTGCGTGCCTGAGGGACACAACGGGCAGTGACGGATGTGCCCGTATCCTTCACGTGCAAGCGCTCCGTCCAGCCACCTTCACCGGGACATTTCTCAGCGACCCCTCTTTGTGTGTGGTGAGAGCACTTGCCTCTGAGAAATCTGACGAGGCGGTGAAGCATTGCTTACGGCTGCCCTGTGCAAGTTAGATCTCCAGAACTCATGCACATGGCATGACTGCATCTTCACACCCGAGCCCCGACACCTCCTCATCGCACCCTCCCCTGATTAGCACCACTCTACTCTCTGGTGGACTGCATGCCTTTAACTCCTTTAGTCTCCTCAGGAATCCATCAGGCAGGGCTCACCACCACTGTGCTTCTGTCAGGGGCTGGCTTCTTTCAGTGAGCCCAGTGCTTTCTGCACTGATGCTCAATGCACCCGCAGAAGGGTGAGCCACACTAAGCCCGGCGGCAAACCCTTTGGCCCTACGTTTCCCACACGTGTGCCTGGTGGCAGAGGTGCACAAGGAGCCCGCCTGCATGCGTCTCCCAGGTCCTCCACAGGGTACAAAGTACCGCCTCAGGAGGCTGATCCGCATCACATGGGCATAGCTCTGCTTGCACGTGTTAGCCTTTCGTATCATACAGGCAGCCCAGACTTAGAAATCCTGCTACCTGCTTACAACTATCCAGCCCTCGTGCTTCTGCAGACGCTCTGTGTCTGTACAGACATTTGAGTCACGGTCTCGTGACCTTCCAATACAGCTTGATGGTCTGTCCTTAGCTTACAGCCTGGGATGCGGTTCTCACTCATTGTCCTCCCCTCGGGTGCGAGTTTCCTCCATCACTGTGGTGGAAGGTAACCTTTATCACCATACGTTGGCTTGAAATTACTGGGCGGATCACCTGTCTGCGTCCGGGGATCCGAAGGAGACCTTGGCTCTTTTGCTCACGGTCCACCCTTTCTCTGTGATGAGTCGCTTTGGATGAGAAGCTTGCCAGAGGCGAGGGGGCCTCAGAGTTGAGCACATTTCCTGGGCATCTGTGAGAACTTCGTTGGTTCCACTCGGAAAGCATTGACATTCATGGATGTGCAGCCTCTGCTTTTGCTTGAATTTGCCGAACTTTGGGACGTGATTTCTTCCCGCATGTGCTGTGCCTAAATCTCTGCTGTGTCTTTCCGGCAGTCCCGTTTCCTGTCTCCTGCTGGTAAGTACAGGGCTTCCAGCAGCCCTGTGGGGAACGGGTCCTTGTTTTCTTCCCTGCGGTGCCCTCTTCCTCACCCCGAATGACCTCACTGCAGCTTCCTTCTAGTTCAGCGATCGTTTCAGACTGCCCTTAAGGTCCAGGTGGGAGCGGTGCCTTTTGTGCTGAGGGCTGACCACTGTAGAGCATTCGTCTCTGTGCAAATTGCACAGGTGAATTTCACCAGGTGAAAGAGAGTGCACACTGCAGTTGCCCTGTCTTCAGAGTCAGCCCACCTGTCTCCGCCTCGGCTGCCCCTGCTCTCCTTCCTCCTACCCTCTCCTTGCCTCCCCCTCCCTTGTCTTCTTCCTGTCCCTCCCTCCCACTTTCCTTCCAGCTCTCTTTGTCTTCGTCTCCCTCCTCTCCATCACTAATGCCTCCCCCTGTCTCCGCCTGTCTTCCTTGTAATAGGTGCCCCTCTGTCTCTTCTTGTCTTGCTCCTCCTCCCTGTCTCTCCCGCCAATCTCCCCGGACTCTCCCTCTCCAGGCCGGTCTTCCCCTCCACTCGTCCTTCCTTCATCTGCTCTGCTAGCACGTGTCTCTCTCTCTCCCTCTATAGCTCTGTCTCTCTGTGTGTCTCTTTTTCACTGTCTCTCTCAGTGGACCTTCTGTGTCTGGGTGCATGCTTCTTCAGAATTCTTGTTGGTGCCTGGGAAATGGGAAGGGAACTCGTCTGCTTTCGTGTGTCCTCGTGAAAGCAGGCACAGGGCTTTCTCAGAGACAGACACAGACAAGTCTGCAATTCTCGGTGAAGGGCCCCTACGTGCCCTGCGTGGTTGGAGTCGTCCTCCTTTTAGTGGAAGGTTAGATTTCAGGACCGGAGCAAGCTGCTAAATCCTACTACCCCATCTCCCTGGCGCTCTGTACGGAGATCAGTAGGGCACCAGTGGCAGATGGTGCTCTGGGGGTTGTTCTTTGCTCTGCATTGCAGTGCAGTGAGGTCTACTGAGCTGTGTTCTTGCAAGGACATGGCGGTGGGGTGGGTCTAGGGTGGGTGTCACTGGTTCTGGGTGGGCACCCACCTTACCGCCGCCCTCAGCCTGACGGCCAACGAGGAGATACCGTGGGGACGGCCATGTGGCCCCGGTAGGCGTGACACTAAGGACTTCTCCAGGCTTTGCCCCAGCTTCATGAAGAAGGGGCAAGGCACGGAGCAGGGAGTGGCTCACGGCGTGGACGATCCTGTGCTGAATGCTCTGGTGCCCGTAGTGAGGCCTCTGGGGAAAGGGTGTACAAGCGACCACAGACTGCGCGATACCGGGGACCTCGCAAGTGAAGGCTGGAAGGTGACAGCGCTGAAGAGGACATGCGGCAAACGGGGGCCACGCTGGCACCTTGGCACTCGCTCCAGAGCCTGGACCGGCCATTGGCGCGCGCTTGCTGGCGGCCAGCACCCTGTCTTGCTGTCTTGCAACTGATTGCTCCCCGAACCTGGCCAGCTGGCCTGACCTGCCCTGGAACCACTTCGCCCCCAGGCCGCATGCGCACACTCTTCACTGCCTCTGTCTCGGCCCCTCCTCCACAGCAGCCACAGCCAATGCGGAGTCCTCAAATCCCAGAGCCTGTGCGCCTGCGCTCAACTTTGGCGGGCTGCGGCGGGAGGCTTCAGGGAGCTAATGGTCTTGCGGCCAAGGCTCCCCCCACCTGCTGCCGTTTCCTGTCCTTGTCCTGAGGCTGCCCTAGCTACACTGGGGCCGGGGCCGAGCGTCATGGCCAGCGTGTCGCGGTCCGGACAAAGCGGAGATTCCCGCCGACCCTGGGCCCTGATCGTCCCGGATGCGAAAGGTGGAGAGTCCCGGCCCCGCGGGAATGCAGGGGCGCTGGAGGGCGTGGGCTGGCCGCAGTCCCCAGGTTCAGGGGCGGCAAGCGCCCATCCTGTGCAGGAAACCCAGGCCGGGTGTGAGATACAGGTGGCAAGCCCAGCGGAGGAATTGGTGCTGATATTGGATGACGGAATGGTGGCGGCTGAGGTGGTGATCGGGGAGGAGGAAGAGGACGGCGAGGCGACCAAGGATGAGGTGGCTGGAGAGGAGAATTCTGAGGAAGCCAAGCCAGAAGCAGAGGACATGCACGAGGAGGAGGAGGAGGTGGAAGTTGAGAGACAGCAGCAGGAGGAGTTTCAGGAGCAAGAGGAGAAGCGCGAGGCAGATGCAGAGGCGGAGGAGGGGCCCCAGCTCTCACAGCCGCTGCAGCAGCAAGAGCCAGCGCTGCGTCCTGCCTCAGCCCAGGACCCGCTGGCAGCACTGGAGCGTCTTCAGCTGGAGATCAGCGCTGGGAATGCCCAGGATTCCAGGGCCTTATGGCGGCTGAAGCGCAGGATTCTTCGGAGGCAGATTTCTTACCTGGATCACAGAAGGGCCATCATCAAGCACATCCCTGGCTTCTGGGCCCAGGCGGTATCCTTCCTTGTGCTGGTGGGTGATGGCGGGGGCTGTTGTGCAGGAGGGCTGGGCACTGAGAGCAGGGTGCCTCAGGGCGATGGCCCCCAGAGAGGAGAGCTGGGGAATGGTCCCTGGCCCTGGGTTGGTGTGGTCTGGGATCCAGTGTAAGGCCTTGGACAGGGGCGGTTGTTGGGGATGGGGGGACTTGGTGACTGGGTCTGTTTCCTCTAGGTCTCCGCCAACGTTGGCCTGCAGGCTGGTCTCAAATATTACTTGCAGACACGAGCCATGTGTCCCCATGCTACCAGAGCTAGGGTAGCACAAAGCAGCCTTCACTCAGAGCAGATAAGGCAAGGAAACATTTCGCTGCAAAATGGGAGAGTTACGCAGGCCGCACACCCCCTTCACATTCACAGGCTGTGCACGTTTCCTAGCAGTTCCTTCAAAAGAGAGCATTTCAGACACACACTCATGACCTTTAGTGGAACCACGCCACGCCCCTTTGCCAGACAGTAGGACGACTGAGACCCACTCCGAATGGGGTACAAGCTGCCTCCTCAGACCCTGACACACACACACACACACACACACACACACACACACACACACAGAGGATTCTCTCCTGGTATCTCCACCCCTGCTTCCCTCTCTGTCCTCAGGCTCCGGCTCGGTCCCACCCATGTCTTTCTCTCCGGACTGGCTGTGTCACTGTGTCTAATCCTTTTCCCTCCTCGGCCCTCCTCGTCCGTGCTTCTCGATCTCTTTCTCCCTCCCACACCCTCTGCTTGCAGCGTAAGTGTGCAGTCGGGTTCCTGTAAGCCATGTTATTCCATCTGGACTCAGGAGGCTGGTGACAACATAGGTCTTCACGGGAATATGCCAAGAAACCCAGCCGTGAGGAGGGGTCAGAGCACATGCCGACATCACAAGCTATGATGGGCTGCTGGCAGCCCACACAGGTCAGATATAGGAAGGAACTGTGAGGCGTGCAGGCAGTGGAGTCTCTCCCTGCTGTGTGCAGACAGCGTGGCAGGTACAGGAAGCCAACGGACTGCCCAGTGTGGATGGGGTCTGATGCATCTGCAGAGGCTGAGGAGTGTGGGGACTAGTGTTTCCTGGTCTTTCTGCACATGCCGTGATCTAGTCCCTTGCTCTTAGCCTGGGAGGGTTGGAGGGGGGCTGTGTCTGTTTCCACAGCATCTGAAGGCACAGCTCCTTGACACAGCACAGATTCTGAATCACCCCCAGTTGTCGGCCATGATCGGTGCCCAGGACAAAGACGTGCTCAGCTACGTGGTCGACTTGGAGGTGAGACCGGGGAGGCTGTGGCTGGGGGCCGTCCCGTCGGGTGTGGGATTTGGGCAGGAGAAGGTGAGGCAAAGGTGCTCACCCTCACAGCCAGGCAAGTAGCTCAGGACCCCGAGGGAGGACACTTGCCCCCTCCTGTCCCATTGCTCACGGCAGGTGGAAGAAGTGGGCCATCCCAAGTACCGCTGCAGAGTGATGTTTTTCTTTGGGGCCAACCCGTACTTCCGGAACCCAGTGATCATTAAGGAGTATCAGCTTAGCTTTGCTGGTAGGGTGTGGGTCCCATGATGGTGCGGGGCAGGGGGATGAGGAGCATGAATCAGGGGCAGGAGGGAGGGGGAGGGGGAGGGGCAGGTGGGTGGGGAGGAGGCCATCAGCTTGCTCCTCAAATCCTCTCTTCCTGCAGGCTACAGGACATCGCGTTCCACTCCAGTCCAGTGGTTCTGGGATTATGAACGTGGAGCTCCCAGTCGCAGGCATGACCCCACCAGCCTTAACTTGTTCAACTGGCTGTGTGAGCACAGCTGCCCAGGGGCCAACAGGATTGCCGAGGTGGGGCCCCTGAGGCCTTCGTCAGCAGTGGGGATGTGGGTGGCCCCCGGCCAGAGAGGAGAGTGGGCTATGCCCAATGTGGCGCCGGCCTGTGTCCTCTTCCAGATCATCATCGAGGACCTGTGGCCCAATCCCCTGCAGTACTACCTGAGGGAGGAAGGGACCAGCAGACAGTGATCTGACGTGCTCACGTGTCGGTGAGGACCCCAGTATGCGGTGTGTTGACCTGCGTGTTGTATGGGCAAGGGAACGTGGGCCACACATTGGCTTGGAAATGGAAGGTCCGCCGACACAGGGACACAGGTAGCATGGGGAGAGGGTGGGAGGATGACAGGGGACCTGCAGAGACTCAGCTGCAAACACACAGAGGGTCGAAGCCTGCAAACCAAATGCAGTTGTGCTGTGGGCTGGGGCTTTGGAGAGCAACTGGGGAGGAGCAGTGCTTCACCACAAATGCTCCCCGTGGATGTCCGCCCTGTCCCGGGCTTCCCCCTGCTCCTTCAGTCTGGATTTGCCTGCCAGTCTTTGGGTCAGGAGCTGCCGTGTCCCCAGGCGCCACTGTGGTGAGAATCTCGCACTTCCTTCCATGTGCCCCACCACGCCATGTCCTCCCGCAACCCGACAGCCATTCTTAGAACTGGTCCAAGGCCATTGGGGGCTGGAAATGAATCCCTGGGTGAGAAAGCAAGGGGGATCGCAAAAGGGCGAGGCACAAGAGTGACACCATCTGGGATGTATCTGCAAATATCCCGTATCATTCTTGGTGTCTGTTGCGTGGGGGTGCGTGTGTGCGCGTGTACGCAAATGTGTCTGCGTGTGCCCACATGCGTCAGGGGCTCTGCATCTGTGTGGGCGTGAATGGCGCAGAGCTTCTATCTTTGCCCATGCAGAAACAATGGAGGACGCCACCAGTGCTGGAAGAGATGGGTGGATGAGTCTCCTGTCTTCTACGTGCCCCGGAGAGAATTGAGGAAGAGATAACGTGTGGCAGCCTTGAAGAGGTTCCACGATGTTTATGTGGACACATACAGGAAGCTAAAAACCCTTCTGTTTTTGTGTATGTGTTTGTGTGTGTTTATGGGGGACGCAAGGAGGCTCGACGAGAACGGGACCTGAGTGTGACTGTCCTAGCCGCTGCCCGGGTGATTCTGTGTGTGCAGGAGAGGTGCAGTACTGGGGTGGGGCCGGTGTTGCCATGTGCACAGAGGCCTGCCTTCTTGGGCAGGAGGAGCCTGGAAGGAGGAGGAGGAAGAGACAGACCTGTTATTTGGAGATTTATTGTATAGGCCAGAGCCGAAAGGCAGGGAAGGGGATTGCACAGTGGGACCAAATTGGTCCATTGGGTCGTGGTACAGTGTGGCCAGGACTCGGGGGGGTTTCATCCAGGACCCTTGCTCCCAGAGGGGTGTTGTGTCCTTGGTGAGATAGAATCCAGTCAGCAAAGCCTCCAGTCAGGATCAGAGCTAAGACCACATGTCCCCGGACAACTCAGGAGCAGGCAGCCTTCTCATAGTCGATGGCAGTATACCTTGCTGCTGCCTCCCACACCCGGGGCTCCTTTGACCCCGAGCCCTGTCCTCAGACAGTGGCTCAGGATGGGAGATGTGTGAGGGGGAGGGGCAGGTGTGGGTTGTGGGCAGCAGCGAGGCTTATGAGTGGGAATTCATGGAGAGAGTACGCACGAGGGCAGAGATCCAGCGTGAGTTCGTGCGAGTGTGTGTGGGCGTCTGTGGCAAACTGGGCCTGAGATCCGTGGTGGTGCCGGCAGTGTGAGCGTGCATATGTTCGTGCGATTGCGTAGCCGTGTGTCTCTGTGTGTGCAGGAGTGGGTGGTTAGGCCACTGGAGAGACAAGGAGAGACACAGCGGTCTGTGTGAATGAGGTGCTTATGTGGGACGGTCAGGTGCCAGAATACAAGAGTGCAGTCCCTTCCCTCCTGAGTCCTGATGGTAATCGCTGGGATGGGTGCAATCGTTGCTGTGCCAGGGGGCTCAAGTCAGGATGCAAAAGGGAGATTGGTGCAAGGTCAAGAGGGGGGCCGAGGGGAGGACAGCCTGTGTCCAGTGGCCAGTGGACCACTTGTGAGTAAGTGTGCTTGTGTGTGTGTTAGTGTGTGTCTATGTGGGAGTGAGTGTGTGTGTGTGTGTGTGTGTGTGTGTGTGTGAGTGGCTCTGGTGGGCCGACAGTAGCAAATACGTAGGGGCTACATGGTGTGCCCAGGCTTTGTGCACAGGGTAGCTAGGGAACCCAACCTGTCAGGCTACGTGGTGTGCAGAGGGCGTAGGTATTTCCCTGGAGGGAGCCGTCTAGCAAAAATCTCTGCTCTTGGCAGACGAGCCATGTTTTGTCGCCAGTCAGCTCTTCCTTGGGGCTCTCCTCTCTGCTTCCTGTGCACCAGGCCCAGGGAAAGGGAGGAGCTGGGACCCTAGACCTCAGGTGACTTGAGTCCCCCAGGGGTGCCATAGCAGGGTGGTGTGCGTGATCCATGTGTGGATGGGCAGGTGAGCAGCCTGCCAGCTGCTCTCTGAGGGGACAGTTCCTTGCCAGCAACACCTCTCCCCGCAGCACAAGATCACCACTGTCGCTGCAGCTGGGCTGGGGACATGTCAAGGTGTGTCCCAGAACTGTGTTCCCCTTGCATGTAAGTGGTGCCAGAATGCGCCTCTCAGTCCCTGTGCGGGTGACCCTGATTAGCCTCAGGCTTTGTCGACTCCTGGCCTCATGTAAATGGGGAACTGGGTTCCTTTCTCAGTGTCTCAGCGGTTGCATGTCGACAGAGGATGCTGTGGACATTGTGGTCAGGATTCTGACCGGGCTCCCCCCGCCCTGCCCCAAACCACAGTGGGCAGCACATGGCCCACTGTGTGTGCGCTTTGGGGAGGCTAAAGCCGTACAGCCCCTCCAGTATTCTTCTCAGGTGGTGGACGGTCAAAGGGGCCTAGGGAGGAACACTGGTCCCAGTCTGCTGCCGGCTGTGCCCACAGGTGTGTGTGCCCAGCTCCTTGACGCTGAAGCTGCAAGGCTTCCGCACTGCCCCCAAAGCCCCATCCCTAGAATTTGCGTGTGGGCCAGATGGAAGTGAAGTCCCAGTGACCCTGCGGGATCACAGCGGGTGGTCTCGTCTGTGCCTGGCCACCCACCTACCTGCCTTCCCCGCAGCCCGTGGCCCCCATACAGGGCTTTCGGTAAACACACGGCCACCGTCCAGCATGAGAGGAAAGGCTTGACGGTGTCCCAGTACCGCTGGTCATGTGTTGGCTGCTGCCAGCTGACAGCATGGAGACCCCATGGCCCAGTGGAGGATGTCCGACCTGTCCTACAAGGAACTGGGGACGACTGTACGGATGCATCAGGTCCCATGCAGTAACCTAGGCCTGACCTTATCCGCCTAGGGGGTGATCGAAGCGCCTTGGGGTCCCAGGCCTGGCATACGTGTCGGTGAGCTTCCTCCTGGATGGCGCTGCCGACACAAGGCTGGCTGGTCAGGGGTCGCGTGGGAGGCCCGTTGGGTCCCGGCCTCTAGGTCCGATACTGCTGTAGGTGTTGTTGAAAAGACAGAGCACGATATGACCATCCCTTGGGTGTCGCTGCACCGGGGATCCCGTCGCTGCTCCCAGGTTCCCACTACCGAGTCTCCCCGGGAGGCCTGGGAGGTTGCCAGGCTCCTTTTGCAGGGACACAAAGGCCTGTGAGAGCCCATCCGCAGGGTCCGGTGCTCATTGCGGATGACTTGGGGGCAGTGCGAGATCTATTGCTCCCGTCCTTAGAGGAGATTGTGGTAGTCTTAAGGGACAAAGATGTGCCTGGAGAATAGAAGGATGTCCAGAGGAAGCATTGGAGGAGGAAGAGGACGAGGAGGAGTAGGAGGATGAGGAGGAGTTGGAGGAAGAGGATTGGGAGGAGTTAGAGCTGGAAGAGAAGGGTGAATGATTGGGTGCAGGAGAGGGAACAAGTGGAGGAGGAGGATGTCCAGGATGAGGAGGAGCACGAGCCAAAGGAGCAGGAGCAGCTGGGGGAGGATGTTGAGGAGGACGAGAGCAGAGGGAAGAGGGTGGGGAGAAAAGATAGAGCCAGGGTTCCAGAGCATGAGTAGAAGTGTAGGAGCAGAAGGAGGAAGAGCCCGAGGAGGAAGAGGTGGAGGGAGAGGAGGAGCAGGAGGAGTTGGAGGAAGAGGATTGGGTGGGGTTAGAAGAAGAGGAGGAGGAGAAGGAGCAGTGAATGACTGGGTGCAGGAGAAGGACAAATGGAAGAGGATGATGTCCAGCACCAGGAAGAGGAGGATTACGGGCCAGAGGAGCAGGAGCAGCTGGAGGACGGAGTCGACTAGGACGAGAGCAGAGGGAAGAAGAGGTGAAAGGTCAGAGGTAGGGCAGGAAGGGCAGTAGCAGGAGAGGACCTGGAGAAGGAGGAAGAGTCCTAGGAGGAAGAGTTGGAGGAGGAGGAGGAAGAGGTGAAGGACGAGGAGGATCAGATGGAGGAAGAGGACTGGGAGGAGTTACAGGAGGAGGAAGACGAGTGAATGATCGGGTGCAGGCGAGGGAAGAAGTGGAGGAGGAGGAAGTCCAGGACGAGCAAGAGGAGGAGCACGAGTCGAAGAGCAGTAGTAGCTGGGGAGGAAATTGAGGAGGACGTGAGCAGAGGGAAGAAGAGGAGGAGGAGGAAAGGTAGAGCCAGGGCTGGAAGAGCAGTAGCTGCAGAGGGGGAGCAGAAGGATGAAGAGGCCCGAGGCTAAGACTTCCAATACTGTGTTGAATAACAGTGGAGGCGGTGGACATTCCTGTCTCGTTCGTGACTTGAGCTGAGAGCTTTTGCTCCTTGAGATGATATTCACGTTGGGTCGTTCATACATGGCTTTATGATCTCGATGTGTGCTCCTTCTATCCCTACTTTCTTGAGGGGTTTTACCAGGAAAGGATGCTGTATTTTGTCCATCACTCTGTCTGCATCGATTGAGAGGATCCTGTGGTTCTCGTCCTTTCTTTTATTGATGTGAGGAATCACGTTAATTGTTTTGCAGATGTTGAACCAGCCCTGCGTCCCAGGTACAAATCCCACTGGGTCGTGGTGAATAACATTTTCATGTATTGTTGGATCCGAGTGTCTAATACCTTGTTGAGGAGTTTTGCATCCATGTGCATCAGGGAAATTGGCCTATAGTTCTCCTTTTCAGTGGGGTCTCTTTCCGGTTTTGGAATCAAGGTAACGCTGGCTTCATAGAAAGAGTTTGGAAGTTTTCCTTCCATTTCTATTGTGAGAACAGCTTCAAGAGAATAAGTGTTAACTCTTCCTTAAATGTTTGCTGGCACTCCCCTGGAAAGCCATCTGGCCCTGCAGTCTTCTTCCTCCGGCAGGTTTTTGATTACTAATTTGATTTCTTTACTGGCGATGGGTCTGTTCAAATTTTCCTTTTCTTCCTCTTTCAGCTTTGGTAGTGTATACATTTCTAGGAATTTGTCCATTTCTTCCAGATTGCCCATTGTATTGGCAAATAATGGCTCCTAATATTCTCTTCTTATTGTTTGCCTTTCTGCTGTGTTGGTTGTGATGTCTCCTCTTTCATTCTTGCGTTTCTTTATTTGGGCCCTTTCCTTTTTCCTTTTCATCAAACTGATGACTGGCTTATCAATTTTGGTAATTCCTTCAAAGAAGCAGCTTCTGGGCTCATTGATCTGTTCTCCTATTTTGGTTTGTTTCTTTGTTTGTTTGTTTGAGGTTGTTTTTGTTTTTGTTTTGTTTGATTTTTGGTTTCAATAGCATTAATTTCCGTTAATCATTGTTATTTTCTGTCTCCTGAATGTTTTGGGTTTCGTATGGTGTTCTTTTTACAGCCTCTTAAGGCGTAAGGTGAGGTTGTGTCTCTGAGATCTTTCTTTCTTCTTTAGCAAGACCTGACTTGCTAGATAGGTCCTCTTATAACCGACCCTGGTGCGTCCCAGAGGTTTTGGGTTGTGGTGTTATCACTGACTTCCATATACATTTTCATTGACTTCCGTATACTTTTTATATTCTCTTTCAACGCTTGCTTAGCCCGTTCAATCTTTAGTAGGATGTTCTTCAGTCTCCCAGTATTTGTTACCTTTCCAAATTGTTTCTTGTAGTTGATTTCGAGTCTCTTAGTGTTGTGGTCTGAAAATATGCACGGTGTGACCTCGATCTCTTTGAACTTCCTTAGGGATGACTGTTTTCCCCAGCATATGATCTATAGAGGAGAATATTCCGTGAGCACCGGAGAAGAATGTATATTCTGCTGCTTTATTATGAAATGTTCTGAACATATCTGTGAAGCCCATCTTGTCCAGTGTGTCATTCAAAGCCCCCGTTTGCTTGTTGATTTTTCGTTTACATGATCTGTCTATTGCAGTGAGTGAGTGCATAGAAGTCTCCTCCTATGATGGCATTACTAAGAATGAGGTTCCTTATGTTTGCGTTTAATTGGTTTGTATATTTGGTTGCTCTCAAATACGCCACATAAATGTATCCATTTGCTAGGTCTTCTTGGTGGATAGACCCCTGAATTATGACATCATGGCCTTGTGTACCACTTGACACAGTCTTAAATTAAAGTCTAGATTGTCTGATAGAAGTATGGCTACTTTGGCTTTGTTTTGTTGACGGGTAGCATGACAGATGATTCTCCATCCCCTTCTTTTCACTCTGAAGTTGTTTTCACATCTAAAGTGGGTCTCTGGTAAACAGCATATCGATGGAACTTGTTTTCTCATCCATTCTGTTCCCCTATGTTTTTTGATTGGAGCATTCAGTCCACTGACGTTTAAAGTAGTACTGAAAGACACGATTTTATGGCCATTATCTTGTTTGAAGAGTTGGAGGAAAACATATCTATATATCTTTATATCTGTATCTACGTCTCCATCTCCATCTATATGTATATGTGTATGTGTATGTGTATGTGTATGTGTATGTGTATGTGTATGTATGTATATGTATATGTATTGTATTAACTGTATCTATATATCTATATCTATATCGATATGTATATGTCTATATACATCTATATATATAATTCTATATCTATTTGTATATATAAATATAATTATAAAGATAGATAGATAGATAGATAGTTAGATAGATAGATAGATAGATATCAATTTCCCTCTGAGTGTCCCCCCTTAAAATTGCATGCAGGTGTGATTTAGCGGTCACAAACTCCTTTAAATTTTGTGTATCTGGGAACCTTTTTCCTCTGTTTCTATTTTGAATGATGGCCTTGCTGCATAAAGAATTCTTCACTGTGGATGTTTCTAATTCAGCACTTTGAACGTATCCTACCACTCCTTTCAGGCCTGCCAAGTTTCTCTGGATAGGTCTGCTGCAAACCTGATCTGTCTTCTCTTGTAGTTTAGGGACTTGTTTCCCTTGCTGCCTTGATGATTCTCTTTGCCTGAGTACTTTGTGAGTTTGAATATGATATGCCTTGCTGAGGGTCAGTTTTTGTTGAATCTGATGGGGTCCTCGGTGCTTCCTGGATTTTGATGGTGTGTCTTTCCCCAGGTTAGCAAAATTTCCCACTATGATTTGCTCACATAACCTTTCTACCCCTTTTTCTCTCTCTTCCTCTTCGGGACCCCTATGATTCTGATGTTGTTTTTCGTTCTGCATGAGTCACTGATTTCTCCAATTCTTCAATTGTGCTCTTTTCCTTAATCTCCCTCGATTTTGCTGCTTCCATAGTCTCCATAAGTTGGTCCTCTGAATCGCTGATTCTCTGTTCTGTCTCATCCATCCTTGACACCGCTGCATCCATCCGTCATTGCAGCTCAGTTATATCATTTTTAATTTCATTCTGGCCAGTTTTTACTGCATTTTTTCTCTGCACAAAGGGACTCTAATCTACATTGGACTGCAGCTAGTATTCTCATAATCGTGCTTCTAAATGCTGCTTCAGACATCTTGCTTGTGTCTGTGTTGGTTGAATCCCTGGCTCTCGTTTCTTCAGGCTCTTTCTTTCTGGGTGAATTCCTTCCCTTTGTCATTTTGAATGGAGAAAAGGAACTCATGAGGTAGAAAATTCAATGAAATATTCAAATTATAACATGTTAAAAGTAAAAACTTAAAAACACACATGTGAATAATGGAATGAATGATGCTAGATTCTAGGCATGTTTCACCTGGGTGTTGAAAGTGGTTTTGACACAGGAGAGAAAAAAACGTGGGAGTGGAGAAAAATTTAGAAAATACTAATAAAAAATATTAAAAAGGGAAATGTTGTGAGAATTTGAAAAACCAATACACTGAAGTAGACTAAAAGGAGAAGATGGGAGTAAAATAGAATCTGTGAATATAGACACAAAAGGAAAGAATCATGTAGAAGAGTATTAAAGAAAGTTAGTAAAATTTCCACCTGCCCAGTCTCCTTCGCCTCTCCGCGCACAAAAGCACCTCCCTTCCCATGCCTCCTCGCTCTCCAAGTTCACTTCTGCATGCCACGTACCTGCTGAATTCGGTGGTTCAGGATATGCAGATTGCTGTGCTAATCCTCCAGTCAGTTTCCTGGGTGGGTAGGATGGTTTAGCGTTGGTCTGGCTGTATCTCATGCACGCGAGACACTTAAGAAGCTTCCATGCTGTCTGCCATCCGGGCTCCTCCCCAAAGAGGTGAGATCTGTAGCACCAGTTCTCCGATATGAGACATCCCACAGGAAAGTTGTGGTCGGTGACAAAGCGGAAAAGGGCATGTACCAAACAGGGAGGTCACCCTGGAGGGGGAGGCAGAGAACCTGCTCCAGACCTGGGAGGGGAGGCAGGGGCTCAAATGCTGGAGCCACGCCCACTGCCCTCCAGCTGATTGTTCCTGAACAGCAGCCAACTGTCTGGGTCTGGCCTGGAGCGCCTTCACCCCAAGGACCCATGGTCAAAAAGTTCACTGCCTCTGCCTCTGCCTCTCCCCCACCTCCACCGCAGCCACAGCCACAGCCACAGCCACAGCCACAGCCACTTCAGTGTCCGAAGGGCCACGGGGCCGTGGGCGTGCTTCCCAAATGCTGGTGGGCTCCAGAAGGAGGCAGCAGGCATTTAAAAACCTTGGGCCTTGACACTCCACCTGCTGGGCCTAGTCTGGAGCCTCATGCCTCAAGTTCCCACTCCTTCTGCTCTATGGCCCTAGCCTGAGGATGGGCTAGGGCCCCAAAGCAAGGGAGTCCTGTTCCGGAAAACGCTGAGATTCCTGACAATACCGGGCCTCCATTCTGCTGGAAGAGGGCGTTCGAGAGTCCAGGAATCGTGGCAACACCCCTGTCTCAGTCCCAGACAATTTCACTCATTCATACGCACTCACACGCACACGCACGGGCACGGGCACACACACACACACTCCCCCTCTGTGGCTGTCTCTAGTGGCGACTTACTCTCCTTCTTCGGCCTCCTTCCATGTCCCTCTGGCCTCTGTCTGTCTCTGAGTCCCTGTGATCATTTTCTTGAGGGAACGCTTCCTCCCTCCCGCACCTCCATCTCTCTTTCTCTGTCTCTGTGCTGTCCTTGCACAGTATCAGTGCATCTGGGTTTCCGTGAGCTGTGCGTGTCCATATGGACGGAGTAGGCTGCTGATGGCACAGGGCTGCAGGGGAACACACAAAGGAACGCACAAGTACCAGGGGTCAGAGCACATCCAGACCTCCTAAGCCGTGACTGCCTCCAGGCAGCCCACACAAGCTGGGTATACATGTGAACTGAGAAAGGTCAGTCCCTTGGCCCTTGCCCTGTAGGTTGCAGCCAGCTGGGAGGTACTGAAACCCAAGGGACTGCCCAGTGTTGAGAGGGTCTGAAGAAAGGGCAGGAGCCGAGGAGCCAGGGAACCTAGTCGTAGCTGGTGTTTCTCCACATGCCATGTTCCGGTGCCATTGGTACTGGAAGGTTGGTATCAGTTGTGGCTCTCTTTCCTTGGCATCTCAATGCAAGCTTCCGTGACCCAATGGAGGTCCTGAATCTGCCCTAGTTTTCAGCCAGGTTGGGCCCCAGGACAAATGCACGTGCTGTGTGAGGGGGGAAAGCAAGTGTGAGTCGTGAGGAGGAGCTAGCCTCGTGAGTGGGATGTGGCAGAGGGCATGAGTGAGTGCACAGGTCCACTAGAGTGTGTCTGTGAATGTATTGTGGCTGGCGCCTGTGAGTACTTTTGCCTGAGACCTAGCGTTTGTGCTGGCAGCGTGCACGTGTCTGTGTCCACGTGCCGCGTGGCCGTGCATCTTTGTGCCTGAGTGAGTGTGTGTAGGCCGTTGGCAAGCGAAGGAAAGAGACTGGGGGCTTTCCTGACTTGGTGAGTAAGGGGGGGCTCCCGTGCCAAAGTGCAGCGAGTGCAATCCCTTCGCGCCTGGGATCGACACGGAGCTAGCTGATCACCTTTCATGACGGGAGGAAAGCCCGGACTTTGCCTGGGTCCGCTCGTCCTGTGTTGCCTTGGCCAGGGGCAAGTTGGGGTTGGGCCACCCATGGCGCAGTGGAGGAGGACCAAAGTTCCCTGCAAGGAAGTGGGCGTTAGTGGAGGGAGGCAGCAGAGAGCATGAGTAAGCCTGGCCCTGCTCCTGGAGCGGCCTAGGGGATCATCGCAAGGCCTTGTGGTCCCAGCCAGGGTATGTGTCTCGGTGAACATCCTCCTGGATGACCCTGCAGAGACAGGCCTGGCTGGTCTAGAGTCCCTTGCGAAGTTGGGGCCCGGCCCCGGGACCCCAATACTGTGGTAGGTGTTGTTCAAACTGAAAGGCATTGCCTGCTTGTCCCAGACAGTCCCTGCACCTGGGACCCAGATTTGTTCCCACGTTCCTGCCACGGGGTCTCCCGGCGATGCGTGGGAGTTTGACAGGCCCCATTTCTCTGGAGGGAGTGAGTTGCATAGGTCAGGTGCACCAGGGTCTGGGCCTGCTTTCCTGTCTTGCCCACCCGCTACGTCCTCTGCTGAGGGCAGCTTGAGGGCTCACCACTGGACCTGTTCCTCTCCCTTTCTGGGTAAGAGTTTGCCTCTCTGTCGGTCACACTGGCCACCCCCTCTCAGCCCCCTACCACCTGTTCAGCCTCCCCCCATCCACCTGCGTTTCTATGCATTGCTGTCACCTGAAGCGGTGGTGTGCTGCCTCATATATCACAGCCACCCTGGAGCATTTCTGTACCCCGTTCGTATCCTGACATAGCCCAGCGAGTCTGGAGGAACCTCTTCTGTGTCACGGAAGCAACATGTTGGCCAGAGGGCCCGGCACACGAATTTGGAAATCCTAGAATCCCCCGCCTGCCTGGCAGCCTCCTGGTCCCATAAAGAGGTAGGGGAACACTGCATTCCACCAAAGGGAAAAGGCAATGCATGAGTGTGGTGCCTGGCCAGGCAATGCATCTCGAGCCTCCAATCCTGCAGTGGCTCTGTGTGGTGTGTGTGTGTGTAGCTTATGCTGTCTGACATAGACCGGCAGGGAGTCCACATCACCACTGCCCTGACAGGGAGGGAGACCACATCATCGCCCTCACTGCACACCGTCTGCAGCTTATTGCTTCCCCAAAGTGGTCATGTGGCTTCATGTAGACCCTGGGGCGTGTCCCTCACTTGGGTCCCAACACTGCATCCCCCAACCCCCCGATACCTCTCGGAGACCCTTGAAATCACGCTGCCTGTGGCACAGGGGGACAGTGTTTTGAGCCAGCGCCCACGCTCATGGCAGCCTGCCGCCTAAGTGAGTGGTAAAGGAAATGGGACCAGGATGAACAGACATACGGCCAACGAAGGCCTGGGGAGGGTCCCTGTGAGAAGATGGCCAAGCATTGTGGGAGGAAGGGGACCGCTGTCTGTGGGACAGACACAAGCTCCAGGAATCCCAGGGCCCACGGTCACGGGTCTTTCCTGTGCACTGCCACACACGGGAGCAATGGGCAGCCCATCATGAGAGGGGGGTGTGTGCTTGCCAGTGTGTCACTTTCCAGGCAACGGGGACAAACGGCAAGAGCGGCGCGCATGATACGCAGCCTCCCCTAGTGTGGCGTCCTCTCCACGTCACACACCTCTGGTCACCGACCTTCCCTAGCCGGTGCACTGCTAGACTGCTGTCATGACATACATGTCTTCTGGGAGCAAGGATGGACGTAGAGAGTATGCAAAGGAGGCTGAGCAGATGGAAAACCGGGGTGCACAGACAGCAGGCGCACAGCTGACATGCGTCTCCCGGACAGCCAAGGTGATCCGCTGAGTGGATTTGTCGGACTAGGGGCACAATGAACAAAGGTGGCGGTGTAAATGGGCAAAGCGGGGAGGTCCCCCTTTACCCGTGTGTGTAGATAGCCGCGTGCCCAGCGCAGCGTGGAATGCAAAGGTCGCTTTCGCATGGCCAGAAGCCAAACAGGGCACCCAGAGCGCACAGAGGGCCGGCTGCAAGCCCCCCGGAGGAGTTGCACTGCACGGGGCCCAGAGCCTTCCTGCCTATGCAACAGACGCGCCCCAGTTTCCGGGTGACCTAGGGGCGGGACCGCCGAAGCCACGCACGCCACCGTCCCTATGATTGGTCCTGAAGGCAGTGAAGCGGCCTGGGCGTGGCTTGGAGCTCCCTCAGCCTCAAAGCCGCAGGCGCACACCTCTCACCACAAAGGCCTCCGAGGCAGCATCGGCATAGCGATAGCCACCGCCGAGGCATCCTGGGTACAGCACCATGCGCATGCGCATGCGCATGCGCATGCGCCCCCTCGACCTTTGGGCTCTGGGAGGAAGGGGGAGCGAGTTGCCAGCCATTGCCCTCAGGGCTCCACTCACTGGGTCTGGGGAGGGGGGCCGTGCTTTCACCTCCCGCTTCGTCGTCGGTAGGAGCCACAGTTGGTGTCTCGGGCCGGGGCCGCATGTTGCACGACTCGTGTTTCCGAAACACTGGGGATGCCCGGAGCCCCCATGCCGCCTTCGACCGGGAACGGGGCGGTCGAGAGACGAGGGCCCGTGGGGACACTGGGTCTCCGGCAGGGCCGGAGGTGCCGCAGGCCGAAGGCTCGCAGGCCACAAGCGAACAGCCTGTGCAGGAAGGCCAGGCCCGACCCGAGAGGCAGGTGGGCGGCCCCAGCGAGATATCGGTGCCGCTGGTGCATGACATAGTGGCGGTGGAGGCGCTGTGGGGCCTGGCGGAGGAGGAGGTTGAGGTGGCGGCCGCGGAAGAGGACGCGCCTGGGGCAGAGGGGCATGAGCAGAGGAAGAAGGGGGAGGAGGACGAGGAGCAGGAGCCGGGGAAGGAGAAGGTCCAAGTTCACGAGGAGGAGGACCTGAAGGGCGAGGGGGAGCAGCAGGACCAGAAGAGCAGAAGGAGGAGGAGGAGGAGGAGGAAGAGGGGGAGAGGCAGCAGGAGTAAAAGATTAGAAGGAGGAGGAGCAGCAGAAGCCCAAGCAGAAGGAGGAAGAGCGGAAGGAGGAGGAGTTGGCGGAAATGAAAGGGGAGGAGCAGGAGCAGCAGGGTATAGAAGCGGGCGCGGCGGCGGCCACGGCGCCGGCCGCGGCGGTGGCGGTGGAGGCATTGGCGGCGGCAGTGGCAGGGGAAGGGGACCAGGAGGAGGAGCAGGAGGAGGAAGGGAAGGCGTGCGAGCCATTAAAGGGAGAGCAGAATTGCAAACCGAGGAGGAAGAGGAGCAGGAGAAGGAAGCGCTGGAGGAGCAGCAGCAGGGCGAGGAGGAGGTGGAGGGCAAGGAGGACAAGGAGGAGCGGGTGGAGGAGGAACAGAAGCCGAGTGAGCAGGAAGGCCGATGGGTGGAAGAAGCCCAGGAGCTGCAGGTGAAGCAGGCTAAGAAGGAGCAGGTAGAGTCAGGCCTCCGTCCTTGCCCTTCCCCACTGGAGGCTCTGGAGGCTCTGGAGGCCCTTCAGATAGAGCTACAGCCGGTGAATAAACAAGCCAGCCGGGAGCACGCTCGACTCAAACTCAGGATGTGGCAGAGGCGGCAGCGACATCTGCAGCAGAGAGGTGCCCTTATCCAGGGCATCCGTGGTTTCTGGGCCAAGGCTGTATCCTTCCTGCTGCTGGTGGAGGGTCCACAGGGGGCTGGGCTTGCGCAAGAGGAAGGAAAGGGAGGTGCCATTTAGAGGAACCCAGGACAGGGACTGGAGCTAAGCCACGCTCCAGTGGCCGGGAACGTGCAAACGTGATCCCATCCGGTGGTCCTGGCTCTGCAATGAGTGTGGGAGGAGGGCAGTGCCGGGGTGGGGGAGGCATGTGTGCTTTACGTCGCACCTGGCACGGAAACAGCGCTGGGAGAGTGGGGAGTGGCGGTGGAGGTCCAGGCCAGGTCGGGGAAATGACCGAGGGCTTCTTCCCACACAAAGCCGCGTGGGGGCACGTTTCTGGGTCCCGCTAAGCATCTTGCTGCGGGGAAGGCGATGTGAATGCCCACTGGTCGGCGCGAGACCGGATGTGTGCTGTCTGGCTGTGTGGAAGTAAGCGTCCTCAGTGTCCTCACGAGCACACAAAGCTAGGCGTGGTTGCGGGCGTCTGGGCATGCACAGCCTCCTGTGCGTGTCTAGCAGAGCCCTGCGCGATCCTGAGACCCCGTGGGCCTGGACGCAGCCTGTGGGGAGGGCTTGAGACCCTGGGGGAGGACGCCAGTCCCGGGGGGAGGACGCCTGGATGCTGTCCACACTGGTTCTCTGGTTCGAGCTCTCTCACGCCCAGCACCTGAAGGCTCTTTGACCTGCGGCAGTTTGTGAACCACCCTCAGATGTCAGCCCTGATTAGTAAGCCCGATGAAAGCATGCTTCGCCACATGACCAATTTGAAGGTCGGCCTGGGAGTGGGAGGTGGTGTGGGTGGCTGGCTGTGTGGGGAGGGGAGGTGGTGGGGAGAAGTGATGTGTTCCTTCCTCAGGGGAGGGCGGGTCTCCTGGAACAAGATTTCACATTTCTGCCCCACTGTACCACGGCAGGTGGAGGAACACAAGTTTCCCAGGGAATGCCGGAAGATCCTGCTGTTTTTTGGCAAGAACTCCTACTTCCAGAATGAAGTCGTTACGAAGGAGTATGTCCTAGGCCTTGATGGTAAGTGTCCACTGACTGCATGGGCGGCAGTGGGTGCAGGGTTGAATGTGATTAGTTCTCTGGCGCCTTCTCACATACTCGTCTTCCTGCAGGGTATAGGGCGTCTCATTCCAGTCCCATCCAGTGGTACCCAAGGTACAGACAGGAGGCCTACAGACGCAGGCATGACAACAGCAGCCTCAACTTCTTCAACTGGTTCTCTGACCACAGCTTTGCCGGCTCTAGCAGGATTGCTGAGGTGGGGCCCTGTAACAAGGAAGGGAGGTGATTTTCATGGGTTCCCCCACTGCGTGGGATAGCTACCTGAGGCCTGGCCTGTCTCCCCTACCAGATAATCATAGAGGATCTTTGGCCCAACCCCCTGCCGTATTTCAAGATGAAGGAGGCCCCAGGAGAGAGAACTGAGAGGGAAAGAGGTGAGCAGCCAAGGGTGTGGGCACGGAAATGTGTGTCATGGGGTCCAGGGCACAATTCTCTTCTGCATGGAGGCACCGAGACTCACAGCGGCCCAGGAGGTGACCCCAGGTCAAAAGGGCATCAGCCTGAGACAGGGAGTCTTAAGAAGTAACGTGTCAAAGAGGCTTTGCCCCTTTGGGGAGCCTGAAGGTGGGAAGGGGGCTAGACAAAAAGAATGAGCAAAGCGGGACAACCAAAGCTGGCTCATCACATAGCACGGTGACAACTGTCATTCCCGGACCATGAACCCCACCCTCAGGCCTCCTACCACCATCCCACATGTTGTCTGGCTTCTGGATCCCCTTGTCAGCTTTGGCACAGCTTATCACACCCTCCCATCCTACTTTCCGTTTGGAAACATTCAAGCAACCTTACTCAGGGCCAAGATAAGACTCTCACCTGTCCTGTGTGTGTGTGTGTGTGTGTGTGTGCGTGTGTGTGTGTGTGTGTGTGTGTGTGTGTATGTGTGTGTGTCTGTCTGTCTGTCTGTCTGTGTGTACCCATATATCCCAGGGATATGCACGATCTTGAGAAGAGTATGAAGGAGCGTCGCACTTCATCGACCCCAGTGGAAACCCTTCCGATGCTCACCGATGGTCCACAAGATTCTCCTGGCCATGAAATAAGGACAAGGGTGGTGGTGACACGTGGCGCAGGGCGGGGGTCCAATACATTTGAAGAAATATAGAATGGGAGATAAACAGCATGAAGTGTTTGTGTGTGTCTTCCTCTCAGGTTCGCTCTGGGGCGTGTCCATGTATACATGCGGCTGTCCAGAGGTGTAAGTGTTCTGTGCCTGCACATTGGAGTTCCAAGGAAGGGCGGGACGTAGGACATTGTCCGTAGGGATGGGTCACACATTGGGATTGCATGTGAGGTCAGTAAGATTGAAGCAATGGGGACTTGAGTGAGGGAGGCCAGGGCATAAACCTGAGAGAAAGGCCAGTGCCCAGGTTCATAGCTTTCCTGTGAAAATGAGGAAATTCAAGGAAACGGAGAGGCCAGCACAGGCCAGGGATGTCCAATATTCAGGGATTGGGCATGTCCATGATGGTGCCCCCAGAATCCCGCATGGGGACACCCTCAGTCATGTTGACTGAACCGCCACACAGGGAGGAATTCCCAGGGTTGATTACCCTCTGGTTTTCAGACGTCTACCAATGCAGACTGTCTTGTGGACAAGGTCAGGATCTCAGGACCAGCCACACATATTTGAGGGATTGTGAGCAGGTTGTAAGATTGGCGTCCAGGGGAAGGAACCGAGGGACCAGAGGCAGAGTGGGTGGGTAAGACCGATGAAGTTCTGCTTCAGGCAGAGTTGACAGGGACAACATACACACTGCAGAGAAAACAGCCCACTACAGTCTCACGCAACTCCAAAATCACAGCGAACTTTTCTGGTTCCACTTCCTGAAGCTGAGCCTCCCAAACACCGCTTCACTTATTCTCACACACACACACACACACACACACACACACACACACACACACACACACAAGACTCCTGAAGGAGTCCTAGTGCTGATGCCCTTGTGTGAACTTTGCTGTTTCTGAAAAGACCTCTGGTTACGAATGGGTGGCCCGGATTGCAAGCCAACAGAGGGGAGGGTCGCGGGGAGGTGGGGCTCTTCAAGGGCACGAACACGCCAACCTCTCCCGTGTGCCCTCTGCCCTCTCATCATCAGCCGTGATGAGTCGGGTGATGCTCTTCCTCTGTGTCCACAGGCTTAAGCCGTGTGTCCAACACGCCATGTGAGACTTGTGAGAAGACTCCCAAGTGCAAACACCAGCAGGCGCTCAGGGAGGTCGCCTCGTCCCAGGCAGCCTGTGTTCCTTTGCCTGAGTGCCAGGACAAAGGCTGCCTCAGCCACATAGGGAACGATGGACTTGTGAGGCCTTAGCATTCTGTGCAGAGGTCCCCGGCAGGCCTGGAGCTTAGAAAGGACTGGGACGAGCCTCACCTGCGAAGACGTGAGTGCTGGGATACTCCTTACACAGCAGATGGCTGCTTGCCAGAGATGTCTGTGCTAGGGATGGGGCAAAAGCTCCACCGTGCGAGCAGTGCAGTCGACAGAGTTCAGCCTTGTCCATCGCAGGCTCTTCTGTATCCCCATGTAACACGGCCCCCAGCACAGCGTGCCTGACACTGACCTCCCGACACTAATATTCCTGTCTCCCAAGCTGCCCAAGCTCCCCAGGATCCCCACTGCACAGCTCTGCAGTACAAGAGCCTTCTCTGCAGTGGCTCTATTCCAGAGAAGGCGTGGGCAGTCCCAATGCATGGAGGCCTCTTGCCCCTATCATATGCAGACAACACGGTCAGCGGGGTGTCAGCACGCTGTGGAGTTGAGGATCTGTGCGACCAAGCCTTACCTCTTCCAGGGCAGAGGCTGTCGCACTCTCTAGAAGGGAAGGCAGGCCTTTCTCTCGCTGCTGTCTGCACACTGGCTGGAGAGGCACGTCTTCTCAGCTGCTTGATGGGTAAATGTCAGGGTACCCTGGAAAAGCTCCCAGTGCTGACCCGAGTCTTTGGGTGTGAACATCCAAAGAAAGTATGGCCAGTGATTGTGCAGTGGGAATACGGCCTCAGTGGTCATGAGGCTGGGCCCTTTGGGGCATCTTCCTGCACAAGCAGGCCGTTACTTGATAGGTCTTGCCGAGCAGGAACACTTTAGGGGACAGGTGAACACAGGGTCCCCCACATGTTAATATCTCCAGCCAATACCTCCTTAGGGGCCAGGGTGACGTTTCCGCCCGGCCTGTCCCAAAGACAAGGTACGGACAAGGTGTGGGTGTGGAATGCACTCACGGCACCCAGAGCCAAACCCTCGAGTGTGGACACTTGAGGTCCGTGGGCAGAGGCCTCGGTGCTCTGTGTCCGAGGGATTACAGCCCTCATGCTGCACACCCGGCATCCCCGGGTGTCCTCCCGTATCCGCAGCTCTCCCCGGGGAGCCCTAGGGTCCAGGAGCTGCTAAACCCCCTGCACAACTGTATCTGCTGCCCAGCGGCCTCTTCCACCCCAACATCAGCGTGTGTGGGCTCCAGAGTGCTGTCCCTCGAGAGAGGACACCCTCAGCAATTCAGGAGCCTTCTGACTTCCATGTCTCTGGACCACACGTGTCTCATTGGCCTGTCGGGATCGTCACGTTGTTCTCTGTTCACAGGAAATGTCTCGCATTGCCTGTGCTCCTCTGTCTCCCTGAGTGAGCCCTGGCGTGTTTGTGTCTTTTCCTGGCTTTGCCTGTGCCGACACCTCTCTGGTGATGCCTCCTTGCCTGGCCTAAGTGGGCACAGCTGTACCCGTGTAACCGCCTTCGTCTCTGCACACCTGTGTGTTGGGTCAGCTGTGGCTCTGGTGGCCTGTCTTGTCTTTGGTGTATGCTTCTGCGCTTGAGTGTGCTTCCCTCTGCATTCAACCCCTTTCTTCCACTGACAGATCCAGTTGCTGTCCTGCTGTCAGGTGGAGGGGCTTCTGCGTGTTCTGTTCTATGTTCCAGGAGCCAGAAATCCTTCCGTGCCTGTAGGACCTTCGTCAGAGGATTGGCCATGCACTCACTGCCAGCCAGTTAATGTCCCCAAATGCAGCTGGCTTGCTGTGAGCATTCCGTCACACCTCTATTTTCTGTCCTTCTGTTTTCAAACCCTTTGCGCCCGAGGGGCTCAAACGTCACTGGCCGGCACATTGCAGATGCAGGCGTAAATTGTGAAAAGCGGACCGGCAACGTTTTCCCACTTACTCTTTTGCCACGTGGCATGTTCCTGGCTGGGAGAGACTTCCCCCTGCCAGTGTGTGTCTCGTTTCCGTGTGCCTCCTGTGTGTTCTGGTCCCTAATTTGTCCATTACGTCCTACCTGGGAGTCTGATCCATGTTTGCAGGAACGAGGCTGACACCTTTGACTGCTGGGTTCTGAGCTCAGCTTAGTCCACCAGGACTAGTGCGTGCCTGAGGGACACAACGGGCAGTGACGGATGTGCCCGTATCCTTCACGTGCAAGCGCTCCGTCCAGCCACCTTCACCGGGACATTTCTCAGCGACCCCTCTTTGTGTGTGGTGAGAGCACTTGCCTCTGAGAAATCTGACGAGGCGGTGAAGCATTGCTTACGGCTGCCCTGTGCAAGTTAAATCTCCAGAACTCATGCACATGGCATGACTGCATCTTCACACCCGAGCCCCGACACCTCCTCATCGCACCCTCCCCTGATTAGCACCACTCTACTCTCTGGTGGACTGCATGCCTTTAACTCCTTTAGTCTCCTCAGGAATCCATCAGGCAGGGCTCACCACCACTGTGCTTCTGTCAGGGGCTGGCTTCTTTCAGTGAGCCCAGTGCTTTCTGCACTGATGCTCAATGCACCCGCAGAAGGGTGAGCCACACTAAGCCCGGCGGCAAACCCTTTGGCCCTACGTTTCCCACACGTGTGCCTGGTGGCAGAGGTGCACAAGGAGCCTGCCTGCATGCGTCTCCCAGGTCCTCCACAGGGTACAAAGTACCGCCTCAGGAGGCTGATCCGCATCACATGGGCATAGCTCTGCTTGTACGTGTTAGCCTTTCGTATCATACAGGCAGCCCAGACTTAGAAATCCTGCTACCTGCTTACAACTATCCAGCCCTCGTGCTTCTGCAGACGCTCTGTGTCTGTACAGACATTTGAGTCACGGTCTCGTGACCTTCCAATACAGCTTGATGGTCTGTCCTTAGCTTACAGCCTGGGATGCGGTTCTCACTCATTGTCCTCCCCTCGGGTGCGAGTTTCCTCCATCACTGTGGTGGAAGGTAACCTTTATCACCATACGTTGGCTTGAAATTACTGGGCGGATCACCTGTCTGCGTCCGGGGATCCGAAGGAGACCTTGGCTCTTTTGCTCACGGTCCACCCTTTCTCTGTAATGAGTCGCTTTGGATGAGAAGCTTGCCAGAGGCGAGGGGGCCTCAGAGTTGAGCACATTTCCTGGGCATCTGTGAGAACTTCGTTGGTTCCACTCGGAAAGCATTGACATTCATGGATGTGCAGCCTCTGCTTTTGCTTGAATTTGCCGAGCTTTGGGACGTGATTTCTTCCCGCATGTGCTGTGCCTAAATCTCTGCTGTGTCTTTCCGGCAGTCCCGTTTGCTGTCTCCTGCTGGTAAGTACAGGACTTCCAGCAGCCCTGTGGGGAACGGGTCCTTGTTTTCTTCCCTGCGGTGCCCTCTTCCTCACCCCGAATGACCTCACTGCAGCTTCCTTCTAGTTCAGCGATCGTTTCAGACTGCCCTTAAGGTCCAGGTGGGAGCGGTGCCTTTTGTGCTGAGGGCTGACCACTGTAGAGCATTCGTCTCTGTGCAAATTGCACAGGTGAATTTCACCAGGTGAAAGAGAGTGCACACTGCAGTTGCCCTGTCTTCAGAGTCAGCCCACCTGTCTCCGCCTCGGCTGCCCCTGCTCTCCTTCCTCCTACCCTCTCCTTGCCTCCCCCTCCCTTGTCTTCTTCCTGTCCCTCCCTCCCACTTTCCTTCCAGCTCTCTTTGTCTTCGTCTCCCTCCTCTCCATCACTAATGCCTCCCCCTGTCTCCGCCTGTCTTCCTTGTAATAGGTGCCCCTCTGTCTCTTCTTGTCTTGCTCCTCCTCCCTGTCTCTCCCGCCAATCTCCCCGGACTCTCCCTCTCCAGGCTGGTCTTCCCCTCCACTCGTCCTTCCTTCATCTGCTCTGCTAGCACGTGTCTCTCTCTCTCCCTCTATAGCTCTGTCTCTCTGTGTGTCTCTTTTTCACTGTCTCTCTCAGTGGACCTTCTGTGTCTGGGTGCATGCTTCTTCAGAATTCTTGTTGGTGCCTGGGAAATGGGAAGGGAACTCGTCTGCTTTCGTGTGTACTAGTGAAAGCAGGCACGGGGCTTTCTCAGAGACAGACACAGACAAGTCTGCAATTCTCGGTGAAGGGCCCCTACGTGCCCTGCGTGGTTGGAGTCGTCCTCCTTTTAGTGGAAGGTTAGATTTCAGGACCGGAGCAAGCTGCTAAATCCTACTACCCCATCTCCCTGGCGCTCTGTACGGAGATCAGTAGGGCACCAGTGGCAGATGGTGCTCTGGGGGTTGTTCTTTGCTCTGCATTGCAGTGCAGTGAGGTCTACTGAGCTGTGTTCTTGCAAGGACATGGCGGTGGGGTGGGTCTAGGGTGGGTGTCACTGGTTCTGGGTGGGCACCCACCTTACCGCCGCCCTCAGCCTGACGGCCAACGAGGAGATACCGTGGGGACGGCCATGTGGCCCCGGTAGGCGTGACACTAAGGACTTCTCCAGGCTTTGCCCCAGCTTCATGAAGAAGGGGCAAGGCACGGAGCAGGGAGTGGCTCACGGCGTGGACGATCCTGTGCTGAATGCTCTGGTGCCCGTAGTGAGGCCTCTGGGGAAAGGGTGTACAAGCGACCACAGACTGCGCGATACCGGGGACCTCGCAAGTGAAGGCTGGAAGGTGACAGCGCTGAAGAGGACATGCGGCAAACGGGGGCCACGCTGGCACCTTGGCACTCGCTCCAGAGCCTGGACCGGCCATTGGCGCGCGCTTGCTGGCGGCCAGCACCCTGTCTTGCTGTCTTGCAACTGATTGCTCCCCGAACCTGGCCAGCTGGCCTGACCTGCCCTGGAACCACTTCGCCCCCAGGCCGCATGCGCACACTCTTCACTGCCTCTGTCTCGGCCCCTCCTCCACAGCAGCCACAGCCAATGCGGAGTCCTCAAATCCCAGAGCCCGTGCGCCTGCGCTCAACTTTGGCGGGCTGCGGCGGGAGGCTTCAGGGAGCTAATGGTCTTGCGGCCAAGGCTCCCCCCACCTGCTGCCGTTTCCTGTCCTTGTCCTGAGGCTGCCCTAGCTACACTGGGGCCGGGGCCGAGCGTCATGGCCAGCGTGTCGCGGTCCGGACAAAGCGGAGATTCCCGCCGACCCTGGGCCCTGATCGTCCCGGATGCGAAAGGTGGAGAGTCCCGGCCCCGCGGGAATGCAGGGGCGCTGGAGGGCGTGGGCTGGCCGCAGTCCCCAGGTTCAGGGGCGGCAAGCGCCCATCCTGTGCAGGAAACCCAGGCCGGGTGTGAGATACAGGTGGCAAGCCCAGCGGAGGAATTGGTGCTGATATTGGATGACGGAATGGTGGCGGCTGAGGTGGTGATCGGGGAGGAGGAAGAGGACGGCGAGGCGACCAAGGATGAGGTGGCTGGAGAGGAGAATTCTGAGGAAGCCAAGCCAGAAGCAGAGGACATGCACGAGGAGGAGGAGGAGGTGGAAGTTGAGAGACAGCAGCAGGAGGAGTTTCAGGAGCAAGAGGAGAAGCGCGAGGCAGATGCAGAGGCGGAGGAGGGGCCCCAGCTCTCACAGCCGCTGCAGCAGCAAGAGCCAGCGCTGCGTCCTGCCTCAGCCCAGGACCCGCTGGCAGCACTGGAGCGTCTTCAGCTGGAGATCAGCGCTGGGAATGCCCAGGATTCCAGGGCCTTATGGCGGCTGAAGCGCAGGATTCTTCGGAGGCAGATTTCTTACCTGGATCACAGAAGGGCCATCATCAAGCACATCCCTGGCTTCTGGGCCCAGGCGGTATCCTTCCTTGTGCTGGTGGGTGATGGCGGGGGCTGTTGTGCAGGAGGGCTGGGCACTGAGAGCAGGGTGCCTCAGGGCGATGGCCCCCAGAGAGGAGAGCTGGGGAATGGTCCCTGGCCCTGGGTTGGTGTGGTCTGGGATCCAGTGTAAGGCCTTGGACAGGGGCGGTTGTTGGGGATGGGGGGACTTGGTGACTGGGTCTGTTTCCTCTAGGTCTCCGCCAACGTTGGCCTGCAGGCTGGTCTCAAATATTACTTGCAGACACGAGCCATGTGTCCCCATGCTACCAGAGCTAGGGTAGCACAAAGCAGCCTTCACTCAGAGCAGATAAGGCAAGGAAACATTTCGCTGCAAAATGGGAGAGTTACGCAGGCCGCACACCCACCTTCACATTCACAGGCTGTGCACGTTTCCTAGCAGTTCCTTCAAAAGAGAGCATTTCAGACACACACTCATGACCTTTAGTGGAACCACGCCACGCCCCTTTGCCAGACAGTAGGACGACTGAGACCCACTCCGAATGGGGTACAAGCTGCCTCCTCAGACCCTGACACACACACACACACACACACACACACACACACACACACACAGAGGATTCTCTCCTGGTATCTCCACCCCTGCTTCCCTCTCTGTCCTCAGGCTCCGGCTCGGTCCCACCCATGTCTTTCTCTCCGGACTGGCTGTGTCACTGTGTCTAATCCTTTTCCCTCCTCGGCCCTCCTCGTCCGTGCTTCTCGATCTCTTTCTCCCTCCCACACCCTCTGCTTGCAGCGTAAGTGTGCAGTCGGGTTCCTGTAAGCCATGTTATTCCATCTGGACTCAGGAGGCTGGTGACAACATAGGTCTTCACGGGAATATGCCAAGAAACCCAGCCGTGAGGAGGGGTCAGAGCACATGCCGACATCACAAGCTATGATGGGCTGCTGGCAGCCCACACAGGTCAGATATAGGAAGGAACTGTGAGGCGTGCAGGCAGTGGAGTCTCTCCCTGCTGTGTGCAGACAGCGTGGCAGGTACAGGAAGCCAACGGACTGCCCAGTGTCGATGGGGTCTGATGCATCTGCAGAGGCTGAGGAGTGTGGGGACTAGTGTTTCCTGGTCTTTCTGCACATGCCGTGATCTAGTCCCTTGCTCTTAGCCTGGGAGGGTTGGAGGGGGGCTGTGTCTGTTTCCACAGCATCTGAAGGCACAGCTCCTTGACACAGCACAGATTCTGAATCACCCCCAGTTGTCGGCCATGATCGGTGCCCAGGACAAAGACGTGCTCAGCTACGTGGTCGACTTGGAGGTGAGACCGGGGAGGCTGTGGCTGGGGGCCGTCCCGTCGGGTGTGGGATTTGGGCAGGAGAAGGTGAGGCAAAGGTGCTCACCCTCACAGCCAGGCAAGTAGCTCAGGACCCCGAGGGAGGACACTTGCCCCCTCCTGTCCCATTGCTCACGGCAGGTGGAAGAAGTGGGCCATCCCAAGTACCGCTGCAGAGTGATGTTTTTCTTTGGGGCCAACCCGTACTTCCGGAACCCAGTGATCATTAAGGAGTATCAGCTGAGCTTTGCTGGTAGGGTGTGGGTCCCATGATGGTGCGGGGCAGGGGGATGAGGAGCATGAATCAGGGGCAGGAGGGAGGGGGAGGGGGAGGGGCAGGTGGGTGGGGAGGAGGCCATCAGCTTGCTCCTCAAATCCTCTCTTCCTGCAGGCTACAGGGTATCGCGTTCCACTCCAGTCCAGTGGTTCTGGGATTATGAACGTGGAGCTCCCAGTCGCAGGCATGACCCCACCAGCCTTAACTTGTTCAACTGGCTGTGTGAGCACAGCTGCCCAGGGGCGAACAGGATTGCCGAGGTGGGGCCCCTGAGGCCTTCGTCAGCAGTGGGGATGTGGGTGGCCCCCGGCCAGAGAGGAGAGTGGGCTATGCCCAATGTGGCGCCGGCCTGTGTCCTCTTCCAGATCATCATCGAGGACCTGTGGCCCAATCCCCTGCAGTACTACCTGAGGGAGGAAGGGACCAGCAGACAGTGATCTGACGTGCTCACGTGTCGGTGAGGACCCCAGTATGCGGTGTGTTGACCTGCGTGTTGTATGGGCAAGGGAACGTGGGCCACACATTGGCTTGGAAATGGAAGGTCCGCCGACACAGGGACACAGGTAGCATGGGGAGAGGGTGGGAGGATGACAGGGGACCTGCAGAGACTCAGCTGCAAACACACAGAGGGTCGAAGCCTGCAAACCAAATGCAGTTGTGCTGTGGGCTGGGGCTTTGGAGAGCAACTGGGGAGGAGCAGTGCTTCACCACAAATGCTCCCCGTGGATGTCCGCCCTGTCCCGGGCTTCCCCCTGCTCCTTCAGTCTGGATTTGCCTGCCAGTCTTTGGGTCAGGAGCTGCCGTGTCCCCAGGCGCCACTGTGGTGAGAATCTCGCACTTCCTTCCATGTGCCCCACCACGCCATGTCCTCCCGCAACCCGACAGCCATTCTTAGAACTGGTCCAAGGCCATTGGGGGCTGGAAATGAATCCCTGGGTGAGAAAGCAAGGGGGATCGCAAAAGGGCGAGGCACAAGAGTGACACCATCTGGGATGTATCTGCAAATATCCCGTATCATTCTTGGTGTCTGTTGCGTGGGGGTGCGTGTGTGCGCGTGTACGCAAATGTGTCTGCGTGTGCCCACATGCGTCAGGGGCTCTGCATCTGTGTGGGCGTGAATGGCGCAGAGCTTCTATCTTTGCCCATGCAGAAACAATGGAGGACGCCACCAGTGCTGGAAGAGATGGGTGGATGAGTCTCCTGTCTTCTACGTGCCCCGGAGAGAATTGAGGAAGAGATAACGTGTGGCAGCCTTGAAGAGTTTCCACGATGTTTATGTGGACACATACAGGAAGCTAAAAACCCTTCTGTTTTTGTGTATGTGTTTGTGTGTGTTTATGGGGGACGCAAGGAGGCTCGACGAGAACGGGACCTGAGTGTGACTGTCCTAGCCGCTGCCCGGGTGATTCTGTGTGTGCAGGAGAGGTGCAGTACTGGGGTGGGGCCGGTGTTGCCATGTGCACAGAGGCCTGCCTTCTTGGGCAGGAAGAGCCTGGAAGGAGGAGGAGGAAGAGACAGACCTGTTATTTGGAGATTTATTGTATAGGCCAGAGCCGAAAGGCAGGGAAGGGGATTGCACAGTGGGACCAAATTGGTCCATTGGGTCGTGGTACAGTGTGGCCAGGACTCGGGGGGGTTTCATCCAGGACCCTTGCTCCCAGAGGGGTGTTGTGTCCTTGGTGAGATAGAATCCAGTCAGCAAAGCCTCCAGTCAGGATCAGAGCTAAGACCACATGTCCCCGGACAACTCAGGAGCAGGCAGCCTTCTCATAGTCGATGGCAGTATACCTTGCTGCTGCCTCCCACACCCGGGGCTCCTTTGACCCCGAGCCCTGTCCTCAGACAGTGGCTCAGGATGGGAGATGTGTGAGGGGGAGGGGCAGGTGTGGGTTGTGGGCAGCAGCGAGGCTTATGAGTGGGAATGCATGGAGAGAGTACGCACGAGGGCAGAGATCCAGCGTGAGTTCGTGCGAGTGTGTGTGGGCGTCTGTGGCAAACTGGGCCTGAGATCCGTGGTGGTGCCGGCAGTGTGAGCGTGCATATGTTCGTGCGATTGCGTAGCCGTGTGTCTCTGTGTGTGCAGGAGTGGGTGGTTAGGCCACTGGAGAGACAAGGAGAGACACAGCGGTCTGTGTGAATGAGGTGCTTATGTGGGACGGTCAGGTGCCAGAATACAAGAGTGCAGTCCCTTCCCTCCTGAGTCCTGATGGTAATCGCTGGGATGGGTGCAATCGTTGCTGTGCCAGGGGGCTCAAGTCAGGATGCAAAAGGGAGATTGGTGCAAGGTCAAGAGGGGGGCCGAGGGGAGGACAGCCTGTGTCCAGTGGCCAGTGGACCACTAGTGAGTAAGTGTGCTTGTGTGTGTGTTAGTGTGTGTCTATGTGGGAGTGAGTGTGTGTGTGTGTGTGTGTGTGTGTGTGTGTGTGTGTGTGTGTGTGTGAGTGGCTCTGGTGGGCCGACAGTAGCAAATACGTAGGGGCTACATGGTGTGCCCAGGCTTTGTGCACAGGGTAGCTAGGGAACCCAACCTGTCAGGCTACGTGGTGTGCAGAGGGCGTAGGTATTTCCCTGGAGGGAGCAGTCTAGCAAAAATCTCTGCTCTTGGCAGACGAGCCATGTTTTGTCGCCAGTCAGCTCTTCCTTGGGGCTCTCCTCTCTGCTTCCTGTGCACCAGGCCCAGGGAAAGGGAGGAGCTGGGACCCTAGACCTCAGGTGACTTGAGTCCCCCAGGGGTGCCATAGCAGGGTGGTGTGCGTGATCCATGTGTGGATGGGCAGGTGAGCAGCCTGCCAGCTGCTCTCTGAGGGGACAGTTCCTTGCCAGCAACACCTCTCCCCGCAGCACAAGATCACCACTGTCGCTGCAGCTGGGCTGGGGACATGTCAAGGTGTGTCCCAGAACTGTGTTCCCCTTGCATGTAAGTGGTGCCAGAATGCGCCTCTCAGTCCCTGTGCGGGTGACCCTGATTAGCCTCAGGCTTTGTCGACTCCTGGCCTCATGTAAATGGGGAACTGGGTTCCTTTCTCAGTGTCTCAGCGGTTGCATGTCGACAGAGGATGCTGTGGACATTGTGGTCAGGATTCTGACCGGGCTCCCCCCGCCCTGCCCCAAACCACAGTGGGCAGCACATGGCCCACTGTGTGTGCGCTTTGGGGAGGCTAAAGCCGTACAGCCCCTCCAGTATTCTTCTCAGGTGGTGGACGGTCAAAGGGGCCTAGGGAGGAACACTGGTCCCAGTCTGCTGCCGGCTGTGCCCACAGGTGTGTGTGCCCAGCTCCTTGACGCTGAAGCTGCAAGGCTTCCGCACTGCCCCCAAAGCCCCATCCCTAGAATTTGCGTGTGGGCCAGATGGAAGTGAAGTCCCAGTGACCCTGCGGGATCACAGCGGGTGGTCTCGTCTGTGCCTGGCCACCCACCTACCTGCCTTCCCCGCAGCCCGTGGCCCCCATACAGGGCTTTCGGTAAACACACGGCCACCGTCCAGCATGAGAGGAAAGGCTTGACGGTGTCCCAGTACCGCTGGTCATGTGTTGGCTGCTGCCAGCTGACAGCATGGAGACCCCATGGCCCAGTGGAGGATGTCCGACCTGTCCTACAAGGAACTGGGGACGACTGTACGGATGCATCAGGTCCCATGCAGTAACCTAGGCCTGACCTTATCCGCCTAGGGGGTGATCGAAGCGCCTTGGGGTCCCAGGCCTGGCATACGTGTCGGTGAGCTTCCTCCTGGATGGCGCTGCCGACACAAGGCTGGCTGGTCAGGGGTCGCGTGGGAGGCCCGTTGGGTCCCGGCCTCTAGGTCCGATACTGCTGTAGGTGTTGTTGAAAAGACAGAGCACGATATGACCATCCCTTGGGTGTCGCTGCACCGGGGATCCCGTCACTGCTCCCAGGTTCCCACTACCGAGTCTCCCCGGGAGGCCTGGGAGGTTGCCAGGCTCCTTTTGCAGGGACACAAAGGCCTGTGAGAGCCCATCCGCAGGGTCCGGTGCTCATTGCGGATGACTTGGGGGCAGTGCGAGATCTATTGCTCCCGTCCTTAGAGGAGATTGTGGTAGTCTTAAGGGACAAAGATGTGCCTGGAGAATAGAAGGATGTCCAGAGGAAGCATTGGAGGAGGAAGAGGACGAGGAGGAGTAGGAGGATGAGGAGGAGTTGGAGGAAGAGGATTGGGAGGAGTTAGAGCTGGAAGAGAAGGGTGAATGATTGGGTGCAGGAGAGGGAACAAGTGGAGGAGGAGGATGTCCAGGATGAGGAGGAGCACGAGCCAAAGGAGCAGGAGCAGCTGGGGGAGGATGTTGAGGAGGACGAGAGCAGAGGGAAGAGGGTGGGGAGAAAAGATAGAGCCAGGGTTCCAGAGCATGAGTAGAAGTGTAGGAGCAGAAGGAGGAAGAGCCCGAGGAGGAAGAGGTGGAGGGAGAGGAGGAGCAGGAGGAGTTGGAGGAAGAGGATTGGGTGGGGTTAGAAGAAGAGGAGGAGGAGAAGGAGCAGTGAATGACTGGGTGCAGGAGAAGGACAAATGGAAGAGGATGATGTCCAGCACCAGGAAGAGGAGGATTACGGGCCAGAGGAGCAGGAGCAGCTGGAGGACGGAGTCGACTAGGACGAGAGCAGAGGGAAGAAGAGGTGAAAGGTCAGAGGTAGGGCAGGAAGGGCAGTAGCAGGAGAGGACCTGGAGAAGGAGGAAGAGTCCTAGGAGGAAGAGTTGGAGGAGGAGGAGGAAGAGGTGAAGGACGAGGAGGATCAGATGGAGGAAGAGGACTGGGAGGAGTTACAGGAGGAGGAAGACGAGTGAATGATCGGGTGCAGGCGAGGGAAGAAGTGGAGGAGGAGGAAGTCCAGGACGAGCAAGAGGAGGAGCACGAGTCGAAGAGCAGTAGTAGCTGGGGAGGAAATTGAGGAGGACGTGAGCAGAGGGAAGAAGAGGAGGAGGAGGAAAGGTAGAGCCAGGGCTGGAAGAGCAGTAGCTGCAGAGGGGGAGCAGAAGGATGAAGAGGCCCGAGGCTAAGACTTCCAATACTGTGTTGAATAACAGTGGAGGCGGTGGACATTCCTGTCTCGTTCGTGACTTGAGCTGAGAGCTTTTGCTCCTTGAGATGATATTCACGTTGGGTCGTTCATACATGGCTTTATGATCTCGATGTGTGCTCCTTCTATCCCTACTTTCTTGAGGGGTTTTACCAGGAAAGGATGCTGTATTTTGTCCATCACTCTGTCTGCATCGATTGAGAGGATCCTGTGGTTCTCGTCCTTTCTTTTATTGATGTGAGGAATCACGTTAATTGTTTTGCAGATGTTGAACCAGCCCTGCGTCCCAGGTACAAATCCCACTGGGTCGTGGTGAATAACATTTTCATGTATTGTTGGATCCGAGTGTCTAATACCTTGTTGAGGAGTTTTGCATCCATGTGCATCAGGGAAATTGGCCTATAGTTCTCCTTTTCAGTGGGGTCTCTTTCCGGTTTTGGAATCAAGGTAACGCTGGCTTCATAGAAAGAGTTTGGAAGTTTTCCTTCCATTTCTATTGTGAGAACAGCTTCAAGAGAATAAGTGTTAACTCTTCCTTAAATGTTTGCTGGCACTCCCCTGGAAAGCCATCTGGCCCTGCAGTCTTCTTCCTCCGGCAGGTTTTTGATTACTAATTTGATTTCTTTACTGGCGATGGGTCTGTTCAAATTTTCCTTTTCTTCCTCTTTCAGCTTTGGTAGTGTATACATTTCTAGGAATTTGTCCATTTCTTCCAGATTGCCCATTGTATTGGCAAATAATGGCTCCTAATATTCTCTTCTTATTGTTTGCCTTTCTGCTGTGTTGGTTGTGATGTCTCCTCTTTCATTCTTGCGTTTCTTTATTTGGGCCCTTTCCTTTTTCCTTTTCATCAAACTGATGACTGGCTTATCAATTTTGGTAATTCCTTCAAAGAAGCAGCTTCTGGGCTCATTGATCTGTTCTCCTATTTTGGTTTGTTTCTTTGTTTGTTTGTTTGAGGTTGTTTTTGTTTTTGTTTTGTTTGATTTTTGGTTTCAATAGCATTAATTTCCGTTAATCATTGTTATTTTCTGTCTCCTGAATGTTTTGGGTTTCGTATGGTGTTCTTTTTACAGCCTCTTAAGGCGTAAGGTGAGGTTGTGTCTCTGAGATCTTTCTTTCTTCTTTAGCAAGACCTGACTTGCTAGATAGGTCCTCTTATAACCGACCCTGGTGCGTCCCAGAGGTTTTGGGTTGTGGTGTTATCACTGACTTCCATATACATTTTCATTGACTTCCGTATACTTTTTATATTCTCTTTCAACGCTTGCTTAGCCCGTTCAATCTTTAGTAGGATGTTCTTCAGTCTCCCAGTATTTGTTACCTTTCCAAATTGTTTCTTGTAGTTGATTTCGAGTCTCTTAGTGTTGTGGTCTGAAAATATGCACGGTGTGACCTCGATCTCTTTGAACTTCCTTAGGGATGACTGTTTTCCCCAGCATATGATCTATAGAGGAGAATATTCCGTGAGCACCGGAGAAGAATGTATATTCTGCTGCTTTATTATGAAATGTTCTGAACATATCTGTGAAGCCCATCTTGTCCAGTGTGTCATTCAAAGCCCCCGTTTGCTTGTTGATTTTTCGTTTACATGATCTGTCTATTGCAGTGAGTGAGTGCATAGAAGTCTCCTCCTATGATGGCATTACTAAGAATGAGGTTCCTTATGTTTGCGTTTAATTGGTTTGTATATTTGGTTGCTCTCAAATACGCCACATAAATGTATCCATTTGCTAGGTCTTCTTGGTGGATAGACCCCTGAATTATGACATCATGGCCTTGTGTACCACTTGACACAGTCTTAAATTAAAGTCTAGATTGTCTGATAGAAGTATGGCTACTTTGGCTTTGTTTTGTTGACGGGTAGCATGACAGATGATTCTCCATCCCCTTCTTTTCACTCTGAAGTTGTTTTCACATCTAAAGTGGGTCTCTGGTAAACAGCATATCGATGGAACTTGTTTTCTCATCCATTCTGTTCCCCTATGTTTTTTGATTGGAGCATTCAGTCCACTGACGTTTAAAGTAGTACTGAAAGACACGATTTTATGGCCATTATCTTGTTTGAAGAGTTGGAGGAAAACATATCTATATATCTTTATATCTGTATCTACGTCTCCATCTCCATCTATATGTATATGTGTATGTGTATGTATATGTGTATGTGTATGTGTATGTATGTATATGTATATGTATTGTATTAACTGTATCTATATATCTATATCTATATCGATATGTATATGTCTATATACATCTATATATATAATTCTATATCTATTTGTATATATAAATATAATTATAAAGATAGATAGATAGTTAGATAGATAGATAGATAGATAGATAGATAGATAGATAGATAGATAGATATCAATTTCCCTCTGAGTGTCCCCCCTTAAAATTGCATGCAGGTGTGATTTAGCGGTCACAAACTCCTTTAAATTTTGTGTATCTGGGAACCTTTTTCCTCTGTTTCTATTTTGAATGATGGCCTTGCTGCATAAAGAATTCTTCACTGTGGATGTTTCTAATTCAGCACTTTGAACGTATCCTACCACTCCTTTCAGGCCTGCCAAGTTTCTCTGGATAGGTCTGCTGCAAACCTGATCTGTCTTCTCTTGTAGTTTAGGGACTTGTTTCCCTTGCTGCCTTGATGATTCTCTTTGCCTGAGTACTTTGTGAGTTTGAATATGATATGCCTTGCTGAGGGTCAGTTTTTGTTGAATCTGATGGGGTCCTCGGTGCTTCCTGGATTTTGATGGTGTGTCTTTCCCCAGGTTAGCAAAATTTCCCACTATGATTTGCTCACATAACCTTTCTACCCCTTTTTCTCTCTCTTCCTCTTCGGGACCCCTATGATTCTGATGTTGGTTTTCGTTCTGCATGAGTCACTGATTTCTCCAATTCTTCAATCGTGCTCTTTTCCTTAATCTCCCTCGATTTTGCTGCTTCCATAGTCTCCATAAGTTGGTCCTCTGAATCGCTGATTCTCTGTTCTGTCTCATCCATCCTTGACACCGCTGCATCCATCCGTCATTGCAGCTCAGTTATATCATTTTTAATTTCATTCTGGCCAGTTTTTACTGCATTTTTTCTCTGCACAAAGGGACTCTAATCTACATTGGACTGCAGCTAGTATTCTCATAATCGTGCTTCTAAATGCTGCTTCAGACATCTTGCTTGTGTCTGTGTTGGTTGAATCCCTGGCTCTCGTTTCTTCAGGCTCTTTCTTTCTGGGTGAATTCCTTCCCTTTGTCATTTTGAATGGAGAAAAGGAACTCATGAGGTAGAAAATTCAATGAAATATTCAAATTATAAAATGTTAAAAGTAAAAACTTAAAAACACACATGTGAATAATGGAATGAATGATGCTAGATTCTAGGCATGTTTCACCTGGGTGTTGAAAGTGGTTTTGACACAGGAGAGAAAAAAACGTGGGAGTGGAGAAAAATTTAGAAAATACTAATAAAAAATATTAAAAAGGGAAATGTTGTGAGAATTTGAAAAACCAATACACTGAAGTAGACTAAAAGGAGAAGATGGGAGTAAAATAGAATCTGTGAATATAGACACAAAAGGAAAGAATCATGTAGAAGAGTATTAAAGAAAGTTAGTAAAATTTCCACCTGCCCAGTCTCCTTCGCCTCTCCGCGCACAAAAGCACCTCCCTTCCCATGCCTCCTCGCTCTCCAAGTTCACTTCTGCATGCCACGTACCTGCTGAATTCGGTGGTTCAGGATATGCAGATTGCTGTGCTAATCCTCCAGTCAGTTTCCTGGGTGGGTAGGATGGTTTAGCGTTGGTCTGGCTGTATCTCATGCACGCGAGACACTTAAGAAGCTTCCATGCTGTCTGCCATCCGGGCTCCTCCCCAAAGAGGTGAGATCTGTAGCACCAGTTCTCCGATATGAGACATCCCACAGGAAAGTTGTGGTCGGTGACAAAGCGGAAAAGGGCATGTACCAAACAGGGAGGTCACCCTGGAGGGGGAGGCAGAGAACCTGCTCCAGACCTGGGAGGGGAGGCAGGGGCTCAAATGCTGGAGCCACGCCCACTGCCCTCCAGCTGATTGTTCCTGAACAGCAGCCAACTGTCTGGGTCTGGCCTGGAGCGCCTTCACCCCAAGGACCCATGGTCAAAAAGTTCACTGCCTCTGCCTCTGCCTCTCCCCCACCTCCACCGCAGCCACAGCCACAGCCACAGCCACAGCCACAGCCACAGCCACTTCAGTGTCCGAAGGGCCACGGGGCCGTGGGCGTGCTTCCCAAATGCTGGTGGGCTCCAGAAGGAGGCAGCAGGCATTTAAAAACCTTGGGCCTTGACACTCCACCTGCTGGGCCTAGTCTGGAGCCTCATGCCTCAAGTTCCCACTCCTTCTGCTCTATGGCCCTAGCCTGAGGATGGGCTAGGGCCCCAAAGCAAGGGAGTCCTGTTCCGGAAAACGCTGAGATTGCTGACAATACCGGGCCTCCATTCTGCTGGAAGAGGGCGTTCGAGAGTCCAGGAATCGTGGCAACACCCCTGTCTCAGTCCCAGACAATTTCACTCATTCATACGCACTCACACGCACACGCACGGGCACGGGCACACACACACACACTCCCCCTCTGTGGCTGTCTCTAGTGGCGACTTACTCTCCTTCTTCGGCCTCCTTCCATGTCCCTCTGGCCTCTGTCTGTCTCTGAGTCCCTGTGATCATTTTCTTGAGGGAACGCTTCCTCCCTCCCGCACCTCCATCTCTCTTTCTCTGTCTCTGTGCTGTCCTTGCACAGTATCAGTGCATCTGGGTTTCCGTGAGCTGTGCGTGTCCATATGGACGGAGTAGGCTGCTGATGGCACAGGGCTGCAGGGGAACACACAAAGGAACGCACAAGTACCAGGGGTCAGAGCACATCCAGACCTCCTAAGCCGTGACTGCCTCCAGGCAGCCCACACAAGCTGGGTATACATGTGAACTGAGAAAGGTCAGTCCCTTGGCCCTTGCCCTGTAGGTTGCAGCCAGCTGGGAGGTACTGAAACCCAAGGGACTGCCCAGTGTTGAGAGGGTCTGAAGAAAGGGCAGGAGCCGAGGAGCCAGGGAACCTAGTCGTAGCTGGTGTTTCTCCACATGCCATGTTCCGGTGCCATTGGTACTGGAAGGTTGGTATCAGTTGTGGCTCTCTTTCCTTGGCATCTCAATGCAAGCTTCCGTGACCCAATGGAGGTCCTGAATCTGCCCTAGTTGTCAGCCAGGTTGGGCCCCAGGACAAATGCACGTGCTGTGTGAAGGGGGAAAGCAAGTGTGAGTCGTGAGGAGGAGCTAGCCTCGTGAGTGGGATGTGGCAGAGGGCATGAGTGAGTGCACAGGTCCACTAGAGTGTGTCTGTGAATGTATTGTGGCTGGCGCCTGTGAGTACTTTTGCCTGAGACCTAGCGTTTGTGCTGGCAGCGTGCACGTGTCTGTGTCCACGTGCCGCGTGGCCGTGCATCTTTGTGCCTGAGTGAGTGTGTGTAGGCCGTTGGCAAGCGAAGGAAAGAGACTGGGGGCTTTCCTGACTTGGTGAGTAAGGGGGGGCTCCTGTGCCAAAGTGCAGCGAGTGCAATCCCTTCGCGCCTGGGATCGACACGGAGCTAGCTGATCACCTTTCATGACGGGAGGAAAGCCCGGACTTTGCCTGGGTCCGCTCGTCCTGTGTTGCCTTGGCCAGGGGCAAGTTGGGGTTGGGCCACCCATGGCGCAGTGGAGGAGGACCAAAGTTCCCTGCAAGGAAGTGGGCGTTAGTGGAGGGAGGCAGCAGAGAGCATGAGTAAGTCTGGCCCTGCTCCTGGAGCGGCCTAGGGGATCATCGCAAGGCCTTGTGGTCCCAGCCAGGGTATGTGTCTCGGTGAACATCCTCCTGGATGACCCTGCAGAGACAGGCCTGGCTGGTCTAGAGTCCCTTGCGAAGTTGGGGCCCGGCCCCGGGACCCCAATACTGTGGTAGGTGTTGTTCAAACTGAAAGGCATTGCCTGCTTGTCCCAGACAGTCCCTGCACCTGGGACCCAGATTTGTTCCCACGTTCCTGCCACGGGGTCTCCCGGCGATGCGTGGGAGTTTGACAGGCCCCATTTCTCTGGAGGGAGTGAGTTGCATAGGTCAGGTGCACCAGGGTCTGGGCCTGCTTTCCTGTCTTGCCCACCCGCTACGTCCTCTGCTGAGGGCAGCTTGAGGGCTCACCACTGGACCTGTTCCTCTCCCTTTCTGGGTAAGAGTTTGCCTCTCTGTCGGTCACACTGGCCACCCCCTCTCAGCCCCCTACCACCTGTTCAGCCTCCCCCCATCCACCTGCGTTTCTATGCATTGCTGTCACCTGAAGCGGTGGTGTGCTGCCTCATATATCACAGCCACCCTGGAGCATTTCTGTACCCCGTTCGTATCCTGACATAGCCCAGCGAGTCTGGAGGAACCTCTTCTGTGTCACGGAAGCAACATGTTGGCCAGAGGGCCCGGCACACGAATTTGGAAATCCTAGAATCCCCCGCCTGCCTGGCAGCCTCCTGGTCCCATAAAGAGGTAGGGGAACACTGCATTCCACCAAAGGGAAAAGGCAATGCATGAGTGTGGTGCCTGGCCAGGCAATGCATCTCGAGCCTCCAATCCTGCAGTGGCTCTGTGTGGTGTGTGTGTGTGTAGCTTATGCTGTCTGACATAGACCGGCAGGGAGTCCACATCACCACTGCCCTGACAGGGAGGGAGACCACATCATCGCCCTCACTGCACACCGTCTGCAGCTTATTGCTTCCCCAAAGTGGTCATGTGGCTTCATGTAGACCCTGGGGCGTGTCCCTCACTTGGGTCCCAACACTGCATCCCCCAACCCCCCGATACCTCTCGGAGACCCTTGAAATCACGCTGCCTGTGGCACAGGGGGACAGTGTTTTGAGCCAGCGCCCACGCTCATGGCAGCCTGCCGCCTAAGTGAGTGGTAAAGGAAATGGGACCAGGATGAACAGACATACGGCCAACGAAGGCCTGGGGAGGGTCCCTGTGAGAAGATGGCCAAGCATTGTGGGAGGAAGGGGACCGCTGTCTGTGGGACAGACACAAGCTCCAGGAATCCCAGGGCCCACGGTCACGGGTCTTTCCTGTGCACTGCCACACACGGGAGCAATGGGCAGCCCATCATGAGAGGGGGGTGTGTGCTTGCCAGTGTGTCACTTTCCAGGCAACGGGGACAAACGGCAAGAGCGGCGCGCATGATACGCAGCCTCCCCTAGTGTGGCGTCCTCTCCACGTCACACACCTCTGGTCACCGACCTTCCCTAGCCGGTGCACTGCTAGACTGCTGTCATGACATACATGTCTTCTGGGAGCAAGGATGGACGTAGAGAGTATGCAAAGGAGGCTGAGCAGATGGAAAACCGGGGTGCACAGACAGCAGGCGCACAGCTGACATGCGTCTCCCGGACAGCCAAGGTGATCCGCTGAGTGGATTTGTCGGACTAGGGGCACAATGAACAAAGGTGGCGGTGTAAATGGGCAAAGCGGGGAGGTCCCCCTTTACCCGTGTGTGTAGATAGCCGCGTGCCCAGCGCAGCGTGGAATGCAAAGGTCGCTTTCGCATGGCCAGAAGCCAAACAGGGCACCCAGAGCGCACAGAGGGCCGGCTGCAAGCCCCCCGGAGGAGTTGCACTGCACGGGGCCCAGAGCCTTCCTGCCTATGCAACAGACGCGCCCCAGTTTCCGGGTGACCTAGGGGCGGGACCGCCGAAGCCACGCACGCCACCGTCCCTATGATTGGTCCTGAAGGCAGTGAAGCGGCCTGGGCGTGGCTTGGAGCTCCCTCAGCCTCAAAGCCGCAGGCGCACACCTCTCACCACAAAGGCCTCCGAGGCAGCATCGGCATAGCGATAGCCACCGCCGAGGCATCCTGGGTACAGCACCATGCGCATGCGCATGCGCATGCGCCCCCTCGACCTTTGGGCTCTGGGAGGAAGGGGGAGCGAGTTGCCAGCCATTGCCCTCAGGGCTCCACTCACTGGGTCTGGGGAGGGGGGCCGTGCTTTCACCTCCCGCTTCGTCGTCGGTAGGAGCCACAGTTGGTGTCTCGGGCCGGGGCCGCATGTTGCGCGACTCGTGTTTCCGAAACACTGGGGATGCCCGGAGCCCCCATGCCGCCTTCGACCGGGAACGGGGCGGTCGAGAGACGAGGGCCCGTGGGGACACTGGGTCTCCGGCAGGGCCGGAGGTGCCGCAGGCCGAAGGCTCGCAGGCCACAAGCGAACAGCCTGTGCAGGAAGGCCAGGCCCGACCCGAGAGGCAGGTGGGCGGCCCCAGCGAGATATCGGTGCCGCTGGTGCATGACATAGTGGCGGTGGAGGCGCTGTGGGGCCTGGCGGAGGAGGAGGTTGAGGTGGCGGCCGCGGAAGAGGACGCGCCTGGGGCAGAGGGGCATGAGCAGAGGAAGAAGGGGGAGGAGGACGAGGAGCAGGAGCCGGGGAAGGAGAAGGTCCAAGTTCACGAGGAGGAGGACCTGAAGGGCGAGGGGGAGCAGCAGGACCAGAAGAGCAGAAGGAGGAGGAGGAGGAGGAGGAAGAGGGGGAGAGGCAGCAGGAGTAAAAGATTAGAAGGAGGAGGAGCAGCAGAAGCCCAAGCAGAAGGAGGAAGAGCGGAAGGAGGAGGAGTTGGCGGAAATGAAAGGGGAGGAGCAGGAGCAGCAGGGTATACAAGCGGGCGCGGCGGCGGCCACGGCGCCGGCGGTGGCGGTGGAGGCATTGGCGGCGGCAGTGGCAGGGGAAGGGGACCAGGAGGAGGAGCAGGAGGAGGAAGGGAAGGCGTGCGAGCCATTAAAGGGAGAGCAGAATTGCAAACCGAGGAGGAAGAGGAGCAGGAGAAGGAAGCGCTGGAGGAGCAGCAGCAGGGCGAGGAGGAGGTGGAGGGCAAGGAGGACAAGGAGGAGCGGGTGGAGGAGGAACAGAAGCCGAGTGAGCAGGAAGGCCGATGGGTGGAAGAAGCCCAGGAGCTGCAGGTGAAGCAGGCTAAGAAGGAGCAGGTAGAGTCAGGCCTCCGTCCTTGCCCTTCCCCACTGGAGGCTCTGGAGGCTCTGGAGGCCCTTCAGATAGAGCTACAGCCGGTGAATAAACAAGCCAGCCGGGAGCACGCTCGACTCAAACTCAGGATGTGGCAGAGGCGGCAGCGACATCTGCAGCAGAGAGGTGCCCTTATCCAGGGCATCCGTGGTTTCTGGGCCAAGGCTGTATCCTTCCTGCTGCTGGTGGAGGGTCCACAGGGGGCTGGGCTTGCGCAAGAGGAAGGAAAGGGAGGTGCCATTTAGAGGAACCCAGGACAGGGACTGGAGCTAAGCCACGCTCCAGTGGCCGGGAACGTGCAAACGTGATCCCATCCGGTGGTCCTGGCTCTGCAATGAGTGTGGGAGGAGGGCAGTGCCGGGGTGGGGGAGGCATGTGTGCTTTACGTCGCACCTGGCACGGAAACAGCGCTGGGAGAGTGGGGAGTGGCGGTGGAGGTCCAGGCCAGGTCGGGGAAATGACCGAGGGCTTCTTCCCACACAAAGCCGCGTGGGGGCACGTTTCTGGGTCCCGCTAAGCATCTTGCTGCGGGGAAGGCGATGTGAATGCCCACTGGTCGGCGCGAGACCGGATGTGTGCTGTCTGGCTGTGTGGAAGTAAGCGTCCTCAGTGTCCTCACGAGCACACAAAGCTAGGCGTGGTTGCGGGCGTCTGGGCATGCACAGCCTCCTGTGCGTGTCTAGCATAGCCCTGCGCGATCCTGAGACCCCGTGGGCCTGGACGCAGCCTGTGGGGAGGGCTTGAGACCCTGGGGGAGGACGCCAGTCCCGGGGGGAGGACGCCTGGATGCTGTCCACACTGGTTCTCTGGTTCGAGCTCTCTCACGCCCAGCACCTGAAGGCTCTTTGACCTGCGGCAGTTTGTGAACCACCCTCAGATGTCAGCCCTGATTAGTAAGCCCGATGAAAGCATGCTTCGCCACATGACCAATTTGAAGGTCGGCCTGGGAGTGGGAGGTGGTGTGGGTGGCTGGCTGTGTGGGGAGGGGAGGTGGTGGGGAGAAGTGATGTGTTCCTTCCTCAGGGGAGGGCGGGTCTCCTGGAACAAGATTTCACATTTCTGCCCCACTGTACCACGGCAGGTGGAGGAACACAAGTTTCCCAGGGAATGCCGGAAGATCCTGCTGTTTTTTGGCAAGAACTCCTACTTCCAGAATGAAGTCGTTACGAAGGAGTATGTCCTAGGCCTTGATGGTAAGTGTCCACTGACTGCATGGGCGGCAGTGGGTGCAGGGTTGAATGTGATTAGTTCTCTGGCGCCTTCTCACATACTCGTCTTCCTGCAGGGTATAGGGCGTCTCATTCCAGTCCCATCCAGTGGTACCCAAGGTACAGACAGGAGGCCTACAGACGCAGGCATGACAACAGCAGCCTCAACTTCTTCAACTGGTTCTCTGACCACAGCTTTGCCGGCTCTAGCAGGATTGCTGAGGTGGGGCCCTGTAACAAGGAAGGGAGGTGATTTTCATGGGTTCCCCCACTGCGTGGGATAGCTACCTGAGGCCTGGCCTGTCTCCCCTACCAGATAATCATAGAGGATCTTTGGCCCAACCCCCTGCCGTATTTCAAGATGAAGGAGGCCCCAGGAGAGAGAACTGAGAGGGAAAGAGGTGAGCAGCCAAGGGTGTGGGCACGGAAATGTGTGTCATGGGGTCCAGGGCACAATTCTCTTCTGCATGGAGGCACCGAGACTCACAGCGGCACAGGAGGTGACCCCAGGTCAAAAGGGCATCAGCCTGAGACAGGGAGTCTTAAGAAGTAACGTGTCAAAGAGGCTTTGCCCCTTTGGGGAGCCTGAAGGTGGGAAGGGGGCTAGACAAAAAGAATGAGCAAAGCGGGACAACCAAAGCTGGCTCATCACATAGCACGGTGACAACTGTCATTCCCGGACCATGAACCCCACCCTCAGGCCTCCTACCACCATCCCACATGTTGTCTGGCTTCTGGATCCCCTTGTCAGCTTTGGCACAGCTTATCACACCCTCCCATCCTACTTTCCGTTTGGAAACATTCAAGCAACCTTACTCAGGGCCAAGATAAGACTCTCACCTGTCCTGTGTGTGTGTGTGTGTGTGTGTGTGCGTGTGTGTGTGTGTGTGTGTGTGTGTGTGTGTGTGTGTGTGTGTGTATGTGTGTGTGTCTGTCTGTCTGTCTGTCTGTGTGTACCCATATATCCCAGGGATATGCACGATCTTGAGAAGAGTATGAAGGAGCGTCGCACTTCATCGACCCCAGTGGAAACCCTTCCGATGCTCACCGATGGTCCACAAGATTCTCCTGGCCATGAAATAAGGACAAGGGTGGTGGTGACACGTGGCGCAGGGCGGGGGTCCAATACATTTGAAGAAATATAGAATGGGAGATAAACAGCATGAAGTGTTTGTGTGTGTCTTCCTCTCAGGTTCGCTCTGGGGCGTGTCCATGTATACATGCGGCTGTCCAGAGGTGTAAGTGTTCTGTGCCTGCACATTGGAGTTCCAAGGAAGGGCGGGACGTAGGACATTGTCCGTAGGGATGGGTCACACATTGGGATTGCATGTGAGGTCAGTAAGATTGAAGCAATGGGGACTTGAGTGAGGGAGGCCAGGGCACAAACCTGAGAGAAAGGCCAGTGCCCAGGTTCATAGCTTTCCTGTGAAAATGAGGAAATTCAAGGAAACGGAGAGGCCAGCACAGGCCAGGGATGTCCAATATTCAGGGATTGGGCATGTCCATGATGGTGCCCCCAGAATCCTGCATGGGGACACCCTCAGTGATGTTGACTGAACCGCCACACAGGGAGGAATTCCCAGGGTTGATTACCCTCTGGTTTTCAGACGTCTACCAATGCAGACTGTCTTGTGGACAAGGTCAGGATCTCAGGACCAGCCACACATATTTGAGGGATTGTGAGCAGGTTGTAAGATTGGCGTCCAGGGGAAGGAACTGAGGGACCAGAGGCAGAGTGGGTGGGTAAGACCGATGAAGTTCTGCTTCAGGCAGAGTTGACAGGGACAACATACACACTGCAGAGAAAACAGCCCACTACAGTCTCACGCAACTCCAAAATCACAGCGAACTTTTCTGGTTCCACTTCCTGAAGCTGAGCCTCCCAAACACCGCTTCACTTATTCCCACACACACACACACACACACACACACACACACACACACACACACACAAGACTCCTGAAGGAGTCCTAGTGCTGATGCCCTTGTGTGAACTTTGCTGTTTCTGAAAAGACCTCTGGTTACGAATGGGTGGCCCAGATTGCAAGCCAACAGAGGGGAGGGTCGCGGGGAGGTGGGGCTCTTCAAGGGCACGAACACGCCAACCTCTCCCGTGTGCCCTCTGCCCTCTCATCATCAGCCGTGATGAGTCGGGTGATGCTCTTCCTCTGTGTCCACAGGCTTAAGCCGTGTGTCCAACACGCCATGTGAGACTTGTGAGAAGACTCCCAAGTGCAATCACCAGCAGGCGCTCAGGGAGGTCGCCTCGTCCCAGGCAGCCTGTGTTCCTTTGCCTGAGTGCCAGGACAAAGGCTGCCTCAGCCACATAGGGAACGATGGACTTGTGAGGCCTTAGCATTCTGTGCAGAGGTCCCCGGCAGGCCTGGAGCTTAGAAAGGACTGGGACGAGCCTCACCTGCGAAGACGTGAGTGCTGGGATACTCCTTACACAGCAGATGGCTGCTTGCCAGAGATGTCTGTGCTAAACAAAAGCTCCACCGTGCGAGCAGTGCAGTAGACAGAGTTCAGCCTTGTCCATCGCAGGCTCTTCTGTATCCCCATGTAACACGGCCCCCAGCACAGCGTGCCTGACACTGACCTCCCGACACTAATATTCCTGTCTCCCAAGCTGCCCAAGCTCCCCAGGATCCCCACTGCACAGCTCTGCAGTACAAGAGCCTTCTCTGCAGTGGCTCTATTCCAGAGAAGGCGTGGGCAGTCCCAATGCATGGAGGCCTCTTGCCCCTATCATATGCAGACAACACGGTCAGCGGGGTGTCAGCACGCTGTGGAGTTGAGGATCTGTGCGACCAAGCCTTACCTCTTCCAGGGCAGAGGCTGTCGCACTCTCTAGAAGGGAAGGCAGGCCTTTCTCTCGCTGCTGTCTGCACACTGGCTGGACAGGCACGTCTTCTCAGCTGCTTGATGGGTAAATGTCAGGGTACCCTGGAAAAGCTCCCAGTGCTGACCCGAGTCTTTGGGTGTGAACATCCAAAGAAAGTATGGCCAGTGATTGTGCAGTGGGAATACGGCCTCAGTGGTCATGAGGCTGGGCCCTTTGGGGCATCTTCCTGCACAAGCAGGCCGTTACTTGATAGGTCTTGCCGAGCAGGAACACTTTAGGGGACAGGTGAACACAGGGTCCCCCACATGTTAATATCTCCAGCCAATACCTCCTTAGGGGCCAGGGTGACGTTTCCGCCCGGCCTGTCCCAAAGACAAGGTACGGACAAGGTGTGGGTGTGGAATGCACTCACGGCACCCAGAGCCAAACCCTCGAGTGTGGACACTTGAGGTCCGTGGGCAGAGGCCTCGGTGCTCTGTGTCCGAGGGATTACAGCCCTCATGCTGCACACCCGGCATCCCCGGGTGTCCTCCCGTATCCGCAGCTCTCCCCGGGGAGCCCTAGGGTCCAGGAGCTGCTAAACCCCCTGCACAACTGTATCTGCTGCCCAGCGGCCTCTTCCACCCCAACATCAGCGTGTGTGGGCTCCAGAGTGCTGTCCCTCGAGAGAGGACACCCTCAGCAATTCAGGAGCCTTCTGACTTCCATGTCTCTGGACCACACGTGTCTCATTGGCCTGTCGGGATCGTCACGTTGTTCTCTGTTCACAGGAAATGTCTCGCATTGCCTGTGCTCCTCTGTCTCCCTGAGTGAGCCCTGGCGTGTTTGTGTCTTTTCCTGGCTTTGCCTGTGCCGACACCTCTCTGGTGATGCCTCCTTGCCTGGCCTAAGTGGGCACAGCTGTACCCGTGTAACCGCCTTCGTCTCTGCACACCTGTGTGTTGGGTCAGCTGTGGCTCTGGTGGCCTGTCTTGTCTTTGGTGTATGCTTCTGCGCTTGAGTGTGCTTCCCTCTGCATTCAACCCCTTTCTTCCACTGACAGATCCAGTTGCTGTCCTGCTGTCAGGTGGAGGGGCTTCTGCGTGTTCTGTTCTATGTTCCAGGAGCCAGAAATCCTTCCGTGCCTGTAGGACCTTCGTCAGAGGATTGGCCATGCACTCACTGCCAGCCAGTTAATGTCCCCAAATGCAGCTGGCTTGCTGTGAGCATTCCGTCACACCTCTATTTTCTGTCCTTCTGTTTTCAAACCCTTTGCGCCCGAGGGGCTCAAACGTCACTGGCCGGCACATTGCAGATGCAGGCGTAAATTGTGAAAAGCGGACCGGCAACGTTTTCCCACTTACTCTTTTGCCACGTGGCATGTTCCTGGCTGGGAGAGACTTCCCCCTGCCAGTGTGTGTCTCGTTTCCGTGTGCCTCCTGTGTGTTCTGGTCCCTAATTTGTCCATTACGTCCTACCTGGGAGTCTGATCCATGTTTGCAGGAACGAGGCTGACACCTTTGACTGCTGGGTTCTGAGCTCAGCTTAGTCCACCAGGACTAGTGCGTGCCTGAGGGACACAACGGGCAGTGACGGATGTGCCCGTATCCTTCACGTGCAAGCGCTCCGTCCAGCCACCTTCACCGGGACATTTCTCAGCGACCCCTCTTTGTGTGTGGTGTGAGCACTTGCCTCTGAGAAATCTGACGAGGCGGTGAAGCATTGCTTACGGCTGCCCTGTGCAAGTTAAATCTCCAGAACTCATGCACATGGCATGACTGCATCTTCACACCCGAGCCCCGACACCTCCTCATCGCACCCTCCCCTGATTAGCACCACTCTACTCTCTGGTGGACTGCATGCCTTTAACTCCTTTAGTCTCCTCAGGAATCCATCAGGCAGGGCTCACCACCACTGTGCTTCTGTCAGGGGCTGGCTTCTTTCAGTGAGCCCAGTGCTTTCTGCACTGATGCTCAATGCACCCGCAGAAGGGTGAGCCACACTAAGCCCGGCGGCAAACCCTTTGGCCCTACGTTTCCCACACGTGTGCCTGGTGGCAGAGGTGCACAAGGAGCCTGCCTGCATGCGTCTCCCAGGTCCTCCACAGGGTACAAAGTACCGCCTCAGGAGGCTGATCCGCATCACATGGGCATAGCTCTGCTTGCACGTGTTAGCCTTTCGTATCATACAGGCAGCCCAGACTTAGAAATCCTGCTACCTGCTTACAACTATCCAGCCCTCGTGCTTCTGCAGACGCTCTGTGTCTGTACAGACATTTGAGTCACGGTCTCGTGACCTTCCAATACAGCTTGATGGTCTGTCCTTAGCTTACAGCCTGGGATGCGGTTCTCACTCATTGTCCTCCCCTCGGGTGCGAGTTTCCTCCATCACTGTGGTGGAAGGTAACCTTTATCACCATACGTTGGCTTGAAATTACTGGGCGGATCACCTGTCTGCGTCCGGGGATCCGAAGGAGACCTTGGCTCTTTTGCTCACGGTCCACCCTTTCTCTGTAATGAGTCGCTTTGGATGAGAAGCTTGCCAGAGGCGAGGGGGCCTCAGAGTTGAGCACATTTCCTGGGCATCTGTGAGAACTTCGTTGGTTCCACTCGGAAAGCATTGACATTCATGGATGTGCAGCCTCTGCTTTTGCTTGAATTTGCCGAGCTTTGGGACGTGATTTCTTCCCGCATGTGCTGTGCCTAAATCTCTGCTGTGTCTTTCCGGCAGTCCCGTTTGCTGTCTCCTGCTGGTAAGTACAGGACTTCCAGCAGCCCTGTGGGGAACGGGTCCTTGTTTTCTTCCCTGCGGTGCCCTCTTCCTCACCCCGAATGACCTCACTGCAGCTTCCTTCTAGTTCAGCGATCGTTTCAGACTGCCCTTAAGGTCCAGGTGGGAGCGGTGCCTTTTGTGCTGAGGGCTGACCACTGTAGAGCATTCGTCTCTGTGCAAATTGCACAGGTGAATTTCACCAGGTGAAAGAGAGTGCACACTGCAGTTGCCCTGTCTTCAGAGTCAGCCCACCTGTCTCCGCCTCGGCTGCCCCTGCTCTCCTTCCTCCTACCCTCTCCTTGCCTCCCCCTCCCTTGTCTTCTTCCTGTCCCTCCCTCCCACTTTCCTTCCAGCTCTCTTTGTCTTCGTCTCCCTCCTCTCCATCACTAATGCCTCCCCCTGTCTCCGCCTGTCTTCCTTGTAATAGGTGCCCCTCTGTCTCTTCTTGTCTTGCTCCTCCTCCCTGTCTCTCCCGCCAATCTCCCCGGACTCTCCCTCTCCAGGCTGGTCTTCCCCTCCACTCGTCCTTCCTTCATCTGCTCTGCTAGCACGTGTCTCTCTCTCTCCCTCTATAGCTCTGTCTCTCTGTGTGTCTCTTTTTCACTGTCTCTCTCAGTGGACCTTCTGTGTCTGGGTGCATGCTTCTTCAGAATTCTTGTTGGTGCCTGGGAAATGGGAAGGGAACTCGTCTGCTTTCGTGTGTACTAGTGAAAGCAGGCACGGGGCTTTCTCAGAGACAGACACAGACAAGTCTGCAATTCTCGGTGAAGGGCCCCTACGTGCCCTGCGTGGTTGGAGTCGTCCTCCTTTTAGTGGAAGGTTAGATTTCAGGACCGGAGCAAGCTGCTAAATCCTACTACCCCATCTCCCTGGCGCTCTGTACGGAGATCAGTAGGGCACCAGTGGCAGATGGTGCTCTGGGGGTTGTTCTTTGCTCTGCATTGCAGTGCAGTGAGGTCTACTGAGCTGTGTTCTTGCAAGGACATGGCGGTGGGGTGGGTCTAGGGTGGGTGTCACTGGTTCTGGGTGGGCACCCACCTTACCGCCGCCCTCAGCCTGACGGCCAACGAGGAGATACCGTGGGGACGGCCATGTGGCCCCGGTAGGCGTGACACTAAGGACTTCTCCAGGCTTTGCCCCAGCTTCATGAAGAAGGGGCAAGGCACGGAGCAGGGAGTGGCTCACGGCGTGGACGATCCTGTGCTGAATGCTCTGGTGCCCGTAGTGAGGCCTCTGGGGAAAGGGTGTACAAGCGACCACAGACTGCGCGATACCGGGGACCTCGCAAGTGAAGGCTGGAAGGTGACAGCGCTGAAGAGGACATGCGGCAAACGGGGGCCACGCTGGCACCTTGGCACTCGCTCCAGAGCCTGGACCGGCCATTGGCGCGCGCTTGCTGGCGGCCAGCACCCTGTCTTGCTGTCTTGCAACTGATTGCTCCCCGAACCTGGCCAGCTGGCCTGACCTGCCCTGGAACCACTTCGCCCCCAGGCCGCATGCGCACACTCTTCACTGCCTCTGTCTCGGCCCCTCCTCCACAGCAGCCACAGCCAATGCGGAGTCCTCAAATCCCAGAGCCTGTGCGCCTGCGCTCAACTTTGGCGGGCTGCGGCGGGAGGCTTCAGGGAGCTAATGGTCTTGCGGCCAAGGCTCCCCCCACCTGCTGCCGTTTCCTGTCCTTGTCCTGAGGCTGCCCTAGCTACACTGGGGCCGGGGCCGAGCGTCATGGCCAGCGTGTCGCGGTCCGGACAAAGCGGAGATTCCCGCCGACCCTGGGCCCTGATCGTCCCGGATGCGAAAGGTGGAGAGTCCCGGCCCCGCGGGAATGCAGGGGCGCTGGAGGGCGTGGGCTGGCCGCAGTCCCCAGGTTCAGGGGCGGCAAGCGCCCATCCTGTGCAGGAAACCCAGGCCGGGTGTGAGATACAGGTGGCAAGCCCAGCGGAGGAATTGGTGCTGATATTGGATGACGGAATGGTGGCGGCTGAGGTGGTGATCGGGGAGGAGGAAGAGGACGGCGAGGCGACCAAGGATGAGGTGGCTGGAGAGGAGAATTCTGAGGAAGCCAAGCCAGAAGCAGAGGACATGCACGAGGAGGAGGAGGAGGTGGAAGTTGAGAGACAGCAGCAGGAGGAGTTTCAGGAGCAAGAGGAGAAGCGCGAGGCAGATGCAGAGGCGGAGGAGGGGCCCCAGCTCTCACAGCCGCTGCAGCAGCAAGAGCCAGCGCTGCGTCCTGCCTCAGCCCAGGACCCGCTGGCAGCACTGGAGCGTCTTCAGCTGGAGATCAGCGCTGGGAATGCCCAGGATTCCAGGGCCTTATGGCGGCTGAAGCGCAGGATTCTTCGGAGGCAGATTTCTTACCTGGATCACAGAAGGGCCATCATCAAGCACATCCCTGGCTTCTGGGCCCAGGCGGTATCCTTCCTTGTGCTGGTGGGTGATGGCGGGGGCTGTTGTGCAGGAGGGCTGGGCACTGAGAGCAGGGTGCCTCAGGGCGATGGCCCCCAGAGAGGAGAGCTGGGGAATGGTCCCTGGCCCTGGGTTGGTGTGGTCTGGGATCCAGTGTAAGGCCTTGGAAAGGGGCGGTTGTTGGGGATGGGGGGACTTGGTGACTGGGTCTGTTTCCTCTAGGTCTCCGCCAACGTTGGCCTGCAGGCTGGTCTCAAATATTACTTGCAGACACGAGCCATGTGTCCCCATGCTACCAGAGCTAGGGTAGCACAAAGCAGCCTTCACTCAGAGCAGATAAGGCAAGGAAACATTTCGCTGCAAAATGGGAGAGTTACGCAGGCCGCACACCCACCTTCACATTCACAGGCTGTGCACGTTTCCTAGCAGTTCCTTCAAAAGAGAGCATTTCAGACACACACTCATGACCTTTAGTGGAACCACGCCACGCCCCTTTGCCAGACAGTAGGACGACTGAGACCCACTCCGAATGGGGTACAAGCTGCCTCCTCAGACCCTGACACACACACACACACACACACACACACACACACACACACACACACACAGAGGATTCTCTTCTGGTATCTCCACCCCTGCTTCCCTCTCTGTCCTCAGGCTCCGGCTCGGTCCCACCCATGTCTTTCTCTCCGGACTGGCTGTGTCACTGTGTCTAATCCTTTTCCCTCCTCGGCCCCTCCTCGTCCGTGCTTCTCGATCTCTTTCTCCCTCCCACACCCTCTGCTTGCAGCGTAAGTGTGCAGTCGGGTTCCTGTAAGCCATGTTATTCCATCTGGACTCAGGAGGCTGGTGACAACATAGGTCTTCACGGGAATATGCCAAGAAACCCAGCCGTGAGGAGGGGTCAGAGCACATGCCGACATCACAAGCTATGATGGGCTGCTGGCAGCCCACACAGGTCAGATATAGGAAGGAACTGTGAGGCGTGCAGGCAGTGGAGTCTCTCCCTGCTGTGTGCAGACAGCGTGGCAGGTACAGGAAGCCAACGGACTGCCCAGTGTGGATGGGGTCTGATGCATCTGCAGAGGCTGAGGAGTGTGGGGACTAGTGTTTCCTGGTCTTTCTGCACATGCCGTGATCTAGTCCCTTGCTCTTAGCCTGGGAGGGTTGGAGGGGGGCTGTGTCTGTTTCCACAGCATCTGAAGGCACAGCTCCTTGACACAGCACAGATTCTGAATCACCCCCAGTTGTCGGCCATGATCGGTGCCCAGGACAAAGACGTGCTCAGCTACGTGGTCGACTTGGAGGTGAGACCGGGGAGGCTGTGGCTGGGGGCCGTCCCGTCGGGTGTGGGATTTGGGCAGGAGAAGGTGAGGCAAAGGTGCTCACCCTCACAGCCAGGCAAGTAGCTCAGGACCCCGAGGGAGGACACTTGCCCCCTCCTGTCCCATTGCTCACGGCAGGTGGAAGAAGTGGGCCATCCCAAGTACCGCTGCAGAGTGATGTTTTTCTTTGGGGCCAACCCGTACTTCCGGAACCCAGTGATCATTAAGGAGTATCAGCTGAGCTTTGCTGGTAGGGTGTGGGTCCCATGATGGTGCGGGGCAGGGGGATGAGGAGCATGAATCAGGGGCAGGAGGGAGGGGGAGGGGGAGGGGCAGGTGGGTGGGGAGGAGGCCATCAGCTTGCTCCTCAAATCCTCTCTTCCTGCAGGCTACGGGATATCGCGTTCCACTCCAGTCCAGTGGTTCTGGGATTATGAACGTGGAGCTCCCAGTCGCAGGCATGACCCCACCAGCCTTAACTTGTTCAACTGGCTGTGTGAGCACAGCTGCCCAGGGGCGAACAGGATTGCCGAGGTGGGGCCCCTGAGGCCTTCGTCAGCAGTGGGGATGTGGGTGGCCCCCGGCCAGAGAGGAGAGTGGGCTATGCCCAATGTGGCGCCGGCCTGTGTCCTCTTCCAGATCATCATCGAGGACCTGTGGCCCAATCCCCTGCAGTACTACCTGAGGGAGGAAGGGACCAGAAGACAGTGATCTGACGTGCTCACGTGTCGGTGAGAACCCCAGTATGCGGTGTGTTGACCTGCGTGTTGTATGGGCAAGGGAACGTGGGCCACACATTGGCTTGGAAATGGAAGGTCCGCCGACACAGGGACACAGGTAGCATGGGGAGAGGGTGGGAGGATGACAGGGGACCTGCAGAGACTCAGCTGGAAACACACAGAGGGTCGAAGCCTGCAAACCAAATGCAGTTGTGCTGTGGGCTGGGGCTTTGGAGAGCAACTGGGGAGGAGCAGTGCTTCACCACAAATGCTCCCCGTGGATGTCCGCCCTGTCCCGGGCTTCCCCCTGCTCCTTCAGTCTGGATTTGCCTGCCAGTCTTTGGGTCAGGAGCTGCCGTGTCCCCAGGCGCCACTGTGGTGAGAATCTCGCACTTCCTTCCATGTGCCCCACCACGCCATGTCCTCCCGCAACCCGACAGCCATTCTTAGAACTGGTCCAAGGCCATTGGGGGCTGGAAATGAATCCCTGGGTGAGAAAGCAAAGGGGATCGCAAAAGGGCGAGGCACAAGAGTGACACCATCTGGGATGTATCTGCAAATATCCCGTATCATTCTTGGTGTCTGTTGCGTGGGGGTGCGTGTGTGCGCGTGTACGCAAATGTGTCTGCGTGTGCCCACATGCGTCAGGGGCTCTGCATCTGTGTGGGCGTGAATGGCGCAGAGCTTCTATCTTTGCCCATGCAGAAACAATGGAGGACGCCACCAGTGCTGGAAGAGATGGGTGGATGAGTCTCCTGTCTTCTACGTGCCCCAGAGAGAATTGAGGAAGAGATAACGTGTGGCAGCCTTGAAGAGGTTCCACGATGTTTATGTGGACACATACAGGAAGCTAAAAACCCTTCTGTTTTTGTGTATGTGTTTGTGTGTGTTTATGGGGGACGCAAGGAGGCTCGACGAGAACGGGACCTGAGTGTGACTGTCCTAGCCGCTGCCCGGGTGATTCTGTGTGTGCAGGAGAGGTGCAGTACTGGGGTGGGGCCGGTGTTGCCATGTGCACAGAGGCCTGCCTTCTTGGGCAGGAAGAGCCTGGAAGGAGGAGGAGGAAGAGACAGACCTGTTATTTGGAGATTTATTGTATAGGCCAGAGCCGAAAGGCAGGGAAGGGGATTGCACAGTGGGACCAAATTGGTCCATTGGGTCGTGGTACAGTGTGGCCAGGACTCGGGGGGGTTTCATCCAGGACCCTTGCTCCCAGAGGGGTGTTGTGTCCTTGGTGAGATAGAATCCAGTCAGCAAAGCCTCCAGTCAGGATCAGAGCTAAGACCACATGTCCCCGGACAACTCAGGAGCAGGCAGCCTTCTCATAGTCGATGGCAGTATACCTTGCTGCTGCCTCCCACACCCGGGGCTCCTTTGACCCCGAGCCCTGTCCTCAGACAGTGGCTCAGGATGGGAGATGTGTGAGGGGGAGGGGCAGGTGTGGGTTGTGGGCAGCAGCGAGGCTTATGAGTGGGAATTCATGGAGAGAGTACGCACGAGGGCAGAGATCCAGCGTGAGTTCGTGCGAGTGTGTGTGGGCGTCTGTGGCAAACTGGGCCTGAGATCCGTGGTGGTGCCGGCAGTGTGAGCGTGCATATGTTCGTGCGATTGCGTAGCCGTGTGTCTCTGTGTGTGCAGGAGTGGGTGGTTAGGCCACTGGAGAGACAAGGAGAGACACAGCGGTCTGTGTGAATGAGGTGCTTATGTGGGACGGTCAGGTGCCAGAATACAAGAGTGCAGTCCCTTCCCTCCTGAGTCCTGATGGTAATCGCTGGGATGGGTGCAATCGTTGCTGTGCCAGGGGGCTCAAGTCAGGATGCAAAAGGGAGATTGGTGCAAGGTCAAGAGGGGGGCCGAGGGGAGGACAGCCTGTGTCCAGTGGCCAGTGGACCACTAGTGAGTAAGTGTGCTTGTGTGTGTGTTAGTGTGTGTCTATGTGGGAGTGAGTGTGTGTGTGTGTGTGTGTGTGTGTGTGTGTGTGTGTGTGAGTGGCTCTGGTGGGCCGACAGTAGCAAATACGTAGGGGCTACATGGTGTGCCCAGGCTTTGTGCACAGGGTAGCTAGGGAACCCAACCTGTCAGGCTACGTGGTGTGCAGAGGGCGTAGGTATTTCCCTGGAGGGAGCCGTCTAGCAAAAATCTCTGCTCTTGGCAGACGAGCCATGTTTTGTCGCCAGTCAGCTCTTCCTTGGGGCTCTCCTCTCTGCTTCCTGTGCACCAGGCCCAGGGAAAGGGAGGAGCTGGGACCCTAGACCTCAGGTGACTTGAGTCCCCCAGGGGTGCCATAGCAGGGTGGTGTGCGTGATCCATGTGTGGATGGGCAGGTGAGCAGCCTGCCAGCTGCTCTCTGAGGGGACAGTTCCTTGCCAGCAACACCTCTCCCCGCAGCACAAGATCACCACTGTCGCTGCAGCTGGGCTGGGGACATGTCAAGGTGTGTCCCAGAACTGTGTTCCCCTTGCATGTAAGTGGTGCCAGAATGCGCCTCTCAGTCCCTGTGCGGGTGACCCTGATTAGCCTCAGGCTTTGTCGACTCCTGGCCTCATGTAAATGGGGAACTGGGTTCCTTTCTCAGTGTCTCAGCGGTTGCATGTCGACAGAGGATGCTGTGGACATTGTGGTCAGGATTCTGACCGGGCTCCCCCCGCCCTGCCCCAAACCACAGTGGGCAGCACATGGCCCACTGTGTGTGCGCTTTGGGGAGGCTAAAGCCGTACAGCCCCTCCAGTATTCTTCTCAGGTGGTGGACGGTCAAAGGGGCCTAGGGAGGAACACTGGTCCCAGTCTGCTGCCGGCTGTGCCCACAGGTGTGTGTGCCCAGCTCCTTGACGCTGAAGCTGCAAGGCTTCCGCACTGCCCCCAAAGCCCCATCCCTAGAATTTGCGTGTGGGCCAGATGGAAGTGAAGTCCCAGTGACCCTGCGGGATCACAGCGGGTGGTCTCGTCTGTGCCTGGCCACCCACCTACCTGCCTTCCCCGCAGCCCGTGGCCCCCATACAGGGCTTTCGGTAAACACACGGCCACCGTCCAGCATGAGAGGAAAGGCTTGACGGTGTCCCAGTACCGCTGGTCATGTGTTGGCTGCTGCCAGCTGACAGCATGGAGACCCCATGGCCCAGTGGAGGATGTCCGACCTGTCCTACAAGGAACTGGGGACGACTGTACGGATGCATCAGGTCCCATGCAGTAACCTAGGCCTGACCTTATCCGCCTAGGGGGTGATCGAAGCGCCTTGGGGTCCCAGGCCTGGCATACGTGTCGGTGAGCTTCCTCCTGGATGGCGCTGCCGACACAAGGCTGGCTGGTCAGGGGTCGCGTGGGAGGCCCGTTGGGTCCCGGCCTCTAGGTCCGATACTGCTGTAGGTGTTGTTGAAAAGACAGAGCACGATATGACCATCCCTTGGGTGTCGCTGCACCGGGGATCCCGTCGCTGCTCCCAGGTTCCCACTACCGAGTCTCCCCGGGAGGCCTGGGAGGTTGCCAGGCTCCTTTTGCAGGGACACAAAGGCCTGTGAGAGCCCATCCGCAGGGTCCGGTGCTCATTGCGGATGACTTGGGGGCAGTGCGAGATCTATTGCTCCCGTCCTTAGAGGAGATTGTGGTAGTCTTAAGGGACAAAGATGTGCCTGGAGAATAGAAGGATGTCCAGAGGAAGCATTGGAGGAGGAAGAGGACGAGGAGGAGTAGGAGGATGAGGAGGAGTTGGAGGAAGAGGATTGGGAGGAGTTAGAGCTGGAAGAGAAGGGTGAATGATTGGGTGCAGGAGAGGGAACAAGTGGAGGAGGAGGATGTCCAGGATGAGGAGGAGCACGAGCCAAAGGAGCAGGAGCAGCTGGGGGAGGATGTTGAGGAGGACGAGAGCAGAGGGAAGAGGGTGGGGAGAAAAGATAGAGCCAGGGTTCCAGAGCATGAGTAGAAGTGTAGGAGCAGAAGGAGGAAGAGCCCGAGGAGGAAGAGGTGGAGGGAGAGGAGGAGCAGGAGGAGTTGGAGGAAGAGGATTGGGTGGGGTTAGAAGAAGAGGAGGAGGAGAAGGAGCAGTGAATGACTGGGTGCAGGAGAAGGACAAATGGAAGAGGATGATGTCCAGCACCAGGAAGAGGAGGATTACGGGCCAGAGGAGCAGGAGCAGCTGGAGGACGGAGTCGACTAGGACGAGAGCAGAGGGAAGAAGAGGTGAAAGGTCAGAGGTAGGGCAGGAAGGGCAGTAGCAGGAGAGGACCTGGAGAAGGAGGAAGAGTCCTAGGAGGAAGAGTTGGAGGAGGAGGAGGAAGAGGTGAAGGACGAGGAGGATCAGATGGAGGAAGAGGACTGGGAGGAGTTACAGGAGGAGGAAGACGAGTGAATGATCGGGTGCAGGCGAGGGAAGAAGTGGAGGAGGAGGAAGTCCAGGACGAGCAAGAGGAGGAGCACGAGTCGAAGAGCAGTAGTAGCTGGGGAGGAAATTGAGGAGGACGTGAGCAGAGGGAAGAAGAGGAGGAGGAGGAAAGGTAGAGCCAGGGCTGGAAGAGCAGTAGCTGCAGAGGGGGAGCAGAAGGATGAAGAGGCCCGAGGCTAAGACTTCCAATACTGTGTTGAATAACAGTGGAGGCGGTGGACATTCCTGTCTCGTTCGTGACTTGAGCTGAGAGCTTTTGCTCCTTGAGATGATATTCACGTTGGGTCGTTCATACATGGCTTTATGATCTCGATGTGTGCTCCTTCTATCCCTACTTTCTTGAGGGGTTTTACCAGGAAAGGATGCTGTATTTTGTCCATCACTCTGTCTGCATCGATTGAGAGGATCCTGTGGTTCTCGTCCTTTCTTTTATTGATGTGAGGAATCACGTTAATTGTTTTGCAGATGTTGAACCAGCCCTGCGTCCCAGGTACAAATCCCACTGGGTCGTGGTGAATAACATTTTCATGTATTGTTGGATCCGAGTGTCTAATACCTTGTTGAGGAGTTTTGCATCCATGTGCATCAGGGAAATTGGCCTATAGTTCTCCTTTTCAGTGGGGTCTCTTTCCGGTTTTGGAATCAAGGTAACGCTGGCTTCATAGAAAGAGTTTGGAAGTTTTCCTTCCATTTCTATTGTGAGAACAGCTTCAAGAGAATAAGTGTTAACTCTTCCTTAAATGTTTGCTGGCACTCCCCTGGAAAGCCATCTGGCCCTGCAGTCTTCTTCCTCCGGCAGGTTTTTGATTACTAATTTGATTTCTTTACTGGCGATGGGTCTGTTCAAATTTTCCTTTTCTTCCTCTTTCAGCTTTGGTAGTGTATACATTTCTAGGAATTTGTCCATTTCTTCCAGATTGCCCATTGTATTGGCAAATAATGGCTCCTAATATTCTCTTCTTATTGTTTGCCTTTCTGCTGTGTTGGTTGTGATGTCTCCTCTTTCATTCTTGCGTTTCTTTATTTGGGCCCTTTCCTTTTTCCTTTTCATCAAACTGATGACTGGCTTATCAATTTTGGTAATTCCTTCAAAGAAGCAGCTTCTGGGCTCATTGATCTGTTCTCCTATTTTGGTTTGTTTCTTTGTTTGTTTGTTTGAGGTTGTTTTTGTTTTTGTTTTGTTTGATTTTTGGTTTCAATAGCATTAATTTCCGTTAATCATTGTTATTTTCTGTCTCCTGAATGTTTTGGGTTTCGTATGGTGTTCTTTTTACAGCCTCTTAAGGCGTAAGGTGAGGTTGTGTCTCTGAGATCTTTCTTTCTTCTTTAGCAAGACCTGACTTGCTAGATAGGTCCTCTTATAACCGACCCTGGTGCGTCCCAGAGGTTTTGGGTTGTGGTGTTATCACTGACTTCCATATACATTTTCATTGACTTCCGTATACTTTTTATATTCTCTTTCAACCCTTGCTTAGCCCGTTCAATCTTTAGTAGGATGTTCTTCAGTCTCCCAGTATTTGTTACCTTTCCAAATTGTTTCTTGTAGTTGATTTCGAGTCTCTTAGTGTTGTGGTCTGAAAATATGCACGGTGTGACCTCGATCTCTTTGAACTTCCTTAGGGATGACTGTTTTCCCCAGCATATGATCTATAGAGGAGAATATTCCGTGAGCACCGGAGAAGAATGTATATTCTGCTGCTTTATTATGAAATGTTCTGAACATATCTGTGAAGCCCATCTTGTCCAGTGTGTCATTCAAAGCCCCCGTTTCCTTGTTGATTTTTCGTTTACATGATCTGTCTATTGCAGTGAGTGAGTGCATAGAAGTCTCCTCCTATGATGGCATTACTAAGAATGAGGTTCCTTATGTTTGCGTTTAATTGGTTTGTATATTTGGTTGCTCTCAAATACGCCACATAAATGTATCCATTTGCTAGGTCTTCTTGGTGGATAGACCCCTGAATTATGACATCATGCCCTTGTGTACCACTTGAGACAGTCTTAAATTAAAGTCTAGATTGTCTGATAGAAGTATGGCTACTTTGGCTTTGTTTTGTTGACGGGTAGCATGACAGATGATTCTCCATCCCCTTCTTTTCACTCTGAAGTTGTTTTCACATCTAAAGTGGGTCTCTGGTAAACAGCATATCGATGGAACTTGTTTTCTCATCCATTCTGTTCCCCTATGTTTTTTGATTGGAGCATTCAGTCCACTGACGTTTAAAGTAGTACTGAAAGACACGATTTTATGGCCATTATCTTGTTTGAAGAGTTGGAGGAAAACATATCTATATATCTTTATATCTGTATCTACGTCTCCATCTCCATCTATATGTATATGTGTATGTGTATGTATATGTGTATGTGTATGTGTATGTATGTATATGTATATGTATTGTATTAACTGTATCTATATATCTATATCTATATCGATATGTATATGTCTATATACATCTATATATATAATTCTATATCTATTTGTATATATAAATATAATTATAAAGATAGATAGATAGTTAGATAGATAGATAGATAGATAGATAGATAGATAGATAGATATCAATTTCCCTCTGAGTGTCCCCCCTTAAAATTGCATGCAGGTGTGATTTAGCGGTCACAAACTCCTTTAAATTTTGTGTATCTGGGAACCTTTTTCCTCTGTTTCTATTTTGAATGATGGCCTTGCTGCATAAAGAATTCTTCACTGTGGATGTTTCTAATTCAGCACTTTGAACGTATCCTACCACTCCTTTCAGGCCTGCCAAGTTTCTCTGGATAGGTCTGCTGCAAACCTGATCTGTCTTCTCTTGTAGTTTAGGGACTTGTTTCCCTTGCTGCCTTGATGATTCTCTTTGCCTGAGTACTTTGTGAGTTTGAATATGATATGCCTTGCTGAGGGTCAGTTTTTGTTGAATCTGATGGGGTCCTCGGTGCTTCCTGGATTTTGATGGTGTGTCTTTCCCCAGGTTAGCAAAATTTCCCACTATGATTTGCTCACATAACCTTTCTACCCCTTTTTCTCTCTCTTCCTCTTCGGGACCCCTATGATTCTGATGTTGTTTTTCGTTCTGCATGAGTCACTGATTTCTCCAATTCTTCAATCGTGCTCTTTTCCTTAATCTCCCTCGATTTTGCTGCTTCCATAGTCTCCATAAGTTGGTCCTCTGAATCGCTGATTCTCTGTTCTGTCTCATCCATCCTTGACACCGCTGCATCCATCCGTCATTGCAGCTCAGTTATATCATTTTTAATTTCATTCTGGCCAGTTTTTACTGCATTTTTTCTCTGCACAAAGGGACTCTAATCTACATTGGACTGCAGCTAGTATTCTCATAATCGTGCTTCTAAATGCTGCTTCAGACATCTTGCTTGTGTCTGTGTTGGTTGAATCCCTGGCTCTCGTTTCTTCAGGCTCTTTCTTTCTGGGTGAATTCCTTCCCTTTGTCATTTTGAATGGAGAAAAGGAACTCATGAGGTAGAAAATTCAATGAAATATTCAAATTATAAAATGTTAAAAGTAAAAACTTAAAAACACACATGTGAATAATGGAATGAATGATGCTAGATTCTAGGCATGTTTCACCTGGGTGTTGAAAGTGGTTTTGACACAGGAGAGAAAAAAACGTGGGAGTGGAGAAAAATTTAGAAAATACTAATAAAAAATATTAAAAAGGGAAATGTTGTGAGAATTTGAAAAACCAATACACTGAAGTAGACTAAAAGGAGAAGATGGGAGTAAAATAGAATCTGTGAATATAGACACAAAAGGAAAGAATCATGTAGAAGAGTATTAAAGAAAGTTAGTAAAATTTCCACCTGCCCAGTCTCCTTCGCCTCTCCGCGCACAAAAGCACCTCCCTTCCCATGCCTCCTCGCTCTCCAAGTTCACTTCTGCATGCCACGTACCTGCTGAATTCGGTGGTTCAGGATATGCAGATTGCTGTGCTAATCCTCCAGTCAGTTTCCTGGGTGGGTAGGATGGTTTAGTGTTGGTCTGGCTGTATCTCATGCACGCGAGACACTTAAGAAGCTTCCATGCTGTCTGCCATCCGGGCTCCTCCCCAAAGAGGTGAGATCTGTAGCACCAGTTCTCCGATATGAGACATCCCACAGGAAAGTTGTGGTCGGTGACAAAGCGGAAAAGGGCATGTACCAAACAGGGAGGTCACCCTGGAGGGGGAGGCAGAGAACCTGCTCCAGACCTGGGAGGGGAGGCAGGGGCTCAAATGCTGGAGCCACGCCCACTGCCCTCCAGCTGATTGTTCCTGAACAGCAGCCAACTGTCTGGGTCTGGCCTGGAGCGCCTTCACCCCAAGGACCCATGGTCAAAAAGTTCACTGCCTCTGCCTCTGCCTCTCCCCCACCTCCACCGCAGCCACAGCCACAGCCACAGCCACAGCCACAGCCACAGCCACTTCAGTGTCCGAAGGGCCACGGGGCCGTGGGCGTGCTTCCCAAATGCTGGTGGGCTCCAGAAGGAGGCAGCAGGCATTTAAAAACCTTGGGCCTTGACACTCCACCTGCTGGGCCTAGTCTGGAGCCTCATGCCTCAAGTTCCCACTCCTTCTGCTCTATGGCCCTAGCCTGAGGATGGGCTAGGGCCCCAAAGCAAGGGAGTCCTGTTCCGGAAAACGCTGAGATTCCTGACAATACCGGGCCTCCATTCTGCTGGAAGAGGGCGTTCGAGAGTCCAGGAATCGTGGCAACACCCCTGTCTCAGTCCCAGACAATTTCACTCATTCATACGCACTCACACGCACACGCACGGGCACGGGCACACACACACACACTCCCCCTCTGTGGCTGTCTCTAGTGGCGACTTACTCTCCTTCTTCGGCCTCCTTCCATGTCCCTCTGGCCTCTGTCTGTCTCTGAGTCCCTGTGATCATTTTCTTGAGGGAACGCTTCCTCCCTCCCGCACCTCCATCTCTCTTTCTCTGTCTCTGTGCTGTCCTTGCACAGTATCAGTGCATCTGGGTTTCCGTGAGCTGTGCGTGTCCATATGGACGGAGTAGGCTGCTGATGGCACAGGGCTGCAGGGGAACACACAAAGGAACGCACAAGTACCAGGGGTCAGAGCACATCCAGACCTCCTAAGCCGTGACTGCCTCCAGGCAGCCCACACAAGCTGGGTATACATGTGAACTGAGAAAGGTCAGTCCCTTGGCCCTTGCCCTGTAGGTTGCAGCCAGCTGGGAGGTACTGAAACCCAAGGGACTGCCCAGTGTTGAGAGGGTCTGAAGAAAGGGCAGGAGCCGAGGAGCCAGGGAACCTAGTCGTAGCTGGTGTTTCTCCACATGCCATGTTCCGGTGCCATTGGTACTGGAAGGTTGGTATCAGTTGTGGCTCTCTTTCCTTGGCATCTCAATGCAAGCTTCCGTGACCCAATGGAGGTCCTGAATCTGCCCTAGTTTTCAGCCAGGTTGGGCCCCAGGACAAATGCACGTGCTGTGTGAGGGGGGAAAGCAAGTGTGAGTCGTGAGGAGGAGCTAGCCTCGTGAGTGGGATGTGGCAGAGGGCATGAGTGAGTGCACAGGTCCACTAGAGTGTGTCTGTGAATGTATTGTGGCTGGCGCCTGTGAGTACTTTTGCCTGAGACCTAGCGTTTGTGCTGGCAGCGTGCACGTGTCTGTGTCCACGTGCCGCGTGGCCGTGCATCTTTGTGCCTGAGTGAGTGTGTGTAGGCCGTTGGCAAGCGAAGGAAAGAGACTGGGGGCTTTCCTGACTTGGTGAGTAAGGGGGGGCTCCCGTGCCAAAGTGCAGCGAGTGCAATCCCTTCGCGCCTGGGATCGACACGGAGCTAGCTGATCACCTTTCATGACGGGAGGAAAGCCCGGACTTTGCCTGGGTCCGCTCGTCCTGTGTTGCCTTGGCCAGGGGCAAGTTGGGGTTGGGCCACCCATGGCGCAGTGGAGGAGGACCAAAGTTCCCTGCAAGGAAGTGGGCGTTAGTGGAGGGAGGCAGCAGAGAGCATGAGTAAGCCTGGCCCTGCTCCTGGAGCGGCCTAGGGGATCATCGCAAGGCCTTGTGGTCCCAGCCAGGGTATGTGTCTCGGTGAACATCCTCCTGGATGACCCTGCAGAGACAGGCCTGGCTGGTCTAGAGTCCCTTGCGAAGTTGGGGCCCGGCCCCGGGACCCCAATACTGTGGTAGGTGTTGTTCAAACTGAAAGGCATTGCCTGCTTGTCCCAGACAGTCCCTGCACCTGGGACCCAGATTTGTTCCCACGTTCCTGCCACGGGGTCTCCCGGCGATGCGTGGGAGTTTGACAGGCCCCATTTCTCTGGAGGGAGTGAGTTGCATAGGTCAGGTGCACCAGGGTCTGGGCCTGCTTTCCTGTCTTGCCCACCCGCTACGTCCTCTGCTGAGGGCAGCTTGAGGGCTCACCACTGGACCTGTTCCTCTCCCTTTCTGGGTAAGAGTTTGCCTCTCTGTCGGTCACACTGGCCACCCCCTCTCAGCCCCCTACCACCTGTTCAGCCTCCCCCCATCCACCTGCGTTTCTATGCATTGCTGTCACCTGAAGCGGTGGTGTGCTGCCTCATATATCACAGCCACCCTGGAGCATTTCTGTACCCCGTTCGTATCCTGACATAGCCCAGCGAGTCTGGAGGAACCTCTTCTGTGTCACGGAAGCAACATGTTGGCCAGAGGGCCCGGCACACGAATTTGGAAATCCTAGAATCCCCCGCCTGCCTGGCAGCCTCCTGGTCCCATAAAGAGGTAGGGGAACACTGCATTCCACCAAAGGGAAAAGGCAATGCATGAGTGTGGTGCCTGGCCAGGCAATGCATCTCGAGCCTCCAATCCTGCAGTGGCTCTGTGTGGTGTGTGTGTGTGTAGCTTATGCTGTCTGACATAGACCGGCAGGGAGTCCACATCACCACTGCCCTGACAGGGAGGGAGACCACATCATCGCCCTCACTGCACACCGTCTGCAGCTTATTGCTTCCCCAAAGTGGTCATGTGGCTTCATGTAGACCCTGGGGCGTGTCCCTCACTTGGGTCCCAACACTGCATCCCCCAACCCCCCGATACCTCTCGGAGACCCTTGAAATCACGCTGCCTGTGGCACAGGGGGACAGTGTTTTGAGCCAGCGCCCACGCTCATGGCAGCCTGCCGCCTAAGTGAGTGGTAAAGGAAATGGGACCAGGATGAACAGACATACGGCCAACGAAGGCCTGGGGAGGGTCCCTGTGAGAAGATGGCCAAGCATTGTGGGAGGAAGGGGACCGCTGTCTGTGGGACAGACACAAGCTCCAGGAATCCCAGGGCCCACGGTCACGGGTCTTTCCTGTGCACTGCCACACACGGGAGCAATGGGCAGCCCATCATGAGAGGGGGGTGTGTGCTTGCCAGTGTGTCACTTTCCAGGCAACGGGGACAAACGGCAAGAGCGGCGCGCATGATACGCAGCCTCCCCTAGTGTGGCGTCCTCTCCACGTCACACACCTCTGGTCACCGACCTTCCCTAGCCGGTGCACTGCTAGACTGCTGTCATGACATACATGTCTTCTGGGAGCAAGGATGGACGTAGAGAGTATGCAAAGGAGGCTGAGCAGATGGAAAACCGGGGTGCACAGACAGCAGGCGCACAGCTGACATGCGTCTCCCGGACAGCCAAGGTGATCCGCTGAGTGGATTTGTCGGACTAGGGGCACAATGAACAAAGGTGGCGGTGTAAATGGGCAAAGCGGGGAGGTCCCCCTTTACCCGTGTGTGTAGATAGCCGCGTGCCCAGCGCAGCGTGGAATGCAAAGGTCGCTTTCGCATGGCCAGAAGCCAAACAGGGCACCCAGAGCGCACAGAGGGCCGGCTGCAAGCCCCCCGGAGGAGTTGCACTGCACGGGGCCCAGAGCCTTCCTGCCTATGCAACAGACGCGCCCCAGTTTCCGGGTGACCTAGGGGCGGGACCGCCGAAGCCACGCACGCCACCGTCCCTATGATTGGTCCTGAAGGCAGTGAAGCGGCCTGGGCGTGGCTTGGAGCTCCCTCAGCCTCAAAGCCGCAGGCGCACACCTCTCACCACAAAGGCCTCCGAGGCAGCATCGGCATAGCGATAGCCACCGCCGAGGCATCCTGGGTACAGCACCATGCGCATGCGCATGCGCATGCGCCCCCTCGACCTTTGGGCTCTGGGAGGAAGGGGGAGCGAGTTGCCAGCCATTGCCCTCAGGGCTCCACTCACTGGGTCTGGGGAGGGGGGCCGTGCTTTCACCTCCCGCTTCGTCGTCGGTAGGAGCCACAGTTGGTGTCTCGGGCCGGGGCCGCATGTTGCACGACTCGTGTTTCCGAAACACTGGGGATGCCCGGAGCCCCCATGCCGCCTTCGACCGGGAACGGGGCGGTCGAGAGACGAGGGCCCGTGGGGACACTGGGTCTCCGGCAGGGCCGGAGGTGCCGCAGGCCGAAGGCTCGCAGGCCACAAGCGAACAGCCTGTGCAGGAAGGCCAGGCCCGACCCGAGAGGCAGGTGGGCGGCCCCAGCGAGATATCGGTGCCGCTGGTGCATGACATAGTGGCGGTGGAGGCGCTGTGGGGCCTGGCGGAGGAGGAGGTTGAGGTGGCGGCCGCGGAAGAGGACGCGCCTGGGGAAGAGGGGCATGAGCAGAGGAAGAAGGGGGAGGAGGACGAGGAGCAGGAGCCGGGGAAGGAGAAGGTCCAAGTTCACGAGGAGGAGGACCTGAAGGGCGAGGGGGAGCAGCAGGACCAGAAGAGCAGAAGGAGGAGGAGGAGGAGGAGGAAGAGGGGGAGAGGCAGCAGGAGTAAAAGATTAGAAGGAGGAGGAGCAGCAGAAGCCCAAGCAGAAGGAGGAAGAGCGGAAGGAGGAGGAGTTGGCGGAAATGAAAGGGGAGGAGCAGGAGCAGCAGGGTATAGAAGCGGGCGCGGCGGCGGCCACGGCGCCGGCCGCGGCGGTGGCGGTGGAGGCATTGGCGGCGGCAGTGGCAGGGGAAGGGGACCAGGAGGAGGAGCAGGAGGAGGAAGGGAAGGCGTGCGAGCCATTAAAGGGAGAGCAGAATTGCAAACCGAGGAGGAAGAGGAGCAGGAGAAGGAAGCGCTGGAGGAGCAGCAGCAGGGCGAGGAGGAGGTGGAGGGCAAGGAGGACAAGGAGGAGCGGGTGGAGGAGGAACAGAAGCCGAGTGAGCAGGAAGGCCGATGGGTGGAAGAAGCCCAGGAGCTGCAGGTGAAGCAGGCTAAGAAGGAGCAGGTAGAGTCAGGCCTCCGTCCTCGCCCTTCCCCACTGGAGGCTCTGGAGGCTCTGGAGGCCCTTCAGATAGAGCTACAGCCGGTGAATAAACAAGCCAGCCGGGAGCACGCTCGACTCAAACTCAGGATGTGGCAGAGGCGGCAGCGACATCTGCAGCAGAGAGGTGCCCTTATCCAGGGCATCCGTGGTTTCTGGGCCAAGGCTGTATCCTTCCTGCTGCTGGTGGAGGGTCCACAGGGGGCTGGGCTTGCGCAAGAGGAAGGAAAGGGAGGTGCCATTTAGAGGAACCCAGGACAGGGACTGGAGCTAAGCCACGCTCCAGTGGCCGGGAACGTGCAAACGTGATCCCATCCGGTGGTCCTGGCTCTGCAATGAGTGTGGGAGGAGGGCAGTGCCGGGGTGGGGGAGGCATGTGTGCTTTACGTCGCACCTGGCACGGAAACAGCGCTGGGAGAGTGGGGAGTGGCGGTGGAGGTCCAGGCCAGGTCGGGGAAATGACCGAGGGCTTCTTCCCACACAAAGCCGCGTGGGGGCACGTTTCTGGGTCCCGCTAAGCATCTTGCTGCGGGGAAGGCGATGTGAATGCCCACTGGTCGGCGCGAGACCGGATGTGTGCTGTCTGGCTGTGTGGAAGTAAGCGTCCTCAGTGTCCTCACGAGCACACAAAGCTAGGCGTGGTTGCGGGCGTCTGGGCATGCACAGCCTCCTGTGCGTGTCTAGCAGAGCCCTGCGCGATCCTGAGACCCCGTGGGCCTGGACGCAGCCTGTGGGGAGGGCTTGAGACCCTGGGGGAGGACGCCAGTCCCGGGGGGAGGACGCCTGGATGCTGTCCACACTGGTTCTCTGGCTCGAGCTCTCTCACGCCCAGCACCTGAAGGCTCTTTGACCTGCGGCAGTTTGTGAACCACCCTCAGATGTCAGCCCTGATTAGTAAGCCCGATGAAAGCATGCTTCGCCACATGACCAATTTGAAGGTCGGCCTGGGAGTGGGAGGTGGTGTGGGTGGCTGGCTGTGTGGGGAGGGGAGGTGGTGGGGAGAAGTGATGTGTTCCTTCCTCAGGGGAGGGCGGGTCTCCTGGAACAAGATTTCACATTTCTGCCCCACTGTACCACGGCAGGTGGAGGAACACAAGTTTCCCAGGGAATGCCGGAAGATCCTGCTGTTTTTTGGCAAGAACTCCTACTTCCAGAATGAAGTCGTTACGAAGGAGTATGTCCTAGGCCTTGATGGTAAGTGTCCACTGACTGCATGGGCGGCAGTGGGTGCAGGGTTGAATGTGATTAGTTCTCTGGCGCCTTCTCACATACTCGTCTTCCTGCAGGGTATAGGGCGTCTCATTCCAGTCCCATCCAGTGGTACCCAAGGTACAGACAGGAGGCCTACAGACGCAGGCATGACAACAGCAGCCTCAACTTCTTCAACTGGTTCTCTGACCACAGCTTTGCCGGCTCTAGCAGGATTGCTGAGGTGGGGCCCTGTAACAAGGAAGGGAGGTGATTTTCATGGGTTCCCCCACTGCGTGGGATAGCTACCTGAGGCCTGGCCTGTCTCCCCTACCAGATAATCATAGAGGATCTTTGGCCCAACCCCCTGCCGTATTTCAAGATGAAGGAGGCCCCAGGAGAGAGAACTGAGAGGGAAAGAGGTGAGCAGCCAAGGGTGTGGGCACGGAAATGTGTGTCATGGGGTCCAGGGCACAATTCTCTTCTGCATGGAGGCACCGAGACTCACAGCGGCACAGGAGGTGACCCCAGGTCAAAAGGGCATCAGCCTGAGACAGGGAGTCTTAAGAAGTAACGTGTCAAAGAGGCTTTGCCCCTTTGGGGAGCCTGAAGGTGGGAAGGGGGCTAGACAAAAAGAATGAGCAAAGCGGGACAACCAAAGCTGGCTCATCACATAGCACGGTGACAACTGTCATTCCCGGACCATGAACCCCACCCTCAGGCCTCCTACCACCATCCCACATGTTGTCTGGCTTCTGGATCCCCTTGTCAGCTTTGGCACAGCTTATCACACCCTCCCATCCTACTTTCCGTTTGGAAACATTCAAGCAACCTTACTCAGGGCCAAGATAAGACTCTCACCTGTCCTGTGTGTGTGTGTGTGTGTGTGTGTGTGTGTGTGCGTGTGTGTGTGTGTGTGTGTGTGTGTATGTGTGTGTGTCTGTCTGTCTGTCTGTCTGTGTGTACCCATATATCCCAGGGATATGCACGATCTTGAGAAGAGTATGAAGGAGCGTCGCACTTCATCGACCCCAGTGGAAACCCTTCCGATGCTCACCGATGGTCCACAAGATTCTCCTGGCCATGAAATAAGGACAAGGGTGGTGGTGACACGTGGCGCAGGGCGGGGGTCCAATACATTTGAAGAAATATAGAATGGGAGATAAACAGCATGAAGTGTTTGTGTGTGTCTTCCTCTCAGGTTCGCTCTGGGGCGTGTCCATGTATACATGCGGCTGTCCAGAGGTGTAAGTGTTCTGTGCCTGCACATTGGAGTTCCAAGGAAGGGCGGGACGTAGGACATTGTCCGTAGGGATGGGTCACACATTGGGATTGCATGTGAGGTCAGTAAGATTGAAGCAATGGGGACTTGAGTGAGGGAGGCCAGGGCACAAACCTGAGAGAAAGGCCAGTGCCCAGGTTCATAGCTTTCCTGTGAAAATGAGGAAATTCAAGGAAACGGAGAGGCCAGCACAGGCCAGGGATGTCCAATATTCAGGGATTGGGCATGTCCATGATGGTGCCCCCAGAATCCCGCATGGGGACACCCTCAGTCATGTTGACTGAACCGCCACACAGGGAGGAATTCCCAGGGTTGATTACCCTCTGGTTTTCAGACGTCTACCAATGCAGACTGTCTTGTGGACAAGGTCAGGATCTCAGGACCAGCCACACATATTTGAGGGATTGTGAGCAGGTTGTAAGATTGGCGTCCAGGGGAAGGAACCGAGGGACCAGAGGCAGAGTGGGTGGGTAAGACCGATGAAGTTCTGCTTCAGGCAGAGTTGACAGGGACAACATACACACTGCAGAGAAAACAGCCCACTACAGTCTCACGCAACTCCAAAATCACAGCGAACTTTTCTGGTTCCACTTCCTGAAGCTGAGCCTCCCAAACACCGCTTCACTTATTCTCACACACACACACACACACACACACACACACACACACACACACACAAGACTCCTGAAGGAGTCCTAGTGCTGATGCCCTTGTGTGAACTTTGCTGTTTCTGAAAAGACCTCTGGTTACGAATGGGTGGCCCGGATTGCAAGCCAACAGAGGGGAGGGTCGCGGGGAGGTGGGGCTCTTCAAGGGATGAACACGCCAACCTCTCCCGTGTGCCCTCTGCCCTCTCATCATCAGCCGTGATGAGTCGGGTGATGCTCTTCCTCTGTGTCCACAGGCTTAAGCCGTGTGTCCAACACGCCATGTGAGACTTGTGAGAAGACTCCCAAGTGCAAACACCAGCAGGCGCTCAGGGAGGTCGCCTCGTCCCAGGCAGCCTGTGTTCCTTTGCCTGAGTGCCAGGACAAAGGCTGCCTCAGCCACATAGGGAACGATGGACTTGTGAGGCCTTAGCATTCTGTGCAGAGGTCCCCGGCAGGCCTGGAGCTTAGAAAGGACTGGGACGAGCCTCACCTGCGAAGACGTGAGTGCTGGGATACTCCTTACACAGCAGATGGCTGCTTGCCAGAGATGTCTGTGCTAAACAAAAGCTCCACCGTGCGAGCAGTGCAGTCGACAGAGTTCAGCCTTGTCCATCGCAGGCTCTTCTGTATCCCCATGTAACACGGCCCCCGGCACAGCGTGCCTGACACTGACCTCCCGACACTAATATTCCTGTCTCCCAAGCTGCCCAAGCTCCCCAGGATCCCCACTGCACAGCTCTGCAGTACAAGAGCCTTCTCTGCAGTGGCTCTATTCCAGAGAAGGCGTGGGCAGTCCCAATGCATGGAGGCCTCTTGCCCCTATCATATGCAGACAACACGGTCAGCGGGGTGTCAGCACGCTGTGGAGTTGAGGATCTGTGCAACCAAGCCTTACCTCTTCCAGGGCAGAGGCTGTCGCACTCTCTAGAAGGGAAGGAGGCTTTTCTCTCGCTGCTGTCTGCACACTGGCTGGAGAGGCACGTCTTCTCAGCTGCTTGATGGGTAAATGTCAGGGTACCCTGGAAAAGCTCCCAGTGCTGACCCGAGTCTTTGGGTGTGAACATCCAAAGAAAGTATGGCCAGTGATTGTGCAGTGGGAATACGGCCTCAGTGGTCATGAGGCTGGGCCCTTTGGGGCATCTTCCTGCACAAGCAGGCCGTTACTTGATAGGTCTTGCCGAGCAGGAACACTTTAGGGGACAGGTGAACACAGGGTCCCCCACATGTTAATATCTCCAGCCAATACCTCCTTAGGGGCCAGGGTGACGTTTCCGCCCGGCCTGTCCCAAAGACAAGGTACGGACAAGGTGTGGGTGTGGAATGCACTCACGGCACCCAGAGCCAAACCCTCGAGTGTGGACACTTGAGGTCCGTGGGCAGAGGCCTCGGTGCTCTGTGTCTGAGGGATTACAGCCCTCATGCTGCACACCCGGCATCCCCGGGTGTCCTCCCGTATCCGCAGCTCTCCCCGGGGAGCCCTAGGGTCCAGGAGCTGCTAAACCCCCTGCACAACTGTATCTGCTGCCCAGCGGCCTCTTCCACCCCAACATCAGCGTGTGTGGGCTCCAGAGTGCTGTCCCTCGAGAGAGGACACCCTCAGCAATTCAGGAGCCTTCTGACTTCCATGTCTCTGAACCACACGTGTCTCATTGGCCTGTCGGGATCGTCACGTTGTTCTCTTTTCACAGGAAATGTCTCGCATTGCCTGTGCTCCTCTGTCTCCCTGAGTGAGCCCTGGCGTGTTTGTGTCTTTTCCTGGCTTTGCCTGTGCCGACACCTCTCTGGTGATGCCTCCTTGCCTGGCCTAAGTGGGCACAGCTGTACCCGTGTAACCGCCTTCGTCTCTGCACACCTGTGTGTTGGGTCAGCTGTGGCTCTGGTGGCCTGTCTTGTCTTTGGTGTATGCTTCTGCGCTTGAGTGTGCTTCCCTCTGCATTCAACCCCTTTCTTCCACTGACAGATCCAGTTGCTGTCCTGCTGTCAGGTGGAGGGGCTTCTGCGTGTTCTGTTCTATGTTCCAGGAGCCAGAAATCCTTCCGTGCCTGTAGGACCTTCGTCAGAGGATTGGCCATGCACTCACTGCCAGCCAGTTAATGTCCCCAAATGCAGCTGGCTTGCTGTGAGCATTCCGTCACACCTCTATTTTCTGTCCTTCTGTTTTCAAACCCTTTGCGCCCGAGGGGCTCAAACGTCACTGGCCTGCACATTGCAGATGCAGGCGTAAATTGTGAAAAGCGGACCGGCAACGTTTTCCCACTTACTCTTTTGCCACGTGGCATGTTCCTGGCTGGGAGAGACTTCCCCCTGCCAGTGTGTGTCTCGTTTCCGTGTGCCTCCTGTGTGTTCTGGTCCCTAATTTGTCCATTACGTCCTACCTGGGAGTCTGATCCATGTTTGCAGGAACGAGGCTGACACCTTTGACTGCTGGGTTCTGAGCTCAGCTTAGTCCACCAGGACTAGTGCGTGCCTGAGGGACACAACGGGCAGTGATGGATGTGCCCGTATCCTTCACGTGCAAGCGCTCCGTCCAGCCACCTTCACCGGGACATTTCTCAGCGACCCCTCTTTGTGTGTGGTGAGAGCACTTGCCTCTGAGAAATCTGATGAGGCGGTGAAGCATTGCTTACGGCTGCCCTGTGCAAGTTAGATCTCCAGAACTCATGCACATGGCATGACTGCATCTTCACACCCGAGCCCCGACACCTCCTCATCGCACCCTCCCCTGATTAGCACCACTCTACTCTCTGGTGGACTGCATGCCTTTAACTCCTTTAGTCTCCTCAGGAATCCATCAGGCAGGGCTCACCACCACTGTGCTTCTGTCAGGGGCTGGCTTCTTTCAGTGAGCCCAGTGCTTTCTGCACTGATGCTCAATGCACCCGCAGAAGGGTGAGCCACACTAAGCCCGGCGGCAAACCCTTTGGCCCTACGTTTCCCACACGTGTGCCTGGTGGCAGAGGTGCACAAGGAGCCCGCCTGCATGCGTCTCCCAGGTCCTCCACAGGGTACAAAGTACCGCCTCAGGAGGCTGATCCGCATCACATGGGCATAGCTCTGCTTGCACGTGTTAGCCTTTCGTATCATACAGGCAGCCCAGACTTAGAAATCCTGCTACCTGCTTACAACTATCCAGCCCTCGTGCTTCTACAGACGCTCTGTGTCTGTACAGACATTTGAGTCACGGTCTCGTGACCTTCCAATACAGCTTGATGGTCTGTCCTTAGCTTACAGCCTGGGATGCGGTTCTCACTCATTGTCCTCCCCTCGGGTGCGAGTTTCCTCCATCACTGTGGTGGAAGGTAACCTTTATCACCATACGTTGGCTTGAAATTACTGGGCGGATCACCTGTCTGCGTCCGGGGATCCGAAGGAGACCTTGGCTCTTTTGCTCACGGTCCACCCTTTCTCTGTGATGAGTCGCTTTGGATGAGAAGCTTGCCAGAGGCGAGGGGGCCTCAGAGTTGAGCACATTTCCTGGGCATCTGTGAGAACTTCATTGGTTCCACTCGGAAAGCATTGACATTCATGGATGTGCAGCCTCTGCTTTTGCTTGAATTTGCCGAGCTTTGGGACGTGATTTCTTCCCGCATGTGCTGTGCCTAAATCTCTGCTGTGTCTTTCCGGCAGTCCCGTTTGCTGTCTCCTGCTGGTAAGTACAGGACTTCCAGCAGCCCTGTGGGGAACGGGTCCTTGTTTTCTTCCCTGCGGTGCCCTCTTCCTCACCCCGAATGACCTCACTGCAGCTTCCTTCTAGTTCAGCGATCGTTTCAGACTGCCCTTAAGGTCCAGGTGGGAGCGGTGCCTTTTGTGCTGAGGGCTGACCACTGTAGAGCATTCGTCTCTGTGCAAATTGCACAGGTGAATTTCACCAGGTGAAAGAGAGTGCACACTGCAGTTGCCCTGTCTTCAGAGTCAGCCCACCTGTCTCCGCCTCGGCTGCCCCTGCTCTCCTTCCTCCTACCCTCTCCTTGCCTCCCCCTCCCTTGTCTTCTTCCTGTCCCTCCCTCCCACTTTCCTTCCAGCTCTCTTTGTCTTCGTCTCCCTCCTCTCCATCACTAATGCCTCCCCCTGTCTCCGCCTGTCTTCCTTGTAATAGGTGCCCCTCTGTCTCTTCTTGTCTTGCTCCTCCTCCCTGTCTCTCCCGCCAATCTCCCCGGACTCTCCCTCTCCAGGCTGGTCTTCCCCTCCACTCGTCCTTCCTTCATCTGCTCTGCTAGCACGTGTCTCTCTCTCTCCCTCTATAGCTCTGTCTCTCTGTGTGTCTCTTTTTCACTGTCTCTCTCAGTGGACCTTCTGTGTCTGGGTGCATGCTTCTTCAGAATTCTTGTTGGTGCCTGGGAAATGGGAAGGGAACTCGTCTGCTTTCGTGTGTACTAGTGAAAGCAGGCACGGGGCTTTCTCAGAGACAGACACAGACAAGTCTGCAATTCTCGGTGAAGGGCCCCTACGTGCCCTGCGCGGTTGGAGTCGTCCTCCTTTTAGTGGAAGGTTAGATTTCAGGACCGGAGCAAGCTGCTAAATCCTACTACCCCATCTCCCTGGCGCTCTGTACGGAGATCAGTAGGGCACCAGTGGCAGATGGTGCTCTGGGGGTTGTTCTTTGATCTGCATTGCAGTGCAGTGAGGTCTACTGAGCTGTGTTCTTGCAAGGACATGGCGGTGGGGTGGGTCTAGGGTGGGTGTCACTGGTTCTGGGTGGGCACCCACCTTACCGCCGCCCTCAGCCTGACGGCCAACGAGGAGATACCGTGGGGACGGCCATGTGGCCCCGGTAGGCGTGACACTAAGGACTTCTCCAGGCTTTGCCCCAGCTTCATGAAGAAGGGGCAAGGCACGGAGCAGGGAGTGGCTCACGGCGTGGACGATCCTGTGCTGAATGCTCTGGTGCCCGTAGTGAGGCCTCTGGGGAAAGGGTGTACAAGCACCACAGACTGCGCGATACCGGGGACCTCGCAAGTGAAGGCTGGAAGGTGACAGCGCTGAAGAGGACATGCGGCAAACGGGGGCCACGCTGGCACCTTGGCACTCGCTCCAGAGCCTGGACCGGCCATTGGCGCGCGCTTGCTGGCGGCCAGCACCCTGTCTTGCTGTCTTGCAACTGATTGCTCCCCGAACCTGGCCAGCTGGCCTGACCTGCCCTGGAACCACTTCGCCCCCAGGCCGCATGCGCACACTCTTCACTGCCTCTGTCTCGGCCCCTCCTCCACAGCAGCCACAGCCAATGCGGAGTCCTCAAATCCCAGAGCCTGTGCGCCTGCGCTCAACTTTGGCGGGCTGCGGCGGGAGGCTTCAGGGAGCTAATGGTCTTGCGGCCAAGGCTCCCCCCACCTGCTGCCGTTTCCTGTCCTTGTCCTGAGGCTGCCCTAGCTACACTGGGGCCGGGGCCGAGCGTCATGGCCAGCGTGTCGCGGTCCGGACAAAGCGGAGATTCCCGCCGACCCTGGGCCCTGATCGTCCCGGATGCGAAAGGTGGAGAGTCCCGGCCCCGCGGGAATGCAGGGGCGCTGGAGGGCGTGGGCTGGCCGCAGTCCCCAGGTTCAGGGGCGGCAAGCGCCCATCCTGTGCAGGAAACCCAGGCCGGGTGTGAGATACAGGTGGCAAGCCCAGCGGAGGAATTGGTGCTGATATTGGATGACGGAATGGTGGCGGCTGAGGTGGTGATCGGGGAGGAGGAAGAGGACGGCGAGGCGACCAAGGATGAGGTGGCTGGAGAGGAGAATTCTGAGGAAGCCAAGCCAGAAGCAGAGGACATGCACGAGGAGGAGGAGGAGGTGGAAGTTGAGAGACAGCAGCAGGAGGAGTTTCAGGAGCAAGAGGAGAAGCGCGAGGCAGATGCAGAGGCGGAGGAGGGGCCCCAGCTCTCACAGCCGCTGCAGCAGCAAGAGCCAGCGCTGCGTCCTGCCTCAGCCCAGGACCCGCTGGCAGCACTGGAGCGTCTTCAGCTGGAGATCAGCGCTGGGAATGCCCAGGATTCCAGGGCCTTATGGCGGCTGAAGCGCAGGATTCTTCGGAGGCAGATTTCTTACCTGGATCACAGAAGGGCCATCATCAAGCACATCCCTGGCTTCTGGGCCCAGGCGGTATCCTTCCTTGTGCTGGTGGGTGATGGCGGGGGCTGTTGTGCAGGAGGGCTGGGCACTGAGAGCAGGGTGCCTCAGGGCGATGGCCCCCAGAGAGGAGAGCTGGGGAATGGTCCCTGGCCCTGGGTTGGTGTGGTCTGGGATCCAGTGTAAGGCCTTGGACAGGGGCGGTTGTTGGGGATGGGGGGACTTGGTGACTGGGTCTGTTTCCTCAGGTCTCCGCCAACGTTGGCCTGCAGGCTGGTCTCAAATATTACTTGCAGACACGAGCCATGTGTCCCCATGCTACCAGAGCTAGGGTAGCACAAAGCAGCCTTCACTCAGAGCAGATAAGGCAAGGAAACATTTCGCTGCAAAATGGGAGAGTTACGCAGGCCGCACACCCACCTTCACATTCACAGGCTGTGCACGTTTCCTAGCAGTTCCTTCAAAAGAGAGCATTTCAGACACACACTCATGACCTTTAGTGGAACCACGCCACGCCCCTTTGCCAGACAGTAGGACGACTGAGACCCACTCCGAATGGGGTACAAGCTGCCTCCCCAGACCCTGACACATGACACACACACACACACACACACACACACACACACACACACAGAGGATTCTCTCCTGGTATCTCCACCCCTGCTTCCCTCTCTGTCCTCAGGCTCCGGCTCGGTCCCACCCATGTCTTTCTCTCCGGACTGGCTGTGTCACTGTGTCTAATCCTTTTCCCTCCTCGGCCCTCCTCGTCCGTGCTTCTCGATCTCTTTCTCCCTCCCACACCCTCTGCTTGCAGCGTAAGTGTGCAGTCGGGTTCCTGTAAGCCATGTTATTCCATCTGGACTCAGGAGGCTGGTGACAACATAGGTCTTCACGGGAATATGCCAAGAAACCCAGCCGTGAGGAGGGGTCAGAGCACATGCCGACATCACAAGCTATGATGGGCTGCTGGCAGCCCACACAGGTCAGATATAGGAAGGAACTGTGAGGCGTGCAGGCAGTGGAGTCTCTCCCTGCTGTGTGCAGACAGCGTGGGAGGTACAGGAAGCCAACGGACTGCCCAGTGTCGATGGGGTCTGATGCATCTGCAGAGGCTGAGGAGTGTGGGGACTAGTGTTTCCTGGTCTTTCTGCACATGCCGTGATCTAGTCCCTTGCTCTTAGCCTGGGAGGGTTGGAGGGGGGCTGTGTCTGTTTCCACAGCATCTGAAGGCACAGCTCCTTGACACAGCACAGATTCTGAATCACCCCCAGTTGTCGGCCATGATCGGTGCCCAGGACAAAGACGTGCTCAGCTACGTGGTCGACTTGGAGGTGAGACCGGGGAGGCTGTGGCTGGGGGCCATCCCGTCGGGTGTGGGATTTGGGCAGGAGAGGGTGGGGCAAAGGTGCTCACCCTCACAGCCAGGCAAGTAGCTCAGGACCCCGAGGGAGGACACTTGCCCCCTCCTGTCCCATTGCTCACGGCAGGTGGAAGAAGTGGGCCATCCCAAGTACCGCTGCAGAGTGATGTTTTTCTTTGGGGCCAACCCGTACTTCCGGAACCCAGTGATCATTAAGGAGTATCAGCTGAGCTTTGCTGGTAGGGTGTGGGTCCCATGATGGTGCGGGGCAGGGGGATGAGGAGCATGAATCAGGGGCAGGAGGGAGGGGGAGGGGGAGGGGCAGGTGGGTGGGGAGGAGGCCATCAGCTTGCTCCTCAAATCCTCTCTTCCTGCAGGCTACAGGATATCGCGTTCCACTCCAGTCCAGTGGTTCTGGGATTATGAACGTGGAGCTCCCAGTCGCAGGCATGACCCCACCAGCCTTAACTTGTTCAACTGGCTGTGTGAGCACAGCCGCCCAGGGGCGAACAGGATTGCCGAGGTGGGGCCCCTGAGGCCTTCGTCAGCAGTGGGGATGTGGGTGGCCCCCGGCCAGAGAGGAGAGTGGGCTATGCCCAATGTGGCGCCGGCCTGTGTCCTCTTCCAGATCATCATCGAGGACCTGTGGCCCAATCCCCTGCAGTACTACCTGAGGGAGGAAGGGACCAGCAGACAGTGATCTGACGTGCTCACGTGTCGGTGAGAACCCCAGTATGCGGTGTGTTGACCTGCGTGTTGTATGGGCAAGGGAACGTGGGCCACACATTGGCTTGGAAATGGAAGGTCCGCCGACACAGGGACACAGGTAGCATGGGGAGAGGGTGGGAGGATGACAGGGGACCTGCAGAGACTCAGCTGCAAACACACAGAGGGTCGAAGCCTGCAAACCAAATGCAGTTGTGCTGTGGGCTGGGGCTTTGGAGAGCAACTGGGGAGGAGCAGTGCTTCACCACAAATGCTCCCCGTGGATGTCCGCCCTGTCCCGGGCTTCCCCCTGCTCCTTCAGTCTGGATTTGCCTGCCAGTCTTTGGGTCAGGAGCTGCCGTGTCCCCAGGCGCCACTGTGGTGAGAATCTCGCACTTCCTTCCATGTGCCCCACCACGCCATGTCCTCCCGCAACCCGACAGCCATTCTTAGAACTGGTCCAAGGCCATTGGGGGCTGGAAATGAATCCCTGGGTGAGAAAGCAAGGGGGATCGCAAAAGGGCGAGGCACAAGAGTGACACCATCTGGGATGTATCTGCAAATATCCCGTATCATTCTTGGTGTCTGTTGCGTGGGGGTGCGTGTGTGCGCGTGTACGCAAATGTGTCTGCGTGTGCCCACATGCGTCAGGGGCTCTGCATCTGTGTGGGCGTGAATGGCGCAGAGCTTCTATCTTTGCCCATGCAGAAACAATGGAGGACGCCACCAGTGCTGGAAGAGATGGGTGGATGAGTCTCCTGTCTTCTACGTGCCCCGGAGAGAATTGAGGAAGAGATAACGTGTGGCAGCCTTGAAGAGTTTCCACGATGTTTATGTGGACACATACAGGAAGCTAAAAACCCTTCTGTTTTTGTGTATGTGTTTGTGTGTGTTTATGGGGGACGCAAGGAGGCTCGACGAGAACGGGACCTGAGTGTGACTGTCCTAGCCGCTGCCCGGGTGATTCTGTGTGTGCAGGAGAGGTGCAGTACTGGGGTGGGGCCGGTGTTGCCATGTGCACAGAGGCCTGCCTTCTTGGGCAGGAAGAGCCTGGAAGGAGGAGGAGGAAGAGACAGACCTGTTATTTGGAGATTTATTGTATAGGCCAGAGCCGAAAGGCAGGGAAGGGGATTGCACAGTGGGACCAAATTGGTCCATTGGGTCGTGGTACAGTGTGGCCAGGACTCGGGGGGGTTTCATCCAGGACCCTTGCTCCCAGAGGGGTGTTGTGTCCTTGGTGAGATAGAATCCAGTCAGCAAAGCCTCCAGTCAGGATCAGAGCTAAGACCACATGTCCCCGGACAACTCAGGAGCAGGCAGCCTTCTCATAGTCGATGGCAGTATACCTTGCTGCTGCCTCCCACACCCGGGGCTCCTTTGACCCCGAGCCCTGTCCTCAGACAGTGGCTCAGGATGGGAGATGTGTGAGGGGGAGGGGCAGGTGTGGGTTGTGGGCAGCAGCGAGGCTTATGAGTGGGAATTCATGGAGAGAGTACGCACGAGGGCAGAGATCCAGCGTGAGTTCGTGCGAGTGTGTGTGGGCGTCTGTGGCAAACTGGGCCTGAGATCCGTGGTGGTGCCGGCAGTGTGAGCGTGCATATGTTCGTGCGATTGCGTAGCCGTGTGTCTCTGTGTGTGCAGGAGTGGGTGGTTAGGCCACTGGAGAGACAAGGAGAGACACAGCGGTCTGTGTGAATGAGGTGCTTATGTGGGACGGTCAGGTGCCAGAATACAAGAGTGCAGTCCCTTCCCTCCTGAGTCCTGATGGTAATCGCTGGGATGGGTGCAATCGTTGCTGTGCCAGGGGGCTCAAGTCAGGATGCAAAAGGGAGATTGGTGCAAGGTCAAGAGGGGGGCCGAGGGGAGGACAGCCTGTGTCCAGTGGCCAGTGGACCACTTGTGAGTAAGTGTGCTTGTGTGTGTGTTAGTGTGTGTCTATGTGGGAGTGAGTGTGTGTGTGTGTGTGTGTGTGTGTGTGTGTGTGTGTGTGTGTGTGTGTGAGTGGCTCTGGTGGGCCGACAGTAGCAAATACGTAGGGGCTACATGGTGTGCCCAGGCTTTGTGCACAGGGTAGCTAGGGAACCCAACCTGTCAGGCTACGTGGTGTGCAGAGGGCGTAGGTATTTCCCTGGAGGGAGCCGTCTAGCAAAAATCTCTGCTCTTGGCAGACGAGCCATGTTTTGTCGCCAGTCAGCTCTTCCTTGGGGCTCTCCTCTCTGCTTCCTGTGCACCAGGCCCAGGGAAAGGGAGGAGCTGGGACCCTAGACCTCAGGTGACTTGAGTCCCCCAGGGGTGCCATAGCAGGGTGGTGTGCGTGATCCATGTGTGGATGGGCAGGTGAGCAGCCTGCCAGCTGCTCTCTGAGGGGACAGTTCCTTGCCAGCAACACCTCTCCCCGCAGCACAAGATCACCACTGTCGCTGCAGCTGGGCTGGGGACATGTCAAGGTGTGTCCCAGAACTGTGTTCCCCTTGCATGTAAGTGGTGCCAGAATGCGCCTCTCAGTCCCTGTGCGGGTGACCCTGATTAGCCTCAGGCTTTGTCGACTCCTGGCCTCATGTAAATGGGGAACTGGGTTCCTTTCTCAGTGTCTCAGCGGTTGCATGTCGACAGAGGATGCTGTGGACATTGTGGTCAGGATTCTGACCGGGCTCCCCCCGCCCTGCCCCAAACCACAGTGGGCAGCACATGGCCCACTGTGTGTGCGCTTTGGGGAGGCTAAAGCCGTACAGCCCCTCCAGTATTCTTCTCAGGTGGTGGACGGTCAAAGGGGCCTAGGGAGGAACACTGGTCCCAGTCTGCTGCCGGCTGTGCCCACAGGTGTGTGTGCCCAGCTCCTTGACGCTGAAGCTGCAAGGCTTCCGCACTGCCCCCAAAGCCCCATCCCTAGAATTTGCGTGTGGGCCAGATGGAAGTGAAGTCCCAGTGACCCTGCGGGATCACAGCGGGTGGTCTCGTCTGTGCCTGGCCACCCACCTACCTGCCTTCCCCGCAGCCCGTGGCCCCCATACAGGGCTTTCGGTAAACACACGGCCACCGTCCAGCATGAGAGGAAAGGCTTGACGGTGTCCCAGTACCGCTGGTCATGTGTTGGCTGCTGCCAGCTGACAGCATGGAGACCCCATGGCCCAGTGGAGGATGTCCGACCTGTCCTACAAGGAACTGGGGACGACTGTACGGATGCATCAGGTCCCATGCAGTAACCTAGGCCTGACCTTATCCGCCTAGGGGGTGATCGAAGCGCCTTGGGGTCCCAGGCCTGGCATACGTGTCGGTGAGCTTCCTCCTGGATGGCGCTGCCGACACAAGGCTGGCTGGTCAGGGGTCGCGTGGGAGGCCCGTTGGGTCCCGGCCTCTAGGTCCGATACTGCTGTAGGTGTTGTTGAAAAGACAGAGCACGATATGACCATCCCTTGGGTGTCGCTGCACCGGGGATCCCGTCGCTGCTCCCAGGTTCCCACTACCGAGTCTCCCCGGGAGGCCTGGGAGGTTGCCAGGCTCCTTTTGCAGGGACACAAAGGCCTGTGAGAGCCCATCCGCAGGGTCCGGTGCTCATTGCGGATGACTTGGGGGCAGTGCGAGATCTATTGCTCCCGTCCTTAGAGGAGATTGTGGTAGTCTTAAGGGACAAAGATGTGCCTGGAGAATAGAAGGATGTCCAGAGGAAGCATTGGAGGAGGAAGAGGACGAGGAGGAGTAGGAGGATGAGGAGGAGTTGGAGGAAGAGGATTGGGAGGAGTTAGAGCTGGAAGAGAAGGGTGAATGATTGGGTGCAGGAGAGGGAACAAGTGGAGGAGGAGGATGTCCAGGATGAGGAGGAGCACGAGCCAAAGGAGCAGGAGCAGCTGGGGGAGGATGTTGAGGAGGACGAGAGCAGAGGGAAGAGGGTGGGGAGAAAAGATAGAGCCAGGGTTCCAGAGCATGAGTAGAAGTGTAGGAGCAGAAGGAGGAAGAGCCCGAGGAGGAAGAGGTGGAGGGAGAGGAGGAGCAGGAGGAGTTGGAGGAAGAGGATTGGGTGGGGTTAGAAGAAGAGGAGGAGGAGAAGGAGCAGTGAATGACTGGGTGCAGGAGAAGGACAAATGGAAGAGGATGATGTCCAGCACCAGGAAGAGGAGGATTACGGGCCAGAGGAGCAGGAGCAGCTGGAGGACGGAGTCGACTAGGACGAGAGCAGAGGGAAGAAGAGGTGAAAGGTCAGAGGTAGGGCAGGAAGGGCAGTAGCAGGAGAGGACCTGGAGAAGGAGGAAGAGTCCTAGGAGGAAGAGTTGGAGGAGGAGGAGGAAGAGGTGAAGGACGAGGAGGATCAGATGGAGGAAGAGGACTGGGAGGAGTTACAGGAGGAGGAAGACGAGTGAATGATCGGGTGCAGGCGAGGGAAGAAGTGGAGGAGGAGGAAGTCCAGGACGAGCAAGAGGAGGAGCACGAGTCGAAGAGCAGTAGTAGCTGGGGAGGAAATTGAGGAGGACGTGAGCAGAGGGAAGAAGAGGAGGAGGAGGAAAGGTAGAGCCAGGGCTGGAAGAGCAGTAGCTGCAGAGGGGGAGCAGAAGGATGAAGAGGCCCGAGGCTAAGACTTCCAATACTGTGTTGAATAACAGTGGAGGCGGTGGACATTCCTGTCTCGTTCGTGACTTGAGCTGAGAGCTTTTGCTCCTTGAGATGATATTCACGTTGGGTCGTTCATACATGGCTTTATGATCTCGATGTGTGCTCCTTCTATCCCTACTTTCTTGAGGGGTTTTACCAGGAAAGGATGCTGTATTTTGTCCATCACTCTGTCTGCATCGATTGAGAGGATCCTGTGGTTCTCGTCCTTTCTTTTATTGATGTGAGGAATCACGTTAATTGTTTTGCAGATGTTGAACCAGCCCTGCGTCCCAGGTACAAATCCCACTGGGTCGTGGTGAATAACATTTTCATGTATTGTTGGATCCGAGTGTCTAATACCTTGTTGAGGAGTTTTGCATCCATGTGCATCAGGGAAATTGGCCTATAGTTCTCCTTTTCAGTGGGGTCTCTTTCCGGTTTTGGAATCAAGGTAACGCTGGCTTCATAGAAAGAGTTTGGAAGTTTTCCTTCCATTTCTATTGTGAGAACAGCTTCAAGAGAATAAGTGTTAACTCTTCCTTAAATGTTTGCTGGCACTCCCCTGGAAAGCCATCTGGCCCTGCAGTCTTCTTCCTCCGGCAGGTTTTTGATTACTAATTTGATTTCTTTACTGGCGATGGGTCTGTTCAAATTTTCCTTTTCTTCCTCTTTCAGCTTTGGTAGTGTATACATTTCTAGGAATTTGTCCATTTCTTCCAGATTGCCCATTGTATTGGCAAATAATTGCTCCTAATATTCTCTTCTTATTGTTTGCCTTTCTGCTGTGTTGGTTGTGATGTCTCCTCTTTCATTCTTGCGTTTCTTTATTTGGGCCCTTTCCTTTTTCCTTTTCATCAAACTGATGACTGGCTTATCAATTTTGGTAATTCCTTCAAAGAAGCAGCTTCTGGGCTCATTGATCTGTTCTCCTATTTTGGTTTGTTTCTTTGTTTGTTTGTTTGTTTGAGGTTGTTTTTGTTTTTGTTTTGTTTGATTTTTGGTTTCAATAGCATTAATTTCCGTTAATCATTGTTATTTTCTGTCTCCTGAATGTTTTGGGTTTCGTATGGTGTTCTTTTTACAGCCTCTTAAGGCGTAAGGTGAGGTTGTGTCTCTGAGATCTTTCTTTCTTCTTTAGCAAGACCTGACTTGCTAGATAGGTCCTCTTATAACCGACCCTGGTGCGTCCCAGAGGTTTTGGGTTGTGGTGTTATCACTGACTTCCATATACATTTTCATTGACTTCCGTATACTTTTTATATTCTCTTTCAACCCTTGCTTAGCCCGTTCAATCTTTAGTAGGATGTTCTTCAGTCTCCCAGTATTTGTTACCTTTCCAAATTGTTTCTTGTAGTTGATTTCGAGTCTCTTAGTGTTGTGGTCTGAAAATATGCACGGTGTGACCTCGATCTCTTTGAACTTCCTTAGGGATGACTGTTTTCCCCAGCATATGATCTATAGAGGAGAATATTCCGTGAGCACCGGAGAAGAATGTATATTCTGCTGCTTTATTATGAAATGTTCTGAACATATCTGTGAAGCCCATCTTGTCCAGTGTGTCATTCAAAGCCCCCGTTTGCTTGTTGATTTTTCGTTTACATGATCTGTCTATTGCAGTGAGTGAGTGCATAGAAGTCTCCTCCTATGATGGCATTACTAAGAATGAGGTTCCTTATGTTTGCGTTTAATTGGTTTGTATATTTGGTTGCTCTCAAATACGCCACATAAATGTATCCATTTGCTAGGTCTTCTTGGTGGATAGACCCCTGAATTATGACATCATGCCCTTGTGTACCACTTGACACAGTCTTAAATTAAAGTCTAGATTGTCTGATAGAAGTATGGCTACTTTGGCTTTGTTTTGTTGACGGGTAGCATGACAGATGATTCTCCATCCCCTTCTTTTCACTCTGAAGTTGTTTTCACATCTAAAGTGGGTCTCTGGTAAACAGCATATCGATGGAACTTGTTTTCTCATCCATTCTGTTCCCCTATGTTTTTTGATTGGAGCATTCAGTCCACTGACGTTTAAAGTAGTACTGAAAGACACGATTTTATGGCCATTATCTTGTTTGAAGAGTTGGAGGAAAACATATCTATATATCTTTATATCTGTATCTACGTCTCCATCTCCATCTATATGTATATGTGTATGTGTATGTATATGTGTATGTGTATGTGTATGTATGTATATGTATATGTATTGTATTAACTGTATCTATATATCTATATCTATATCGATATGTATATGTCTATATACATCTATATATATAATTCTATATCTATTTGTATATATAAATATAATTATAAAGATAGATAGATAGTTAGATAGATAGATAGATAGATAGATAGATAGATAGATAGATAGATAGATATCAATTTCCCTCTGAGTGTCCCCCCTTAAAATTGCATGCAGGTGTGATTTAGCGGTCACAAACTCCTTTAAATTTTGTGTATCTGGGAACCTTTTTCCTCTGTTTCTATTTTGAATGATGGCCTTGCTGCATAAAGAATTCTTCACTGTGGATGTTTCTAATTCAGCACTTTGAACGTATCCTACCACTCCTTTCAGGCCTGCCAAGTTTCTCTGGATAGGTCTGCTGCAAACCTGATCTGTCTTCTCTTGTAGTTTAGGGACTTGTTTCCCTTGCTGCCTTGATGATTCTCTTTGCCTGAGTACTTTGTGAGTTTGAATATGATATGCCTTGCTGAGGGTCAGTTTTTGTTGAATCTGATGGGGTCCTCGGTGCTTCCTGGATTTTGATGGTGTGTCTTTCCCCAGGTTAGCAAAATTTCCCACTATGATTTGCTCACATAACCTTTCTACCCCTTTTTCTCTCTCTTCCTCTTCGGGACCCCTATGATTCTGATGTTGTTTTTCGTTCTGCATGAGTCACTGATTTCTCCAATTCTTCAATTGTGCTCTTTTCCTTAATCTCCCTCGATTTTGCTGCTTCCATAGTCTCCATAAGTTGGTCCTCTGAATCGCTGATTCTCTGTTCTGTCTCATCCATCCTTGACACCGCTGCATCCATCCGTCATTGCAGCTCAGTTATATCATTTTTAATTTCATTCTGGCCAGTTTTTACTGCATTTTTTCTCTGCACAAAGGGACTCTAATCTACATTGGACTGCAGCTAGTATTCTCATAATCGTGCTTCTAAATGCTGCTTCAGACATCTTGCTTGTGTCTGTGTTGGTTGAATCCCTGGCTCTCGTTTCTTCAGGCTCTTTCTTTCTGGGTGAATTCCTTCCCTTTGTCATTTTGAATGGAGAAAAGGAACTCATGAGGTAGAAAATTCAATGAAATATTCAAATCATAAAATGTTAAAAGTAAAAACTTAAAAACACACATGTGAATAATGGAATGAATGATGCTAGATTCTAGGCATGTTTCACCTGGGTGTTGAAAGTGGTTTTGACACAGGAGAGAAAAAAACGTGGGAGTGGAGAAAAATTTAGAAAATACTAATAAAAAATATTAAAAAGGGAAATGTTGTGAGAATTTGAAAAACCAATACACTGAAGTAGACTAAAAGGAGAAGATGGGAGTAAAATAGAATCTGTGAATATAGACACAAAAGGAAAGAATCATGTAGAAGAGTATTAAAGAAAGTTAGTAAAATTTCCACCTGCCCAGTCTCCTTCGCCTCTCCGCGCACAAAAGCACCTCCCTTCCCATGCCTCCTCGCTCTGCAAGTTCACTTCTGCATGCCACGTACCTGCTGAATTCGGTGGTTCAGGATATGCAGATTGCTGTGCTAATCCTCCAGTCAGTTTCCTGGGTGGGTAGGATGGTTTAGTGTTGGTCTGGCTGTATCTCATGCACGCGAGACACTTAAGAAGCTTCCATGCTGTCTGCCATCCGGGCTCCTCCCCAAAGAGGTGAGATCTGTAGCACCAGTTCTCCGATATGAGACATCCCACAGGAAAGTTGTGGTCGGTGACAAAGCGGAAAAGGGCATGTACCAAACAGGGAGGTCACCCTGGAGGGGGAGGCAGAGAACCTGCTCCAGACCTGGGAGGGGAGGCAGGGGCTCAAATGCTGGAGCCACGCCCACTGCCCTCCAGCTGATTGTTCCTGAACAGCAGCCAACTGTCTGGGTCTGGCCTGGAGCGCCTTCACCCCAAGGACCCATGGTCAAAAAGTTCACTGCCTCTGCCTCTGCCTCTCCCCCACCTCCACCGCAGCCACAGCCACAGCCACAGCCACAGCCACAGCCACAGCCACTTCAGTGTCCGAAGGGCCACGGGGCCGTGGGCGTGCTTCCCAAATGCTGGTGGGCTCCAGAAGGAGGCAGCAGGCATTTAAAAACCTTGGGCCTTGACACTCCACCTGCTGGGCCTAGTCTGGAGCCTCATGCCTCAAGTTCCCACTCCTTCTGCTCTATGGCCCTAGCCTGAGGATGGGCTAGGGCCCCAAAGCAAGGGAGTCCTGTTCCGGAAAACGCTGAGATTCCTGACAATACCGGGCCTCCATTCTGCTGGAAGAGGGCGTTCGAGAGTCCAGGAATCGTGGCAACACCCCTGTCTCAGTCCCAGACAATTTCACTCATTCATACGCACTCACACGCACACGCACGGGCACGGGCACACACACACACACTCCCCCTCTGTGGCTGTCTCTAGTGGCGACTTACTCTCCTTCTTCGGCCTCCTTCCATGTCCCTCTGGCCTCTGTCTGTCTCTGAGTCCCTGTGATCATTTTCTTGAGGGAACGCTTCCTCCCTCCCGCACCTCCATCTCTCTTTCTCTGTCTCTGTGCTGTCCTTGCACAGTATCAGTGCATCTGGGTTTCCGTGAGCTGTGCGTGTCCATATGGACGGAGTAGGCTGCTGATGGCACAGGGCTGCAGGGGAACACACAAAGGAACGCACAAGTACCAGGGGTCAGAGCACATCCAGACCTCCTAAGCCGTGACTGCCTCCAGGCAGCCCACACAAGCTGGGTATACATGTGAACTGAGAAAGGTCAGTCCCTTGGCCCTTGCCCTGTAGGTTGCAGCCAGCTGGGAGGTACTGAAACCCAAGGGACTGCCCAGTGTTGAGAGGGTCTGAAGAAAGGGCAGGAGCCGAGGAGGCAGGGAACCTAGTCGTAGCTGGTGTTTCTCCACATGCCATGTTCCGGTGCCATTGGTACTGGAAGGTTGGTATCAGTTGTGGCTCTCTTTCCTTGGCATCTCAATGCAAGCTTCCGTGACCCAATGGAGGTCCTGAATCTGCCCTAGTTTTCAGCCAGGTTGGGCCCCAGGACAAATGCACGTGCTGTGTGAGGGGGGAAAGCAAGTGTGAGTCGTGAGGAGGAGCTAGCCTCGTGAGTGGGATGTGGCAGAGGGCATGAGTGAGTGCACAGGTCCACTAGAGTGTGTCTGTGAATGTATTGTGGCTGGCGCCTGTGAGTACTTTTGCCTGAGACCTAGCGTTTGTGCTGGCAGCGTGCACGTGTCTGTGTCCACGTGCCGCGTGGCCGTGCATCTTTGTGCCTGAGTGAGTGTGTGTAGGCCGTTGGCAAGCGAAGGAAAGAGACTGGGGGCTTTCCTGACTTGGTGAGTAAGGGGGGGCTCCCGTGCCAAAGTGCAGCGAGTGCAATCCCTTCGCGCCTGGGATCGACACGGAGCTAGCTGATCACCTTTCATGACGGGAGGAAAGCCCGGACTTTGCCTGGGTCCGCTCGTCCTGTGTTGCCTTGGCCAGGGGCAAGTTGGGGTTGGGCCACCCATGGCGCAGTGGAGGAGGACCAAAGTTCCCTGCAAGGAAGTGGGCGTTAGTGGAGGGAGGCAGCAGAGAGCATGAGTAAGTCTGGCCCTGCTCCTGGAGCGGCCTAGGGGATCATCGCAAGGCCTTGTGGTCCCAGCCAGGGTATGTGTCTCGGTGAACATCCTCCTGGATGACCCTGCAGAGACAGGCCTGGCTGGTCTAGAGTCCCTTGCGAAGTTGGGGCCCGGCCCCGGGACCCCAATACTGTGGTAGGTGTTGTTCAAACTGAAAGGCATTGCCTGCTTGTCCCAGACAGTCCCTGCACCTGGGACCCAGATTTGTTCCCACGTTCCTGCCACGGGGTCTCCCGGCGATGCGTGGGAGTTTGACAGGCCCCATTTCTCTGGAGGGAGTGAGTTGCATAGGTCAGGTGCACCAGGGTCTGGGCCTGCTTTCCTGTCTTGCCCACCCGCTACGTCCTCTGCTGAGGGCAGCTTGAGGGCTCACCACTGGACCTGTTCCTCTCCCTTTCTGGGTAAGAGTTTGCCTCTCTGTCGGTCACACTGGCCACCCCCTCTCAGCCCCCTACCACCTGTTCAGCCTCCCCCCATCCACCTGCGTTTCTATGCATTGCTGTCACCTGAAGCGGTGGTGTGCTGCCTCATATATCACAGCCACCCTGGAGCATTTCTGTACCCCGTTCGTATCCTGACATAGCCCAGCGAGTCTGGAGGAACCTCTTCTGTGTCACGGAAGCAACATGTTGGCCAGAGGGCCCGGCACACGAATTTGGAAATCCTAGAATCCCCCGCCTGCCTGGCAGCCTCCTGGTCCCATAAAGAGGTAGGGGAACACTGCATTCCACCAAAGGGAAAAGGCAATGCATGAGTGTGGTGCCTGGCCAGGCAATGCATCTCGAGCCTCCAATCCTGCAGTGGCTCTGTGTGGTGTGTGTGTGTGTAGCTTATGCTGTCTGACATAGACCGGCAGGGAGTCCACATCACCACTGCCCTGACAGGGAGGGAGACCACATCATCGCCCTCACTGCACACCGTCTGCAGCTTATTGCTTCCCCAAAGTGGTCATGTGGCTTCATGTAGACCCTGGGGCGTGTCCCTCACTTGGGTCCCAACACTGCATCCCCCAACCCCCCGATACCTCTCGGAGACCCTTGAAATCACGCTGCCTGTGGCACAGGGGGACAGTGTTTTGAGCCAGCGCCCACGCTCATGGCAGCCTGCCGCCTAAGTGAGTGGTAAAGGAAATGGGACCAGGATGAACAGACATACGGCCAACGAAGGCCTGGGGAGGGTCCCTGTGAGAAGATGGCCAAGCATTGTGGGAGGAAGGGGACCGCTGTCTGTGGGACAGACACAAGCTCCAGGAATCCCAGGGCCCACGGTCACGGGTCTTTCCTGTGCACTGCCACACACGGGAGCAATGGGCAGCCCATCATGAGAGGGGGGTGTGTGCTTGCCAGTGTGTCACTTTCCAGGCAACGGGGACAAACGGCAAGAGCGGCGCGCATGATACGCAGCCTCCCCTAGTGTGGCGTCCTCTCCACGTCACACACCTCTGGTCACCGACCTTCCCTAGCCGGTGCACTGCTAGACTGCTGTCATGACATACATGTCTTCTGGGAGCAAGGATGGACGTAGAGAGTATGCAAAGGAGGCTGAGCAGATGGAAAACCGGGGTGCACAGACAGCAGGCGCACAGCTGACATGCGTCTCCCGGACAGCCAAGGTGATCCGCTGAGTGGATTTGTCGGACTAGGGGCACAATGAACAAAGGTGGCGGTGTAAATGGGCAAAGCGGGGAGGTCCCCCTTTACCCGTGTGTGTAGATAGCCGCGTGCCCAGCGCAGCGTGGAATGCAAAGGTCGCTTTCGCATGGCCAGAAGCCAAACAGGGCACCCAGAGCGCACAGAGGGCCGGCTGCAAGCCCCCCGGAGGAGTTGCACTGCACGGGGCCCAGAGCCTTCCTGCCTATGCAACAGACGCGCCCCAGTTTCCGGGTGACCTAGGGGCGGGACCGCCGAAGCCACGCACGCCACCGTCCCTATGATTGGTCCTGAAGGCAGTGAAGCGGCCTGGGCGTGGCTTGGAGCTCCCTCAGCCTCAAAGCCGCAGGCGCACACCTCTCACCACAAAGGCCTCCGAGGCAGCATCGGCATAGCGATAGCCACCGCCGAGGCATCCTGGGTACAGCACCATGCGCATGCGCATGCGCATGCGCCCCCTCGACCTTTGGGCTCTGGGAGGAAGGGGGAGCGAGTTGCCAGCCATTGCCCTCAGGGCTCCACTCACTGGGTCTGGGGAGGGGGGCCGTGCTTTCACCTCCCGCTTCGTCGTCGGTAGGAGCCACAGTTGGTGTCTCGGGCCGGGGCCGCATGTTGCGCGACTCGTGTTTCCGAAACACTGGGGATGCCCGGAGCCCCCATGCCGCCTTCGACCGGGAACGGGGCGGTCGAGAGACGAGGGCCCGTGGGGACACTGGGTCTCCGGCAGGGCCGGAGGTGCCGCAGGCCGAAGGCTCGCAGGCCACAAGCGAACAGCCTGTGCAGGAAGGCCAGGCCCGACCCGAGAGGCAGGTGGGCGGCCCCAGCGAGATATCGGTGCCGCTGGTGCATGACATAGTGGCGGTGGAGGCGCTGTGGGGCCTGGCGGAGGAGGAGGTTGAGGTGGCGGCCGCGGAAGAGGACGCGCCTGGGGCAGAGGGGCATGAGCAGAGGAAGAAGGGGGAGGAGGACGAGGAGCAGGAGCCGGGGAAGGAGAAGGTCCAAGTTCACGAGGAGGAGGACCTGAAGGGCGAGGGGGAGCAGCAGGACCAGAAGAGCAGAAGGAGGAGGAGGAGGAGGAGGAAGAGGGGGAGAGGCAGCAGGAGTAAAAGATTAGAAGGAGGAGGAGCAGCAGAAGCCCAAGCAGAAGGAGGAAGAGCGGAAGGAGGAGGAGTTGGCGGAAATGAAAGGGGAGGAGCAGGAGCAGCAGGGTATAGAAGCGGGCGCGGCGGCGGCCACGGCGCCGGCCGCGGCGGTGGCGGTGGAGGCATTGGCGGCGGCAGTGGCAGGGGAAGGGGACCAGGAGGAGGAGCAGGAGGAGGAAGGGAAGGCGTGCGAGCCATTAAAGGGAGAGCAGAATTGCAAACCGAGGAGGAAGAGGAGCAGGAGAAGGAAGCGCTGGAGGAGCAGCAGCAGGGCGAGGAGGAGGTGGAGGGCAAGGAGGACAAGGAGGAGCGGGAGGAGGAGGAACAGAAGCCGAGTGAGCAGGAAGGCCGATGGGTGGAAGAAGCCCAGGAGCTGCAGGTGAAGCAGGCTAAGAAGGAGCAGGTAGAGTCAGGCCTCCGTCCTTGCCCTTCCCCACTGGAGGCTCTGGAGGCTCTGGAGGCCCTTCAGATAGAGCTACAGCCGGTGAATAAACAAGCCAGCCGGGAGCACGCTCGACTCAAACTCAGGATGTGGCAGAGGCGGCAGCGACATCTGCAGCAGAGAGGTGCCCTTATCCAGGGCATCCGTGGTTTCTGGGCCAAGGCTGTATCCTTCCTGCTGCTGGTGGAGGGTCCACAGGGGGCTGGGCTTGCGCAAGAGGAAGGAAAGGGAGGTGCCATTTAGAGGAACCCAGGACAGGGACTGGAGCTAAGCCACGCTCCAGTGGCCGGGAACGTGCAAACGTGATCCCATCCGGTGGTCCTGGCTCTGCAATGAGTGTGGGAGGAGGGCAGTGCCGGGGTGGGGGAGGCATGTGTGCTTTACGTCGCACCTGGCACGGAAACAGCGCTGGGAGAGTGGGGAGTGGCGGTGGAGGTCCAGGCCAGGTCGGGGAAATGACCGAGGGCTTCTTCCCACACAAAGCCGCGTGGGGGCACGTTTCTGGGTCCCGCTAAGCATCTTGCTGCGGGGAAGGCGATGTGAATGCCCACTGGTCGGCGCGAGACCGGATGTGTGCTGTCTGGCTGTGTGGAAGTAAGCGTCCTCAGTGTCCTCACGAGCACACAAAGCTAGGCGTGGTTGCGGGCGTCTGGGCATGCACAGCCTCCTGTGCGTGTCTAGCAGAGCCCTGCGCGATCCTGAGACCCCGTGGGCCTGGACGCAGCCTGTGGGGAGGGCTTGAGACCCTGGGGGAGGACGCCAGTCCCGGGGGGAGGACGCCTGGATGCTGTCCACACTGGTTCTCTGGTTCGAGCTCTCTCACGCCCAGCACCTGAAGGCTCTTTGACCTGCGGCAGTTTGTGAACCACCCTCAGATGTCAGCCCTGATTAGTAAGCCCGATGAAAGCATGCTTCGCCACATGACCAATTTGAAGGTCGGCCTGGGAGTGGGAGGTGGTGTGGGTGGCTGGCTGTGTGGGGAGGGGAGGTGGTGGGGAGAAGTGATGTGTTCCTTCCTCAGGGGAGGGCGGGTCTCCTGGAACAAGATTTCACATTTCTGCCCCACTGTACCACGGCAGGTGGAGGAACACAAGTTTCCCAGGGAATGCCGGAAGATCCTGCTGTTTTTTGGCAAGAACTCCTACTTCCAGAATGAAGTCGTTACGAAGGAGTATGTCCTAGGCCTTGATGGTAAGTGTCCACTGACTGCATGGGCGGCAGTGGGTGCAGGGTTGAATGTGATTAGTTCTCTGGCGCCTTCTCACATACTCGTCTTCCTGCAGGGTATAGGGCGTCTCATTCCAGTCCCATCCAGTGGTACCCAAGGTACAGACAGGAGGCCTACAGACGCAGGCATGACAACAGCAGCCTCAACTTCTTCAACTGGTTCTCTGACCACAGCTTTGCCGGCTCTAGCAGGATTGCTGAGGTGGGGCCCTGTAACAAGGAAGGGAGGTGATTTTCATGGGTTTCCCCACTGCGTGGGATAGCTACCTGAGGCCTGGCCTGTCTCCCCTACCAGATAATCATAGAGGATCTTTGGCCCAACCCCCTGCCGTATTTCAAGATGAAGGAGGCCCCAGGAGAGAGAACTGAGAGGGAAAGAGGTGAGCAGCCAAGGGTGTGGGCACGGAAATGTGTGTCATGGGGTCCAGGGCACAATTCTCTTCTGCATGGAGGCACCGAGACTCACAGCGGCACAGGAGGTGACCCCAGGTCAAAAGGGCATCAGCCTGAGACAGGGAGTCTTAAGAAGTAACGTGTCAAAGAGGCTTTGCCCCTTTGGGGAGCCTGAAGGTGGGAAGGGGGCTAGACAAAAAGAATGAGCAAAGCGGGACAACCAAAGCTGGCTTATCACATAGCACGGTGACAACTGTCATCCCGGACCATGAACCCCACCCTCAGGCCTCCTACCACCATCCCACATGTTGTCTGGCTTCTGGATCCCCTTGTCAGCTTTGGCACAGCTTATCACACCCTCCCATCCTACTTTCCGTTTGGAAACATTCAAGCAACCTTACTCAGGGCCAAGATAAGACTCTCACCTGTCCTGTGTGTGTGTGTGTGTGTGTGTGCGTGTGTGTGTGTGTGTGTGTGTGTGTGTGTGTGTGTGTATGTGTGTGTGTGTGTCTGTCTGTCTGTCTGTGTGTACCCATATATCCCAGGGATATGCACGATCTTGAGAAGAGTATGAAGGAGCGTCGCACTTCATCGACCCCAGTGGAAACCCTTCCGATGCTCACCGATGGTCCACAAGATTCTCCTGGCCATGAAATAAGGACAAGGGTGGTGGTGACACGTGGCGCAGGGCGGGGGTCCAATACATTTGAAGAAATATAGAATGGGAGATAAACAGCATGAAGTGTTTGTGTGTGTCTTCCTCTCAGGTTCGCTCTGGGGCGTGTCCATGTATACATGCGGCTGTCCAGAGGTGTAAGTGTTCTGTGCCTGCACATTGGAGTTCCAAGGAAGGGCGGGACGTAGGACATTGTCCGTAGGGATGGGTCACACATTGGGATTGCATGTGAGGTCAGTAAGATTGAAGCAATGGGGACTTGAGTGAGGGAGGCCAGGGCACAAACCTGAGAGAAAGGCCAGTGCCCAGGTTCATAGCTTTCCTGTGAAAATGAGGAAATTCAAGGAAACGGAGAGGCCAGCACAGGCCAGGGATGTCCAATATTCAGGGATTGGGCATGTCCATGATGGTGCCCCCAGAATCCTGCATGGGGACACCCTCAGTCATGTTGACTGAACCGCCACACAGGGAGGAATTCCCAGGGTTGATTACCCTCTGGTTTTCAGACGTCTACCAATGCAGACTGTCTTGTGGACAAGGTCAGGATCTCAGGACCAGCCACACATATTTGAGGGATTGTGAGCAGGTTGTAAGATTGGCGTCCAGGGGAAGGAACCGAGGGACCAGAGGCAGAGTGGGTGGGTAAGACCGATGAAGTTCTGCTTCAGGCAGAGTTGACAGGGACAACATACACACTGCAGAGAAAACAGCCCACTACAGTCTCACGCAACTCCAAAATCACAGCGAACTTTTCTGGTTCCACTTCCTGAAGCTGAGCCTCCCAAACACCGCTTCACTTATTCTCACACACACACACACACACACACACACAAACACACACACAAGACTCCTGAAGGAGTCCTAGTGCTGATGCCCTTGTGTGAACTTTGCTGTTTCTGAAAAGACCTCTGGTTACGAATGGGTGGCCCGGATTGCAAGCCAACAGAGGGGAGGGTCGCGGGGAGGTGGGGCTCTTCAAGGGCACGAACACGCCAACCTCTCCCGTGTGCCCTCTGCCCTCTCATCATCAGCCGTGATGAGTCGGGTGATGCTCTTCCTCTGTGTCCACAGGCTTAAGCCGTGTGTCCAACACGCCATGTGAGACTTGTGAGAAGACTCCCAAGTGCAAACACCAGCAGGCGCTCAGGGAGGTCGCCTCGTCCCAGGCAGCCTGTGTTCCTTTGCCTGAGTGCCAGGACAAAGGCTGCCTCAGCCACATAGGGAACGATGGACTTGTGAGGCCTTAGCATTCTGTGCAGAGGTCCCCGGCAGGCCTGGAGCTTAGAAAGGACTGGGACGAGCCTCACCTGCGAAGACGTGAGTGCTGGGATACTCCTTACACAGCAGATGGCTGCTTGCCAGAGATGTCTGTGCTAAACAAAAGCTCCACCGTGCGAGCAGTGCAGTCGACAGAGTTCAGCCTTGTCCATCGCAGGCTCTTCTGTATCCCCATGTAACACGGCCCCCAGCACAGCGTGCCTGACACTGACCTCCCGACACTAATATTCCTGTCTCCCAAGCTGCCCAAGCTCCCCAGGATCCCCACTGCACAGCTCTGCAGTACAAGAGCCTTCTCTGCAGTGGCTCTATTCCAGAGAAGGCGTGGGCAGTCCCAATGCATGGAGGCCTCTTGCCCCTATCATATGCAGACAACACGGTCAGCGGGGTGTCAGCACGCTGTGGAGTTGAGGATCTGTGCGACCAAGCCTTACCTCTTCCAGGGCAGAGGCTGTCGCACTCTCTAGAAGGGAAGGAGGCCTTTCTCTCGCTGCTGTCTGCACACTGGCTGGAGAGGCACGTCTTCTCAGCTGCTTGATGGGTAAATGTCAGGGTACCCTGGAAAAGCTCCCAGTGCTGACCCGAGTCTTTGGGTGTGAACATCCAAAGAAAGTATGGCCAGTGATTGTGCAGTGGGAATACGGCCTCAGTGGTCATGAGGCTGGGCCCTTTGGGGCATCTTCCTGCACAAGCAGGCCGTTACTTGATAGGTCTTGCCGAGCAGGAACACTTTAGGGGACAGGTGAACACAGGGTCCCCCACATGTTAATATCTCCAGCCAATACCTCCTTAGGGGCCAGGGTGACGTTTCCGCCCGGCCTGTCCCAAAGACAAGGTACGGACAAGGTGTGGGTGTGGAATGCACTCACGGCACCCAGAGCCAAACCCTCGAGTGTGGACACTTGAGGTCCGTGGGCAGAGGCCTCTGTGCTCTGTGTCCGAGGGATTACAGCCCTCATGCTGCACACCCGGCATCCCCGGGTGTCCTCCCGTATCCGCAGCTCTCCCCGGGGAGCCCTAGGGTCCAGGAGCTGCTAAACCCCCTGCACAACTGTATCTGCTGCCCAGCGGCCTCTTCCACCCCAACATCAGCGTGTGTGGGCTCCAGAGTGCTGTCCCTCGAGAGAGGACACCCTCAGCAATTCAGGAGCCTTCTGACTTCCATGTCTCTGAACCACACGTGTCTCATTGGCCTGTCGGGATCGTCACGTTGTTCTCTGTTCACAGGAAATGTCTCGCATTGCCTGTGCTCCTCTGTCTCCCTGAGTGAGCCCTGGCGTGTTTGTGTCTTTTCCTGGCTTTGCCTGTGCCGACACCTCTCTGGTGATGCCTCCTTGCCTGGCCTAAGTGGGCACAGCTGTACCCGTGTAACCGCCTTCGTCTCTGCACACCTGTGTGTTGGGTCAGCTGTGGCTCTGGTGGCCTGTCTTGTCTTTGGTGTATGCTTCTGCGCTTGAGTGTGCTTCCCTCTGCATTCAACCCCTTTCTTCCACTGACAGATCCAGTTGCTGTCCTGCTGTCAGGTGGAGGGGCTTCTGCGTGTTCTGTTCTATGTTCCAGGAGCCAGAAATCCTTCCGTGCCTGTAGGACCTTCGTCAGAGGATTGGCCATGCACTCACTGCCAGCCAGTTAATGTCCCCAAATGCAGCTGGCTTGCTGTGAGCATTCCGTCACACCTCTATTTTCTGTCCTTCTGTTTTCAAACCCTTTGCGCCCGAGGGGCTCAAACGTCACTGGCCGGCACATTGCAGATGCAGGCGTAAATTGTGAAAAGCGGACCGGCAACGTTTTCCCACTTACTCTTTTGCCACGTGGCATGTTCCTGGCTGGGAGAGACTTCCCCCTGCCAGTGTGTGTCTCGTTTCCGTGTGCCTCCTGTGTGTTCTGGTCCCTAATTTGTCCATTACGTCCTACCTGGGAGTCTGATCCATGTTTGCAGGAACGAGGCTGACACCTTTGACTGCTGGGTTCTGAGCTCAGCTTAGTCCACCAGGACTAGTGCGTGCCTGAGGGACACAACGGGCAGTGATGGATGTGCCCGTATCCTTCACGTGCAAGCGCTCCGTCCAGCCACCTTCACCGGGACATTTCTCAGCGACCCCTCTTTGTGTGTGGTGAGAGCACTTGCCTCTGAGAAATCGACGAGGCGGTGAAGCATTGCTTACGGCTGCCCTGTGCAAGTTAGATCTCCAGAACTCATGCACATGGCATGACTGCATCTTCACACCCGAGCCCCGACACCTCCTCATCGCACCCTCCCCTGATTAGCACCACTCTACTCTGGTGGACTGCATGCCTTTAACTCCTTTAGTCTCCTCAGGAATCCATCAGGCAGGGCTCACCACCACTGTGCTTCTGTCAGGGGCTGGCTTCTTTCAGTGAGCCCAGTGCTTTCTGCACTGATGCTCAATGCACCCGCAGAAGGGTGAGCCACACTAAGCCCGGCGGCAAACCCTTTGGCCCTACGTTTCCCACACGTGTGCCTGGTGACAGAGGTGCACAAGGAGCCCGCCTGCATGCGTCTCCCAGGTCCTCCACAGGGTACAAAGTACCGCCTCAGGAGGCTGATCCGCATTACATGGGCATAGCTCTGCTTGCACGTGTTAGCCTTTCGTATCATACAGGCAGCCCAGACTTAGAAATCCTGCTACCTGCTTACAACTATCCAGCCCTCGTGCTTCTGCAGACCCTCTGTGTCTGTACAGACATTTGAGTCACGGTCTCGTGACCTTCCAATACAGCTTGATGGTCTGTCCTTAGCTTACAGCCTGGGATGCGGTTCTCACTCATTGTCCTCCCCTCGGGTGCGAGTTTCCTCCATCACTGTGGTGGAAGGTAACCTTTATCACCATACGTTGGCTTGAAATTACTGGGCGGATCACCTGTCTGCGTCCGGGGATCCGAAGGAGACCTTGGCTCTTTTGCTCACGGTCCACCCTTTCTCTGTGATGAGTCGCTTTGGATGAGAAGCTTGCCAGAGGCGAGGGGGCCTCAGAGTTGAGCACATTTCCTGGGCATCTGTGAGAACTTCGTTGGTTCCACTCGGAAAGCATTGACATTCATGGATGTGCAGCCTCTGCTTTTGCTTGAATTTGCCGAGCTTTGGGACGTGATTTCTTCCCGCATGTGCTGTGCCTAAATCTCTGCTGTGTCTTTCCGGCAGTCCCGTTTGCTGTCTCCTGCTGGTAAGTACAGGACTTCCAGCAGCCCTGTGGGGAACGGGTCCTTGTTTTCTTCCCTGCGGTGCCCTCTTCCTCACCCCGAATGACCTCACTGCAGCTTCCTTCTAGTTCAGCGATCGTTTCAGACTGCCCTTAAGGTCCAGGTGGGAGCGGTGCCTTTTGTGCTGAGGGCTGACCACTGTAGAGCATTCGTCTCTGTGCAAATTGCACAGGTGAATTTCACCAGGTGAAAGAGAGTGCACACTGCAGTTGCCCTGTCTTCAGAGTCAGCCCACCTGTCTCCGCCTCGGCTGCCCCTGCTCTCCTTCCTCCTACCCTCTCCTTGCCTCCCCCTCCCTTGTCTTCTTCCTGTCCCTCCCTCCCACTTTCCTTCCAGCTCTCTTTGTCTTCGTCTCCCTCCTCTCCATCACTAATGCCTCCCCCTGTCTCCGCCTGTCTTCCTTGTAATAGGTGCCCCTCTGTCTCTTCTTGTCTTGCTCCTCCTCCCTGTCTCTCCCGCCAATCTCCCCGGACTCTCCCTCTCCAGGCTGGTCTTCCCCTCCACTCGTCCTTCCTTCATCTGCTCTGCTAGCACGTGTCTCTCTCTCTCCCTCTATAGCTCTGTCTCTCTGTGTGTCTCTTTTTCACTGTCTCTCTCAGTGGACCTTCTGTGTCTGGGTGCATGCTTCTTCAGAATTCTTGTTGGTGCCTGGGAAATGGGAAGGGAACTCGTCTGCTTTCGTGTGTCCTCGTGAAAGCAGGCACAGGGCTTTCTCAGAGACAGACACAGACAAGTCTGCAATTCTCGGTGAAGGGCCCCTACGTGCCCTGCGTGGTTGGAGTCGTCCTCCTTTTAGTGGAAGGTTAGATTTCAGGACCGGAGCAAGCTGCTAAATCCTACTACCCCATCTCCCTGGCGCTCTGTACGGAGATCAGTAGGGCACCAGTGGCAGATGGTGCTCTGGGGGTTGTTCTTTGATCTGCATTGCAGTGCAGTGAGTCTACTGAGCTGTGTTCTTGCAAGGACATGGCGGTGGGGTGGGTCTAGGGTGGGTGTCACTGGTTCTGGGTGGGCACCCACCTTACCGCCGCCCTCAGCCTGACGGCCAAGGAGGAGATACCGTGCGGACGGCCATGTGGCCCCGGTAGGCGTGACACTAAGGACTTCTCCAGGCTTTGCCCCAGCTTCATGAAGAAGGGGCAAGGCACGGAGCAGGGAGTGGCTCACGGCGTGGACGATCCTGTGCTGAATGCTCTGGTGCCCGTAGTGAGGCCTCTGGGGAAAGGGTGTACAAGCGACCACAGACTGCGCGATACCGGGGACCTCGCAAGTGAAGGCTGGAAGGTGACAGCGCTGAAGAGGACATGCGGCAAACGGGGGCCACGCTGGCACCTTGGCACTCGCTCCAGAGCCTGGACCGGCCATTGGCGCGCGCTTGCTGGCGGCCAGCACCCTGTCTTGCTGTCTTGCAACTGATTGCTCCCCGAACCTGGCCAGCTGGCCTGACCTGCCCTGGAACCACTTCGCCCCCAGGCCGCATGCGCACACTCTTCACTGCCTCTGTCTCGGCCCCTCCTCCACAGCAGCCACAGCCAATGCGGAGTCCTCAAATCCCAGAGCCTGTGCGCCTGCGCTCAACTTTGGCGGGCTGCGGCGGGAGGCTTCAGGGAGCTAATGGTCTTGCGGCCAAGGCTCCCCCCACCTGCTGCCGTTTCCTGTCCTTGTCCTGAGGCTGCCCTAGCTACACTGGGGCCGGGGCCGAGCGTCATGGCCAGCGTGTCGCGGTCCGGACAAAGCGGAGATTCCCGCCGACCCTGGGCCCTGATCGTCCCGGATGCGAAAGGTGGAGAGTCCCGGCCCCGCGGGAATGCAGGGGCGCTGGAGGGCGTGGGCTGGCCGCAGTCCCCAGGTTCAGGGGCGGCAAGCGCCCATCCTGTGCAGGAAACCCAGGCCGGGTGTGAGATACAGGTGGCAAGCCCAGCGGAGGAATTGGTGCTGATATTGGATGACGGAATGGTGGCGGCTGAGGTGGTGATCGGGGAGGAGGAAGAGGACGGCGAGGCGACCAAGGATGAGGTGGCTGGAGAGGAGAATTCTGAGGAAGCCAAGCCAGAAGCAGAGGACATGCACGAGGAGGAGGAGGAGGTGGAAGTTGAGAGACAGCAGCAGGAGGAGTTTCAGGAGCAAGAGGAGAAGCGCGAGGCAGATGCAGAGGCGGAGGAGGGGCCCCAGCTCTCACAGCCGCTGCAGCAGCAAGAGCCAGCGCTGCGTCCTGCCTCAGCCCAGGACCCGCTGGCAGCACTGGAGCGTCTTCAGCTGGAGATCAGCGCTGGGAATGCCCAGGATTCCAGGGCCTTATGGCGGCTGAAGCGCAGGATTCTTCGGAGGCAGATTTCTTACCTGGATCACAGAAGGGCCATCATCAAGCACATCCCTGGCTTCTGGGCCCAGGCGGTATCCTTCCTTGTGCTGGTGGGTGATGGCGGGGGCTGTTGTGCAGGAGGGCTGGGCACTGAGAGCAGGGTGCCTCAGGGCGATGGCCCCCAGAGAGGAGAGCTGGGGAATGGTCCCTGGCCCTGGGTTGGTGTGGTCTGGGATCCAGTGTAAGGCCTTGGACAGGGGCGGTTGTTGGGGATGGGGGGACTTGGTGACTGGGTCTGTTTCCTCTAGGTCTCCGCCAACGTTGGCCTGCAGGCTGGTCTCAAATATTACTTGCAGACACGAGCCATGTGTCCCCATGCTACCAGAGCTAGGGTAGCACAAAGCAGCCTTCACTCAGAGCAGATAAGGCAAGGAAACATTTCGCTGCAAAATGGGAGAGTTACGCAGGCCGCACACCCACCTTCACATTCACAGGCTGTGCACGTTTCCTAGCAGTTCCTTCAAAAGAGAGCATTTCAGACACACACTCATGACCTTTAGTGGAACCACGCCACGCCCCTTTGCCAGACAGTAGGACGACTGAGACCCACTCTGAATGGGGTACAAGCTGCCTCCTCAGACCCTGACACACACACACACACACACACACACACACACACACACACACACAGAGGATTCTCTCCTGGTATCTCCACCCCTGCTTCCCTCTCTGTCCTCAGGCTCCGGCTCGGTCCCACCCATGTCTTTCTCTCCGGACTGGCTGTGTCACTGTGTCTAATCCTTTTCCCTCCTCGGCCCTCCTCGTCCGTGCTTCTCGATCTCTTTCTCCCTCCCACACCCTCTGCTTGCAGCGTAAGTGTGCAGTCGGGTTCCTGTAAGCCATGTTATTCCATCTGGACTCAGGAGGCTGGTGACAACATAGGTCTTCACGGGAATATGCCAAGAAACCCAGCCGTGAGGAGGGGTCAGAGCACATGCCGACATCACAAGCTATGATGGGCTGCTGGCAGCCCACACAGGTCAGATATAGGAAGGAACTGTGAGGCGTGCAGGCAGTGGAGTCTCTCCCTGCTGTGTGCAGACAGCGTGGGAGGTACAGGAAGCCAACGGACTGCCCAGTGTCGATGGGGTCTGATGCATCTGCAGAGGCTGAGGAGTGTGGGGACTAGTGTTTCCTGGTCTTTCTGCACATGCCGTGATCTAGTCCCTTGCTCTTAGCCTGGGAGGGTTGGAGGGGGGCTGTGTCTGTTTCCACAGCATCTGAAGGCACAGCTCCTTGACACAGCACAGATTCTGAATCACCCCCGGTTGTCGGCCATGATCGGTGCCCAGGACAAAGACGTGCTCAGCTACGTGGTCGACTTGGAGGTGAGACCGGGGAGGCTGTGGCTGGGGGCCGTCCCGTCGGGTGTGGGATTTGGGCAGGAGAAGGTGAGGCAAAGGTGCTCACCCTCACAGCCAGGCAAGTAGCTCAGGACCCCGAGGGAGGACACTTGCCCCCTCCTGTCCCATTGCTCACGGCAGGTGGAAGAAGTGGGCCATCCCAAGTACCGCTGCAGAGTGATGTTTTTCTTTGGGGCCAACCCGTACTTCCGGAACCCAGTGATCATTAAGGAGTATCAGCTGAGCTTTGCTGGTAGGGTGTGGGTCCCATGATGGTGCGGGGCAGGGGGATGAGGAGCATGAATCAGGGGCAGGAGGGAGGGGGAGGGGGAGGGGCAGGTGGGTGGGGAGGAGGCCATCAGCTTGCTCCTCAAATCCTCTCTTCCTGCAGGCTACGGGATATCGCGTTCCACTCCAGTCCAGTGGTTCTGGGATTATGAACGTGGAGCTCCCAGTCGCAGGCATGACCCCACCAGCCTTAACTTGTTCAACTGGCTGTGTGAGCACAGCTGCCCAGGGGCCAACAGGATTGCCGAGGTGGGGCCCCTGAGGCCTTCGTCAGCAGTGGGGATGTGGGTGGCCCCCGGCCAGAGAGGAGAGTGGGCTATGCCCAATGTGGCGCTGGCCTGTGTCCTCTTCCAGATCATCATCGAGGACCTGTGGCCCAATCCCCTGCAGTACTACCTGAGGGAGGAAGGGACCAGAAGACAGTGATCTGACGTGCTCACGTGTCGGTGAGGACCCCAGTATGCGGTGTGTTGACCTGCGTGTTGTATGGGCAAGGGAACGTGGGCCACACATTGGCTTGGAAATGGAAGGTCCGCCGACACAGGGACACAGGTAGCATGGGGAGAGGGTGGGAGGATGACAGGGGACCTGCAGAGACTCAGCTGCAAACACACAGAGGGTCGAAGCCTGCAAACCAAATGCAGTTGTGCTGTGGGCTGGGGCTTTGGAGAGCAACTGGGGAGGAGCAGTGCTTCACCACAAATGCTCCCCGTGGATGTCCGCCCTGTCCCGGGCTTCCCCCTGCTCCTTCAGTCTGGATTTGCCTGCCAGTCTTTGGGTCAGGAGCTGCCGTGTCCCCAGGCGCCACTGTGGTGAGAATCTCGCACTTCCTTCCATGTGCCCCACCACGCCATGTCCTCCCGCAACCCGACAGCCATTCTTAGAACTGGTCCAAGGCCATTGGGGGCTGGAAATGAATCCCTGGGTGAGAAAGCAAGGGGGATCGCAAAAGGGCGAGGCACAAGAGTGACACCATCTGGGATGTATCTGCAAATATCCCGTATCATTCTTGGTGTCTGTTGCGTGGGGGTGCGTGTGTGCGCGTGTACGCAAATGTGTCTGCGTGTGCCCACATGCGTCAGGGGCTCTGCATCTGTGTGGGCGTGAATGGCGCAGAGCTTCTATCTTTGCCCATGCAGAAACAATGGAGGACGCCACCAGTGCTGGAAGAGATGGGTGGATGAGTCTCCTGTCTTCTACGTGCCCCGGAGAGAATTGAGGAAGAGATAACGTGTGGCAGCCTTGAAGAGGTTCCACGATGTTTATGTGGACACATACAGGAAGCTAAAAACCCTTCTGTTTTTGTGTATGTGTTTGTGTGTGTTTATGGGGGACGCAAGGAGGCTCGACGAGAACGGGACCTGAGTGTGACTGTCCTAGCCGCTGCCCGGGTGATTCTGTGTGTGCAGGAGAGGTGCAGTACTGGGGTGGGGCCGGTGTTGCCATGTGCACAGAGGCCTGCCTTCTTGGGCAGGAAGAGCCTGGAAGGAGGAGGAGGAAGAGACAGACCTGTTATTTGGAAATTTATTGTATAGGCCAGAGCCGAAAGGCAGGGAAGGGGATTGCACAGTGGGACCAAATTGGTCCATTGGGTCGTGGTACAGTGTGGCCAGGACTCGGGGGGGTTTCATCCAGGACCCTTGCTCCCAGAGGGGTGTTGTGTCCTTGGTGAGATAGAATCCAGTCAGCAAAGCCTCCAGTCAGGATCAGAGCTAAGACCACATGTCCCCGGACAACTCAGGAGCAGGCAGCCTTCTCATAGTCGATGGCAGTATACCTTGCTGCTGCCTCCCACACCCGGGGCTCCTTTGACCCCGAGCCCTGTCCTCAGACAGTGGCTCAGGATGGGAGATGTGTGAGGGGGAGGGGCAGGTGTGGGTTGTGGGCAGCAGCGAGGCTTATGAGTGGGAATTCATGGAGAGAGTACGCACGAGGGCAGAGATCCAGCGTGAGTTCGTGCGAGTGTGTGTGGGCGTCTGTGGCAAACTGGGCCTGAGATCCGTGGTGGTGCCGGCAGTGTGAGCGTGCATATGTTCGTGCGATTGCGTAGCCGTGTGTCTCTGTGTGTGCAGGAGTGGGTGGTTAGGCCACTGGAGAGACAAGGAGAGACACAGCGGTCTGTGTGAATGAGGTGCTTATGTGGGACGGTCAGGTGCCAGAATACAAGAGTGCAGTCCCTTCCCTCCTGAGTCCTGATGGTAATCGCTGGGATGGGTGCAATCGTTGCTGTGCCAGGGGGCTCAAGTCAGGATGCAAAAGGGAGATTGGTGCAAGGTCAAGAGGGGGGCCGAGGGGAGGACAGCCTGTGTCCAGTGGCCAGTGGACCACTTGTGAGTAAGTGTGCTTGTGTGTGTGTTAGTGTGTGTCTATGTGGGAGTGAGTGTGTGTGTGTGTGTGTGTGTGTGTGTGTGTGTGTGTGTGTGTGAGTGGCTCTGGTGGGCCGACAGTAGCAAATACGTAGGGGCTACATGGTGTGCCCAGGCTTTGTGCACAGGGTAGCTAGGGAACCCAACCTGTCAGGCTACGTGGTGTGCAGAGGGCGTAGGTATTTCCCTGGAGGGAGCCGTCTAGCAAAAATCTCTGCTCTTGGCAGACGAGCCATGTTTTGTCGCCAGTCAGCTCTTCCTTGGGGCTCTCCTCTCTGCTTCCTGTGCACCAGGCCCAGGGAAAGGGAGGAGCTGGGACCCTAGACCTCAGGTGACTTGAGTCCCCCAGGGGTGCCATAGCAGGGTGGTGTGCGTGATCCATGTGTGGATGGGCAGGTGAGCCAGCTGCTCTCTGAGGGGACAGTTCCTTGCCAGCAACACCTCTCCCCGCAGCACAAGATCACCACTGTCGCTGCAGCTGGGCTGGGGACATGTCAAGGTGTGTCCCAGAACTGTGTTCCCCTTGCATGTAAGTGGTGCCAGAATGCGCCTCTCAGTCCCTGTGCGGGTGACCCTGATTAGCCTCAGGCTTTGTCGACTCCTGGCCTCATGTAAATGGGGAACTGGGTTCCTTTCTCAGTGTCTCAGCGGTTGCATGTCGACAGAGGATGCTGTGGACATTGTGGTCAGGATTCTGACCGGGCTCCCCCCGCCCTGCCCCAAACCACAGTGGGCAGCACATGGCCCACTGTGTGTGCGCTTTGGGGAGGCTAAAGCCGTACAGCCCCTCCAGTATTCTTCTCAGGTGGTGGACGGTCAAAGGGGCCTAGGGAGGAACACTGGTCCCAGTCTGCTGCCGGCTGTGCCCACAGGTGTGTGTGCCCAGCTCCTTGACGCTGAAGCTGCAAGGCTTCCGCACTGCCCCCAAAGCCCCATCCCTAGAATTTGCGTGTGGGCCAGATGGAAGTGAAGTCCCAGTGACCCTGCGGGATCACAGCGGGTGGTCTCGTCTGTGCCTGGCCACCCACCTACCTGCCTTCCCCGCAGCCCGTGGCCCCCATACAGGGCTTTCGGTAAACACACGGCCACCGTCCAGCATGAGAGGAAAGGCTTGACGGTGTCCCAGTACCGCTGGTCATGTGTTGGCTGCTGCCAGCTGACAGCATGGAGACCCCATGGCCCAGTGGAGGATGTCCGACCTGTCCTACAAGGAACTGGGGACGACTGTACGGATGCATCAGGTCCCATGCAGTAACCTAGGCCTGACCTTATCCGCCTAGGGGGTGATCGAAGCGCCTTGGGGTCCCAGGCCTGGCATACGTGTCGGTGAGCTTCCTCCTGGATGGCGCTGCCGACACAAGGCTGGCTGGTCAGGGGTCGCGTGGGAGGCCCGTTGGGTCCCGGCCTCTAGGTCCGATACTGCTGTAGGTGTTGTTGAAAAGACAGAGCACGATATGACCATCCCTTGGGTGTCGCTGCACCGGGGATCCCGTCGCTGCTCCCAGGTTCCCACTACCGAGTCTCCCCGGGAGGCCTGGGAGGTTGCCAGGCTCCTTTTGCAGGGACACAAAGGCCTGTGAGAGCCCATCCGCAGGGTCCGGTGCTCATTGCGGATGACTTGGGGGCAGTGCGAGATCTATTGCTCCCGTCCTTAGAGGAGATTGTGGTAGTCTTAAGGGACAAAGATGTGCCTGGAGAATAGAAGGATGTCCAGAGGAAGCATTGGAGGAGGAAGAGGACGAGGAGGAGTAGGAGGATGAGGAGGAGTTGGAGGAAGAGGATTGGGAGGAGTTAGAGCTGGAAGAGAAGGGTGAATGATTGGGTGCAGGAGAGGGAACAAGTGGAGGAGGAGGATGTCCAGGATGAGGAGGAGCACGAGCCAAAGGAGCAGGAGCAGCTGGGGGAGGATGTTGAGGAGGACGAGAGCAGAGGGAAGAGGGTGGGGAGAAAAGATAGAGCCAGGGTTCCAGAGCATGAGTAGAAGTGTAGGAGCAGAAGGAGGAAGAGCCCGAGGAGGAAGAGGTGGAGGGAGAGGAGGAGCAGGAGGAGTTGGAGGAAGAGGATTGGGTGGGGTTAGAAGAAGAGGAGGAGGAGAAGGAGCAGTGAATGACTGGGTGCAGGAGAAGGACAAATGGAAGAGGATGATGTCCAGCACCAGGAAGAGGAGGATTACGGGCCAGAGGAGCAGGAGCAGCTGGAGGACGGAGTCGACTAGGACGAGAGCAGAGGGAAGAAGAGGTGAAAGGTCAGAGGTAGGGCAGGAAGGGCAGTAGCAGGAGAGGACCTGGAGAAGGAGGAAGAGTCCTAGGAGGAAGAGTTGGAGGAGGAGGAAGAGGTGAAGGACGAGGAGGATCAGATGGAGGAAGAGGACTGGGAGGAGTTACAGGAGGAGGAAGACGAGTGAATGATCGGGTGCAGGCGAGGGAAGAAGTGGAGGAGGAGGAAGTCCAGGACGAGCAAGAGGAGGAGCACGAGTCGAAGAGCAGTAGTAGCTGGGGAGGAAATTGAGGAGGACGTGAGCAGAGGGAAGAAGAGGAGGAGGAGGAAAGGTAGAGCCAGGGCTGGAAGAGCAGTAGCTGCAGAGGGGGAGCAGAAGGATGAAGAGGCCCGAGGCTAAGACTTCCAATACTGTGTTGAATAACAGTGGAGGCGGTGGACATTCCTGTCTCGTTCGTGACTTGAGCTGAGAGCTTTTGCTCCTTGAGATGATATTCACGTTGGGTCGTTCATACATGGCTTTATGATCTCGATGTGTGCTCCTTCTATCCCTACTTTCTTGAGGGGTTTTACCAGGAAAGGATGCTGTATTTTGTCCATCACTCTGTCTGCATCGATTGAGAGGATCCTGTGGTTCTCGTCCTTTCTTTTATTGATGTGAGGAATCACGTTAATTGTTTTGCAGATGTTGAACCAGCCCTGCGTCCCAGGTACAAATCCCACTGGGTCGTGGTGAATAACATTTTCATGTATTGTTGGATCCGAGTGTCTAATACCTTGTTGAGGAGTTTTGCATCCATGTGCATCAGGGAAATTGGCCTATAGTTCTCCTTTTCAGTGGGGTCTCTTTCCGGTTTTGGAATCAAGGTAACGCTGGCTTCATAGAAAGAGTTTGGAAGTTTTCCTTCCATTTCTATTGTGAGAACAGCTTCAAGAGAAAAAGTGTTAACTCTTCCTTAAATGTTTGCTGGCACTCCCCTGGAAAGCCATCTGGCCCTGCAGTCTTCCTCCTCCGGCAGGTTTTTGATTACTAATTTGATTTCTTTACTGGCGATGGGTCTGTTCAAATTTTCCTTTTCTTCCTCTTTCAGCTTTGGTAGTGTATACATTTCTAGGAATTTGTCCATTTCTTCCAGATTGCCCATTGTATTGGCAAATAATTGCTCCTAATATTCTCTTCTTATTGTTTGCCTTTCTGCTGTGTTGGTTGTGATGTCTCCTCTTTCATTCTTGCGTTTCTTTATTTGGGCCCTTTCCTTTTTCTTTTTCATCAAACTGATGACTGGCTTATCAATTTTGGTAATTCCTTCAAAGAAGCAGCTTCTGGGCTCATTGATCTGTTCTCCTATTTTGGTTTGTTTCTTTGTTTGTTTGTTTGAGGTTGTTTTTGTTTTTGTTTTGTTTGATTTTTGGTTTCAATAGCATTAATTTCCGTTAATCATTGTTATTTTCTGTCTCCTGAATGTTTTGGGTTTCGTATGGTGTTCTTTTTACAGCCTCTTAAGGCGTAAGGTGAGGTTGTGTCTCTGAGATCTTTCTTTCTTCTTTAGCAAGACCTGACTTGCTAGATAGGTCCTCTTATAACCGACCCTGGTGCGTCCCAGAGGTTTTGGGTTGTGGTGTTATCACTGACTTCCATATACATTTTCATTGACTTCCGTATACTTTTTATATTCTCTTTCAACCCTTGCTTAGCCCGTTCAATCTTTAGTAGGATGTTCTTCAGTCTCCCAGTATTTGTTACCTTTCCAAATTGTTTCTTGTAGTTGATTTCGAGTCTCTTAGTGTTGTGGTCTGAAAATATGCACGGTGTGACCTCGATCTCTTTGAACTTCCTTAGGGATGACTGTTTTCCCCAGCATATGATCTATAGAGGAGAATATTCCGTGAGCACCGGAGAAGAATGTATATTCTGCTGCTTTATTATGAAATGTTCTGAACATATCTGTGAAGCCCATCTTGTCCAGTGTGTCATTCAAAGCCCCCGTTTGCTTGTTGATTTTTCGTTTACATGATCTGTCTATTGCAGTGAGTGAGTGCATAGAAGTCTCCTCCTATGATGGCATTACTAAGAATGAGGTTCCTTATGTTTGCGTTTAATTGGTTTGTATATTTGGTTGCTCTCAAATTCGCCACATAAATGTATCCATTTGCTAGGTCTTCTTGGTGGATAGACCCCTGAATTATGACATCATGCCCTTGTGTACCACTTGACACAGTCTTAAATTAAAGTCTAGATTGTCTGATAGAAGTATGGCTACTTTGGCTTTGTTTTGTTGACGGGTAGCATGACAGATGATTCTCCATCCCCTTCTTTTCACTCTGAAGTTGTTTTCACATCTAAAGTGGGTCTCTGGTAAACAGCATATCGATGGAACTTGTTTTCTCATCCATTCTGTTCCCCTATGTTTTTTGATTGGAGCATTCAGTCCACTGACGTTTAAAGTAGTACTGAAAGACACGATTTTATGGCCATTATCTTGTTTGAAGAGTTGGAGGAAAACATATCTATATATCTTTATATCTGTATCTACGTCTCCATCTCCATCTATATGTATATGTGTATGTGTATGTATATGTGTATGTGTATGTGTATGTATGTATATGTATATGTATTGTATTAACTGTATCTATATATCTATATCTATATCGATATGTATATGTCTATATACATCTATATATATAATTCTATATCTATTTGTATATATAAATATAATTATAAAGATAGATAGATAGATAGATAGATAGTTAGATAGATAGATAGATAGATATCAATTTCCCTCTGAGTGTCCCCCCTTAAAATTGCATGCAGGTGTGATTTAGCGGTCACAAACTCCTTTAAATTTTGTGTATCTGGGAACCTTTTTCCTCTGTTTCTATTTTGAATGATGGCCTTGCTGCATAAAGAATTCTTCACTGTGGATGTTTCTAATTCAGCACTTTGAACGTATCCTACCACTCCTTTCAGGCCTGCCAAGTTTCTCTGGATAGGTCTGCTGCAAACCTGATCTGTCTTCTCTTGTAGTTTAGGGACTTGTTTCCCTTGCTGCCTTGATGATTCTCTTTGCCTGAGTACTTTGTGAGTTTGAATATGATATGCCTTGCTGAGGGTCAGTTTTTGTTGAATCTGATGGGGTCCTCGGTGCTTCCTGGATTTTGATGGTGTGTCTTTCCCCAGGTTAGCAAAATTTCCCACTATGATTTGCTCACATAACCTTTCTACCCCTTTTTCTCTCTCTTCCTCTTCGGGACCCCTATGATTCTGATGTTGTTTTTCGTTCTGCATGAGTCACTGATTTCTCCAATTCTTCAATTGTGCTCTTTTCCTTAATCTCCCTCGATTTTGCTGCTTCCATAGTCTCCATAAGTTGGTCCTCTGAATCGCTGATTCTCTGTTCTGTCTCATCCATCCTTGACACCGCTGCATCCATCCGTCATTGCAGCTCAGTTATATCATTTTTAATTTCATTCTGGCCAGTTTTTACTGCATTTTTTCTCTGCACAAAGGGACTCTAATCTACATTGGACTGCAGCTAGTATTCTCATAATCGTGCTTCTAAATGCTGCTTCAGACATCTTGCTTGTGTCTGTGTTGGTTGAATCCCTGGCTCTCGTTTCTTCAGGCTCTTTCTTTCTGGGTGAATTCCTTCCCTTTGTCATTTTGAATGGAGAAAAGGAACTCATGAGGTAGAAAATTCAATGAAATATTCAAATTATAAAATGTTAAAAGTAAAAACTTAAAAACACACATGTGAATAATGGAATGAATGATGCTAGATTCTAGGCATGTTTCACCTGGGTGTTGAAAGTGGTTTTGACACAGGAGAGAAAAAAACGTGGGAGTGGAGAAAAATTTAGAAAATACTAATAAAAAATATTAAAAAGGGAAATGTTGTGAGAATTTGAAAAACCAATACACTGAAGTAGACTAAAAGGAGAAGATGGGAGTAAAATAGAATCTGTGAATATAGACACAAAAGGAAAGAATCATGTAGAAGAGTATTAAAGAAAGTTAGTAAAATTTCCACCTGCCCAGTCTCCTTCGCCTCTCCGCGCACAAAAGCACCTCCCTTCCCATGCCTCCTCGCTCTCCAAGTTCACTTCTGCATGCCACGTACCTGCTGAATTCGGTGGTTCAGGATATGCAGATTGCTGTGCTAATCCTCCAGTCAGTTTCCTGGGTGGGTAGGATGGTTTAGTGTTGGTCTGGCTGTATCTCATGCACGCGAGACACTTAAGAAGCTTCCATGCTGTCTGCCATCCGGGCTCCTCCCCAAAGAGGTGAGATCTGTAGCACCAGTTCTCCGATATGAGACATCCCACAGGAAAGTTGTGGTCGGTGACAAAGCGGAAAAGGGCATGTACCAAACAGGGAGGTCACCCTGGAGGGGGAGGCAGAGAACCTGCTCCAGACCTGGGAGGGGAGGCAGGGGCTCAAATGCTGGAGCCACGCCCACTGCCCTCCAGCTGATTGTTCCTGAACAGCAGCCAACTGTCTGGGTCTAGCCTGGAGCGCGTTCACCCCAAGGACCCATGGTCAAAAAGTTCACTGCCTCTGCCTCTGCCTCTCCCCCACCTCCACCGCAGCCACAGCCACAGCCACAGCCACAGCCACAGCCACTTCAGTGTCCGAAGGGCCACGGGGCCGTGGGCGTGCTTCCCAAATGCTGGTGGGCTCCAGAAGGAGGCAGCAGGCATTTAAAAACCTTGGGCCTTGACACTCCACCTGCTGGGCCTAGTCTGGAGCCTCATGCCTCAAGTTCCCACTCCTTCTGCTCTATGGCCCTAGCCTGAGGATGGGCTAGGGCCCCAAAGCAAGGGAGTCCTGTTCCGGAAAACGTTGAGATTCCTGACAATACCGGGCCTCCATTCTGCTGGAAGAGGGCGTTCGAGAGTCCAGGAATCGTGGCAACACCCCTGTCTCAGTCCCAGACAATTTCACTCATTCATACGCACTCACACGCACACGCACGGGCACGGGCACACACACACACACTCCCCCTCTGTGGCTGTCTCTAGTGGTGACTTACTCTCCTTCTTCGGCCTCCTTCCATGTCCCTCTGGCCTCTGTCTGTCTCTGAGTCCCTGTGATCATTTTCTTGAGGGAACGCTTCCTCCCTCCCGCACCTCCATCTCTCTTTCTCTGTCTCTGTGCTGTCCTTGCACAGTATCAGTGCATCTGGGTTTCCGTGAGCTGTGCGTGTCCATATGGACGGAGTAGGCTGCTGATGGCACAGGGCTGCAGGGGAACACACAAAGGAACGCACAAGTACCAGGGGTCAGAGCACATCCAGACCTCCTAAGCCGTGACTGCCTCCAGGCAGCCCACACAAGCTGGGTATACATGTGAACTGAGAAAGGTCAGTCCCTTGGCCCTTGCCCTGTAGGTTGCAGCCAGCTGGGAGGTACTGAAACCCAAGGGACTGCCCAGTGTTGAGAGGGTCTGAAGAAAGGGCAGGAGCCGAGGAGCCAGGGAACCTAGTCGTAGCTGGTGTTTCTCCACATGCCATGTTCCGGTGCCATTGGTACTGGAAGGTTGGTATCAGTTGTGGCTCTCTTTCCTTGGCATCTCAATGCAAGCTTCCGTGACCCAATGGAGGTCCTGAATCTGCCCTAGTTTTCAGCCAGGTTGGGCCCCAGGACAAATGCACGTGCTGTGTGAGGGGGGAAAGCAAGTGTGAGTCGTGAGGAGGAGCTAGCCTCGTGAGTGGGATGTGGCAGAGGGCATGAGTGAGTGCACAGGTCCACTAGAGTGTGTCTGTGAATGTATTGTGGCTGGCGCCTGTGAGTACTTTTGCCTGAGACCTAGCGTTTGTGCTGGCAGCGTGCACGTGTCTGTGTCCACGTGCCGCGTGGCCGTGCATCTTTGTGCCTGAGTGAGTGTGTGTAGGCCGTTGGCAAGCGAAGGAAAGAGACTGGGGGCTTTCCTGACTTGGTGAGTAAGGGGGGGCTCCCGTGCCAAAGTGCAGCGAGTGCAATCCCTTCGCGCCTGGGATCGACACGGAGCTAGCTGATCACCTTTCATGACGGGAGGAAAGCCCGGACTTTGCCTGGGTCCGCTCGTCCTGTGTTGCCTTGGCCAGGGGCAAGTTGGGGTTGGGCCACCCATGGCGCAGTGGAGGAGGACCAAAGTTCCCTGCAAGGAAGTGGGCGTTAGTGGAGGGAGGCAGCAGAGAGCATGAGTAAGCCTGGCCCTGCTCCTGGAGCGGCCTAGGGGATCATCGCAAGGCCTTGTGGTCCCAGCCAGGGTATGTGTCTCGGTGAACATCCTCCTGGATGACCCTGCAGAGACAGGCCTGGCTGGTCTAGAGTCCCTTGCGAAGTTGGGGCCCGGCCCCGGGACCCCAATACTGTGGTAGGTGTTGTTCAAACTGAAAGGCATTGCCTGCTTGTCCCAGACAGTCCCTGCACCTGGGACCCAGATTTGTTCCCACGTTCCTGCCACGGGGTCTCCCGGCGATGCGTGGGAGTTTGACAGGCCCCATTTCTCTGGAGGGAGTGAGTTGCATAGGTCAGGTGCACCAGGGTCTGGGCCTGCTTTCCTGTCTTGCCCACCCGCTACGTCCTCTGCTGAGGGCAGCTTGAGGGCTCACCACTGGACCTGTTCCTCTCCCTTTCTGGGTAAGAGTTTGCCTCTCTGTCGGTCACACTGGCCACCCCCTCTCAGCCCCCTACCACCTGTTCAGCCTCCCCCCATCCACCTGCGTTTCTATGCATTGCTGTCACCTGAAGCGGTGGTGTGCTGCCTCATATATCACAGCCACCCTGGAGCATTTCTGTACCCCGTTCGTATCCTGACATAGCCCAGCGAGTCTGGAGGAACCTCTTCTGTGTCACGGAAGCAACATGTTGGCCAGAGGGCCCGGCACACGAATTTGGAAATCCTAGAATCCCCCGCCTGCCTGGCAGCCTCCTGGTCCCATAAAGAGGTAGGGGAACACTGCATTCCACCAAAGGGAAAAGGCAATGCATGAGTGTGGTGCCTGGCCAGGCAATGCATCTCGAGCCTCCAATCCTGCAGTGGCTCTGTGTGGTGTGTGTGTGTGTAGCTTATGCTGTCTGACATAGACCGGCAGGGAGTCCACATCACCACTGCCCTGACAGGGAGGGAGACCACATCATCGCCCTCACTGCACACCGTCTGCAGCTTATTGCTTCCCCAAAGTGGTCATGTGGCTTCATGTAGACCCTGGGGCGTGTCCCTCACTTGGGTCCCAACACTGCATCCCCCAACCCCCCGATACCTCTCGGAGACCCTTGAAATCACGCTGCCTGTGGCACAGGGGGACAGTGTTTTGAGCCAGCGCCCACGCTCATGGCAGCCTGCCGCCTAAGTGAGTGGTAAAGGAAATGGGACCAGGATGAACAGACATACGGCCAACGAAGGCCTGGGGAGGGTCCCTGTGAGAAGATGGCCAAGCATTGTGGGAGGAAGGGGACCGCTGTCTGTGGGACAGACACAAGCTCCAGGAATCCCAGGGCCCACGGTCACGGGTCTTTCCTGTGCACTGCCACACACGGGAGCAATGGGCAGCCCATCATGAGAGGGGGGTGTGTGCTTGCCAGTGTGTCACTTTCCAGGCAACGGGGACAAACGGCAAGAGCGGCGCGCATGATACGCAGCCTCCCCTAGTGTGGCGTCCTCTCCACGTCACACACCTCTGGTCACCGACCTTCCCTAGCCGGTGCACTGCTAGACTGCTGTCATGACATACATGTCTTCTGGGAGCAAGGATGGACGTAGAGAGTATGCAAAGGAGGCTGAGCAGATGGAAAACCGGGGTGCACAGACAGCAGGCGCACAGCTGACATGCGTCTCCCGGACAGCCAAGGTGATCCGCTGAGTGGATTTGTCGGACTAGGGGCACAATGAACAAAGGTGGCGGTGTAAATGGGCAAAGCGGGGAGGTCCCCCTTTACCCGTGTGTGTAGATAGCCGCGTGCCCAGCGCAGCGTGGAATGCAAAGGTCGCTTTCGCATGGCCAGAAGCCAAACAGGGCACCCAGAGCGCACAGAGGGCCGGCTGCAAGCCCCCCGGAGGAGTTGCACTGCACGGGGCCCAGAGCCTTCCTGCCTATGCAACAGACGCGCCCCAGTTTCCGGGTGACCTAGGGGCGGGACCGCCGAAGCCACGCACGCCACCGTCCCTATGATTGGTCCTGAAGGCAGTGAAGCGGCCTGGGCGTGGCTTGGAGCTCCCTCAGCCTCAAAGCCGCAGGCGCACACCTCTCACCACAAAGGCCTCCGAGGCAGCATCGGCATAGCGATAGCCACCGCCGAGGCATCCTGGGTACAGCACCATGCGCATGCGCATGCGCATGCGCCCCCTCGACCTTTGGGCTCTGGGAGGAAGGGGGAGCGAGTTGCCAGCCATTGCCCTCAGGGCTCCACTCACTGGGTCTGGGGAGGGGGGCCGTGCTTTCACCTCCCGCTTCGTCGTCGGTAGGAGCCACAGTTGGTGTCTCGGGCCGGGGCCGCATGTTGCACGACTCGTGTTTCCGAAACACTGGGGATGCCCGGAGCCCCCATGCCGCCTTCGACCGGGAACGGGGCGGTCGAGAGACGAGGGCCCGTGGGGACACTGGGTCTCCGGCAGGGCCGGAGGTGCCGCAGGCCGAAGGCTCGCAGGCCACAAGCGAACAGCCTGTGCAGGAAGGCCAGGCCCGACCCGAGAGGCAGGTGGGCGGCCCCAGCGAGATATCGGTGCCGCTGGTGCATGACATAGTGGCGGTGGAGGCGCTGTGGGGCCTGGCGGAGGAGGAGGTTGAGGTGGCGGCCGCGGAAGAGGACGCGCCTGGGGCAGAGGGGCATGAGCAGAGGAAGAAGGGGGAGGAGGACGAGGAGCAGGAGCCGGGGAAGGAGAAGGTCCAAGTTCACGAGGAGGAGGACCTGAAGGGCGAGGGGGAGCAGCAGGACCAGAAGAGCAGAAGGAGGAGGAGGAGGAGGAGGAAGAGGGGGAGAGGCAGCAGGAGTAAAAGATTAGAAGGAGGAGGAGCAGCAGAAGCCCAAGCAGAAGGAGGAAGAGCGGAAGGAGGAGGAGTTGGCGGAAATGAAAGGGGAGGAGCAGGAGCAGCAGGGTATAGAAGCGGGCGCGGCGGCGGCCACGGCGCCGGCCGCGGCGGTGGCGGTGGAGGCATTGGCGGCGGCAGTGGCAGGGGAAGGGGACCAGGAGGAGGAGCAGGAGGAGGAAGGGAAGGCGTGCGAGCCATTAAAGGGAGAGCAGAATTGCAAACCGAGGAGGAAGAGGAGCAGGAGAAGGAAGCGCTGGAGGAGCAGCAGCAGGGCGAGGAGGAGGTGGAGGGCAAGGAGGACAAGGAGGAGCGGGTGGAGGAGGAACAGAAGCCGAGTGAGCAGGAAGGCCGATGGGTGGAAGAAGCCCAGGAGCTGCAGGTGAAGCAGGCTAAGAAGGAGCAGGTAGAGTCAGGCCTCCGTCCTTGCCCTTCCCCACTGGAGGCTCTGGAGGCTCTGGAGGCCCTTCAGATAGAGCTACAGCCGGTGAATAAACAAGCCAGCCGGGAGCACGCTCGACTCAAACTCAGGATGTGGCAGAGGCGGCAGCGACATCTGCAGCAGAGAGGTGCCCTTATCCAGGGCATCCGTGGTTTCTGGGCCAAGGCTGTATCCTTCCTGCTGCTGGTGGAGGGTCCACAGGGGGCTGGGCTTGCGCAAGAGGAAGGAAAGGGAGGTGCCATTTAGAGGAACCCAGGACAGGGACTGGAGCTAAGCCACGCTCCAGTGGCCGGGAACGTGCAAACGTGATCCCATCCGGTGGTCCTGGCTCTGCAATGAGTGTGGGAGGAGGGCAGTGCCGGGGTGGGGGAGGCATGTGTGCTTTACGTCGCACCTGGCACGGAAACAGCGCTGGGAGAGTGGGGAGTGGCGGTGGAGGTCCAGGCCAGGTCGGGGAAATGACCGAGGGCTTCTTCCCACACAAAGCCGCGTGGGGGCACGTTTCTGGGTCCCGCTAAGCATCTTGCTGCGGGGAAGGCGATGTGAATGCCCACTGGTCGGCGCGAGACCGGATGTGTGCTGTCTGGCTGTGTGGAAGTAAGCGTCCTCAGTGTCCTCACGAGCACACAAAGCTAGGCGTGGTTGCGGGCGTCTGGGCATGCACAGCCTCCTGTGCGTGTCTAGCAGAGCCCTGCGCGATCCTGAGACCCCGTGGGCCTGGACGCAGCCTGTGGGGAGGGCTTGAGACCCTGGGGGAGGACGCCAGTCCCGGGGGGAGGACGCCTGGATGCTGTCCACACTGGTTCTCTGGTTCGAGCTCTCTCACGCCCAGCACCTGAAGGCTCTTTGACCTGCGGCAGTTTGTGAACCACCCTCAGATGTCAGCCCTGATTAGTAAGCCCGATGAAAGCATGCTTCGCCACATGACCAATTTGAAGGTCGGCCTGGGAGTGGGAGGTGGTGTGGGTGGCTGGCTGTGTGGGGAGGGGAGGTGGTGGGGAGAAGTGATGTGTTCCTTCCTCAGGGGAGGGCGGGTCTCCTGGAACAAGATTTCACATTTCTGCCCCACTGTACCACGGCAGGTGGAGGAACACAAGTTTCCCAGGGAATGCCGGAAGATCCTGCTGTTTTTTGGCAAGAACTCCTACTTCCAGAATGAAGTCGTTACGAAGGAGTATGTCCTAGGCCTTGATGGTAAGTGTCCACTGACTGCATGGGCGGCAGTGGGTGCAGGGTTGAATGTGATTAGTTCTCTGGCGCCTTCTCACATACTCGTCTTCCTGCAGGGTATAGGGCGTCTCATTCCAGTCCCATCCAGTGGTACCCAAGGTACAGACAGGAGGCCTACAGACGCAGGCATGACAACAGCAGCCTCAACTTCTTCAACTGGTTCTCTGACCACAGCTTTGCCGGCTCTAGCAGGATTGCTGAGGTGGGGCCCTGTAACAAGGAAGGGAGGTGATTTTCATGGGTTCCCCCACTGCGTGGGATAGCTACCTGAGGCCTGGCCTGTCTCCCCTACCAGATAATCATAGAGGATCTTTGGCCCAACCCCCTGCCGTATTTCAAGATGAAGGAGGCCCCAGGAGAGAGAACTGAGAGGGAAAGAGGTGAGCAGCCAAGGGTGTGGGCATGGAAATGTGTGTCATGGGGTCCAGGGCACAATTCTCTTCTGCATGGAGGCACCGAGACTCACAGCGGCACAGGAGGTGACCCCAGGTCAAAAGGGCATCAGCCTGAGACAGGGAGTCTTAAGAAGTAACGTGTCAAAGAGGCTTTGCCCCTTTGGGGAGCCTGAAGGTGGGAAGGGGGCTAGACAAAAAGAATGAGCAAAGCGGGACAACCAAAGCTGGCTCATCACATAGCACGGTGACAACTGTCATTCCCGGACCATGAACCCCACCCTCAGGCCTCCTACCACCATCCCACATGTTGTCTGGCTTCTGGATCCCCTTGTCAGCTTTGGCACAGCTTATCACACCCTCCCATCCTACTTTCCGTTTGGAAACATTCAAGCAACCTTACTCAGGGCCAAGATAAGACTCTCACCTGTCCTGTGTGTGTGTGTGTGTGTGTGCGTGTGTGTGTGTGTGTGTGTGTGTGTGTGTGTCTGTCTGTCTGTCTGTCTGTCTGTCTGTGTGTACCCATATATCCCAGGGATATGCACGATCTTGAGAAGAGTATGAAGGAGCGTCGCACTTCATCGACCCCAGTGGAAACCCTTCCGATGCTCACCGATGGTCCACAAGATTCTCCTGGCCATGAAATAAGGACAAGGGTGGTGGTGACACGTGGCGCAGGGCGGGGGTCCAATACATTTGAAGAAATATAGAATGGGAGATAAACAGCATGAAGTGTTTGTGTGTGTCTTCCTCTCAGGTTCGCTCTGGGGCGTGTCCATGTATACATGCGGCTGTCCAGAGGTGTAAGTGTTCTGTGCCTGCACATTGGAGTTCCAAGGAAGGGCGGGACGTAGGACATTGTCCATAGGGATGGGTCACACATTGGGATTGCATGTGAGGTCAGTAAGATTGAAGCAATGGGGACTTGAGTGAGGGAGGCCAGGGCATAAACCTGAGAGAAAGGCCAGTGCCCAGGTTCATAGCTTTCCTGTGAAAATGAGGAAATTCAAGGAAACGGAGAGGCCAGCACAGGCCAGGGATGTCCAATATTCAGGGATTGGGCATGTCCATGATGGTGCCCCCAGAATCCCGCATGGGGACACCCTCAGTCATGTTGACTGAACCGCCACACAGGGAGGAATTCCCAGGGTTGATTACCCTCTGGTTTTCAGACGTCTACCAATGCAGACTGTCTTGTGGACAAGGTCAGGATCTCAGGACCAGCCACACATATTTGAGGGATTGTGAGCAGGTTGTAAGATTGGCGTCCAGGGGAAGGAACCGAGGGACCAGAGGCAGAGTGGGTGGGTAAGACCGATGAAGTTCTGCTTCAGGCAGAGTTGACAGGGACAACATACACACTGCAGAGAAAACAGCCCACTACAGTCTCACGCAACTCCAAAATCACAGCGAACTTTTCTGGTTCCACTTCCTGAAGCTGAGCCTCCCAAACACCGCTTCACTTATTCTCACACACACACACACACACACACACACACACACACACACACACACACAAGACTCCTGAAGGAGTCCTAGTGCTGATGCCCTTGTGTGAACTTTGCTGTTTCTGAAAAGACCTCTGGTTACGAATGGGTGGCCCGGATTGCAAGCCAACAGAGGGGAGGGTCGCGGGGAGGTGGGGCTCTTCAAGGGCACGAACACGCCAACCTCTCCCGTGTGCCCTCTGCCCTCTCATCATCAGCCGTGATGAGTCGGGTGATGCTCTTCCTCTGTGTCCACAGGCTTAAGCCGTGTGTCCAACACGCCATGTGAGACTTGTGAGAAGACTCCCAAGTGCAAACACCAGCAGGCGCTCAGGGAGGTCGCCTCGTCCCAGGCAGCCTGTGTTCCTTTGCCTGAGTGCCAGGACAAAGGCTGCCTCAGCCACATAGGGAACGATGGACTTGTGAGGCCTTAGCATTCTGTGCAGAGGTCCCCGGCAGGCCTGGAGCTTAGAAAGGACTGGGACGAGCCTCACCTGCGAAGACGTGAGTGCTGGGATACTCCTTACACAGCAGATGGCTGCTTGCCAGAGATGTCTGTGCTAGGGATGGGGCAAAAGCTCCACCGTGCGAGCAGTGCAGTCGACAGAGTTCAGCCTTGTCCATCGCAGGCTCTTCTGTATCCCCATGTAACACGGCCCCCAGCACAGCGTGCCTGACACTGACCTCCCGACACTAATATTCCTGTCTCCCAAGCTGCCCAAGCTCCCCAGGATCCCCACTGCACAGCTCTGCAGTACAAGAGCCTTCTCTGCAGTGGGTCTATTCCAGAGAAGGCGTGGGCAGTCCCAATGCATGGAGGCCTCTTGCCCCTATCATATGCAGACAACACGGTCAGCGGGGTGTCAGCACGCTGTGGAGTTGAGGATCTGTGCGACCAAGCCTTACCTCTTCCAGGGCAGAGGCTGTCGCACTCTCTAGAAGGGAAGGCAGGCCTTTCTCTCGCTGCTGTCTGCACACTGGCTGGAGAGGCACGTCTTCTCAGCTGCTTGATGGGTAAATGTCAGGGTACCCTGGAAAAGCTCCCAGTGCTGACCCGAGTCTTTGGGTGTGAACATCCAAAGAAAGTATGGCCAGTATTGTGCAGTGGGAATACGGCCTCAGTGGTCATGAGGCTGGGCCCTTTGGGGCATCTTCCTGCACAAGCAGGCCGTTACTTGATAGGTCTTGCCGAGCAGGAACACTTTACGGGACAGGTGAACACAGGGTCCCCCACATGTTAATATCTCCAGCCAATACCTCCTTAGGGGCCAGGGTGACGTTTCCGCCCGGCCTGTCCCAAAGACAAGGTACGGACAAGGTGTGGGTGTGGAATGCACTCACGGCACCCAGAGCCAAACCCTCGAGTGTGGACACTTGAGGTCCGTGGGCAGAGGCCTCGGTGCTCTGTGTCTGAGGGATTACAGCCCTCATGCTGCACACCCGGCATCCCCGGGTGTCCTCCCGTATCCGCAGCTCTCCCCGGGGAGCCCTAGGGTCCAGGAGCTGCTAAAGCCCCTGCACAACTGTATCTGCTGCCCAGCGGCCTCTTCCACCCCAACATCAGCGTGTGTGGGCTCCAGAGTGCTGTCCCTCGAGAGAGGACACCCTCAGCAATTCAGGAGCCTTCTGACTTCCATGTCTCTGAACCACACGTGTCTCATTGGCCTGTCGGGATCGTCACGTTGTTCTCTGTTCACAGGAAATGTCTCGCATTGCCTGTGCTCCTCTGTCTCCCTGAGTGAGCCCTGGCGTGTTTGTGTCTTTTCCTGGCTTTGCCTGTGCCGACACCTCTCTGGTGATGCCTCCTTGCCTGGCCTAAGTGGGCACAGCTGTACCCGTGTAACCGCCTTCGTCTCTGCACACCTGTGTGTTGGGTCAGCTGTGGCTCTGGTGGCCTGTCTTGTCTTTGGTGTATGCTTCTGCGCTTGAGTGTGCTTCCCTCTGCATTCAACCCCTTTCTTCCACTGACAGATCCAGTTGCTGTCCTGCTGTCAGGTGGAGGGGCTTCTGCGTGTTCTGTTCTATGTTCCAGGAGCCAGAAATCCTTCCGTGCCTGTAGGACCTTCGTCAGAGGATTGGCCATGCACTCACTGCCAGCCAGTTAATGTCCCCAAATGCAGCTGGCTTGCTGTGAGCATTCCGTCACACCTCTATTTTCTGTCCTTCTGTTTTCAAACCCTTTGCGCCCGAGGGGCTCAAACGTCACTGGCCTGCACATTGCAGATGCAGGCGTAAATTGTGAAAAGCGGACCGGCAACGTTTTCCCACTTACTCTTTTGCCACGTGGCATGTTCCTGGCTGGGAGAGACTTCCCCCTGCCAGTGTGTGTCTCGTTTCCCTGTGCCTCCTGTGTGTTCTGGTCCCTAATTTGTCCATTACGTCCTACCTGGGAGTCTGATCCATGTTTGCAGGAACGAGGCTGACACCTTTGACTGCTGGGTTCTGAGCTCAGCTTAGTCCACCAGGACTAGTGCGTGCCTGAGGGACACAACGGGCAGTGACGGATGTGCCCGTATCCTTCACGTGCAAGCGCTCCGTCCAGCCACCTTCACCGGGACATTTCTCAGCGACCCCTCTTTGTGTGTGGTGAGAGCACTTGCCTCTGAGAAATCTGACGAGGCGGTGAGGCATTGCTTACGGCTGCCCTGTGCAAGTTAGATCTCCAGAACTCTTGCACATGGCATGACTGCATCTTCACACCCGAGCCCCGACACCTCCTCATCGCACCCTCCCCTGATTAGCACCACTCTACTCTCTGGTGGACTGCATGCCTTTAACTCCTTTAGTCTCCTCAGGAATCCATCAGGCAGGGCTCACCACCACTGTGCTTCTGTCAGGGGCTGGCTTCTTTCAGTGAGCCCAGTGCTTTCTGCACTGATGCTCAATGCACCCGCAGAAGGGTGAGCCACACTAAGCCCGGCGGCAAACCCTTTGGCCCTACGTTTCCCACACGTGTGCCTGGTGGCAGAGGTGCACAAGGAGCCCGCCTGCATGCGTCTCCCAGGTCCTCCACAGGGTACAAAGTACCGCCTCAGGAGGCTGATCCGCATCAGATGGGCATAGCTCTGCTTGCACGTGTTAGCCTTTCGTATCATACAGGCAGCCCAGACTTAGAAATCCTGCTACCTGCTTACAACTATCCAGCCCTCGTGCTTCTGCAGACGCTCTGTGTCTGTACAGACATTTGAGTCACGGTCTCGTGACCTTCCAATACAGCTTGATGGTCTGTCCTTAGCTTACAGCCTGGGATGCGGTTCTCACTCATTGTCCTCCCCTCGGGTGCGAGTTTCCTCCATCACTGTGGTGGAAGGTAACCTTTATCACCATACGTTGGCTTGAAATTACTGGGCGGATCACCTGTCTGCGTCCGGGGATCCGAAGGAGACCTTGGCTCTTTTGCTCACGGTCCACACTTTCTCTGTAATGAGTCGCTTTGGATGAGAAGCTTGCCAGAGGCGAGGGGGCCTCAGAGTTGAGCACATTTCCTGGGCATCTGTGAGAACTTCGTTGGTTCCACTCGGAAAGCATTGACATTCATGGATGTGCAGCCTCTGCTTTTGCTTGAATTTGCCGAGCTTTGGGACGTGATTTCTTCCCGCATGTGCTGTGCCTAAATCTCTGCTGTGTCTTTCCGGCAGTCCCGTTTGCTGTCTCCTGCTGGTAAGTACAGGACTTCCAGCAGCCCTGTGGGGAACGGGTCCTTGTTTTCTTCCCTGCGGTGCCCTCTTCCTCACCCCGAATGACCTCACTGCAGCTTCCTCCTAGTTCAGCGATCGTTTCAGACTGCCCTTAAGGTCCAGGTGGGAGCGGTGCCTTTTGTGCTGAGGGCTGACCACTGTAGAGCATTCGTCTCTGTGCAAATTGCACAGGTGAATTTCACCAGGTGAAAGAGAGTGCACACTGCAGTTGCCCTGTCTTCAGAGTCAGCCCACCTGTCTCCGCCTCGGCTGCCCCTGCTCTCCTTCCTCCTACCCTCTCCTTGCCTCCCCCTCCCTTGTCTTCTTCCTGTCCCTCCCTCCCACTTTCCTTCCAGCTCTCTTTGTCTTCGTCTCCCTCCTCTCCATCACTAATGCCTCCCCCTGTCTCCGCCTGTCTTCCTTGTAATAGGTGCCCCTCTGTCTCTTCTTGTCTTGCTCCTCCTCCCTGTCTCTCCCGCCAATCTCCCCGGACTCTCCCTCTCCAGGCTGGTCTTCCCCTCCACTCGTCCTTCCTTCATCTGCTCTGCTAGCACGTGTCTCTCTCTCTCCCTCTATAGCTCTGTCTCTCTGTGTGTCTCTTTTTCACTGTCTCTCTCAGTGGACCTTCTGTGTCTGGGTGCATGCTTCTTCAGAATTCTTGTTGGTGCCTGGGAAATGGGAAGGGAACTCGTCTGCTTTCGTGTGTACTAGTGAAAGCAGGCACGGGGCTTTCTCAGAGACAGACACAGACAAGTCTGCAATTCTCGGTGAAGGGCCCCTACGTGCCCTGCGTGGTTGGAGTCGTCCTCCTTTTAGTGGAAGGTTAGATTTCAGGACCGGAGCAAGCTGCTAAATCCTACTACCCCATCTCCCTGGCGCTCTGTACGGAGATCAGTAGGGCACCAGTGGCAGATGGTGCTCTGGGGGTTGTTCTTTGCTCTGCATTGCAGTGCAGTGAGGTCTACTGAGCTGTGTTCTTGCAAGGACATGGCGGTGGGGTGGGTCTAGGGTGGGTGTCACTGGTTCTGGGTGGGCACCCACCTTACCGCCGCCCTCAGCCTGACGGCCAACGAGGAGATACCGTGGGGACGGCCATGTGGCCCCGGTAGGCGTGACACTAAGGACTTCTCCAGGCTTTGCCCCAGCTTCATGAAGAAGGGGCAAGGCACGGAGCAGGGAGTGGCTCACGGCGTGGACGATCCTGTGCTGAATGCTCTGGTGCCCGTAGTGAGGCCTCTGGGGAAAGGGTGTACAAGCGACCACAGACTGCGCGATACCGGGGACCTCGCAAGTGAAGGCTGGAAGGTGACAGCGCTGAAGAGGACATGCGGCAAACGGGGGCCACGCTGGCACCTTGGCACTCGCTCCAGAGCCTGGACCGGCCATTGGCGCGCGCTTGCTGGCGGCCAGCACCCTGTCTTGCTGTCTTGCAACTGATTGCTCCCCGAACCTGGCCAGCTGGCCTGACCTGCCCTGGAACCACTTCGCCCCCAGGCCGCATGCGCACACTCTTCACTGCCTCTGTCTCGGCCCCTCCTCCACAGCAGCCACAGCCAATGCGGAGTCCTCAAATCCCAGAGCCTGTGCGCCTGCGCTCAACTTTGGCGGGCTGCGGCGGGAGGCTTCAGGGAGCTAATGGTCTTGCGGCCAAGGCTCCCCCCACCTGCTGCCGTTTCCTGTCCTTGTCCTGAGGCTGCCCTAGCTACACTGGGGCCGGGGCCGAGCGTCATGGCCAGCGTGTCGCGGTCCGGACAAAGCGGAGATTCCCGCCGACCCTGGGCCCTGATCGTCCCGGATGCGAAAGGTGGAGAGTCCCGGCCCCGCGGGAATGCAGGGGCGCTGGAGGGCGTGGGCTGGCCGCAGTCCCCAGGTTCAGGGGCGGCAAGCGCCCATCCTGTGCAGGAAACCCAGGCCGGGTGTGAGATACAGGTGGCAAGCCCAGCGGAGGAATTGGTGCTGATATTGGATGACGGAATGGTGGCGGCTGAGGTGGTGATCGGGGAGGAGGAAGAGGACGGCGAGGCGACCAAGGATGAGGTGGCTGGAGAGGAGAATTCTGAGGAAGCCAAGCCAGAAGCAGAGGACATGCACGAGGAGGAGGAGGAGGTGGAAGTTGAGAGACAGCAGCAGGAGGAGTTTCAGGAGCAAGAGGAGAAGCGCGAGGCAGATGCAGAGGCGGAGGAGGGGCCCCAGCTCTCACAGCCGCTGCAGCAGCAAGAGCCAGCGCTGCATCCTGCCTCAGCCCAGGACCCGCTGGCAGCACTGGAGCGTCTTCAGCTGGAGATCAGCGCTGGGAATGCCCAGGATTCCAGGGCCTTATGGCGGCTGAAGCGCAGGATTCTTCGGAGGCAGATTTCTTACCTGGATCACAGAAGGGCCATCATCAAGCACATCCCTGGCTTCTGGGCCCAGGCGGTATCCTTCCTTGTGCTGGTGGGTGATGGCGGGGGCTGTTGTGCAGGAGGGCTGGGCACTGAGAGCAGGGTGCCTCAGGGCGATGGCCCCCAGAGAGGAGAGCTGGGGAATGGTCCCTGGCCCTGGGTTGGTGTGGTCTGGGATCCAGTGTAAGGCCTTGGACAGGGGCGGTTGTTGGGGATGGGGGGACTTGGTGACTGGGTCTGTTTCCTCTAGGTCTCCGCCAACGTTGGCCTGCAGGCTGGTCTCAAATATTACTTGCAGACACGAGCCATGTGTCCCCATGCTACCAGAGCTAGGGTAGCACAAAGCAGCCTTCACTCAGAGCAGATAAGGCAAGGAAACATTTCGCTGCAAAATGGGAGAGTTACGCAGGCCGCACACCCACCTTCACATTCACAGGCTGTGCACGTTTCCTAGCAGTTCCTTCAAAAGAGAGCATTTCAGACACACACTCATGACCTTTAGTGGAACCACGCCACGCCCCTTTGCCAGACAGTAGGACGACTGAGACCCACTCCGAATGGGGTACAAGCTGCCTCCCCAGACCCTGACACATGACACACACACACACACACACACACACACACACACACACACACACAGAGGATTCTCTCCTGGTATCTCCACCCCTGCTTCCCTCTCTGTCCTCAGGCTCCGGCTCGGTCCCACCCATGTCTTTCTCTCCGGACTGGCTGTGTCACTGTGTCTAATCCTTTTCCCTCCTCGGCCCTCCTCGTCCGTGCTTCTCGATCTCTTTCTCCCTCCCACACCCTCTGCTTGCAGCGTAAGTGTGCAGTCGGGTTCCTGTAAGCCATGTTATTCCATCTGGACTCAGGAGGCTGGTGACAACATAGGTCTTCACGGGAATATGCCAAGAAACCCAGCCGTGAGGAGGGGTCAGAGCACATGCCGACATCACAAGCTATGATGGGCTGCTGGCAGCCCACACAGGTCAGATATAGGAAGGAACTGTGAGGCGTGCAGGCAGTGGAGTCTCTCCCTGCTGTGTGCAGACAGCGTGGGAGGTACAGGAAGCCAACGGACTGCCCAGTGTGGATGGGGTCTGATGCATCTGCAGAGGCTGAGGAGTGTGGGGACTAGTGTTTCCTGGTCTTTCTGCACATGCCGTGATCTAGTCCCTTGCTCTTAGCCTGGGAGGGTTGGAGGGGGGCTGTGTCTGTTTCCACAGCATCTGAAGGCACAGCTCCTTGACACAGCACAGATTCTGAATCACCCCCAGTTGTCGGCCATGATCGGTGCCCAGGACAAAGACGTGCTCAGCTACGTGGTCGACTTGGAGGTGAGACCGGGGAGGCTGTGGCTGGGGGCCATCCCGTCGGGTGTGGGATTTGGGCAGGAGAGGGTGGGGCAAAGGTGCTCACCCTCACAGCCAGGCAAGTAGCTCAGGACCCCGAGGGAGGACACTTGCCCCCTCCTGTCCCATTGCTCACGGCAGGTGGAAGAAGTGGGCCATCCCAAGTACCGCTGCAGAGTGATGTTTTTCTTTGGGGCCAACCCGTACTTCCGGAACCCAGTGATCATTAAGGAGTATCAGCTGAGCTTTGCTGGTAGGGTGTGGGTCCCATGATGGTGCGGGGCAGGGGGATGAGGAGCATGAATCAGGGGCAGGAGGGAGGGGGAGGGGGAGGGGCAGGTGGGTGGGGAGGAGGCCATCAGCTTGCTCCTCAAATCCTCTCTTCCTGCAGGCTACGGGATATCGCGTTCCACTCCAGTCCAGTGGTTCTGGGATTATGAACGTGGAGCTCCCAGTCGCAGGCATGACCCCACCAGCCTTAACTTGTTCAACTGGCTGTGTGAGCACAGCTGCCCAGGGGCCAACAGGATTGCCGAGGTGGGGCCCCTGAGGCCTTCGTCAGCAGTGGGGATGTGGGTGGCCCCCGGCCAGAGAGGAGAGTGGGCTATGCCCAATGTGGCGCCGGCCTGTGTCCTCTTCCAGATCATCATCGAGGACCTGTGGCCCAATCCCCTGCAGTACTACCTGAGGGAGGAAGGGACCAGCAGACAGTGATCTGACGTGCTCACGTGTCGGTGAGGACCCCAGTATGCGGTGTGTTGACCTGCGTGTTGTATGGGCAAGGGAACGTGGGCCACACATTGGCTTGGAAATGGAAGGTCCGCCGACACAGGGACACAGGTAGCATGGGGAGAGGGTGGGAGGATGACAGGGGACCTGCAGAGACTCAGCTGCAAACACACAGAGGGTCGAAGCCTGCAAACCAAATGCAGTTGTGCTGTGGGCTGGGGCTTTGGAGAGCAACTGGGGAGGAGCAGTGCTTCACCACAAATGCTCCCCGTGGATGTCCGCCCTGTCCCGGGCTTCCCCCTGCTCCTTCAGTCTGGATTTGCCTGCCAGTCTTTGGGTCAGGAGCTGCCGTGTCCCCAGGCGCCACTGTGGTGAGAATCTCGCACTTCCTTCCATGTGCCCCACCACGCCATGTCCTCCCGCAACCCGACAGCCATTCTTAGAACTGGTCCAAGGCCATTGGGGGCTGGAAATGAATCCCTGGGTGAGAAAGCAAGGGGGATCGCAAAAGGGCGAGGCACAAGAGTGACACCATCTGGGATGTATCTGCAAATATCCCGTATCATTCTTGGTGTCTGTTGCGTGGGGGTGCGTGTGTGCGCGTGTACGCAAATGTGTCTGCGTGTGCCCACATGCGTCAGGGGCTCTGCATCTGTGTGGGCGTGAATGGCGCAGAGCTTCTATCTTTGCCCATGCAGAAACAATGGAGGACGCCACCAGTGCTGGAAGAGATGGGTGGATGAGTCTCCTGTCTTCTACGTGCCCCGGAGAGAATTGAGGAAGAGATAACGTGTGGCAGCCTTGAAGAGGTTCCACGATGTTTATGTGGACACATACAGGAAGCTAAAAACCCTTCTGTTTTTGTGTATGTGTTTGTGTGTGTTTATGGGGGACGCAAGGAGGCTCGACGAGAACGGGACCTGAGTGTGACTGTCCTAGCCGCTGCCCGGGTGATTCTGTGTGTGCAGGAGAGGTGCAGTACTGGGGTGGGGCCGGTGTTGCCATGTGCACAGAGGCCTGCCTTCTTGGGCAGGAAGAGCCTGGAAGGAGGAGGAGGAAGAGACAGACCTGTTATTTGGAGATTTATTGTATAGGCCAGAGCCGAAAGGCAGGGAAGGGGATTGCACAGTGGGACCAAATTGGTCCATTGGGTCGTGGTACAGTGTGGCCAGGACTCGGGGGGGTTTCATCCAGGACCCTTGCTCCCAGAGGGGTGTTGTGTCCTTGGTGAGATAGAATCCAGTCAGCGAAGCCTCCAGTCAGGATCAGAGCTAAGACCACATGTCCCCGGACAACTCAGGAGCAGGCAGCCTTCTCATAGTCGATGGCAGTATACCTTGCTGCTGCCTCCCACACCCGGGGCTCCTTTGACCCCGAGCTCTGTCCTCAGACAGTGGCTCAGGATGGGAGATGTGTGAGGGGGAGGGGCAGGTGTGGGTTGTGGGCAGCAGCGAGGCTTATGAGTGGGAATTCATGGAGAGAGTACGCACGAGGGCAGAGATCCAGCGTGAGTTCGTGCGAGTGTGTGTGGGCGTCTGTGGCAAACTGGGCCTGAGATCCGTGGTGGTGCCGGCAGTGTGAGCGTGCATATGTTCGTGCGATTGCGTAGCCGTGTGTCTCTGTGTGTGCAGGAGTGGGTGGTTAGGCCACTGGAGAGACAAGGAGAGACACAGCGGTCTGTGTGAATGAGGTGCTTATGTGGGACGGTCAGGTGCCAGAATACAAGAGTGCAGTCCCTTCCCTCCTGAGTCCTGATGGAAATCGCTGGGATGGGTGCAATCGTTGCTGTGCCAGGGGGCTCAAGTCAGGATGCAAAAGGGAGATTGGTGCAAGGTCAAGAGGGGGGCCGAGGGGAGGACAGCCTGTGTCCAGTGGCCAGTGGACCACTTGTGAGTAAGTGTGCTTGTGTGTGTGTTAGTGTGTGTCTAGGTGGGAGTGAGTGTGTGTGTGTGTGTGTGTGTGTGTGTGTGTGTGTGTGTGTGTGTGTGAGTGGCTCTGGTGGGCCGACAGTAGCAAATACGTAGGGGCTACATGGTGTGCCCAGGCTTTGTGCACAGGGTAGCTAGGGAACCCAACCTGTCAGGCTACGTGGTGTGCAGAGGGCGTAGGTATTTCCCTGGAGGGAGCCGTCTAGCAAAAATCTCTGCTCTTGGCAGACGAGCCATGTTTTGTCGCCAGTCAGCTCTTCCTTGGGGCTCTCCTCTCTGCTTCCTGTGCACCAGGCCCAGGGAAAGGGAGGAGCTGGGACCCTAGACCTCAGGTGACTTGAGTCCCCCAGGGGTGCCATAGCAGGGTGGTGTGCGTGATCCATGTGTGGATGGGCAGGTGAGCAGCCTGCCAGCTGCTCTCTGAGGGGACAGTTCCTTGCCAGCAACACCTCTCCCCGCAGCACAAGATCACCACTGTCGCTGCAGCTGGGCTGGGGACATGTCAAGGTGTGTCCCAGAACTGTGTTCCCCTTGCATGTAAGTGGTGCCAGAATGCGCCTCTCAGTCCCTGTGCGGGTGACCCTGATTAGCCTCAGGCTTTGTCGACTCCTGGCCTCATGTAAATGGGGAACTGGGTTCCTTTCTCAGTGTCTCAGCGGTTGCATGTCGACAGAGGATGCTGTGGACATTGTGGTCAGGATTCTGACCGGGCTCCCCCCGCCCTGCCCCAAACCACAGTGGGCAGCACATGGCCCACTGTGTGTGCGCTTTGGGGAGGCTAAAGCCGTACAGCCCCTCCAGTATTCTTCTCAGGTGGTGGACGGTCAAAGGGGCCTAGGGAGGAACACTGGTCCCAGTCTGCTGCCGGCTGTGCCCACAGGTGTGTGTGCCCAGCTCCTTGACGCTGAAGCTGCAAGGCTTCCGCACTGCCCCCAAAGCCCCATCCCTAGAATTTGCGTGTGGGCCAGATGGAAGTGAAGTCCCAGTGACCCTGCGGGATCACAGCGGGTGGTCTCGTCTGTGCCTGGCCACCCACCTACCTGCCTTCCCCGCAGCCCGTGGCCCCCATACAGGGCTTTCGGTAAACACACGGCCACCGTCCAGCATGAGAGGAAAGGCTTGACGGTGTCCCAGTACCGCTGGTCATGTGTTGGCTGCTGCCAGCTGACAGCATGGAGACCCCATGGCCCAGTGGAGGATGTCCGACCTGTCCTACAAGGAACTGGGGACGACTGTACGGATGCATCAGGTCCCATGCAGTAACCTAGGCCTGACCTTATCCGCCTAGGGGGTGATCGAAGCGCCTTGGGGTCCCAGGCCTGGCATACGTGTCGGTGAGCTTCCTCCTGGATGGCGCTGCCGACACAAGGCTGGCTGGTCAGGGGTCGCGTGGGAGGCCCGTTGGGTCCCGGCCTCTAGGTCCGATACTGCTGTAGGTGTTGTTGAAAAGACAGAGCACGATATGACCATCCCTTGGGTGTCGCTGCACCGGGGATCCCGTCGCTGCTCCCAGGTTCCCACTACCGAGTCTCCCCGGGAGGCCTGGGAGGTTGCCAGGCTCCTTTTGCAGGGACACAAAGGCCTGTGAGAGCCCATCCGCAGGGTCCGGTGCTCATTGCGGATGACTTGGGGGCAGTGCGAGATCTATTGCTCCCGTCCTTAGAGGAGATTGTGGTAGTCTTAAGGGACAAAGATGTGCCTGGAGAATAGAAGGATGTCCAGAGGAAGCATTGGAGGAGGAAGAGGACGAGGAGGAGTAGGAGGATGAGGAGGAGTTGGAGGAAGAGGATTGGGAGGAGTTAGAGCTGGAAGAGAAGGGTGAATGATTGGGTGCAGGAGAGGGAACAAGTGGAGGAGGAGGATGTCCAGGATGAGGAGGAGCACGAGCCAAAGGAGCAGGAGCAGCTGGGGGAGGATGTTGAGGAGGACGAGAGCAGAGGGAAGAGGGTGGGGAGAAAAGATAGAGCCAGGGTTCCAGAGCATGAGTAGAAGTGTAGGAGCAGAAGGAGGAAGAGCCCGAGGAGGAAGAGGTGGAGGGAGAGGAGGAGCAGGAGGAGTTGGAGGAAGAGGATTGGGTGGGGTTAGAAGAAGAGGAGGAGGAGAAGGAGCAGTGAATGACTGGGTGCAGGAGAAGGACAAATGGAAGAGGATGATGTCCAGCACCAGGAAGAGGAGGATTACGGGCCAGAGGAGCAGGAGCAGCTGGAGGACGGAGTCGACTAGGACGAGAGCAGAGGGAAGAAGAGGTGAAAGGTCAGAGGTAGGGCAGGAAGGGCAGTAGCAGGAGAGGACCTGGAGAAGGAGGAAGAGTCCTAGGAGGAAGAGTTGGAGGAGGAGGAGGAAGAGGTGAAGGACGAGGAGGATCAGATGGAGGAAGAGGACTGGGAGGAGTTACAGGAGGAGGAAGACGAGTGAATGATCGGGTGCAGGCGAGGGAAGAAGTGGAGGAGGAGGAAGTCCAGGACGAGCAAGAGGAGGAGCACGAGTCGAAGAGCAGTAGTAGCTGGGGAGGAAATTGAGGAGGACGTGAGCAGAGGGAAGAAGAGGAGGAGGAGGAAAGGTAGAGCCAGGGCTGGAAGAGCAGTAGCTGCAGAGGGGGAGCAGAAGGATGAAGAGGCCCGAGGCTAAGACTTCCAATACTGTGTTGAATAACAGTGGAGGCGGTGGACATTCCTGTCTCGTTCGTGACTTGAGCTGAGAGCTTTTGCTCCTTGAGATGTATTCACGTTGGGTCGTTCATACATGGCTTTATGATCTCGATGTGTGCTCCTTCTATCCCTACTTTCTTGAGGGGTTTTACCAGGAAAGGATGCTGTATTTTGTCCATCACTCTGTCTGCATCGATTGAGAGGATCCTGTGGTTCTCGTCCTTTCTTTTATTGATGTGAGGAATCACGTTAATTGTTTTGCAGATGTTGAACCAGCCCTGCGTCCCAGGTACAAATCCCACTGGGTCGTGGTGAATAACATTTTCATGTATTGTTGGATCCGAGTGTCTAATACCTTGTTGAGGAGTTTTGCATCCATGTGCATCAGGGAAATTGGCCTATAGTTCTCCTTTTCAGTGGGGTCTCTTTCCGGTTTTGGAATCAAGGTAACGCTGGCTTCATAGAAAGAGTTTGGAAGTTTTCCTTCCATTTCTATTGTGAGAACAGCTTCAAGAGAATAAGTGTTAACTCTTCCTTAAATGTTTGCTGGCACTCCCCTGGAAAGCCATCTGGCCCTGCAGTCTTCTTCCTCCGGCAGGTTTTTGATTACTAATTTGATTTCTTTACTGGCGATGGGTCTGTTCAAATTTTCCTTTTCTTCCTCTTTCAGCTTTGGTAGTGTATACATTTCTAGGAATTTGTCCATTTCTTCCAGATTGCCCATTGTATTGGCAAATAATGGCTCCTAATATTCTCTTCTTATTGTTTGCCTTTCTGCTGTGTTGGTTGTGATGTCTCCTCTTTCATTCTTGCGTTTCTTTATTTGGGCCCTTTCCTTTTTCCTTTTCATCAAACTGATGACTGGCTTATCAATTTTGGTAATTCCTTCAAAGAAGCAGCTTCTGGGCTCATTGATCTGTTCTCCTATTTTGGTTTGTTTCTTTGTTTGTTTGTTTGAGGTTGTTTTTGTTTTTGTTTTGTTTGATTTTTGGTTTCAATAGCATTAATTTCCGTTAATCATTGTTATTTTCTGTCTCCTGAATGTTCTGGGTTTCGTATGGTGTTCTTTTTACAGCCTCTTAAGGCGTAAGGTGAGGTTGTGTCTCTGAGATCTTTCTTTCTTCTTTAGCAAGACCTGACTTGCTAGATAGGTCCTCTTATAACCGACCCTGGTGCGTCCCAGAGGTTTTGGGTTGTGGTGTTATCACTGACTTCCATATACATTTTCATTGACTTCCGTATACTTTTTATATTCTCTTTCAACGCTTGCTTAGCCCGTTCAATCTTTAGTAGGATGTTCTTCAGTCTCCCAGTATTTGTTACCTTTCCAAATTGTTTCTTGTAGTTGATTTCGAGTCTCTTAGTGTTGTGGTCTGAAAATATGCACGGTGTGACCTCGATCTCTTTGAACTTCCTTAGGGATGACTGTTTTCCCCAGCATATGATCTATAGAGGAGAATATTCCGTGAGCACCGGAGAAGAATGTATATTCTGCTGCTTTATTATGAAATGTTCTGAACATATCTGTGAAGCCCATCTTGTCCAGTGTGTCATTCAAAGCCCCCGTTTGCTTGTTGATTTTTCGTTTACATGATCTGTCTATTGCAGTGAGTGAGTGCATAGAAGTCTCCTCCTATGATGGCATTACTAAGAATGAGGTTCCTTATGTTTGCGTTTAATTGGTTTGTATATTTGGTTGCTCTCAAATACGCCACATAAATGTATCCATTTGCTAGGTCTTCTTGGTGGATAGACCCCTGAATTATGACATCATGGCCTTGTGTACCACTTGACACAGTCTTAAATTAAAGTCTAGATTGTCTGATAGAAGTATGGCTACTTTGGCTTTGTTTTGTTGACGGGTAGCATGACAGATGATTCTCCATCCCCTTCTTTTCACTCTGAAGTTGTTTTCACATCTAAAGTGGGTCTCTGGTAAACAGCATATCGATGGAACTTGTTTTCTCATCCATTCTGTTCCCCTATGTTTTTTGATTGGAGCATTCAGTCCACTGACGTTTAAAGTAGTACTGAAAGACACGATTTTATGGCCATTATCTTGTTTGAAGAGTTGGAGGAAAACATATCTATATATCTTTATATCTGTATCTACGTCTCCATCTCCATCTATATGTATATGTGTATGTGTATGTATATGTGTATGTGTATGTGTATGTATGTATATGTATATGTATTGTATTAACTGTATCTATATATCTATATCTATATCGATATGTATATGTCTATATACATCTATATATATAATTCTATATCTATTTGTATATATAAATATAATTATAAAGATAGATAGATAGATAGATAGATAGATAGTTAGATAGATAGATAGATAGATATCAATTTCCCTCTGAGTGTCCCCCCTTAAAATTGCATGCAGGTGTGATTTAGCGGTCACAAACTCCTTTAAATTTTGTGTATCTGGGAACCTTTTTCCTCTGTTTCTATTTTGAATGATGGCCTTGCTGCATAAAGAATTCTTCACTGTGGATGTTTCTAATTCAGCACTTTGAACGTATCCTACCACTCCTTTCAGGCCTGCCAAGTTTCTCTGGATAGGTCTGCTGCAAACCTGATCTGTCTTCTCTTGTAGTTTAGGGACTTGTTTCCCTTGCTGCCTTGATGATTCTCTTTGCCTGAGTACTTTGTGAGTTTGAATATGATATGCCTTGCTGAGGGTCAGTTTTTGTTGAATCTGATGGGGTCCTCGGTGCTTCCTGGATTTTGATGGTGTGTCTTTCCCCAGGTTAGCAAAATTTCCCACTCTGATTTGCTCACATAACCTTTCTACCCCTTTTTCTCTCTCTTCCTCTTCGGGACCCCTATGATTCTGATGTTGTTTTTCGTTCTGCATGAGTCACTGATTTCTCCAATTCTTCAATTGTGCTCTTTTCCTTAATCTCCCTCGATTTTGCTGCTTCCATAGTCTCCATAAGTTGGTCCTCTGAATCGCTGATTCTCTGTTCTGTCTCATCCATCCTTGACACCGCTGCATCCATCCGTCATTGCAGCTCAGTTATATCATTTTTAATTTCATTCTGGCCAGTTTTTACTGCATTTTTTCTCTGCACAAAGGGACTCTAATCTACATTGGACTGCAGCTAGTATTCTCATAATCGTGCTTCTAAATGCTGCTTCAGACATCTTGCTTGTGTCTGTGTTGGTTGAATCCCTGGCTCTCGTTTCTTCAGGCTCTTTCTTTCTGGGTGAATTCCTTCCCTTTGTCATTTTGAATGGAGAAAAGGAACTCATGAGGTAGAAAATTCAATGAAATATTCAAATTATAAAATGTTAAAAGTAAAAACTTAAAAACACACATGTGAATAATGGAATGAATGATGCTAGATTCTAGGCATGTTTCACCTGGGTGTTGAAAGTGGTTTTGACACAGGAGAGAAAAAAACGTGGGAGTGGAGAAAAATTTAGAAAATACTAATAAAAAATATTAAAAAGGGAAATGTTGTGAGAATTTGAAAAACCAATACACTGAAGTAGACTAAAAGGAGAAGATGGGAGTAAAATAGAATCTGTGAATATAGACACAAAAGGAAAGAATAATGTAGAAGAGTATTAAAGAAAGTTAGTAAAATTTCCACCTGCCCAGTCTCCTTCGCCTCTCCGCGCACAAAAGCACCTCCCTTCCCATGCCTCCTCGCTCTCCAAGTTCACTTCTGCATGCCACGTACCTGCTGAATTCGGTGGTTCAGGATATGCAGATTGCTGTGCTAATCCTCCAGTCAGTTTCCTGGGTGGGTAGGATGGTTTAGTGTTGGTCTGGCTGTATCTCATGCACGCGAGACACTTAAGAAGCTTCCATGCTGTCTGCCATCCGGGCTCCTCCCCAAAGAGGTGAGATCTGTAGCACCAGTTCTCCGATATGAGACATCCCACAGGAAAGTTGTGGTCGGTGACAAAGCGGAAAAGGGCATGTACCAAACAGGGAGGTCACCCTGGAGGGGGAGGCAGAGAACCTGCTCCAGACCTGGGAGGGGAGGCAGGGGCTCAAATGCTGGAGCCACGCCCACTGCCCTCCAGCTGATTGTTCCTGAACAGCAGCCAACTGTCTGGGTCTAGCCTGGAGCGCCTTCACCCCAAGGACCCATGGTCAAAAAGTTCACTGCCTCTGCCTCTGCCTCTCCCCCACCTCCACCGCAGCCACAGCCACAGCCACAGCCACAGCCACAGCCACTTCAGTGTCCGAAGGGCCACGGGGCCGTGGGCGTGCTTCCCAAATGCTGGTGGGCTCCAGAAGGAGGCAGCAGGCATTTAAAAACCTTGGGCCTTGACACTCCACCTGCTGGGCCTAGTCTGGAGCCTCATGCCTCAAGTTCCCACTCCTTCTGCTCTATGGCCCTAGCCTGAGGATGGGCTAGGGCCCCAAAGCAAGGGAGTCCTGTTCCGGAAAACGCTGAGATTGCTGACAATACCGGGCCTCCATTCTGCTGGAAGAGGGCGTTCGAGAGTCCAGGAATCGTGGCAACACCCCTGTCTCAGTCCCAGACAATTTCACTCATTCATACGCACTCACACGCACACGCACGGGCACGGGCACACACACACACACTCCCCCTCTGTGGCTGTCTCTAGTGGTGACTTACTCTCCTTCTTCGGCCTCCTTCCATGTCCCTCTGGCCTCTGTCTGTCTCTGAGTCCCTGTGATCATTTTCGTGAGGGAACGCTTCCTCCCTCCCGCACCTCCATCTCTCTTTCTCTGTCTCTGTGCTGTCCTTGCACAGTATCAGTGCATCTGGGTTTCCGTGAGCTGTGCGTGTCCATATGGACGGAGTAGGCTGCTGATGGCACAGGGCTGCAGGGGAACACACAAAGGAACGCACAAGTACCAGGGGTCAGAGCACATCCAGACCTCCTAAGCCGTGACTGCCTCCAGGCAGCCCACACAAGCTGGGTATACATGTGAACTGAGAAAGGTCAGTCCCTTGGCCCTTGCCCTGTAGGTTGCAGCCAGCTGGGAGGTACTGAAACCCAAGGGACTGCCCAGTGTTGAGAGGGTCTGAAGAAAGGGCAGGAGCCGAGGAGGCAGGGAACCTAGTCGTAGCTGGTGTTTCTCCACATGCCATGTTCCGGTGCCATTGGTACTGGAAGGTTGGTATCAGTTGTGGCTCTCTTTCCTTGGCATCTCAATGCAAGCTTCCGTGACCCAATGGAGGTCCTGAATCTGCCCTAGTTTTCAGCCAGGTTGGGCCCCAGGACAAATGCACGTGCTGTGTGAGGGGGGAAAGCAAGTGTGAGTCGTGAGGAGGAGCTAGCCTCGTGAGTGGGATGTGGCAGAGGGCATGAGTGAGTGCACAGGTCCACTAGAGTGTGTCTGTGAATGTATTGTGGCTGGCGCCTGTGAGTACTTTTGCCTGAGACCTAGCGTTTGTGCTGGCAGCGTGCACGTGTCTGTGTCCACGTGCCGCGTGGCCGTGCATCTTTGTGCCTGAGTGAGTGTGTGTAGGCCGTTGGCAAGCGAAGGAAAGAGACTGGGGGCTTTCCTGACTTGGTGAGTAAGGGGGGGCTCCCGTGCCAAAGTGCAGCGAGTGCAATCCCTTCGCGCCTGGGATCGACACGGAGCTAGCTGATCACCTTTCATGACGGGAGGAAAGCCCGGACTTTGCCTGGGTCCGCTCGTCCTGTGTTGCCTTGGCCAGGGGCAAGTTGGGGTTGGGCCACCCATGGCGCAGTGGAGGAGGACCAAAGTTCCCTGCAAGGAAGTGGGCGTTAGTGGAGGGAGGCAGCAGAGAGCATGAGTAAGCCTGGCCCTGCTCCTGGAGCGGCCTTGGGGATCATCGCAAGGCCTTGTGGTCCCAGCCAGGGTATGTGTCTCGGTGAACATCCTCCTGGATGACCCTGCAGAGACAGGCCTGGCTGGTCTAGAGTCCCTTGCGAAGTTGGGGCCCGGCCCCGGGACCCCAATACTGTGGTAGGTGTTGTTCAAACTGAAAGGCATTGCCTGCTTGTCCCAGACAGTCCCTGCACCTGGGACCCAGATTTGTTCCCACGTTCCTGCCACGGGGTCTCCCGGCGATGCGTGGGAGTTTGACAGGCCCCATTTCTCTGGAGGGAGTGAGTTGCATAGGTCAGGTGCACCAGGGTCTGGGCCTGCTTTCCTGTCTTGCCCACCCGCTACGTCCTCTGCTGAGGGCAGCTTGAGGGCTCACCACTGGACCTGTTCCTCTCCCTTTCTGGGTAAGAGTTTGCCTCTCTGTCGGTCACACTGGCCACCCCCTCTCAGCCCCCTACCACCTGTTCAGCCTCCCCCCATCCACCTGCGTTTCTATGCATTGCTGTCACCTGAAGCGGTGGTGTGCTGCCTCATATATCACAGCCACCCTGGAGCATTTCTGTACCCCGTTCGTATCCTGACATAGCCCAGCGAGTCTGGAGGAACCTCTTCTGTGTCACGGAAGCAACATGTTGGCCAGAGGGCCCGGCACACGAATTTGGAAATCCTAGAATCCCCCGCCTGCCTGGCAGCCTCCTGGTCCCATAAAGAGGTAGGGGAACACTGCATTCCACCAAAGGGAAAAGGCAATGCATGAGTGTGGTGCCTGGCCAGGCAATGCATCTCGAGCCTCCAATCCTGCAGTGGCTCTGTGTGGTGTGTGTGTGTGTAGCTTATGCTGTCTGACATAGACCGGCAGGGAGTCCACATCACCACTGCCCTGACAGGGAGGGAGACCACATCATCGCCCTCACTGCACACCGTCTGCAGCTTATTGCTTCCCCAAAGTGGTCATGTGGCTTCATGTAGACCCTGGGGCGTGTCCCTCACTTGGGTCCCAACACTGCATCCCCCAACCCCCCGATACCTCTCGGAGACCCTTGAAATCACGCTGCCTGTGGCACAGGGGGACAGTGTTTTGAGCCAGCGCCCACGCTCATGGCAGCCTGCCGCCTAAGTGAGTGGTAAAGGAAATGGGACCAGGATGAACAGACATACGGCCAACGAAGGCCTGGGGAGGGTCCCTGTGAGAAGATGGCCAAGCATTGTGGGAGGAAGGGGACCGCTGTCTGTGGGACAGACACAAGCTCCAGGAATCCCAGGGCCCACGGTCACGGGTCTTTCCTGTGCACTGCCACACACGGGAGCAATGGGCAGCCCATCATGAGAGGGGGGTGTGTGCTTGCCAGTGTGTCACTTTCCAGGCAACGGGGACAAACGGCAAGAGCGGCGCGCATGATACGCAGCCTCCCCTAGTGTGGCGTCCTCTCCACGTCACACACCTCTGGTCACCGACCTTCCCTAGCCGGTGCACTGCTAGACTGCTGTCATGACATACATGTCTTCTGGGAGCAAGGATGGACGTAGAGAGTATGCAAAGGAGGCTGAGCAGATGGAAAACCGGGGTGCACAGACAGCAGGCGCACAGCTGACATGCGTCTCCCGGACAGCCAAGGTGATCCGCTGAGTGGATTTGTCGGACTAGGGGCACAATGAACAAAGGTGGCGGTGTAAATGGGCAAAGCGGGGAGGTCCCCCTTTACCCGTGTGTGTAGATAGCCGCGTGCCCAGCGCAGCGTGGAATGCAAAGGTCGCTTTCGCATGGCCAGAAGCCAAACAGGGCACCCAGAGCGCACAGAGGGCCGGCTGCAAGCCCCCCGGAGGAGTTGCACTGCACGGGGCCCAGAGCCTTCCTGCCTATGCAACAGACGCGCCCCAGTTTCCGGGTGACCTAGGGGCGGGACCGCCGAAGCCACGCACGCCACCGTCCCTATGATTGGTCCTGAAGGCAGTGAAGCGGCCTGGGCGTGGCTTGGAGCTCCCTCAGCCTCAAAGCCGCAGGCGCACACCTCTCACCACAAAGGCCTCCGAGGCAGCATCGGCATAGCGATAGCCACCGCCGAGGCATCCTGGGTACAGCACCATGCGCATGCGCATGCGCATGCGCATGCGCCCCCTCGACCTTTGGGCTCTGGGAGGAAGGGGGAGCGAGTTGCCAGCCATTGCCCTCAGGGCTCCACTCACTGGGTCTGGGGAGGGGGGCCGTGCTTTCACCTCCCGCTTCGTCGTCGGTAGGAGCCACAGTTGGTGTCTCGGGCCGGGGCCGCATGTTGCGCGACTCGTGTTTCCGAAACACTGGGGATGCCCGGAGCCCCCATGCCGCCTTCGACCGGGAACGGGGCGGTCGAGAGACGAGGGCCCGTGGGGACACTGGGTCTCCGGCAGGGCCGGAGGTGCCGCAGGCCGAAGGCTCGCAGGCCACAAGCGAACAGCCTGTGCAGGAAGGCCAGGCCCGACCCGAGAGGCAGGTGGGCGGCCCCAGCGAGATATCGGTGCCGCTGGTGCATGACATAGTGGCGGTGGAGGCGCTGTGGGGCCTGGCGGAGGAGGAGGTTGAGGTGGCGGCCGCGGAAGAGGACGCGCCTGGGGAAGAGGGGCATGAGCAGAGGAAGAAGGGGGAGGAGGACGAGGAGCAGGAGCCGGGGAAGGAGAAGGTCCAAGTTCACGAGGAGGAGGACCTGAAGGGCGAGGGGGAGCAGCAGGACCAGAAGAGCAGAAGGAGGAGGAGGAGGAGGAGGAAGAGGGGGAGAGGCAGCAGGAGTAAAAGATTAGAAGGAGGAGGAGCAGCAGAAGCCCAAGCAGAAGGAGGAAGAGCGGAAGGAGGAGGAGTTGGCGGAAATGAAAGGGGAGGAGCAGGAGCAGCAGGGTATAGAAGCGGGCGCGGCGGCGGCCACGGCGCCGGCCGCGGCGGTGGCGGTGGAGGCATTGGCGGCGGCAGTGGCAGGGGAAGGGGACCAGGAGGAGGAGCAGGAGGAGGAAGGGAAGGCGTGCGAGCCATTAAAGGGAGAGCAGAATTGCAAACCGAGGAGGAAGAGGAGCAGGAGAAGGAAGCGCTGGAGGAGCAGCAGCAGGGCGAGGAGGAGGTGGAGGGCAAGGAGGACAAGGAGGAGCGGGTGGAGGAGGAACAGAAGCCGAGTGAGCAGGAAGGCCGATGGGTGGAAGAAGCCCAGGAGCTGCAGGTGAAGCAGGCTAAGAAGGAGCAGGTAGAGTCAGGCCTCCGTCCTTGCCCTTCCCCACTGGAGGCTCTGGAGGCTCTGGAGGCCCTTCAGATAGAGCTACAGCCGGTGAATAAACAAGCCAGCCGGGAGCACGCTCGACTCAAACTCAGGATGTGGCAGAGGCGGCAGCGACATCTGCAGCAGAGAGGTGCCCTTATCCAGGGCATCCGTGGTTTCTGGGCCAAGGCTGTATCCTTCCTGCTGCTGGTGGAGGGTCCACAGGGGGCTGGGCTTGCGCAAGAGGAAGGAAAGGGAGGTGCCATTTAGAGGAACCCAGGACAGGGACTGGAGCTAAGCCATGCTCCAGTGGCCGGGAACGTGCAAACGTGATCCCATCCGGTGGTCCTGGCTCTGCAATGAGTGTGGGAGGAGGGCAGTGCCGGGGTGGGGGAGGCATGTGTGCTTTACGTCGCACCTGGCACGGAAACAGCGCTGGGAGAGTGGGGAGTGGCGGTGGAGGTCCAGGCCAGGTCGGGGAAATGACCGAGGGCTTCTTCCCACACAAAGCCGCGTGGGGGCACGTTTCTGGGTCCCGCTAAGCATCTTGCTGCGGGGAAGGCGATGTGAATGCCCACTGGTCGGCGCGAGACCGGATGTGTGCTGTCTGGCTGTGTGGAAGTAAGCGTCCTCAGTGTCCTCACGAGCACACAAAGCTAGGCGTGGTTGCGGGCGTCTGGGCATGCACAGCCTCCTGTGCGTGTCTAGCAGAGCCCTGCGCGATCCTGAGACCCCGTGGGCCTGGACGCAGCCTGTGGGGAGGGCTTGAGACCCTGGGGGAGGACGCCAGTCCCGGGGGGAGGACGCCTGGATGCTGTCCACACTGGTTCTCTGGTTCGAGCTCTCTCACGCCCAGCACCTGAAGGCTCTTTGACCTGCGGCAGTTTGTGAACCACCCTCAGATGTCAGCCCTGATTAGTAAGCCCGATGAAAGCATGCTTCGCCACATGACCAATTTGAAGGTCGGCCTGGGAGTGGGAGGTGGTGTGGGTGGCTGGCTGTGTGGGGAGGGGAGGTGGTGGGGAGAAGTGATGTGTTCCTTCCTCAGGGGAGGGCGGGTCTCCTGGAACAAGATTTCACATTTCTGCCCCACTGTACCACGGCAGGTGGAGGAACACAAGTTTCCCAGGGAATGCCGGAAGATCCTGCTGTTTTTTGGCAAGAACTCCTACTTCCAGAATGAAGTCGTTACGAAGGAGTATGTCCTAGGCCTTGATGGTAAGTGTCCACTGACTGCATGGGCGGCAGTGGGTGCAGGGTTGAATGTGATTAGTTCTCTGGCGCCTTCTCACATACTCGTCTTCCTGCAGGGTATAGGGCGTCTCATTCCAGTCCCATCCAGTGGTACCCAAGGTACAGACAGGAGGCCTACAGACGCAGGCATGACAACAGCAGCCTCAACTTCTTCAACTGGTTCTCTGACCACAGCTTTGCCGGCTCTAGCAGGATTGCTGAGGTGGGGCCCTGTAACAAGGAAGGGAGGTGATTTTCATGGGTTCCCCCACTGCGTGGGATAGCTACCTGAGGCCTGGCCTGTCTCCCCTACCAGATAATCATAGAGGATCTTTGGCCCAACCCCCTGCCGTATTTCAAGATGAAGGAGGCCCCAGGAGAGAGAACTGAGAGGGAAAGAGGTGAGCAGCCAAGGGTGTGGGCACGGAAATGTGTGTCATGGGGTCCAGGGCACAATTCTCTTCTGCATGGAGGCACCGAGACTCACAGCGGCACAGGAGGTGACCCCAGGTCAAAAGGGCATCAGCCTGAGACAGGGAGTCTTAAGAAGTAACGTGTCAAAGAGGCTTTGCCCCTTTGGGGAGCCTGAAGGTGGGAAGGGGGCTAGACAAAAAGAATGAGCAAAGCGGGACAACCAAAGCTGGCTCATCACATAGCACGGTGACAACTGTCATTCCCGGACCATGAACCCCACCCTCAGGCCTCCTACCACCATCCCACATGTTGTCTGGCTTCTGGATCCCCTTGTCAGCTTTGGCACAGCTTATCACACCCTCCCATCCTACTTTCCGTTTGGAAACATTCAAGCAACCTTACTCAGGGCCAAGATAAGACTCTCACCTGTCCTGTGTGTGTGTGTGCGTGTGCGTGTGCGTGTGTGTGTGTGTGTGTGTGTGTGTGTGTGTGTGTGTGTGTCTGTCTGTCTGTCTGTCTGTCTGTGTGTACCCATATATCCCAGGGATATGCACGATCTTGAGAAGAGTATGAAGGAGCGTCGCACTTCATCGACCCCAGTGGAAACCCTTCCGATGCTCACCGATGGTCCACAAGATTCTCCTGGCCATGAAATAAGGACAAGGGTGGTGGTGACACGTGGCGCAGGGCGGGGGTCCAATACATTTGAAGAAATATAGAATGGGAGATAAACAGCATGAAGTGTTTGTGTGTGTCTTCCTCTCAGGTTCGCTCTGGGGCGTGTCCATGTATACATGCGGCTGTCCAGAGGTGTAAGTGTTCTGTGCCTGCACATTGGAGTTCCAAGGAAGGGCGGGACGTAGGACATTGTCCGTAGGGATGGGTCACACATTGGGATTGCATGTGAGGTCAGTAAGATTGAAGCAATGGGGACTTGAGTGAGGGAGGCCAGGGCACAAACCTGAGAGAAAGGCCAGTGCCCAGGTTCATAGCTTTCCTGTGAAAATGAGGAAATTCAAGGAAACGGAGAGGCCAGCACAGGCCAGGGATGTCCAATATTCAGGGATTGGGCATGTCCATGATGGTGCCCCCAGAATCCCGCATGGGGACACCCTCAGTCATGTTGACTGAACCGCCACACAGGGAGGAATTCCCAGGGTTGATTACCCTCTGGTTTTCAGACGTCTACCAATGCAGACTGTCTTGTGGACAAGGTCAGGATCTCAGGACCAGCCACACATATTTGAGGGATTGTGAGCAGGTTGTAAGATTGGCGTCCAGGGGAAGGAACCGAGGGACCAGAGGCAGAGTGGGTGGGTAAGACCGATGAAGTTCTGCTTCAGGCAGAGTTGACAGGGACAACATACACACTGCAGAGAAAACAGCCCACTACAGTCTCACGCAACTCCAAAATCACAGCGAACTTTTCTGGTTCCACTTCCTGAAGCTGAGCCTCCCAAACACCGCTTCACTTATTCTCACACACACACACACACACACACACACACACACACACACACACACACACACACAAGACTCCTGAAGGAGTCCTAGTGCTGATGCCCTTGTGTGAACTTTGCTGTTTCTGAAAAGACCTCTGGTTACGAATGGGTGGCCCGGATTGCAAGCCAACAGAGGGGAGGGTCGCGGGGAGGTGGGGCTCTTCAAGGGCACGAACACGCCAACCTTTCCCGTGTGCCCTCTGCCCTCTCATCATCAGCCGTGATGAGTCGGGTGATGCTCTTCCTCTGTGTCCACAGGCTTAAGCCGTGTGTCCAACACGCCATGTGAGACTTGTGAGAAGACTCCCAAGTGCAAACACCAGCAGGCGCTCAGGGAGGTCGCCTCGTCCCAGGCAGCCTGTGTTCCTTTGCCTGAGTGCCAGGACAAAGGCTGCCTCAGCCACATAGGGAACGATGGACTTGTGAGGCCTTAGCATTCTGTGCAGAGGTCCCCGGCAGGCCTGGAGCTTAGAAAGGACTGGGACGAGCCTCACCTGCGAAGACGTGAGTGCTGGGATACTCCTTACACAGCAGATGGCTGCTTGCCAGAGATGTCTGTGCTAAACAAAAGCTCCACCGTGCGAGCAGTGCAGTCGACAGAGTTCAGCCTTGTCCATCGCAGGCTCTTCTGTATCCCCATGTAACACGGCCCCCAGCACAGCGTGCCTGACACTGACCTCCCGACACTAATATTCCTGTCTCCCAAGCTGCCCAAGCTCCCCAGGATCCCCACTGCACAGCTCTGCAGTACAAGAGCCTTCTCTGCAGTGGCTCTATTCCAGAGAAGGCGTGGGCAGTCCCAATGCATGGAGGCCTCTTGCCCCTATCATATGCAGACAACACGGTCAGCGGGGTGTCAGCACGCTGTGGAGTTGAGGATCTGTGCGACCAAGCCTTACCTCTTCCAGGGCAGAGGCTGTCGCACTCTCTAGAAGGGAAGGCAGGCCTTTCTCTCGCTGCTGTCTGCACACTGGCTGGAGAGGCACGTCTTCTCAGCTGCTTGATGGGTAAATGTCAGGGTACCCTGGAAAAGCTCCCAGTGCTGACCCGAGTCTTTGGGTGTGAACATCCAAAGAAAGTATGGCCAGTGATTGTGCAGTGGGAATACGGCCTCAGTGGTCATGAGGCTGGGCCCTTTGGGGCATCTTCCTGCACAAGCAGGCCGTTACTTGATAGGTCTTGCCGAGCAGGAACACTTTACGGGACAGGTGAACACAGGGTCCCCCACATGTTAATATCTCCAGCCAATACCTCCTTAGGGGCCAGGGTGACGTTTCCGCCCGGCCTGTCCCAAAGACAAGGTACGGACAAGGTGTGGGTGTGGAATGCACTCACGGCACCCAGAGCCAAACCCTCGAGTGTGGACACTTGAGGTCCGTGGGCAGAGGCCTCGGTGCTCTGTGTCTGAGGGATTACAGCCCTCATGCTGCACACCCGGCATCCCCGGGTGTCCTCCCGTATCCGCAGCTCTCCCCGGGGAGCCCTAGGGTCCAGGAGCTGCTAAAGCCCCTGCACAACTGTATCTGCTGCCCAGCGGCCTCTTCCACCCCAACATCAGCGTGTGTGGGCTCCAGAGTGCTGTCCCTCGAGAGAGGACACCCTCAGCAATTCAGGAGCCTTCTGACTTCCATGTCTCTGAACCACACGTGTCTCATTGGCCTGTCGGGATCGTCACGTTGTTCTCTGTTCACAGGAAATGTCTCGCATTGCCTGTGCTCCTCTGTCTCCCTGAGTGAGCCCTGGCGTGTTTGTGTCTTTTCCTGGCTTTGCCTGTGCCGACACCTCTCTGGTGATGCCTCCTTGCCTGGCCTAAGTGGGCACAGCTGTACCCGTGTAACCGCCTTCGTCTCTGCACACCTGTGTGTTGGGTCAGCTGTGGCTCTGGTGGCCTGTCTTGTCTTTGGTGTATGCTTCTGCGCTTGAGTGTGCTTCCCTCTGCATTCAACCCCTTTCTTCCACTGACAGATCCAGTTGCTGTCCTGCTGTCAGGTGGAGGGGCTTCTGCGTGTTCTGTTCTATGTTCCAGGAGCCAGAAATCCTTCCGTGCCTGTAGGACCTTCGTCAGAGGATTGGCCATGCACTCACTGCCAGCCAGTTAATGTCCCCAAATGCAGCTGGCTTGCTGTGAGCATTCCGTCACACCTCTATTTTCTGTCCTTCTGTTTTCAAACCCTTTGCGCCCGAGGGGCTCAAACGTCACTGGCCTGCACATTGCAGATGCAGGCGTAAATTGTGAAAAGCGGACCGGCAACGTTTTCCCACTTACTCTTTTGCCACGTGGCATGTTCCTGGCTGGGAGAGACTTCCCCCTGCCAGTGTGTGTCTCGTTTCCCTGTGCCTCCTGTGTGTTCTGGTCCCTAATTTGTCCATTACGTCCTACCTGGGAGTCTGATCCATGTTTGCAGGAACGAGGCTGACACCTTTGACTGCTGGGTTCTGAGCTCAGCTTAGTCCACCAGGACTAGTGCGTGCCTGAGGGACACAACGGGCAGTGACGGATGTGCCCGTATCCTTCACGTGCAAGCGCTCCGTCCAGCCACCTTCACCGGGACATTTCTCAGCGACCCCTCTTTGTGTGTGGTGAGAGCACTTGCCTCTGAGAAATCTGACGAGGCGGTGAAGCATTGCTTACGGCTGCCCTGTGCAAGTTAAATCTCCAGAACTCATGCACATGGCATGACTGCATCTTCACACCCGAGCCCCGACACCTCCTCATCGCACCCTCCCCTGATTAGCACCACTCTACTCTCTGGTGGACTGCATGCCTTTAACTCCTTTAGTCTCCTCAGGAATCCATCAGGCAGGGCTCACCACCACTGTGCTTCTGTCAGGGGCTGGCTTCTTTCAGTGAGCCCAGTGCTTTCTGCACTGATGCTCAATGCACCCGCAGAAGGGTGAGCCACACTAAGCCCGGCGGCAAACCCTTTGGCCCTACGTTTCCCACACGTGTGCCTGGTGGCAGAGGTGCACAAGGAGCCTGCCTGCATGCGTCTCCCAGGTCCTCCACAGGGTACAAAGTACCGCCTCAGGAGGCTGATCCGCATCACATGGGCATAGCTCTGCTTGCACGTGTTAGCCTTTCGTATCATACAGGCAGCCCAGACTTAGAAATCCTGCTACCTGCTTACAACTATCCAGCCCTCGTGCTTCTGCAGACGCTCTGTGTCTGTACAGACATTTGAGTCACGGTCTCGTGACCTTCCAATACAGCTTGATGGTCTGTCCTTAGCTTACAGCCTGGGATGCGGTTCTCACTCATTGTCCTCCCCTCGGGTGCGAGTTTCCTCCATCACTGTGGTGGAAGGTAACCTTTATCACCATACGTTGGCTTGAAATTACTGGGCGGATCACCTGTCTGCGTCCGGGGATCCGAAGGAGACCTTGGCTCTTTTGCTCACGGTCCACCCTTTCTCTGTAATGAGTCGCTTTGGATGAGAAGCTTGCCAGAGGCGAGGGGGCCTCAGAGTTGAGCACATTTCCTGGGCATCTGTGAGAACTTCGTTGGTTCCACTCGGAAAGCATTGACATTCATGGATGTGCAGCCTCTGCTTTTGCTTGAATTTGCCGAGCTTTGGGACGTGATTTCTTCCCGCATGTGCTGTGCCTAAATCTCTGCTGTGTCTTTCCGGCAGTCCCGTTTGCTGTCTCCTGCTGGTAAGTACAGGACTTCCAGCAGCCCTGTGGGGAACGGGTCCTTGTTTTCTTCCCTGCGGTGCCCTCTTCCTCACCCCGAATGACCTCACTGCAGCTTCCTTCTAGTTCAGCGATCGTTTCAGACTGCCCTTAAGGTCCAGGTGGGAGCGGTGCCTTTTGTGCTGAGGGCTGACCACTGTAGAGCATTCGTCTCTGTGCAAATTGCACAGGTGAATTTCACCAGGTGAAAGAGAGTGCACACTGCAGTTGCCCTGTCTTCAGAGTCAGCCCACCTGTCTCCGCCTCGGCTGCCCCTGCTCTCCTTCCTCCTACCCTCTCCTTGCCTCCCCCTCCCTTGTCTTCTTCCTGTCCCTCCCTCCCACTTTCCTTCCAGCTCTCTTTGTCTTCGTCTCCCTCCTCTCCATCACTAATGCCTCCCCCTGTCTCCGCCTGTCTTCCTTGTAATAGGTGCCCCTCTGTCTCTTCTTGTCTTGCTCCTCCTCCCTGTCTCTCCCGCCAATCTCCCCGGACTCTCCCTCTCCAGGCTGGTCTTCCCCTCCACTCGTCCTTCCTTCATCTGCTCTGCTAGCACGTGTCTCTCTCTCTCCCTCTATAGCTCTGTCTCTCTGTGTGTCTCTTTTTCACTGTCTCTCTCAGTGGACCTTCTGTGTCTGGGTGCATGCTTCTTCAGAATTCTTGTTGGTGCCTGGGAAATGGGAAGGGAACTCGTCTGCTTTCGTGTGTACTAGTGAAAGCAGGCACGGGGCTTTCTCAGAGACAGACACAGACAAGTCTGCAATTCTCGGTGAAGGGCCCCTACGTGCCCTGCGTGGTTGGAGTCGTCCTCCTTTTAGTGGAAGGTTAGATTTCAGGACCGGAGCAAGCTGCTAAATCCTACTACCCCATCTCCCTGGCGCTCTGTACGGAGATCAGTAGGGCACCAGTGGCAGATGGTGCTCTGGGGGTTGTTCTTTGCTCTGCATTGCAGTGCAGTGAGGTCTACTGAGCTGTGTTCTTGCAAGGACATGGCGGTGGGGTGGGTCTAGGGTGGGTGTCACTGGTTCTGGGTGGGCACCCACCTTACCGCCGCCCTCAGCCTGACGGCCAACGAGGAGATACCGTGGGGACGGCCATGTGGCCCCGGTAGGCGTGACACTAAGGACTTCTCCAGGCTTTGCCCCAGCTTCATGAAGAAGGGGCAAGGCACGGAGCAGGGAGTGGCTCACGGCGTGGACGATCCTGTGCTGAATGCTCTGGTGCCCGTAGTGAGGCCTCTGGGGAAAGGGTGTACAAGCGACCACAGACTGCGCGATACCGGGGACCTCGCAAGTGAAGGCTGGAAGGTGACAGCGCTGAAGAGGACATGCGGCAAACGGGGGCCACGCTGGCACCTTGGCACTCGCTCCAGAGCCTGGACCGGCCATTGGCGCGCGCTTGCTGGCGGCCAGCACCCTGTCTTGCTGTCTTGCAACTGATTGCTCCCCGAACCTGGCCAGCTGGCCTGACCTGCCCTGGAACCACTTCGCCCCCAGGCCGCATGCGCACACTCTTCACTGCCTCTGTCTCGGCCCCTCCTCCACAGCAGCCACAGCCAATGCGGAGTCCTCAAATCCCAGAGCCTGTGCGCCTGCGCTCAACTTTGGCGGGCTGCGGCGGGAGGCTTCAGGGAGCTAATGGTCTTGCGGCCAAGGCTCCCCCCACCTGCTGCCGTTTCCTGTCCTTGTCCTGAGGCTGCCCTAGCTACACTGGGGCCGGGGCCGAGCGTCATGGCCAGCGTGTCGCGGTCCGGACAAAGCGGAGATTCCCGCCGACCCTGGGCCCTGATCGTCCCGGATGCGAAAGGTGGAGAGTCCCGGCCCCGCGGGAATGCAGGGGCGCTGGAGGGCGTGGGCTGGCCGCAGTCCCCAGGTTCAGGGGCGGCAAGCGCCCATCCTGTGCAGGAAACCCAGGCCGGGTGTGAGATACAGGTGGCAAGCCCAGCGGAGGAATTGGTGCTGATATTGGATGACGGAATGGTGGCGGCTGAGGTGGTGATCGGGGAGGAGGAAGAGGACGGCGAGGCGACCAAGGATGAGGTGGCTGGAGAGGAGAATTCTGAGGAAGCCAAGCCAGAAGCAGAGGACATGCACGAGGAGGAGGAGGAGGTGGAAGTTGAGAGACAGCAGCAGGAGGAGTTTCAGGAGCAAGAGGAGAAGCGCGAGGCAGATGCAGAGGCGGAGGAGGGGCCCCAGCTCTCACAGCCGCTGCAGCAGCAAGAGCCAGCGCTGCGTCCTGCCTCAGCCCAGGACCCGCTGGCAGCACTGGAGCGTCTTCAGCTGGAGATCAGCGCTGGGAATGCCCAGGATTCCAGGGCCTTATGGCGGCTGAAGCGCAGGATTCTTCGGAGGCAGATTTCTTACCTGGATCACAGAAGGGCCATCATCAAGCACATCCCTGGCTTCTGGGCCCAGGCGGTATCCTTCCTTGTGCTGGTGGGTGATGGCGGGGGCTGTTGTGCAGGAGGGCTGGGCACTGAGAGCAGGGTGCCTCAGGGCGATGGCCCCCAGAGAGGAGAGCTGGGGAATGGTCCCTGGCCCTGGGTTGGTGTGGTCTGGGATCCAGTGTAAGGCCTTGGACAGGGGCGGTTGTTGGGGATGGGGGGACTTGGTGACTGGGTCTGTTTCCTCAGGTCTCCGCCAACGTTGGCCTGCAGGCTGGTCTCAAATATTACTTGCAGACACGAGCCATGTGTCCCCATGCTACCAGAGCTAGGGTAGCACAAAGCAGCCTTCACTCAGAGCAGATAAGGCAAGGAAACATTTCGCTGCAAAATGGGAGAGTTACGCAGGCCGCACACCCACCTTCACATTCACAGGCTGTGCACGTTTCCTAGCAGTTCCTTCAAAAGAGAGCATTTCAGACACACACTCATGACCTTTAGTGGAACCACGCCACGCCCCTTTGCCAGACAGTAGGACGACTGAGACCCACTCCGAATGGGGTACAAGCTGCCTCCCCAGACCCTGACACATGACACACACACACACACACACACACACACACACACACACAGAGGATTCTCTCCTGGTATCTCCACCCCTGCTTCCCTCTCTGTCCTCAGGCTCCGGCTCGGTCCCACCCATGTCTTTCTCTCCGGACTGGCTGTGTCACTGTGTCTAATCCTTTTCCCTCCTCGGCCCTCCTCGTCCGTGCTTCTCGATCTCTTTCTCCCTCCCACACCCTCTGCTTGCAGCGTAAGTGTGCAGTCGGGTTCCTGTAAGCCATGTTATTCCATCTGGACTCAGGAGGCTGGTGACAACATAGGTCTTCACGGGAATATGCCAAGAAACCCAGCCGTGAGGAGGGGTCAGAGCACATGCCGACATCACAAGCTATGATGGGCTGCTGGCAGCCCACACAGGTCAGATATAGGAAGGAACTGTGAGGCGTGCAGGCAGTGGAGTCTCTCCCTGCTGTGTGCAGACAGCGTGGGAGGTACAGGAAGCCAACGGACTGCCCAGTGTCGATGGGGTCTGATGCATCTGCAGAGGCTGAGGAGTGTGGGGACTAGTGTTTCCTGGTCTTTCTGCACATGCCGTGATCTAGTCCCTTGCTCTTAGCCTGGGAGGGTTGGAGGGGGGCTGTGTCTGTTTCCACAGCATCTGAAGGCACAGCTCCTTGACACAGCACAGATTCTGAATCACCCCCAGTTGTCGGCCATGATCGGTGCCCAGGACAAAGACGTGCTCAGCTACGTGGTCGACTTGGAGGTGAGACCGGGGAGGCTGTGGCTGGGGGCCGTCCCGTCGGCTGTGGGATTTGGGCAGGAGAAGGTGAGGCAAAGGTGCTCACCCTCACAGCCAGGCAAGTAGCTCAGGACCCCGAGGGAGGACACTTGCCCCCTCCTGTCCCATTGCTCACGGCAGGTGGAAGAAGTGGGCCATCCCAAGTACCGCTGCAGAGTGATGTTTTTCTTTGGGGCCAACCCGTACTTCCGGAACCCAGTGATCATTAAGGAGTATCAGCTGAGCTTTGCTGGTAGGGTGTGGGTCCCATGATGGTGCGGGGCAGGGGGATGAGGAGCATGAATCAGGGGCAGGAGGGAGGGGGAGGGGGAGGGGCAGGTGGGTGGGGAGGAGGCCATCAGCTTGCTCCTCAAATCCTCTCTTCCTGCAGGCTACAGGATATCGCGTTCCACTCCAGTCCAGTGGTTCTGGGATTATGAACGTGGAGCTCCCAGTCGCAGGCATGACCCCACCAGCCTTAACTTGTTCAACTGGCTGTGTGAGCACAGCTGCCCAGGGGCGAACAGGATTGCCGAGGTGGGGCCCCTGAGGCCTTCGTCAGCAGTGGGGATGTGGGTGGCCCCCGGCCAGAGAGGAGAGTGGGCTATGCCCAATGTGGCGCCGGCCTGTGTCCTCTTCCAGATCATCATCGAGGACCTGTGGCCCAATCCCCTGCAGTACTACCTGAGGGAGGAAGGGACCAGCAGACAGTGATCTGACGTGCTCACGTGTCGGTGAGGACCCCAGTATGCGGTGTGTTGACCTGCGTGTTGTATGGGCAAGGGAACGTGGGCCACACATTGGCTTGGAAATGGAAGGTCCGCCGACACAGGGACACAGGTAGCATGGGGAGAGGGTGGGAGGATGACAGGGGACCTGCAGAGACTCAGCTGCAAACACACAGAGGGTCGAAGCCTGCAAACCAAATGCAGTTGTGCTGTGGGCTGGGGCTTTGGAGAGCAACTGGGGAGGAGCAGTGCTTCACCACAAATGCTCCCCGTGGATGTCCGCCCTGTCCCGGGCTTCCCCCTGCTCCTTCAGTCTGGATTTGCCTGCCAGTCTTTGGGTCAGGAGCTGTCGTGTCCCCAGGCGCCACTGTGGTGAGAATCTCGCACTTCCTTCCATGTGCCCCACCACGCCATGTCCTCCCGCAACCCGACAGCCATTCTTAGAACTGGTCCAAGGCCATTGGGGGCTGGAAATGAATCCCTGGGTGAGAAAGCAAGGGGGATCGCAAAAGGGCGAGGCACAAGAGTGACACCATCTGGGATGTATCTGCAAATATCCCGTATCATTCTTGGTGTCTGTTGCGTGGGGGTGCGTGTGTGCGCGTGTACGCAAATGTGTCTGCGTGTGCCCACATGCGTCAGGGGCTCTGCATCTGTGTGGGCGTGAATGGCGCAGAGCTTCTATCTTTGCCCATGCAGAAACAATGGAGGACGCCACCAGTGCTGGAAGAGATGGGTGGATGAGTCTCCTGTCTTCTACGTGCCCCGGAGAGAATTGAGGAAGAGATAACGTGTGGCAGCCTTGAAGAGGTTCCACGATGTTTATGTGGACACATACAGGAAGCTAAAAACCCTTCTGTTTTTGTGTATGTGTTTGTGTGTGTTTATGGGGGACGCAAGGAGGCTCGACGAGAACGGGACCTGAGTGTGACTGTCCTAGCCGCTGCCCGGGTGATTCTGTGTGTGCAGGAGAGGTGCAGTACTGGGGTGGGGCCGGTGTTGCCATGTGCACAGAGGCCTGCCTTCTTGGGCAGGAAGAGCCTGGAAGGAGGAGGAGGAAGAGACAGACCTGTTATTTGGAGATTTATTGTATAGGCCAGAGCCGAAAGGCAGGGAAGGGGATTGCACAGTGGGACCAAATTGGTCCATTGGGTCGTGGTACAGTGTGGCCAGGACTCGGGGGGGTTTCATCCAGGACCCTTGCTCCCAGAGGGGTGTTGTGTCCTTGGTGAGATAGAATCCAGTCAGCGAAGCCTCCAGTCAGGATCAGAGCTAAGACCACATGTCCCCGGACAACTCAGGAGCAGGCAGCCTTCTCATAGTCGATGGCAGTATACCTTGCTGCTGCCTCCCACACCCGGGGCTCCTTTGACCCCGAGCCCTGTCCTCAGACAGTGGCTCAGGATGGGAGATGTGTGAGGGGGAGGGGCAGGTGTGGGTTGTGGGCAGCAGCGAGGCTTATGAGTGGGAATTCATGGAGAGAGTACGCACGAGGGCAGAGATCCAGCGTGAGTTCGTGCGAGTGTGTGTGGGCGTCTGTGGCAAACTGGGCCTGAGATCCGTGGTGGTGCCGGCAGTGTGAGCGTGCATATGTTCGTGCGATTGCGTAGCCGTGTGTCTCTGTGTGTGCAGGAGTGGGTGGTTAGGCCACTGGAGAGACAAGGAGAGACACAGCGGTCTGTGTGAATGAGGTGCTTATGTGGGACGGTCAGGTGCCAGAATACAAGAGTGCAGTCCCTTCCCTCCTGAGTCCTGATGGTAATCGCTGGGATGGGTGCAATCGTTGCTGTGCCAGGGGGCTCAAGTCAGGATGCAAAAGGGAGATTGGTGCAAGGTCAAGAGGGGGGCCGAGGGGAGGACAGCCTGTGTCCAGTGGCCAGTGGACCACTTGTGAGTAAGTGTGCTTGTGTGTGTGTTAGTGTGTGTCTAGGTGGGAGTGAGTGTGTGTGTGTGTGTGTGTGTGTGTGTGTGTGTGTGTGTGTGTGTGAGTGGCTCTGGTGGGCCGACAGTAGCAAATACGTAGGGGCTACATGGTGTGCCCAGGCTTTGTGCACAGGGTAGCTAGGGAACCCAACCTGTCAGGCTACGTGGTGTGCAGAGGGCGTAGGTATTTCCCTGGAGGGAGCCGTCTAGCAAAAATCTCTGCTCTTGGCAGACGAGCCATGTTTTGTCGCCAGTCAGCTCTTCCTTGGGGCTCTCCTCTCTGCTTCCTGTGCACCAGGCCCAGGGAAAGGGAGGAGCTGGGACCCTAGACCTCAGGTGACTTGAGTCCCCCAGGGGTGCCATAGCAGGGTGGTGTGCGTGATCCATGTGTGGATGGGCAGGTGAGCAGCCTGCCAGCTGCTCTCTGAGGGGACAGTTCCTTGCCAGCAACACCTCTCCCCGCAGCACAAGATCACCACTGTCGCTGCAGCTGGGCTGGGGACATGTCAAGGTGTGTCCCAGAACTGTGTTCCCCTTGCATGTAAGTGGTGCCAGAATGCGCCTCTCAGTCCCTGTGCGGGTGACCCTGATTAGCCTCAGGCTTTGTCGACTCCTGGCCTCATGTAAATGGGGAACTGGGTTCCTTTCTCAGTGTCTCAGCGGTTGCATGTCGACAGAGGATGCTGTGGACATTGTGGTCAGGATTCTGACCGGGCTCCCCCCGCCCTGCCCCAAACCACAGTGGGCAGCACATGGCCCACTGTGTGTGCGCTTTGGGGAGGCTAAAGCCGTACAGCCCCTCCAGTATTCTTCTCAGGTGGTGGACGGTCAAAGGGGCCTAGGGAGGAACACTGGTCCCAGTCTGCTGCCGGCTGTGCCCACAGGTGTGTGTGCCCAGCTCCTTGACGCTGAAGCTGCAAGGCTTCCGCACTGCCCCCAAAGCCCCATCCCTAGAATTTGCGTGTGGGCCAGATGGAAGTGAAGTCCCAGTGACCCTGCGGGATCACAGCGGGTGGTCTCGTCTGTGCCTGGCCACCCACCTACCTGCCTTCCCCGCAGCCCGTGGCCCCCATACAGGGCTTTCGGTAAACACACGGCCACCGTCCAGCATGAGAGGAAAGGCTTGACGGTGTCCCAGTACCGCTGGTCATGTGTTGGCTGCTGCCAGCTGACAGCATGGAGACCCCATGGCCCAGTGGAGGATGTCCGACCTGTCCTACAAGGAACTGGGGACGACTGTACGGATGCATCAGGTCCCATGCAGTAACCTAGGCCTGACCTTATCCGCCTAGGGGGTGATCGAAGCGCCTTGGGGTCCCAGGCCTGGCATACGTGTCGGTGAGCTTCCTCCTGGATGGCGCTGCCGACACAAGGCTGGCTGGTCAGGGGTCGCGTGGGAGGCCCGTTGGGTCCCGGCCTCTAGGTCCGATACTGCTGTAGGTGTTGTTGAAAAGACAGAGCACGATATGACCATCCCTTGGGTGTCGCTGCACCGGGGATCCCGTCGCTGCTCCCAGGTTCCCACTACCGAGTCTCCCCGGGAGGCCTGGGAGGTTGCCAGGCTCCTTTTGCAGGGACACAAAGGCCTGTGAGAGCCCATCCGCAGGGTCCGGTGCTCATTGCGGATGACTTGGGGGCAGTGCGAGATCTATTGCTCCCGTCCTTAGAGGAGATTGTGGTAGTCTTAAGGGACAAAGATGTGCCTGGAGAATAGAAGGATGTCCAGAGGAAGCATTGGAGGAGGAAGAGGACGAGGAGGAGTAGGAGGATGAGGAGGAGTTGGAGGAAGAGGATTGGGAGGAGTTAGAGCTGGAAGAGAAGGGTGAATGATTGGGTGCAGGAGAGGGAACAAGTGGAGGAGGAGGATGTCCAGGATGAGGAGGAGCACGAGCCAAAGGAGCAGGAGCAGCTGGGGGAGGATGTTGAGGAGGACGAGAGCAGAGGGAAGAGGGTGGGGAGAAAAGATAGAGCCAGGGTTCCAGAGCATGAGTAGAAGTGTAGGAGCAGAAGGAGGAAGAGCCCGAGGAGGAAGAGGTGGAGGGAGAGGAGGAGCAGGAGGAGTTGGAGGAAGAGGATTGGGTGGGGTTAGAAGAAGAGGAGGAGGAGAAGGAGCAGTGAATGACTGGGTGCAGGAGAAGGACAAATGGAAGAGGATGATGTCCAGCACCAGGAAGAGGAGGATTACGGGCCAGAGGAGCAGGAGCAGCTGGAGGACGGAGTCGACTAGGACGAGAGCAGAGGGAAGAAGAGGTGAAAGGTCAGAGGTAGGGCAGGAAGGGCAGTAGCAGGAGAGGACCTGGAGAAGGAGGAAGAGTCCTAGGAGGAAGAGTTGGAGGAGGAGGAGGAAGAGGTGAAGGACGAGGAGGATCAGATGGAGGAAGAGGACTGGGAGGAGTTACAGGAGGAGGAAGACGAGTGAATGATCGGGTGCAGGCGAGGGAAGAAGTGGAGGAGGAGGAAGTCCAGGACGAGCAAGAGGAGGAGCACGAGTCGAAGAGCAGTAGTAGCTGGGGAGGAAATTGAGGAGGACGTGAGCAGAGGGAAGAAGAGGAGGAGGAGGAAAGGTAGAGCCAGGGCTGGAAGAGCAGTAGCTGCAGAGGGGGAGCAGAAGGATGAAGAGGCCCGAGGCTAAGACTTCCAATACTGTGTTGAATAACAGTGGAGGCGGTGGACATTCCTGTCTCGTTCGTGACTTGAGCTGAGAGCTTTTGCTCCTTGAGATGATATTCACGTTGGGTCGTTCATACATGGCTTTATGATCTCGATGTGTGCTCCTTCTATCCCTACTTTCTTGAGGGGTTTTACCAGGAAAGGATGCTGTATTTTGTCCATCACTCTGTCTGCATCGATTGAGAGGATCCTGTGGTTCTCGTCCTTTCTTTTATTGATGTGAGGAATCACGTTAATTGTTTTGCAGATGTTGAACCAGCCCTGCGTCCCAGGTACAAATCCCACTGGGTCGTGGTGAATAACATTTTCATGTATTGTTGGATCCGAGTGTCTAATACCTTGTTGAGGAGTTTTGCATCCATGTGCATCAGGGAAATTGGCCTATAGTTCTCCTTTTCAGTGGGGTCTCTTTCCGGTTTTGGAATCAAGGTAACGCTGGCTTCATAGAAAGAGTTTGGAAGTTTTCCTTCCATTTCTATTGTGAGAACAGCTTCAAGAGAATAAGTGTTAACTCTTCCTTAAATGTTTGCTGGCACTCCCCTGGAAAGCCATCTGGCCCTGCAGTCTTCTTCCTCCGGCAGGTTTTTGATTACTAATTTGATTTCTTTACTGGCGATGGGTCTGTTCAAATTTTCCTTTTCTTCCTCTTTCAGCTTTGGTAGTGTATACATTTCTAGGAATTTGTCCATTTCTTCCAGATTGCCCATTGTATTGGCAAATAATGGCTCCTAATATTCTCTTCTTATTGTTTGCCTTTCTGCTGTGTTGGTTGTGATGTCTCCTCTTTCATTCTTGCGTTTCTTTATTTGGGCCCTTTCCTTTTTCCTTTTCATCAAACTGATGACTGGCTTATCAATTTTGGTAATTCCTTCAAAGAAGCAGCTTCTGGGCTCATTGATCTGTTCTCCTATTTTGGTTTGTTTCTTTGTTTGTTTGTTTGAGGTTGTTTTTGTTTTTGTTTTGTTTGATTTTTGGTTTCAATAGCATTAATTTCCGTTAATCATTGTTATTTTCTGTCTCCTGAATGTTTTGGGTTTCGTATGGTGTTCTTTTTACAGCCTCTTAAGGCGTAAGGTGAGGTTGTGTCTCTGAGATCTTTCTTTCTTCTTTAGCAAGACCTGACTTGCTAGATAGGTCCTCTTATAACCGACCCTGGTGCGTCCCAGAGGTTTTGGGTTGTGGTGTTATCACTGACTTCCATATACATTTTCATTGACTTCCGTATACTTTTTATATTCTCTTTCAACCCTTGCTTAGCCCGTTCAATCTTTAGTAGGATGTTCTTCAGTCTCCCAGTATTTGTTACCTTTCCAAATTGTTTCTTGTAGTTGATTTCGAGTCTCTTAGTGTTGTGGTCTGAAAATATGCACGGTGTGACCTCGATCTCTTTGAACTTCCTTAGGGATGACTGTTTTCCCCAGCATATGATCTATAGAGGAGAATATTCCGTGAGCACCGGAGAAGAATGTATATTCTGCTGCTTTATTATGAAATGTTCTGAACATATCTGTGAAGCCCATCTTGTCCAGTGTGTCATTCAAAGCCCCCGTTTGCTTCTTGATTTTTCGTTTACGTGATCTGTCTATTGCAGTGAGTGAGTGCATAGAAGTCTCCTCCTATGATGGCATTACTAAGAATGAGGTTCCTTATGTCTGCGTTTAATTGGTTTGTATATTTGGTTGCTCTCAAATACGCCACATAAATGTATCCATTTGCTAGGTCTTCTTGGTGGATAGACCCCTGAATTATGACATCATGGCCTTGTGTACCACTTGACACAGTCTTAAATTAAAGTCTAGATTGTCTGATAGAAGTATGGCTACTTTGGCTTTGTTTTGTTGACGGGTAGCATGACAGATGATTCTCCATCCCCTTCTTTTCACTCTGAAGTTGTTTTCACATCTAAAGTGGGTCTCTGGTAAACAGCATATCGATGGAACTTGTTTTCTCATCCATTCTGTTCCCCTATGTTTTTTGATTGGAGCATTCAGTCCACTGACGTTTAAAGTAGTACTGAAAGACACGATTTTATGGCCATTATCTTGTTTGAAGAGTTGGAGGAAAACATATCTATATATCTTTATATCTGTATCTACGTCTCCATCTCCATCTATATGTATATGTGTATGTGTATGTATATGTGTATGTGTATGTGTATGTATGTATATGTATATGTATTGTATTAACTGTATCTATATATCTATATCTATATCGATATGTATATGTCTATATACATCTATATATATAATTCTATATCTATTTGTATATATAAATATAATTATAAAGATAGATAGATAGATAGATAGATAGTTAGATAGATAGATAGATAGATATCAATTTCCCTCTGAGTGTCCCCCCTTAAAATTGCATGCAGGTGTGATTTAGCGGTCACAAACTCCTTTAAATTTTGTGTATCTGGGAACCTTTTTCCTCTGTTTCTATTTTGAATGATGGCCTTGCTGCATAAAGAATTCTTCACTGTGGATGTTTCTAATTCAGCACTTTGAACGTATCCTACCACTCCTTTCAGGCCTGCCAAGTTTCTCTGGATAGGTCTGCTGCAAACCTGATCTGTCTTCTCTTGTAGTTTAGGGACTTGTTTCCCTTGCTGCCTTGATGATTCTCTTTGCCTGAGTACTTTGTGAGTTTGAATATGATATGCCTTGCTGAGGGTCAGTTTTTGTTGAATCTGATGGGGTCCTCGGTGCTTCCTGGATTTTGATGGTGTGTCTTTCCCCAGGTTAGCAAAATTTCCCACTATGATTTGCTCACATAACCTTTCTACCCCTTTTTCTCTCTCTTCCTCTTCGGGACCCCTATGATTCTGATGTTGTTTTTCGTTCTGCATGAGTCACTGATTTCTCCAATTCTTCAATCGTGCTCTTTTCCTTAATCTCCCTCGATTTTGCTGCTTCCATAGTCTCCATAAGTTGGTCCTCTGAATCGCTGATTCTCTGTTCTGTCTCATCCATCCTTGACACCGCTGCATCCATCCGTCATTGCAGCCCAGTTATATCATTTTTAATTTCATTCTGGCCAGTTTTTACTGCATTTTTTCTCTGCACAAAGGGACTCTAATCTACATTGGACTGCAGCTAGTATTCTCATAATCGTGCTTCTAAATGCTGCTTCAGACATCTTGCTTGTGTCTGTGTTGGTTGAATCCCTGGCTCTCGTTTCTTCAGGCTCTTTCTTTCTGGGTGAATTCCTTCCCTTTGTCATTTTGAATGGAGAAAAGGAACTCATGAGGTAGAAAATTCAATGAAATATTCAAATTATAAAATGTTAAAAGTAAAAACTTAAAAACACACATGTGAATAATGGAATGAATGATGCTAGATTCTAGGCATGTTTCACCTGGGTGTTGAAAGTGGTTTTGACACAGGAGAGAAAAAAACGTGGGAGTGGAGAAAAATTTAGAAAATACTAATAAAAAATATTAAAAAGGGAAATGTTGTGAGAATTTGAAAAACCAATACACTGAAGTAGACTAAAAGGAGAAGATGGGAGTAAAATAGAATCTGTGAATATAGACACAAAAGGAAAGAATCATGTAGAAGAGTATTAAAGAAAGTTAGTAAAATTTCCACCTGCCCAGTCTCCTTCGCCTCTCCGCGCACAAAAGCACCTCCCTTCCCATGCCTCCTCGCTCTCCAAGTTCACTTCTGCATGCCACGTACCTGCTGAATTCGGTGGTTCAGGATATGCAGATTGCTGTGCTAATCCTCCAGTCAGTTTCCTGGGTGGGTAGGATGGTTTAGTGTTGGTCTGGCTGTATCTCATGCACGCGAGACACTTAAGAAGCTTCCATGCTGTCTGCCATCCGGGCTCCTCCCCAAAGAGGTGAGATCTGTAGCACCAGTTCTCCGATATGAGACATCCCACAGGAAAGTTGTGGTCGGTGACAAAGCGGAAAAGGGCATGTACCAAACAGGGAGGTCACCCTGGAGGGGGAGGCAGAGAACCTGCTCCAGACCTGGGAGGGGAGGCAGGGGCTCAAATGCTGGAGCCACGCCCACTGCCCTCCAGCTGATTGTTCCTGAACAGCAGCCAACTGTCTGGGTCTGGCCTGGAGCGCCTTCACCCCAAGGACCCATGGTCAAAAAGTTCACTGCCTCTGCCTCTGCCTCTCCCCCACCTCCACCGCAGCCACAGCCACAGCCACAGCCACAGCCACAGCCACAGCCACTTCAGTGTCCGAAGGGCCACGGGGCCGTGGGCGTGCTTCCCAAATGCTGGTGGGCTCCAGAAGGAGGCAGCAGGCATTTAAAAACCTTGGGCCTTGACACTCCACCTGCTGGGCCTAGTCTGGAGCCTCATGCCTCAAGTTCCCACTCCTTCTGCTCTATGGCCCTAGCCTGAGGATGGGCTAGGGCCCCAAAGCAAGGGAGTCCTGTTCCGGAAAACGCTGAGATTGCTGACAATACCGGGCCTCCATTCTGCTGGAAGAGGGCGTTCGAGAGTCCAGGAATCGTGGCAACACCCCTGTCTCAGTCCCAGACAATTTCACTCATTCATACGCACTCACACGCACACGCACGGGCACGGGCACACACACACACACTCCCCCTCTGTGGCTGTCTCTAGTGGCGACTTACTCTCCTTCTTCGGCCTCCTTCCATGTCCCTCTGGCCTCTGTCTGTCTCTGAGTCCCTGTGATCATTTTCTTGAGGGAACGCTTCCTCCCTCCCGCACCTCCATCTCTCTTTCTCTGTCTCTGTGCTGTCCTTGCACAGTATCAGTGCATCTGGGTTTCCGTGAGCTGTGCGTGTCCATATGGACGGAGTAGGCTGCTGATGGCACAGGGCTGCAGGGGAACACACAAAGGAACGCACAAGTACCAGGGGTCAGAGCACATCCAGACCTCCTAAGCCGTGACTGCCTCCAGGCAGCCCACACAAGCTGGGTATACATGTGAACTGAGAAAGGTCAGTCCCTTGGCCCTTGCCCTGTAGGTTGCAGCCAGCTGGGAGGTACTGAAACCCAAGGGACTGCCCAGTGTTGAGAGGGTCTGAAGAAAGGGCAGGAGCCGAGGAGGCAGGGAACCTAGTCGTAGCTGGTGTTTCTCCACATGCCATGTTCCGGTGCCATTGGTACTGGAAGGTTGGTATCAGTTGTGGCTCTCTTTCCTTGGCATCTCAATGCAAGCTTCCGTGACCCAATGGAGGTCCTGAATCTGCCCTAGTTTTCAGCCAGGTTGGGCCCCAGGACAAATGCACGTGCTGTGTGAGGGGGGAAAGCAAGTGTGAGTCGTGAGGAGGAGCTAGCCTCGTGAGTGGGATGTGGCAGAGGGCATGAGTGAGTGCACAGGTCCACTAGAGTGTGTCTGTGAATGTATTGTGGCTGGCGCCTGTGAGTACTTTTGCCTGAGACCTAGCGTTTGTGCTGGCAGCGTGCACGTGTCTGTGTCCACGTGCCGCGTGGCCGTGCATCTTTGTGCCTGAGTGAGTGTGTGTAGGCCGTTGGCAAGCGAAGGAAAGAGACTGGGGGCTTTCCTGACTTGGTGAGTAAGGGGGGGCTCCCGTGCCAAAGTGCAGCGAGTGCAATCCCTTCGCGCCTGGGATCGACACGGAGCTAGCTGATCACCTTTCATGACGGGAGGAAAGCCCGGACTTTGCCTGGGTCCGCTCGTCCTGTGTTGCCTTGGCCAGGGGCAAGTTGGGGTTGGGCCACCCATGGCGCAGTGGAGGAGGACCAAAGTTCCCTGCAAGGAAGTGGGCGTTAGTGGAGGGAGGCAGCAGAGAGCATGAGTAAGCCTGGCCCTGCTCCTGGAGCGGCCTTGGGGATCATCGCAAGGCCTTGTGGTCCCAGCCAGGGTATGTGTCTCGGTGAACATCCTCCTGGATGACCCTGCAGAGACAGGCCTGGCTGGTCTAGAGTCCCTTGCGAAGTTGGGGCCCGGCCCCGGGACCCCAATACTGTGGTAGGTGTTGTTCAAACTGAAAGGCATTGCCTGCTTGTCCCAGACAGTCCCTGCACCTGGGACCCAGATTTGTTCCCACGTTCCTGCCACGGGGTCTCCCGGCGATGCGTGGGAGTTTGACAGGCCCCATTTCTCTGGAGGGAGTGAGTTGCATAGGTCAGGTGCACCAGGGTCTGGGCCTGCTTTCCTGTCTTGCCCACCCGCTACGTCCTCTGCTGAGGGCAGCTTGAGGGCTCACCACTGGACCTGTTCCTCTCCCTTTCTGGGTAAGAGTTTGCCTCTCTGTCGGTCACACTGGCCACCCCCTCTCAGCCCCCTACCACCTGTTCAGCCTCCCCCCATCCACCTGCGTTTCTATGCATTGCTGTCACCTGAAGCGGTGGTGTGCTGCCTCATATATCACAGCCACCCTGGAGCATTTCTGTACCCCGTTCGTATCCTGACATAGCCCAGCGAGTCTGGAGGAACCTCTTCTGTGTCACGGAAGCAACATGTTGGCCAGAGGGCCCGGCACACGAATTTGGAAATCCTAGAATCCCCCGCCTGCCTGGCAGCCTCCTGGTCCCATAAAGAGGTAGGGGAACACTGCATTCCACCAAAGGGAAAAGGCAATGCATGAGTGTGGTGCCTGGCCAGGCAATGCATCTCGAGCCTCCAATCCTGCAGTGGCTCTGTGTGGTGTGTGTGTGTGTAGCTTATGCTGTCTGACATAGACCGGCAGGGAGTCCACATCACCACTGCCCTGACAGGGAGGGAGACCACATCATCGCCCTCACTGCACACCGTCTGCAGCTTATTGCTTCCCCAAAGTGGTCATGTGGCTTCATGTAGACCCTGGGGCGTGTCCCTCACTTGGGTCCCAACACTGCATCCCCCAACCCCCCGATACCTCTCGGAGACCCTTGAAATCACGCTGCCTGTGGCACAGGGGGACAGTGTTTTGAGCCAGCGCCCACGCTCATGGCAGCCTGCCGCCTAAGTGAGTGGTAAAGGAAATGGGACCAGGATGAACAGACATACGGCCAACGAAGGCCTGGGGAGGGTCCCTGTGAGAAGATGGCCAAGCATTGTGGGAGGAAGGGGACCGCTGTCTGTGGGACAGACACAAGCTCCAGGAATCCCAGGGCCCACGGTCACGGGTCTTTCCTGTGCACTGCCACACACGGGAGCAATGGGCAGCCCATCATGAGAGGGGGGTGTGTGCTTGCCAGTGTGTCACTTTCCAGGCAACGGGGACAAACGGCAAGAGCGGCGCGCATGATACGCAGCCTCCCCTAGTGTGGCGTCCTCTCCACGTCACACACCTCTGGTCACCGACCTTCCCTAGCCGGTGCACTGCTAGACTGCTGTCATGACATACATGTCTTCTGGGAGCAAGGATGGACGTAGAGAGTATGCAAAGGAGGCTGAGCAGATGGAAAACCGGGGTGCACAGACAGCAGGCGCACAGCTGACATGCGTCTCCCGGACAGCCAAGGTGATCCGCTGAGTGGATTTGTCGGACTAGGGGCACAATGAACAAAGGTGGCGGTGTAAATGGGCAAAGCGGGGAGGTCCCCCTTTACCCGTGTGTGTAGATAGCCGCGTGCCCAGCGCAGCGTGGAATGCAAAGGTCGCTTTCGCATGGCCAGAAGCCAAACAGGGCACCCAGAGCGCACAGAGGGCCGGCTGCAAGCCCCCCGGAGGAGTTGCACTGCACGGGGCCCAGAGCCTTCCTGCCTATGCAACAGACGCGCCCCAGTTTCCGGGTGACCTAGGGGCGGGACCGCCGAAGCCACGCACGCCACCGTCCCTATGATTGGTCCTGAAGGCAGTGAAGCGGCCTGGGCGTGGCTTGGAGCTCCCTCAGCCTCAAAGCCGCAGGCGCACACCTCTCACCACAAAGGCCTCCGAGGCAGCATCGGCATAGCGATAGCCACCGCCGAGGCATCCTGGGTACAGCACCATGCGCATGCGCATGCGCATGCGCCCCCTCGACCTTTGGGCTCTGGGAGGAAGGGGGAGCGAGTTGCCAGCCATTGCCCTCAGGGCTCCACTCACTGGGTCTGGGGAGGGGGGCCGTGCTTTCACCTCCCGCTTCGTCGTCGGTAGGAGCCACAGTTGGTGTCTCGGGCCGGGGCCGCATGTTGCGCGACTCGTGTTTCCGAAACACTGGGGATGCCCGGAGCCCCCATGCCGCCTTCGACCGGGAACGGGGCGGTCGAGAGACGAGGGCCCGTGGGGACACTGGGTCTCCGGCAGGGCCGGAGGTGCCGCAGGCCGAAGGCTCGCAGGCCACAAGCGAACAGCCTGTGCAGGAAGGCCAGGCCCGACCCGAGAGGCAGGTGGGCGGCCCCAGCGAGATATCGGTGCCGCTGGTGCATGACATAGTGGCGGTGGAGGCGCTGTGGGGCCTGGCGGAGGAGGAGGTTGAGGTGGCGGCCGCGGAAGAGGACGCGCCTGGGGAAGAGGGGCATGAGCAGAGGAAGAAGGGGGAGGAGGACGAGGAGCAGGAGCCGGGGAAGGAGAAGGTCCAAGTTCACGAGGAGGAGGACCTGAAGGGCGAGGGGGAGCAGCAGGACCAGAAGAGCAGAAGGAGGAGGAGGAGGAGGAGGAGGAAGAGGGGGAGAGGCAGCAGGAGTAAAAGATTAGAAGGAGGAGGAGCAGCAGAAGCACAAGCAGAAGGAGGAAGAGCGGAAGGAGGAGGAGTTGGCGGAAATGAAAGGGGAGGAGCAGGAGCAGCAGGGTATAGAAGCGGGCGCGGCGGCGGCCACGGCGCCGGCCGCGGCGGTGGCGGTGGAGGCATTGGCGGCGGCAGTGGCAGGGGAAGGGGACCAGGAGGAGGAGCAGGAGGAGGAAGGGAAGGCGTGCGAGCCATTAAAGGGAGAGCAGAATTGCAAACCGAGGAGGAAGAGGAGCAGGAGAAGGAAGCGCTGGAGGAGCAGCAGCAGGGCGAGGAGGAGGTGGAGGGCAAGGAGGACAAGGAGGAGCGGGTGGAGGAGGAACAGAAGCCGAGTGAGCAGGAAGGCCGATGGGTGGAAGAAGCCCAGGAGCTGCAGGTGAAGCAGGCTAAGAAGGAGCAGGTAGAGTCAGGCCTCCGTCCTTGCCCTTCCCCACTGGAGGCTCTGGAGGCTCTGGAGGCCCTTCAGATAGAGCTACAGCCGGTGAATAAACAAGCCAGCCGGGAGCACGCTCGACTCAAACTCAGGATGTGGCAGAGGCGGCAGCGACATCTGCAGCAGAGAGGTGCCCTTATCCAGGGCATCCGTGGTTTCTGGGCCAAGGCTGTATCCTTCCTGCTGCTGGTGGAGGGTCCACAGGGGGCTGGGCTTGCGCAAGAGGAAGGAAAGGGAGGTGCCATTTAGAGGAACCCAGGACAGGGACTGGAGCTAAGCCACGCTCCAGTGGCCGGGAACGTGCAAACGTGATCCCATCCGGTGGTCCTGGCTCTGCAATGAGTGTGGGAGGAGGGCAGTGCCGGGGTGGGGGAGGCATGTGTGCTTTACGTCGCACCTGGCACGGAAACAGCGCTGGGAGAGTGGGGAGTGGCGGTGGAGGTCCAGGCCAGGTCGGGGAAATGACCGAGGGCTTCTTCCCACACAAAGCCGCGTGGGGGCACGTTTCTGGGTCCCGCTAAGCATCTTGCTGCGGGGAAGGCGATGTGAATGCCCACTGGTCGGCGCGAGACCGGATGTGTGCTGTCTGGCTGTGTGGAAGTAAGCGTCCTCAGTGTCCTCACGAGCACACAAAGCTAGGCGTGGTTGCGGGCGTCTGGGCATGCACAGCCTCCTGTGCGTGTCTAGCAGAGCCCTGCGCGATCCTGAGACCCCGTGGGCCTGGACGCAGCCTGTGGGGAGGGCTTGAGACCCTGGGGGAGGACGCCAGTCCCGGGGGGAGGACGCCTGGATGCTGTCCACACTGGTTCTCTGGTTCGAGCTCTCTCACGCCCAGCACCTGAAGGCTCTTTGACCTGCGGCAGTTTGTGAACCACCCTCAGATGTCAGCCCTGATTAGTAAGCCCGATGAAAGCATGCTTCGCCACATGACCAATTTGAAGGTCGGCCTGGGAGTGGGAGGTGGTGTGGGTGGCTGGCTGTGTGGGGAGGGGAGGTGGTGGGGAGAAGTGATGTGTTCCTTCCTCAGGGGAGGGCGGGTCTCCTGGAACAAGATTTCACATTTCTGCCCCACTGTACCACGGCAGGTGGAGGAACACAAGTTTCCCAGGGAATGCCGGAAGATCCTGCTGTTTTTTGGCAAGAACTCCTACTTCCAGAATGAAGTCGTTACGAAGGAGTATGTCCTAGGCCTTGATGGTAAGTGTCCACTGACTGCATGGGCGGCAGTGGGTGCAGGGTTGAATGTGATTAGTTCTCTGGCGCCTTCTCACATACTCGTCTTCCTGCAGGGTATAGGGCGTCTCATTCCAGTCCCATCCAGTGGTACCCAAGGTACAGACAGGAGGCCTACAGACGCAGGCATGACAACAGCAGCCTCAACTTCTTCAACTGGTTCTCTGACCACAGCTTTGCCGGCTCTAGCAGGATTGCTGAGGTGGGGCCCTGTAACAAGGAAGGGAGGTGATTTTCATGGGTTCCCCCACTGCGTGGGATAGCTACCTGAGGCCTGGCCTGTCTCCCCTACCAGATAATCATAGAGGATCTTTGGCCCAACCCCCTGCCGTATTTCAAGATGAAGGAGGCCCCAGGAGAGAGAACTGAGAGGGAAAGAGGTGAGCAGCCAAGGGTGTGGGCACGGAAATGTGTGTCATGGGGTCCAGGGCACAATTCTCTTCTGCATGGAGGCACCGAGACTCACAGCGGCACAGGAGGTGACCCCAGGTCAAAAGGGCATCAGCCTGAGACAGGGAGTCTTAAGAAGTAACGTGTCAAAGAGGCTTTGCCCCTTTGGGGAGCCTGAAGGTGGGAAGGGGGCTAGACAAAAAGAATGAGCAAAGCGGGACAACCAAAGCTGGCTCATCACATAGCACGGTGACAACTGTCATTCCCGGACCATGAACCCCACCCTCAGGCCTCCTACCACCATCCCACATGTTGTCTGGCTTCTGGATCCCCTTGTCAGCTTTGGCACAGCTTATCACACCCTCCCATCCTACTTTCCGTTTGGAAACATTCAAGCAACCTTACTCAGGGCCAAGATAAGACTCTCACCTGTCCTGTGTGTGTGTGTGTGTGTGTGTGTGCGTGTGTGTGTGTGTGTGTGTCTGTCTGTCTGTCTGTCTGTGTGTACCCATATATCCCAGGGATATGCACGATCTTGAGAAGAGTATGAAGGAGCGTCGCACTTCATCGACCCCAGTGGAAACCCTTCCGATGCTCACCGATGGTCCACAAGATTCTCCTGGCCATGAAATAAGGACAAGGGTGGTGGTGACACGTGGCGCAGGGCAGGGGTCCAATACATTTGAAGAAATATAGAATGGGAGATAAACAGCATGAAGTGTTTGTGTGTGTCTTCCTCTCAGGTTCGCTCTGGGGCGTGTCCATGTATACATGCGGCTGTCCAGAGGTGTAAGTGTTCTGTGCCTGCACATTGGAGTTCCAAGGAAGGGCGGGACGTAGGACATTGTCCGTAGGGATGGGTCACACATTGGGATTGCATGTGAGGTCAGTAAGATTGAAGCAATGGGGACTTGAGTGAGGGAGGCCAGGGCACAAACCTGAGAGAAAGGCCAGTGCCCAGGTTCATAGCTTTCCTGTGAAAATGAGGAAATTCAAGGAAACGGAGAGGCCAGCACAGGCCAGGGATGTCCAATATTCAGGGATTGGGCATGTCCATGATGGTGCCCCCAGAATCCCGCATGGGGACACCCTCAGTCATGTTGACTGAACCGCCACACAGGGAGGAATTCCCAGGGTTGATTACCCTCTGGTTTTCAGACGTCTACCAATGCAGACTGTCTTGTGGACAAGGTCAGGATCTCAGGACCAGCCACACATATTTGAGGGATTGTGAGCAGGTTGTAAGATTGGCGTCCAGGGGAAGGAACCGAGGGACCAGAGGCAGAGTGGGTGGGTAAGACCGATGAAGTTCTGCTTCAGGCAGAGTTGACAGGGACAACATACACACTGCAGAGAAAACAGCCCACTACAGTCTCACGCAACTCCAAAATCACAGCGAACTTTTCTGGTTCCACTTCCTGAAGCTGAGCCTCCCAAACACCGCTTCACTTATTCTCACACACACACACACACACACACACACACACACACACACACACAAGACTCCTGAAGGAGTCCTAGTGCTGATGCCCTTGTGTGAACTTTGCTGTTTCTGAAAAGACCTCTGGTTACGAATGGGTGGCCCAGATTGCAAGCCAACAGAGGGGAGGGTCGCGGGGAGGTGGGGCTCTTCAAGGGCACGAACACGCCAACCTCTCCCGTGTGCCCTCTGCCCTCTCATCATCAGCCGTGATGAGTCGGGTGATGCTCTTCCTCTGTGTCCACAGGCTTAAGCCGTGTGTCCAACACGCCATGTGAGACTTGTGAGAAGACTCCCAAGTGCAAACACCAGCAGGCGCTCAGGGAGGTCGCCTCGTCCCAGGCAGCCTGTGTTCCTTTGCCTGAGTGCCAGGACAAAGGCTGCCTCAGCCACATAGGGAACGATGGACTTGTGAGGCCTTAGCATTCTGTGCAGAGGTCCCCGGCAGGCCTGGAGCTTAGAAAGGACTGGGACGAGCCTCACCTGCGAAGACGTGAGTGCTGGGATACTCCTTACACAGCAGATGGCTGCTTGCCAGAGATGTCTGTGCTAGGGATGGGGCAAAAGCTCCACCGTGCGAGCAGTGCAGTCGACAGAGTTCAGCCTTGTCCATCGCAGGCTCTTCTGTATCCCCATGTAACACGGCCCCCAGCACAGCGTGCCTGACACTGACCTCCCGACACTAATATTCCTGTCTCCCAAGCTGCCCAAGCTCCCCAGGATCCCCACTGCACAGCTCTGCAGTACAAGAGCCTTCTCTGCAGTGGGTCTATTCCAGAGAAGGCGTGGGCAGTCCCAATGCATGGAGGCCTCTTGCCCCTATCATATGCAGACAACACGGTCAGCGGGGTGTCAGCACGCTGTGGAGTTGAGGATCTGTGCGACCAAGCCTTACCTCTTCCAGGGCAGAGGCTGTCGCACTCTCTAGAAGGGAAGGCAGGCCTTTCTCTCGCTGCTGTCTGCACACTGGCTGGAGAGGCACGTCTTCTCAGCTGCTTGATGGGTAAATGTCAGGGTACCCTGGAAAAGCTCCCAGTGCTGACCCGAGTCTTTGGGTGTGAACATCCAAAGAAAGTATGGCCAGTATTGTGCAGTGGGAATACGGCCTCAGTGGTCATGAGGCTGGGCCCTTTGGGGCATCTTCCTGCACAAGCAGGCCGTTACTTGATAGGTCTTGCCGAGCAGGAACACTTTACGGGACAGGTGAACACAGGGTCCCCCACATGTTAATATCTCCAGCCAATACCTCCTTAGGGGCCAGGGTGACGTTTCCGCCCGGCCTGTCCCAAAGACAAGGTACGGACAAGGTGTGGGTGTGGAATGCACTCACGGCACCCAGAGCCAAACCCTCGAGTGTGGACACTTGAGGTCCGTGGGCAGAGGCCTCGGTGCTCTGTGTCTGAGGGATTACAGCCCTCATGCTGCACACCCGGCATCCCCGGGTGTCCTCCCGTATCCGCAGCTCTCCCCGGGGAGCCCTAGGGTCCAGGAGCTGCTAAAGCCCCTGCACAACTGTATCTGCTGCCCAGCGGCCTCTTCCACCCCAACATCAGCGTGTGTGGGCTCCAGAGTGCTGTCCCTCGAGAGAGGACACCCTCAGCAATTCAGGAGCCTTCTGACTTCCATGTCTCTGAACCACACGTGTCTCATTGGCCTGTCGGGATCGTCACGTTGTTCTCTGTTCACAGGAAATGTCTCGCATTGCCTGTGCTCCTCTGTCTCCCTGAGTGAGCCCTGGCGTGTTTGTGTCTTTTCCTGGCTTTGCCTGTGCCGACACCTCTCTGGTGATGCCTCCTTGCCTGGCCTAAGTGGGCACAGCTGTACCCGTGTAACCGCCTTCGTCTCTGCACACCTGTGTGTTGGGTCAGCTGTGGCTCTGGTGGCCTGTCTTGTCTTTGGTGTATGCTTCTGCGCTTGAGTGTGCTTCCCTCTGCATTCAACCCCTTTCTTCCACTGACAGATCCAGTTGCTGTCCTGCTGTCAGGTGGAGGGGCTTCTGCGTGTTCTGTTCTATGTTCCAGGAGCCAGAAATCCTTCCGTGCCTGTAGGACCTTCGTCAGAGGATTGGCCATGCACTCACTGCCAGCCAGTTAATGTCCCCAAATGCAGCTGGCTTGCTGTGAGCATTCCGTCACACCTCTATTTTCTGTCCTTCTGTTTTCAAACCCTTTGCGCCCGAGGGGCTCAAACGTCACTGGCCTGCACATTGCAGATGCAGGCGTAAATTGTGAAAAGCGGACCGGCAACGTTTTCCCACTTACTCTTTTGCCACGTGGCATGTTCCTGGCTGGGAGAGACTTCCCCCTGCCAGTGTGTGTCTCGTTTCCCTGTGCCTCCTGTGTGTTCTGGTCCCTAATTTGTCCATTACGTCCTACCTGGGAGTCTGATCCATGTTTGCAGGAACGAGGCTGACACCTTTGACTGCTGGGTTCTGAGCTCAGCTTAGTCCACCAGGACTAGTGCGTGCCTGAGGGACACAACGGGCAGTGACGGATGTGCCCGTATCCTTCACGTGCAAGCGCTCCGTCCAGCCACCTTCACCGGGACATTTCTCAGCGACCCCTCTTTGTGTGTGGTGAGAGCACTTGCCTCTGAGAAATCTGACGAGGCGGTGAAGCATTGCTTACGGCTGCCCTGTGCAAGTTAGATCTCCAGAACTCATGCACATGGCATGACTGCATCTTCACACCCGAGCCCCGACACCTCCTCATCGCACCCTCCCCTGATTAGCACCACTCTACTCTCTGGTGGACTGCATGCCTTTAACTCCTTTAGTCTCCTCAGGAATCCATCAGGCAGGGCTCACCACCACTGTGCTTCTGTCAGGGGCTGGCTTCTTTCAGTGAGCCCAGTGCTTTCTGCACTGATGCTCAATGCACCCGCAGAAGGGTGAGCCACACTAAGCCCGGCGGCAAACCCTTTGGCCCTACGTTTCCCACACGTGTGCCTGGTGGCAGAGGTGCACAAGGAGCCCGCCTGCATGCGTCTCCCAGGTCCTCCACAGGGTACAAAGTACCGCCTCAGGAGGCTGATCCGCATCACATGGGCATAGCTCTGCTTGCACGTGTTAGCCTTTCGTATCATACAGGCAGCCCAGACTTAGAAATCCTGCTACCTGCTTACAACTATCCAGCCCTCGTGCTTCTGCAGACGCTCTGTGTCTGTACAGACATTTGAGTCACGGTCTCGTGACCTTCCAATACAGCTTGATGGTCTGTCCTTAGCTTACAGCCTGGGATGCGGTTCTCACTCATTGTCCTCCCCTCGGGTGCGAGTTTCCTCCATCACTGTGGTGGAAGGTAACCTTTATCACCATACGTTGGCTTGAAATTACTGGGCGGATCACCTGTCTGCGTCCGGGGATCCGAAGGAGACCTTGGCTCTTTTGCACACGGTCCACACTTTCTCTGTAATGAGTCGCTTTGGATGAGAAGCTTGCCAGAGGCGAGGGGGCCTCAGAGTTGAGCACATTTCCTGGGCATCTGTGAGAACTTCGTTGGTTCCACTCGGAAAGCATTGACATTCATGGATGTGCAGCCTCTGCTTTTGCTTGAATTTGCCGAGCTTTGGGACGTGATTTCTTCCCGCATGTGCTGTGCCTAAATCTCTGCTGTGTCTTTCCGGCAGTCCCGTTTGCTGTCTCCTGCTGGTAAGTACAGGACTTCCAGCAGCCCTGTGGGGAACGGGTCCTTGTTTTCTTCCCTGCGGTGCCCTCTTCCTCACCCCGAATGACCTCACTGCAGCTTCCTCCTAGTTCAGCGATCGTTTCAGACTGCCCTTAAGGTCCAGGTGGGAGCGGTGCCTTTTGTGCTGAGGGCTGACCACTGTAGAGCATTCGTCTCTGTGCAAATTGCACAGGTGAATTTCACCAGGTGAAAGAGAGTGCACACTGCAGTTGCCCTGTCTTCAGAGTCAGCCCACCTGTCTCCGCCTCGGCTGCCCCTGCTCTCCTTCCTCCTACCCTCTCCTTGCCTCCCCCTCCCTTGTCTTCTTCCTGTCCCTCCCTCCCACTTTCCTTCCAGCTCTCTTTGTCTTCGTCTCCCTCCTCTCCATCACTAATGCCTCCCCCTGTCTCCGCCTGTCTTCCTTGTAATAGGTGCCCCTCTGTCTCTTCTTGTCTTGCTCCTCCTCCCTGTCTCTCCCGCCAATCTCCCCGGACTCTCCCTCTCCAGGCTGGTCTTCCCCTCCACTCGTCCTTCCTTCATCTGCTCTGCTAGCACGTGTCTCTCTCTCTCCCTCTATAGCTCTGTCTCTCTGTGTGTCTCTTTTTCACTGTCTCTCTCAGTGGACCTTCTGTGTCTGGGTGCATGCTTCTTCAGAATTCTTGTTGGTGCCTGGGAAATGGGAAGGGAACTCGTCTGCTTTCGTGTGTACTAGTGAAAGCAGGCACGGGGCTTTCTCAGAGACAGACACAGACAAGTCTGCAATTCTCGGTGAAGGGCCCCTACGTGCCCTGCGTGGTTGGAGTCGTCCTCCTTTTAGTGGAAGGTTAGATTTCAGGACCGGAGCAAGCTGCTAAATCCTACTACCCCATCTCCCTGGCGCTCTGTACGGAGATCAGTAGGGCACCAGTGGCAGATGGTGCTCTGGGGGTTGTTCTTTGCTCTGCATTGCAGTGCAGTGAGGTCTACTGAGCTGTGTTCTTGCAAGGACATGGCGGTGGGGTGGGTCTAGGGTGGGTGTCACTGGTTCTGGGTGGGCACCCACCTTACCGCCGCCCTCAGCCTGACGGCCAACGAGGAGATACCGTGGGGACGGCCATGTGGCCCCGGTAGGCGTGACACTAAGGACTTCTCCAGGCTTTGCCCCAGCTTCATGAAGAAGGGGCAAGGCACGGAGCAGGGAGTGGCTCACGGCGTGGACGATCCTGTGCTGAATGCTCTGGTGCCCGTAGTGAGGCCTCTGGGGAAAGGGTGTACAAGCGACCACAGACTGCGCGATACCGGGGACCTCGCAAGTGAAGGCTGGAAGGTGACAGCGCTGAAGAGGACATGCGGCAAACGGGGGCCACGCTGGCACCTTGGCACTCGCTCCAGAGCCTGGACCGGCCATTGGCGCGCGCTTGCTGGCGGCCAGCACCCTGTCTTGCTGTCTTGCAACTGATTGCTCCCCGAACCTGGCCAGCTGGCCTGACCTGCCCTGGAACCACTTCGCCCCCAGGCCGCATGCGCACACTCTTCACTGCCTCTGTCTCGGCCCCTCCTCCACAGCAGCCACAGCCAATGCGGAGTCCTCAAATCCCAGAGCCTGTGCGCCTGCGCTCAACTTTGGCGGGCTGCGGCGGGAGGCTTCAGGGAGCTAATGGTCTTGCGGCCAAGGCTCCCCCCACCTGCTGCCGTTTCCTGTCCTTGTCCTGAGGCTGCCCTAGCTACACTGGGGCCGGGGCCGAGCGTCATGGCCAGCGTGTCGCGGTCCGGACAAAGCGGAGATTCCCGCCGACCCTGGGCCCTGATCGTCCCGGATGCGAAAGGTGGAGAGTCCCGGCCCCGCGGGAATGCAGGGGCGCTGGAGGGCGTGGGCTGGCCGCAGTCCCCAGGTTCAGGGGCGGCAAGCGCCCATCCTGTGCAGGAAACCCAGGCCGGGTGTGAGATACAGGTGGCAAGCCCAGCGGAGGAATTGGTGCTGATATTGGATGACGGAATGGTGGCGGCTGAGGTGGTGATCGGGGAGGAGGAAGAGGACGGCGAGGCGACCAAGGATGAGGTGGCTGGAGAGGAGAATTCTGAGGAAGCCAAGCCAGAAGCAGAGGACATGCACGAGGAGGAGGAGGAGGTGGAAGTTGAGAGACAGCAGCAGGAGGAGTTTCAGGAGCAAGAGGAGAAGCGCGAGGCAGATGCAGAGGCGGAGGAGGGGCCCCAGCTCTCACAGCCGCTGCAGCAGCAAGAGCCAGCGCTGCGTCCTGCCTCAGCCCAGGACCCGCTGGCAGCACTGGAGCGTCTTCAGCTGGAGATCAGCGCTGGGAATGCCCAGGATTCCAGGGCCTTATGGCGGCTGAAGCGCAGGATTCTTCGGAGGCAGATTTCTTACCTGGATCACAGAAGGGCCATCATCAAGCACATCCCTGGCTTCTGGGCCCAGGCGGTATCCTTCCTTGTGCTGGTGGGTGATGGCGGGGGCTGTTGTGCAGGAGGGCTGGGCACTGAGAGCAGGGTGCCTCAGGGCGATGGCCCCCAGAGAGGAGAGCTGGGGAATGGTCCCTGGCCCTGGGTTGGTGTGGTCTGGGATCCAGTGTAAGGCCTTGGACAGGGGCGGTTGTTGGGGATGGGGGGACTTGGTGACTGGGTCTGTTTCCTCTAGGTCTCCGCCAACGTTGGCCTGCAGGCTGGTCTCAAATATTACTTGCAGACACGAGCCATGTGTCCCCATGCTACCAGAGCTAGGGTAGCACAAAGCAGCCTTCACTCAGAGCAGATAAGGCAAGGAAACATTTCGCTGCAAAATGGGAGAGTTACGCAGGCCGCACACCCACCTTCACATTCACAGGCTGTGCACGTTTCCTAGCAGTTCCTTCAAAAGAGAGCATTTCAGACACACACTCATGACCTTTAGTGGAACCACGCCACGCCCCTTTGCCAGACAGTAGGACGACTGAGACCCACTCCGAATGGGGTACAAGCTGCCTCCCCAGACCCTGACACATGACACACACACACACACACACACACACACACACACACACAGAGGATTCTCTCCTGGTATCTCCACCCCTGCTTCCCTCTCTGTCCTCAGGCTCCGGCTCGGTCCCACCCATGTCTTTCTCTCCGGACTGGCTGTGTCACTGTGTCTAATCCTTTTCCCTCCTCGGCCCTCCTCGTCCGTGCTTCTCGATCTCTTTCTCCCTCCCACACCCTCTGCTTGCAGCGTAAGTGTGCAGTCGGGTTCCTGTAAGCCATGTTATTCCATCTGGACTCAGGAGGCTGGTGACAACATAGGTCTTCACGGGAATATGCCAAGAAACCCAGCCATGAGGAGGGGTCAGAGCACATGCCGACATCACAAGCTATGATGGGCTGCTGGCAGCCCACACAGGTCAGATATAGGAAGGAACTGTGAGGCGTGCAGGCAGTGGAGTCTCTCCCTGCTGTGTGCAGACAGCGTGGCAGGTACAGGAAGCCAACGGACTGCCCAGTGTCGATGGGGTCTGATGCATCTGCAGAGGCTGAGGAGTGTGGGGACTAGTGTTTCCTGGTCTTTCTGCACATGCCGTGATCTAGTCCCTTGCTCTTAGCCTGGGAGGGTTGGAGGGGGGCTGTGTCTGTTTCCACAGCATCTGAAGGCACAGCTCCTTGACACAGCACAGATTCTGAATCACCCCCAGTTGTCGGCCATGATCGGTGCCCAGGACAAAGACGTGCTCAGCTACGTGGTCGACTTGGAGGTGAGACCGGGGAGGCTGTGGCTGGGGGCCGTCCCGTCGGGTGTGGGATTTGGGCAGGAGAAGGTGAGGCAAAGGTGCTCACCCTCACAGCCAGGCAAGTAGCTCAGGACCCCGAGGGAGGACACTTGCCCCCTCCTGTCCCATTGCTCACGGCAGGTGGAAGAAGTGGGCCATCCCAAGTACCGCTGCAGAGTGATGTTTTTCTTTGGGGCCAACCCGTACTTCCGGAACCCAGAGATCATTAAGGAGTATCAGCTGAGCTTTGCTGGTAGGGTGTGGGTCCCATGATGGTGCGGGGCAGGGGGATGAGGAGCATGAATCAGGGGCAGGAGGGAGGGGGAGGGGGAGGGGCAGGTGGGTGGGGAGGAGGCCATCAGCTTGCTCCTCAAATCCTCTCTTCCTGCAGGCTACAGGACATCGCGTTCCACTCCAGTCCAGTGGTTCTGGGATTATGAACGTGGAGCTCCCAGTCGCAGGCATGACCCCACCAGCCTTAACTTGTTCAACTGGCTGTGTGAGCACAGCTGCCCAGGGGCCAACAGGATTGCCGAGGTGGGGCCCCTGAGGCCTTCGTCAGCAGTGGGGATGTGGGTGGCCCCCGGCCAGAGAGGAGAGTGGGCTATGCCCAATGTGGCGCCGGCCTGTGTCCTCTTCCAGATCATCATCGAGGACCTGTGGCCCAATCCCCTGCAGTACTACCTGAGGGAGGAAGGGACCAGAAGACAGTGATCTGACGTGCTCACGTGTCGGTGAGGACCCCAGTATGCGGTGTGTTGACCTGCGTGTTGTATGGGCAAGGGAACGTGGGCCACACATTGGCTTGGAAATGGAAGGTCCGCCGACACAGGGACACAGGTAGCATGGGGAGAGGGTGGGAGGATGACAGGGGACCTGCAGAGACTCAGCTGCAAACACACAGAGGGTCGAAGCCTGCAAACCAAATGCAGTTGTGCTGTGGGCTGGGGCTTTGGAGAGCAACTGGGGAGGAGCAGTGCTTCACCACAAATGCTCCCCGTGGATGTCCGCCCTGTCCCGGGCTTCCCCCTGCTCCTTCAGTCTGGATTTGCCTGCCAGTCTTTGGGTCAGGAGCTGCCGTGTCCCCAGGCGCCACTGTGGTGAGAATCTCGCACTTCCTTCCATGTGCCCCACCACGCCATGTCCTCCCGCAACCCGACAGCCATTCTTAGAACTGGTCCAAGGCCATTGGGGGCTGGAAATGAATCCCTGGGTGAGAAAGCAAGGGGGATCGCAAAAGGGCGAGGCACAAGAGTGACACCATCTGGGATGTATCTGCAAATATCCCGTATCATTCTTGGTGTCTGTTGCGTGGGGGTGCGTGTGTGCGCGTGTACGCAAATGTGTCTGCGTGTGCCCACATGCGTCAGGGGCTCTGCATCTGTGTGGGCGTGAATGGCGCAGAGCTTCTATCTTTGCCCATGCAGAAACAATGGAGGACGCCACCAGTGCTGGAAGAGATGGGTGGATGAGTCTCCTGTCTTCTACGTGCCCCGGAGAGAATTGAGGAAGAGATAACGTGTGGCAGCCTTGAAGAGTTTCCACGATGTTTATGTGGACACATACAGGAAGCTAAAAACCCTTCTGTTTTTGTGTATGTGTTTGTGTGTGTTTATGGGGGACGCAAGGAGGCTCGACGAGAACGGGACCTGAGTGTGACTGTCCTAGCCGCTGCCCGGGTGATTCTGTGTGTGCAGGAGAGGTGCAGTACTGGGGTGGGGCCGGTGTTGCCATGTGCACAGAGGCCTGCCTTCTTGGGCAGGAAGAGCCTGGAAGGAGGAGGAGGAAGAGACAGACCTGTTATTTGGAGATTTATTGTATAGGCCAGAGCCGAAAGGCAGGGAAGGGGATTGCACAGTGGGACCAAATTGGTCCATTGGGTCGTGGTACAGTGTGGCCAGGACTCGGGGGGGTTTCATCCAGGACCCTTGCTCCCAGAGGGGTGTTGTGTCCTTGGTGAGATAGAATCCAGTCAGCAAAGCCTCCAGTCAGGATCAGAGCTAAGACCACATGTCCCCGGACAACTCAGGAGCAGGCAGCCTTCTCATAGTCGATGGCAGTATACCTTGCTGCTGCCTCCCACACCCGGGGCTCCTTTGACCCCGAGCCCTGTCCTCAGACAGTGGCTCAGGATGGGAGATGTGTGAGGGGGAGGGGCAGGTGTGGGTTGTGGGCAGCAGCGAGGCTTATGAGTGGGAATGCATGGAGAGAGTACGCACGAGGGCAGAGATCCAGCGTGAGTTCGTGCGAGTGTGTGTGGGCGTCTGTGGCAAACTGGGCCTGAGATCCGTGGTGGTGCCGGCAGTGTGAGCGTGCATATGTTCGTGCGATTGCGTAGCCGTGTGTCTCTGTGTGTGCAGGAGTGGGTGGTTAGGCCACTGGAGAGACAAGGAGAGACACAGCGGTCTGTGTGAATGAGGTGCTTATGTGGGACGGTCAGGTGCCAGAATACAAGAGTGCAGTCCCTTCCCTCCTGAGTCCTGATGGTAATCGCTGGGATGGGTGCAATCGTTGCTGTGCCAGGGGGCTCAAGTCAGGATGCAAAAGGGAGATTGGTGCAAGGTCAAGAGGGGGGCCGAGGGGAGGACAGCCTGTGTCCAGTGGCCAGTGGACCACTTGTGAGTAAGTGTGCTTGTGTGTGTGTTAGTGTGTGTCTATGTGGGAGTGAGTGTGTGTGTGTGTGTGTGTGTGTGTGTGTGTGTGTGTGTGTGTGTGAGTGGCTCTGGTGGGCCGACAGTAGCAAATACGTAGGGGCTACATGGTGTGCCCAGGCTTTGTGCACAGGGTAGCTAGGGAACCCAACCTGTCAGGCTACGTGGTGTGCAGAGGGCGTAGGTATTTCCCTGGAGGGAGCCGTCTAGCAAAAATCTCTGCTCTTGGCAGACGAGCCATGTTTTGTCGCCAGTCAGCTCTTCCTTGGGGCTCTCCTCTCTGCTTCCTGTGCACCAGGCCCAGGGAAAGGGAGGAGCTGGGACCCTAGACCTCAGGTGACTTGAGTCCCCCAGGGGTGCCATAGCAGGGTGGTGTGCGTGATCCATGTGTGGATGGGCAGGTGAGCAGCCTGCCAGCTGCTCTCTGAGGGGACAGTTCCTTGCCAGCAACACCTCTCCCCGCAGCACAAGATCACCACTGTCGCTGCAGCTGGGCTGGGGACATGTCAAGGTGTGTCCCAGAACTGTGTTCCCCTTGCATGTAAGTGGTGCCAGAATGCGCCTCTCAGTCCCTGTGCGGGTGACCCTGATTAGCCTCAGGCTTTGTCGACTCCTGGCCTCATGTAAATGGGGAACTGGGTTCCTTTCTCAGTGTCTCAGCGGTTGCATGTCGACAGAGGATGCTGTGGACATTGTGGTCAGGATTCTGACCGGGCTCCCCCCGCCCTGCCCCAAACCACAGTGGGCAGCACATGGCCCACTGTGTGTGCGCTTTGGGGAGGCTAAAGCCGTACAGCCCCTCCAGTATTCTTCTCAGGTGGTGGACGGTCAAAGGGGCCTAGGGAGGAACACTGGTCCCAGTCTGCTGCCGGCTGTGCCCACAGGTGTGTGTGCCCAGCTCCTTGACGCTGAAGCTGCAAGGCTTCCGCACTGCCCCCAAAGCCCCATCCCTAGAATTTGCGTGTGGGCCAGATGGAAGTGAAGTCCCAGTGACCCTGCGGGATCACAGCGGGTGGTCTCGTCTGTGCCTGGCCACCCACCTACCTGCCTTCCCCGCAGCCCGTGGCCCCCATACAGGGCTTTCGGTAAACACACGGCCACCGTCCAGCATGAGAGGAAAGGCTTGACGGTGTCCCAGTACCGCTGGTCATGTGTTGGCTGCTGCCAGCTGACAGCATGGAGACCCCATGGCCCAGTGGAGGATGTCCGACCTGTCCTACAAGGAACTGGGGACGACTGTACGGATGCATCAGGTCCCATGCAGTAACCTAGGCCTGACCTTATCCGCCTAGGGGGTGATCGAAGCGCCTTGGGGTCCCAGGCCTGGCATACGTGTCGGTGAGCTTCCTCCTGGATGGCGCTGCCGACACAAGGCTGGCTGGTCAGGGGTCGCGTGGGAGGCCCGTTGGGTCCCGGCCTCTAGGTCCGATACTGCTGTAGGTGTTGTTGAAAAGACAGAGCACGATATGACCATCCCTTGGGTGTCGCTGCACCGGGGATCCCGTCGCTGCTCCCAGGTTCCCACTACCGAGTCTCCCCGGGAGGCCTGGGAGGTTGCCAGGCTCCTTTTGCAGGGACACAAAGGCCTGTGAGAGCCCATCCGCAGGGTCCGGTGCTCATTGCGGATGACTTGGGGGCAGTGCGAGATCTATTGCTCCCGTCCTTAGAGGAGATTGTGGTAGTCTTAAGGGACAAAGATGTGCCTGGAGAATAGAAGGATGTCCAGAGGAAGCATTGGAGGAGGAAGAGGACGAGGAGGAGTAGGAGGATGAGGAGGAGTTGGAGGAAGAGGATTGGGAGGAGTTAGAGCTGGAAGAGAAGGGTGAATGATTGGGTGCAGGAGAGGGAACAAGTGGAGGAGGAGGATGTCCAGGATGAGGAGGAGCACGAGCCAAAGGAGCAGGAGCAGCTGGGGGAGGATGTTGAGGAGGACGAGAGCAGAGGGAAGAGGGTGGGGAGAAAAGATAGAGCCAGGGTTCCAGAGCATGAGTAGAAGTGTAGGAGCAGAAGGAGGAAGAGCCCGAGGAGGAAGAGGTGGAGGGAGAGGAGGAGCAGGAGGAGTTGGAGGAAGAGGATTGGGTGGGGTTAGAAGAAGAGGAGGAGGAGAAGGAGCAGTGAATGACTGGGTGCAGGAGAAGGACAAATGGAAGAGGATGATGTCCAGCACCAGGAAGAGGAGGATTACGGGCCAGAGGAGCAGGAGCAGCTGGAGGACGGAGTCGACTAGGACGAGAGCAGAGGGAAGAAGAGGTGAAAGGTCAGAGGTAGGGCAGGAAGGGCAGTAGCAGGAGAGGACCTGGAGAAGGAGGAAGAGTCCTAGGAGGAAGAGTTGGAGGAGGAGGAGGAAGAGGTGAAGGACGAGGAGGATCAGATGGAGGAAGAGGACTGGGAGGAGTTACAGGAGGAGGAAGACGAGTGAATGATCGGGTGCAGGCGAGGGAAGAAGTGGAGGAGGAGGAAGTCCAGGACGAGCAAGAGGAGGAGCACGAGTCGAAGAGCAGTAGTAGCTGGGGAGGAAATTGAGGAGGACGTGAGCAGAGGGAAGAAGAGGAGGAGGAGGAAAGGTAGAGCCAGGGCTGGAAGAGCAGTAGCTGCAGAGGGGGAGCAGAAGGATGAAGAGGCCCGAGGCTAAGACTTCCAATACTGTGTTGAATAACAGTGGAGGCGGTGGACATTCCTGTCTCGTTCGTGACTTGAGCTGAGAGCTTTTGCTCCTTGAGATGATATTCACGTTGGGTCGTTCATACATGGCTTTATGATCTCGATGTGTGCTCCTTCTATCCCTACTTTCTTGAGGGGTTTTACCAGGAAAGGATGCTGTATTTTGTCCATCACTCTGTCTGCATCGATTGAGAGGATCCTGTGGTTCTCGTCCTTTCTTTTATTGATGTGAGGAATCACGTTAATTGTTTTGCAGATGTTGAACCAGCCCTGCGTCCCAGGTACAAATCCCACTGGGTCGTGGTGAATAACATTTTCATGTATTGTTGGATCCGAGTGTCTAATACCTTGTTGAGGAGTTTTGCATCCATGTGCATCAGGGAAATTGGCCTATAGTTCTCCTTTTCAGTGGGGTCTCTTTCCGGTTTTGGAATCAAGGTAACGCTGGCTTCATAGAAAGAGTTTGGAAGTTTTCCTTCCATTTCTATTGTGAGAACAGCTTCAAGAGAATAAGTGTTAACTCTTCCTTAAATGTTTGCTGGCACTCCCCTGGAAAGCCATCTGGCCCTGCAGTCTTCTTCCTCCGGCAGGTTTTTGATTACTAATTTGATTTCTTTACTGGCGATGGGTCTGTTCAAATTTTCCTTTTCTTCCTCTTTCAGCTTTGGTAGTGTATACATTTCTAGGAATTTGTCCATTTCTTCCAGATTGCCCATTGTATTGGCAAATAATGGCTCCTAATATTCTCTTCTTATTGTTTGCCTTTCTGCTGTGTTGGTTGTGATGTCTCCTCTTTCATTCTTGCGTTTCTTTATTTGGGCCCTTTCCTTTTTCCTTTTCATCAAACTGATGACTGGCTTATCAATTTTGGTAATTCCTTCAAAGAAGCAGCTTCTGGGCTCATTGATCTGTTCTCCTATTTTGGTTTGTTTCTTTGTTTGTTTGTTTGAGGTTGTTTTTGTTTTTGTTTTGTTTGATTTTTGGTTTCAATAGCATTAATTTCCGTTAATCATTGTTATTTTCTGTCTCCTGAATGTTTTGGGTTTCGTATGGTGTTCTTTTTACAGCCTCTTAAGGCGTAAGGTGAGGTTGTGTCTCTGAGATCTTTCTTTCTTCTTTAGCAAGACCTGACTTGCTAGATAGGTCCTCTTATAACCGACCCTGGTGCGTCCCAGAGGTTTTGGGTTGTGGTGTTATCACTGACTTCCATATACATTTTCATTGACTTCCGTATACTTTTTATATTCTCTTTCAACCCTTGCTTAGCCCGTTCAATCTTTAGTAGGATGTTCTTCAGTCTCCCAGTATTTGTTACCTTTCCAAATTGTTTCTTGTAGTTGATTTCGAGTCTCTTAGTGTTGTGGTCTGAAAATATGCACGGTGTGACCTCGATCTCTTTGAACTTCCTTAGGGATGACTGTTTTCCCCAGCATATGATCTATAGAGGAGAATATTCCGTGAGCACCGGAGAAGAATGTATATTCTGCTGCTTTATTATGAAATGTTCTGAACATATCTGTGAAGCCCATCTTGTCCAGTGTGTCATTCAAAGCCCCCGTTTCCTTGTTGATTTTTCGTTTACATGATCTGTCTATTGCAGTGAGTGAGTGCATAGAAGTCTCCTCCTATGATGGCATTACTAAGAATGAGGTTCCTTATGTTTGCGTTTAATTGGTTTGTATATTTGGTTGCTCTCAAATACGCCACATAAATGTATCCATTTGCTAGGTCTTCTTGGTGGATAGACCCCTGAATTATGACATCATGGCCTTGTGTACCACTTGACACAGTCTTAAATTAAAGTCTAGATTGTCTGATAGAAGTATGGCTACTTTGGCTTTGTTTTGTTGACGGGTAGCATGACAGATGATTCTCCATCCCCTTCTTTTCACTCTGAAGTTGTTTTCACATCTAAAGTGGGTCTCTGGTAAACAGCATATCGATGGAACTTGTTTTCTCATCCATTCTGTTCCCCTATGTTTTTTGATTGGAGCATTCAGTCCACTGACGTTTAAAGTAGTACTGAAAGACACGATTTTATGGCCATTATCTTGTTTGAAGAGTTGGAGGAAAACATATCTATATATCTTTATATCTGTATCTACGTCTCCATCTCCATCTATATGTATATGTGTATGTGTATGTATATGTGTATGTGTATGTGTATGTATGTATATGTATATGTATTGTATTAACTGTATCTATATATCTATATCTATATCGATATGTATATGTCTATATACATCTATATATATAATTCTATATCTATTTGTATATATAAATATAATTATAAAGATAGATAGATAGATAGATAGATAGTTAGATAGATAGATAGACAGATAGATATCAATTTCCCTCTGAGTGTCCCCCCTTAAAATTGCATGCAGGTGTGATTTAGCGGTCACAAACTCCTTTAAATTTTGTGTATCTGGGAACCTTTTTCCTCTGTTTCTATTTTGAATGATGGCCTTGCTGCATAAAGAATTCTTCACTGTGGATGTTTCTAATTCAGCACTTTGAACGTATCCTACCACTCCTTTCAGGCCTGCCAAGTTTCTCTGGATAGGTCTGCTGCAAACCTGATCTGTCTTCTCTTGTAGTTTAGGGACTTGTTTCCCTTGCTGCCTTGATGATTCTCTTTGCCTGAGTACTTTGTGAGTTTGAATATGATATGCCTTGCTGAGGGTCAGTTTTTGTTGAATCTGATGGGGTCCTCGGTGCTTCCTGGATTTTGATGGTGTGTCTTTCCCCAGGTTAGCAAAATTTCCCACTATGATTTGCTCACATAACCTTTCTACCCCTTTTTCTCTCTCTTCCTCTTCGGGACCCCTATGATTCTGATGTTGTTTTTCGTTCTGCATGAGTCACTGATTTCTCCAATTCTTCAATTGTGCTCTTTTCCTTAATCTCCCTCGATTTTGCTGCTTCCATAGTCTCCATAAGTTGGTCCTCTGAATCGCTGATTCTCTGTTCTGTCTCATCCATCCTTGACACCGCTGCATCCATCCGTCATTGCAGCTCAGTTATATCATTTTTAATTTCATTCTGGCCAGTTTTTACTGCATTTTTTCTCTGCACAAAGGGACTCTAATCTACATTGGACTGCAGCTAGTATTCTCATAATCGTGCTTCTAAATGCTGCTTCAGACATCTTGCTTGTGTCTGTGTTGGTTGAATCCCTGGCTCTCGTTTCTTCAGGCTCTTTCTTTCTGGGTGAATTCCTTCCCTTTGTCATTTTGAATGGAGAAAAGGAACTCATGAGGTAGAAAATTCAATGAAATATTCAAATTATAAAATGTTAAAAGTAAAAACTTAAAAACACACATGTGAATAATGGAATGAATGATGCTAGATTCTAGGCATGTTTCACCTGGGTGTTGAAAGTGGTTTTGACACAGGAGAGAAAAAAACGTGGGAGTGGAGAAAAATTTAGAAAATACTAATAAAAAATATTAAAAAGGGAAATGTTGTGAGAATTTGAAAAACCAATACACTGAAGTAGACTAAAAGGAGAAGATGGGAGTAAAATAGAATCTGTGAATATAGACACAAAAGGAAAGAATAATGTAGAAGAGTATTAAAGAAAGTTAGTAAAATTTCCACCTGCCCAGTCTCCTTCGCCTCTCCGCGCACAAAAGCACCTCCCTTCCCATGCCTCCTCGCTCTCCAAGTTCACTTCTGCATGCCACGTACCTGCTGAATTCGGTGGTTCAGGATATGCAGATTGCTGTGCTAATCCTCCAGTCAGTTTCCTGGGTGGGTAGGATGGTTTAGTGTTGGTCTGGCTGTATCTCATGCACGCGAGACACTTAAGAAGCTTCCATGCTGTCTGCCATCCGGGCTCCTCCCCAAAGAGGTGAGATCTGTAGCACCAGTTCTCCGATATGAGACATCCCACAGGAAAGTTGTGGTCGGTGACAAAGCGGAAAAGGGCATGTACCAAACAGGGAGGTCACCCTGGAGGGGGAGGCAGAGAACCTGCTCCAGACCTGGGAGGGGAGGCAGGGGCTCAAATGCTGGAGCCACGCCCACTGCCCTCCAGCTGATTGTTCCTGAACAGCAGCCAACTGTCTGGGTCTAGCCTGGAGCGCCTTCACCCCAAGGACCCATGGTCAAAAAGTTCACTGCCTCTGCCTCTGCCTCTCCCCCACCTCCACCGCAGCCACAGCCACAGCCACAGCCACAGCCACAGCCACTTCAGTGTCCGAAGGGCCACGGGGCCGTGGGCGTGCTTCCCAAATGCTGGTGGGCTCCAGAAGGAGGCAGCAGGCATTTAAAAACCTTGGGCCTTGACACTCCACCTGCTGGGCCTAGTCTGGAGCCTCATGCCTCAAGTTCCCACTCCTTCTGCTCTATGGCCCTAGCCTGAGGATGGGCTAGGGCCCCAAAGCAAGGGAGTCCTGTTCCGGAAAACGCTGAGATTCCTGACAATACCGGGCCTCCATTCTGCTGGAAGAGGGCGTTCGAGAGTCCAGGAATCGTGGCAACACCCCTGTCTCAGTCCCAGACAATTTCACTCATTCATACGCACTCACACGCACACGCACGGGCACGGGCACACACACACACACTCCCCCTCTGTGGCTGTCTCTAGTGGTGACTTACTCTCCTTCTTCGGCCTCCTTCCATGTCCCTCTGGCCTCTGTCTGTCTCTGAGTCCCTGTGATCATTTTCTTGAGGGAACGCTTCCTCCCTCCCGCACCTCCATCTCTCTTTCTCTGTCTCTGTGCTGTCCTTGCACAGTATCAGTGCATCTGGGTTTCCGTGAGCTGTGCGTGTCCATATGGACGGAGTAGGCTGCTGATGGCACAGGGCTGCAGGGGAACACACAAAGGAACGCACAAGTACCAGGGGTCAGAGCACATCCAGACCTCCTAAGCCGTGACTGCCTCCAGGCAGCCCACACAAGCTGGGTATACATGTGAACTGAGAAAGGTCAGTCCCTTGGCCCTTGCCCTGTAGGTTGCAGCCAGCTGGGAGGTACTGAAACCCAAGGGACTGCCCAGTGTTGAGAGGGTCTGAAGAAAGGGCAGGAGCCGAGGAGCCAGGGAACCTAGTCGTAGCTGGTGTTTCTCCACATGCCATGTTCCGGTGCCATTGGTACTGGAAGGTTGGTATCAGTTGTGGCTCTCTTTCCTTGGCATCTCAATGCAAGCTTCCGTGACCCAATGGAGGTCCTGAATCTGCCCTAGTTTTCAGCCAGGTTGGGCCCCAGGACAAATGCACGTGCTGTGTGAGGGGGGAAAGCAAGTGTGAGTCGTGAGGAGGAGCTAGCCTCGTGAGTGGGATGTGGCAGAGGGCATGAGTGAGTGCACAGGTCCACTAGAGTGTGTCTGTGAATGTATTGTGGCTGGCGCCTGTGAGTACTTTTGCCTGAGACCTAGCGTTTGTGCTGGCAGCGTGCACGTGTCTGTGTCCACGTGCCGCGTGGCCGTGCATCTTTGTGCCTGAGTGAGTGTGTGTAGGCCGTTGGCAAGCGAAGGAAAGAGACTGGGGGCTTTCCTGACTTGGTGAGTAAGGGGGGGCTCCCGTGCCAAAGTGCAGCGAGTGCAATCCCTTCGCGCCTGGGATCGACACGGAGCTAGCTGATCACCTTTCATGACGGGAGGAAAGCTCGGACTTTGCCTGGGTCCGCTCGTCCTGTGTTGCCTTGGCCAGGGGCAAGTTGGGGTTGGGCCACCCATGGCGCAGTGGAGGAGGACCAAAGTTCCCTGCAAGGAAGTGGGCGTTAGTGGAGGGAGGCAGCAGAGAGCATGAGTAAGCCTGGCCCTGCTCCTGGAGCGGCCTAGGGGATCATCGCAAGGCCTTGTGGTCCCAGCCAGGGTATGTGTCTCGGTGAACATCCTCCTGGATGACCCTGCAGAGACAGGCCTGGCTGGTCTAGAGTCCCTTGCGAAGTTGGGGCCCGGCCCCGGGACCCCAATACTGTGGTAGGTGTTGTTCAAACTGAAAGGCATTGCCTGCTTGTCCCAGACAGTCCCTGCACCTGGGACCCAGATTTGTTCCCACGTTCCTGCCACGGGGTCTCCCGGCGATGCGTGGGAGTTTGACAGGCCCCATTTCTCTGGAGGGAGTGAGTTGCATAGGTCAGGTGCACCAGGGTCTGGGCCTGCTTTCCTGTCTTGCCCACCCGCTACGTCCTCTGCTGAGGGCAGCTTGAGGGCTCACCACTGGACCTGTTCCTCTCCCTTTCTGGGTAAGAGTTTGCCTCTCTGTCGGTCACACTGGCCACCCCCTCTCAGCCCCCTACCACCTGTTCAGCCTCCCCCCATCCACCTGCGTTTCTATGCATTGCTGTCACCTGAAGCGGTGGTGTGCTGCCTCATATATCACAGCCACCCTGGAGCATTTCTGTACCCCGTTCGTATCCTGACATAGCCCAGCGAGTCTGGAGGAACCTCTTCTGTGTCACGGAAGCAACATGTTGGCCAGAGGGCCCGGCACACGAATTTGGAAATCCTAGAATCCCCCGCCTGCCTGGCAGCCTCCTGGTCCCATAAAGAGGTAGGGGAACACTGCATTCCACCAAAGGGAAAAGGCAATGCATGAGTGTGGTGCCTGGCCAGGCAATGCATCTCGAGCCTCCAATCCTGCAGTGGCTCTGTGTGGTGTGTGTGTGTGTAGCTTATGCTGTCTGACATAGACCGGCAGGGAGTCCACATCACCACTGCCCTGACAGGGAGGGAGACCACATCATCGCCCTCACTGCACACCGTCTGCAGCTTATTGCTTCCCCAAAGTGGTCATGTGGCTTCATGTAGACCCTGGGGCGTGTCCCTCACTTGGGTCCCAACACTGCATCCCCCAACCCCCCGATACCTCTCGGAGACCCTTGAAATCACGCTGCCTGTGGCACAGGGGGACAGTGTTTTGAGCCAGCGCCCACGCTCATGGCAGCCTGCCGCCTAAGTGAGTGGTAAAGGAAATGGGACCAGGATGAACAGACATACGGCCAACGAAGGCCTGGGGAGGGTCCCTGTGAGAAGATGGCCAAGCATTGTGGGAGGAAGGGGACCGCTGTCTGTGGGACAGACACAAGCTCCAGGAATCCCAGGGCCCACGGTCACGGGTCTTTCCTGTGCACTGCCACACACGGGAGCAATGGGCAGCCCATCATGAGAGGGGGGTGTGTGCTTGCCAGTGTGTCACTTTCCAGGCAACGGGGACAAACGGCAAGAGCGGCGCGCATGATACGCAGCCTCCCCTAGTGTGGCGTCCTCTCCACGTCACACACCTCTGGTCACCGACCTTCCCTAGCCGGTGCACTGCTAGACTGCTGTCATGACATACATGTCTTCTGGGAGCAAGGATGGACGTAGAGAGTATGCAAAGGAGGCTGAGCAGATGGAAAACCGGGGTGCACAGACAGCAGGCGCACAGCTGACATGCGTCTCCCGGACAGCCAAGGTGATCCGCTGAGTGGATTTGTCGGACTAGGGGCACAATGAACAAAGGTGGCGGTGTAAATGGGCAAAGCGGGGAGGTCCCCCTTTACCCGTGTGTGTAGATAGCCGCGTGCCCAGCGCAGCGTGGAATGCAAAGGTCGCTTTCGCATGGCCAGAAGCCAAACAGGGCACCCAGAGCGCACAGAGGGCCGGCTGCAAGCCCCCCGGAGGAGTTGCACTGCACGGGGCCCAGAGCCTTCCTGCCTATGCAACAGACGCGCCCCAGTTTCCGGGTGACCTAGGGGCGGGACCGCCGAAGCCACGCACGCCACCGTCCCTATGATTGGTCCTGAAGGCAGTGAAGCGGCCTGGGCGTGGCTTGGAGCTCCCTCAGCCTCAAAGCCGCAGGCGCACACCTCTCACCACAAAGGCCTCCGAGGCAGCATCGGCATAGCGATAGCCACCGCCGAGGCATCCTGGGTACAGCACCATGCGCATGCGCATGCGCATGCGCCCCCTCGACCTTTGGGCTCTGGGAGGAAGGGGGAGCGAGTTGCCAGCCATTGCCCTCAGGGCTCCACTCACTGGGTCTGGGGAGGGGGGCCGTGCTTTCACCTCCCGCTTCGTCGTCGGTAGGAGCCACAGTTGGTGTCTCGGGCCGGGGCCGCATGTTGCACGACTCGTGTTTCCGAAACACTGGGGATGCCCGGAGCCCCCATGCCGCCTTCGACCGGGAACGGGGCGGTCGAGAGACGAGGGCCCGTGGGGACACTGGGTCTCCGGCAGGGCCGGAGGTGCCGCAGGCCGAAGGCTCGCAGGCCACAAGCGAACAGCCTGTGCAGGAAGGCCAGGCCCGACCCGAGAGGCAGGTGGGCGGCCCCAGCGAGATATCGGTGCCGCTGGTGCATGACATAGTGGCGGTGGAGGCGCTGTGGGGCCTGGCGGAGGAGGAGGTTGAGGTGGCGGCCGCGGAAGAGGACGCGCCTGGGGAAGAGGGGCATGAGCAGAGGAAGAAGGGGGAGGAGGACGAGGAGCAGGAGCCGGGGAAGGAGAAGGTCCAAGTTCACGAGGAGGAGGACCTGAAGGGCGAGGGGGAGCAGCAGGACCAGAAGAGCAGAAGGAGGAGGAGGAGGAGGAGGAAGAGGGGGAGAGGCAGCAGGAGTAAAAGATTAGAAGGAGGAGGAGCAGCAGAAGCCCAAGCAGAAGGAGGAAGAGCGGAAGGAGGAGGAGTTGGCGGAAATGAAAGGGGAGGAGCAGGAGCAGCAGGGTATACAAGCGGGCGCGGCGGCGGCCACGGCGCCGGCCGCGGCGGTGGCGGTGGAGGCATTGGCGGCGGCAGTGGCAGGGGAAGGGGACCAGGAGGAGGAGCAGGAGGAGGAAGGGAAGGCGTGCGAGCCATTAAAGGGAGAGCAGAATTGCAAACCGAGGAGGAAGAGGAGCAGGAGAAGGAAGCGCTGGAGGAGCAGCAGCAGGGCGAGGAGGAGGTGGAGGGCAAGGAGGACAAGGAGGAGCGGGTGGAGGAGGAACAGAAGCCGAGTGAGCAGGAAGGCCGATGGGTGGAAGAAGCCCAGGAGCTGCAGGTGAAGCAGGCTAAGAAGGAGCAGGTAGAGTCAGGCCTCCGTCCTTGCCCTTCCCCACTGGAGGCTCTGGAGGCCCTTCAGATAGAGCTACAGCCGGTGAATAAACAAGCCAGCCGGGAGCACGCTCGACTCAAACTCAGGATGTGGCAGAGGCGGCAGCGACATCTGCAGCAGAGAGGTGCCCTTATCCAGGGCATCCGTGGTTTCTGGGCCAAGGCTGTATCCTTCCTGCTGCTGGTGGAGGGTCCACAGGGGGCTGGGCTTGCGCAAGAGGAAGGAAAGGGAGGTGCCATTTAGAGGAACCCAGGACAGGGACTGGAGCTAAGCCACGCTCCAGTGGCCGGGAACGTGCAAACGTGATCCCATCCGGTGGTCCTGGCTCTGCAATGAGTGTGGGAGGAGGGCAGTGCCGGGGTGGGGGAGGCATGTGTGCTTTACGTCGCACCTGGCACGGAAACAGCGCTGGGAGAGTGGGGAGTGGCGGTGGAGGTCCAGGCCAGGTCGGGGAAATGACCGAGGGCTTCTTCCCACACAAAGCCGCGTGGGGGCACGTTTCTGGGTCCCGCTAAGCATCTTGCTGCGGGGAAGGCGATGTGAATGCCCACTGGTCGGCGCGAGACCGGATGTGTGCTGTCTGGCTGTGTGGAAGTAAGCGTCCTCAGTGTCCTCACGAGCACACAAAGCTAGGCGTGGTTGCGGGCGTCTGGGCATGCACAGCCTCCTGTGCGTGTCTAGCAGAGCCCTGCGCGATCCTGAGACCCCGTGGGCCTGGACGCAGCCTGTGGGGAGGGCTTGAGAGCCTGGGGGAGGACGCCAGTCCCGGGGGGAGGACGCCTGGATGCTGTCCACACTGGTTCTCTGGTTCGAGCTCTCTCACGCCCAGCACCTGAAGGCTCTTTGACCTGCGGCAGTTTGTGAACCACCCTCAGATGTCAGCCCTGATTAGTAAGCCCGATGAAAGCATGCTTCGCCACATGACCAATTTGAAGGTCGGCCTGGGAGTGGGAGGTGGTGTGGGTGGCTGGCTGTGTGGGGAGGGGAGGTGGTGGGGAGAAGTGATGTGTTCCTTCCTCAGGGGAGGGCGGGTCTCCTGGAACAAGATTTCACATTTCTGCCCCACTGTACCACGGCAGGTGGAGGAACACAAGTTTCCCAGGGAATGCCGGAAGATCCTGCTGTTTTTTGGCAAGAACTCCTACTTCCAGAATGAAGTCGTTACGAAGGAGTATGTCCTAGGCCTTGATGGTAAGTGTCCACTGACTGCATGGGCGGCAGTGGGTGCAGGGTTGAATGTGATTAGTTCTCTGGCGCCTTCTCACATACTCGTCTTCCTGCAGGGTATAGGGCGTCTCATTCCAGTCCCATCCAGTGGTACCCAAGGTACAGACAGGAGGCCTACAGACGCAGGCATGACAACAGCAGCCTCAACTTCTTCAACTGGTTCTCTGACCACAGCTTTGCCGGCTCTAGCAGGATTGCTGAGGTGGGGCCCTGTAACAAGGAAGGGAGGTGATTTTCATGGGTTCCCCCACTGCGTGGGATAGCTACCTGAGGCCTGGCCTGTCTCCCCTACCAGATAATCATAGAGGATCTTTGGCCCAACCCCCTGCCGTATTTCAAGATGAAGGAGGCCCCAGGAGAGAGAACTGAGAGGGAAAGAGGTGAGCAGCCAAGGGTGTGGGCACGGAAATGTGTGTCATGGGGTCCAGGGCACAATTCTCTTCTGCATGGAGGCACCGAGACTCACAGCGGCACAGGAGGTGACCCCAGGTCAAAAGGGCATCAGCCTGAGACAGGGAGTCTTAAGAAGTAACGTGTCAAAGAGGCTTTGCCCCTTTGGGGAGCCTGAAGGTGGGAAGGGGGCTAGACAAAAAGAATGAGCAAAGCGGGACAACCAAAGCTGGCTCATCACATAGCACGGTGACAACTGTCATTCCCGGACCATGAACCCCACCCTCAGGCCTCCTACCACCATCCCACATGTTGTCTGGCTTCTGGATCCCCTTGTCAGCTTTGGCACAGCTTATCACACCCTCCCATCCTACTTTCCGTTTGGAAACATTCAAGCAACCTTACTCAGGGCCAAGATAAGACTCTCACCTGTCCTGTGTGTGTGTGTGTGTGTGTGTGTGTGTGTGCGTGTGCGTGTGTGTGTGTGTGTGTGTGTGTATGTGTGTGTGTCTGTCTGTCTGTCTGTCTGTGTGTACCCATATATCCCAGGGATATGCACGATCTTGAGAAGAGTATGAAGGAGCGTCGCACTTCATCGACCCCAGTGGAAACCCTTCCGATGCTCACCGATGGTCCACAAGATTCTCCTGGCCATGAAATAAGGACAAGGGTGGTGGTGACACGTGGCGCAGGGCGGGGGTCCAATACATTTGAAGAAATATAGAATGGGAGATAAACAGCATGAAGTGTTTGTGTGTGTCTTCCTCTCAGGTTCGCTCTGGGGCGTGTCCATGTATACATGCGGCTGTCCAGAGGTGTAAGTGTTCTGTGCCTGCACATTGGAGTTCCAAGGAAGGGCGGGACGTAGGACATTGTCCGTAGGGATGGGTCACACATTGGGATTGCATGTGAGGTCAGTAAGATTGAAGCAATGGGGACTTGAGTGAGGGAGGCCAGGGCACAAACCTGAGAGAAAGGCCAGTGCCCAGGTTCATAGCTTTCCTGTGAAAATGAGGAAATTCAAGGAAACGGAGAGGCCAGCACAGGCCAGGGATGTCCAATATTCAGGGATTGGGCATGTCCATGATGGTGCCCCCAGAATCCCGCATGGGGACACCCTCAGTCATGTTGACTGAACCGCCACACAGGGAGGAATTCCCAGGGTTGATTACCCTCTGGTTTTCAGACGTCTACCAATGCAGACTGTCTTGTGGACAAGGTCAGGATCTCAGGACCAGCCACACATATTTGAGGGATTGTGAGCAGGTTGTAAGATTGGCGTCCAGGGGAAGGAACTGAGGGACCAGAGGCAGAGTGGGTGGGTAAGACCGATGAAGTTCTGCTTCAGGCAGAGTTGACAGGGACAACATACACACTGCAGAGAAAACAGCCCACTACAGTCTCACGCAACTCCAAAATCACAGCGAACTTTTCTGGTTCCACTTCCTGAAGCTGAGCCTCCCAAACACCGCTTCACTTATTCTCACACACACACACACACACACACACACACACACACACACACACACACAAGACTCCTGAAGGAGTCCTAGTGCTGATGCCCTTGTGTGAACTTTGCTGTTTCTGAAAAGACCTCTGGTTACGAATGGGTGGCCCGGATTGCAAGCCAACAGAGGGGAGGGTCGCGGGGAGGTGGGGCTCTTCAAGGGCACGAACACGCCAACCTCTCCCGTGTGCCCTCTGCCCTCTCATCATCAGCCGTGATGAGTCGGGTGATGCTCTTCCTCTGTGTCCACAGGCTTAAGCCGTGTGTCCAACACGCCATGTGAGACTTGTGAGAAGACTCCCAAGTGCAAACACCAGCAGGCGCTCAGGGAGGTCGCCTCGTCCCAGGCAGCCTGTGTTCCTTTGCCTGAGTGCCAGGACAAAGGCTGCCTCAGCCACATAGGGAACGATGGACTTGTGAGGCCTTAGCATTCTGTGCAGAGGTCCCCGGCAGGCCTGGAGCTTAGAAAGGACTGGGACGAGCCTCACCTGCGAAGACGTGAGTGCTGGGATACTCCTTACACAGCAGATGGCTGCTTGCCAGAGATGTCTGTGCTAAACAAAAGCTCCACCGTGCGAGCAGTGCAGTCGACAGAGTTCAGCCTTGTCCATCGCAGGCTCTTCTGTATCCCCATGTAACACGGCCCCCAGCACAGCGTGCCTGACACTGACCTCCCGACACTAATATTCCTGTCTCCCAAGCTGCCCAAGCTCCCCAGGATCCCCACTGCACAGCTCTGCAGTACAAGAGCCTTCTCTGCAGTGGCTCTATTCCAGAGAAGGCGTGGGCAGTCCCAATGCATGGAGGCCTCTTGCCCCTATCATATGCAGACAACACGGTCAGCGGGGTGTCAGCACGCTGTGGAGTTGAGGATCTGTGCGACCAAGCCTTACCTCTTCCAGGGCAGAGGCTGTCGCACTCTCTAGAAGGGAAGGCAGGCCTTTCTCTCGCTGCTGTCTGCACACTGGCTGGAGAGGCACGTCTTCTCAGCTGCTTGATGGGTAAATGTCAGGGTACCCTGGAAAAGCTCCCAGTGCTGACCCAAGTCTTTGGGTGTGAACATCCAAAGAAAGTATGGCCAGTGATTGTGCAGTGGGAATACGGCCTCAGTGGTCATGAGGCTGGGCCCTTTGGGGCATCTTCCTGCACAAGCAGGCCGTTACTTGATAGGTCTTGCCGAGCAGGAACACTTTAGGGGACAGGTGAACACAGGGTCCCCCACATGTTAATATCTCCAGCCAATACCTCCTTAGGGGCCAGGGTGACGTTTCCGCCCGGCCTGTCCCAAAGACAAGGTACGGACAAGGTGTGGGTGTGGAATGCACTCACGGCACCCAGAGCCAAACCCTCGAGTGTGGACACTTGAGGTCCGTGGGCAGAGGCCTCGGTGCTCTGTGTCCGAGGGATTACAGCCCTCATGCTGCACACCCGGCATCCCCGGGTGTCCTCCCGTATCCGCAGCTCTCCCCGGGGAGCCCTAGGGTCCAGGAGCTGCTAAACCCCCTGCACAACTGTATCTGCTGCCCAGCGGCCTCTTCCACCCCAACATCAGCGTGTGTGGGCTCCAGAGTGCTGTCCCTCGAGAGAGGACACCCTCAGCAATTCAGGAGCCTTCTGACTTCCATGTCTCTGAACCACACGTGTCTCATTGGCCTGTCGGGATCGTCACGTTGTTCTCTGTTCACAGGAAATGTCTCGCATTGCCTGTGCTCCTCTGTCTCCCTGAGTGAGCCCTGGCGTGTTTGTGTCTTTTCCTGGCTTTGCCTGTGCCAACACCTCTCTGGTGATGCCTCCTTGCCTGGCCTAAGTGGGCACAGCTGTACCCGTGTAACCGCCTTCGTCTCTGCACACCTGTGTGTTGGGTCAGCTGTGGCTCTGGTGGCCTGTCTTGTCTTTGGTGTATGCTTCTGCGCTTGAGTGTGCTTCCCTCTGCATTCAACCCCTTTCTTCCACTGACAGATCCAGTTGCTGTCCTGCTGTCAGGTGGAGGGGCTTCTGCGTGTTCTGTTCTATGTTCCAGGAGCCAGAAATCCTTCCGTGCCTGTAGGACCTTCGTCAGAGGATTGGCCATGCACTCACTGCCAGCCAGTTAATGTCCCCAAATGCAGCTGGCTTGCTGTGAGCATTCCGTCACACCTCTATTTTCTGTCCTTCTGTTTTCAAACCCTTTGCGCCCGAGGGGCTCAAACGTCACTGGCCGGCACATTGCAGATGCAGGCGTAAATTGTGAAAAGCGGACCGGCAACGTTTTCCCACTTACTCTTTTGCCACGTGGCATGTTCCTGGCTGGGAGAGACTTCCCCCTGCCAGTGTGTGTCTCGTTTCCGTGTGCCTCCTGTGTGTTCTGGTCCCTAATTTGTCCATTACGTCCTACCTGGGAGTCTGATCCATGTTTGCAGGAACGAGGCTGACACCTTTGACTGCTGGGTTCTGAGCTCAGCTTAGTCCACCAGGACTAGTGCGTGCCTGAGGGACACAACGGGCAGTGACGGATGTGCCCGTATCCTTCACGTGCAAGCGCTCCGTCCAGCCACCTTCACCGGGACATTTCTCAGCGACCCCTCTTTGTGTGTGGTGAGAGCACTTGCCTCTGAGAAATCTGACGAGGCGGTGAAGCATTGCTTACGGCTGCCCTGTGCAAGTTAGATCTCCAGAACTCATGCACATGGCATGACTGCATCTTCACACCCGAGCCCCGACACCTCCTCATCGCACCCTCCCCTGATTAGCACCACTCTACTCTCTGGTGGACTGCATGCCTTTAACTCCTTTAGTCTCCTCAGGAATCCATCAGGCAGGGCTCACCACCACTGTGCTTCTGTCAGGGGCTGGCTTCTTTCAGTGAGCCCAGTGCTTTCTGCACTGATGCTCAATGCACCCGCAGAAGGGTGAGCCACACTAAGCCCGGCGGCAAACCCTTTGGCCCTACGTTTCCCACACGTGTGCCTGGTGGCAGAGGTGCACAAGGAGCCCGCCTGCATGCGTCTCCCAGGTCCTCCACAGGGTACAAAGTACCGCCTCAGGAGGCTGATCCGCATCACATGGGCATAGCTCTGCTTGCACGTGTTAGCCTTTCGTATCATACAGGCAGCCCAGACTTAGAAATCCTGCTACCTGCTTACAACTATCCAGCCCTCGTGCTTCTGCAGACGCTCTGTGTCTGTACAGACATTTGAGTCACGGTCTCGTGACCTTCCAATACAGCTTGATGGTCTGTCCTTAGCTTACAGCCTGGGATGCGGTTCTCACTCATTGTCCTCCCCTCGGGTGCGAGTTTCCTCCATCACTGTGGTGGAAGGTAACCTTTATCACCATACGTTGGCTTGAAATTACTGGGCGGATCACCTGTCTGCGTCCGGGGATCCGAAGGAGACCTTGGCTCTTTTGCTCACGGTCCACACTTTCTCTGTAATGAGTCGCTTTGGATGAGAAGCTTGCCAGAGGCGAGGGGGCCTCAGAGTTGAGCACATTTCCTGGGCATCTGTGAGAACTTCGTTGGTTCCACTCGGAAAGCATTGACATTCATGGATGTGCAGCCTCTGCTTTTGCTTGAATTTGCCGAGCTTTGGGACGTGATTTCTTCCCGCATGTGCTGTGCCTAAATCTCTGCTGTGTCTTTCCGGCAGTCCCGTTTGCTGTCTCCTGCTGGTAAGTACAGGACTTCCAGCAGCCCTGTGGGGAACGGGTCCTTGTTTTCTTCCCTGCGGTGCCCTCTTCCTCACCCCGAATGACCTCACTGCAGCTTCCTTCTAGTTCAGCGATCGTTTCAGACTGCCCTTAAGGTCCAGGTGGGAGCGGTGCCTTTTGTGCTGAGGGCTGACCACTGTAGAGCATTCGTCTCTGTGCAAATTGCACAGGTGAATTTCACCAGGTGAAAGAGAGTGCACACTGCAGTTGCCCTGTCTTCAGAGTCAGCCCACCTGTCTCCGCCTCGGCTGCCCCTGCTCTCCTTCCTCCTACCCTCTCCTTGCCTCCCCCTCCCTTGTCTTCTTCCTGTCCCTCCCTCCCACTTTCCTTCCAGCTCTCTTTGTCTTCGTCTCCCTCCTCTCCATCACTAATGCCTCCCCCTGTCTCCGCCTGTCTTCCTTGTAATAGGTGCCCCTCTGTCTCTTCTTGTCTTGCTCCTCCTCCCTGTCTCTCCCGCCAATCTACCCGGACTCTCCCTCTCCAGGCCGGTCTTCCCCTCCACTCGTCCTTCCTTCATCTGCTCTGCTAGCACGTGTCTCTCTCTCTCCCTCTATAGCTCTGTCTCTCTGTGTGTCTCTTTTTCACTGTCTCTCTCAGTGGACCTTCTGTGTCTGGGTGCATGCTTCTTCAGAATTCTTGTTGGTGCCTGGGAAATGGGAAGGGAACTCGTCTGCTTTCGTGTGTACTAGTGAAAGCAGGCACGGGGCTTTCTCAGAGACAGACACAGACAAGTCTGCAATTCTCGGTGAAGGGCCCCTACGTGCCCTGCGTGGTTGGAGTCGTCCTCCTTTTAGTGGAAGGTTAGATTTCAGGACCGGAGCAAGCTGCTAAATCCTACTACCCCATCTCCCTGGCGCTCTGTACGGAGATCAGTAGGGCACCAGTGGCAGATGGTGCTCTGGGGGTTGTTCTTTGATCTGCATTGCAGTGCAGTGAGGTCTACTGAGCTGTGTTCTTGCAAGGACATGGCGGTGGGGTGGGTCTAGGGTGGGTGTCACTGGTTCTGGGTGGGCACCCACCTTACCGCCGCCCTCAGCCTGACGGCCAACGAGGAGATACCGTGGGGACGGCCATGTGGCCCCGGTAGGCGTGACACTAAGGACTTCTCCAGGCTTTGCCCCAGCTTCATGAAGAAGGGGCAAGGCACGGAGCAGGGAGTGGCTCACGGCGTGGACGATCCTGTGCTGAATGCTCTGGTGCCCGTAGTGAGGCCTCTGGGGAAAGGGTGTACAAGCGACCACAGACTGCGCGATACCGGGGACCTCGCAAGTGAAGGCTGGAAGGTGACAGCGCTGAAGAGGACATGCGGCAAACGGGGGCCACGCTGGCACCTTGGCACTCGCTCCAGAGCCTGGACCGGCCATTGGCGCGCGCTTGCTGGCGGCCAGCACCCTGTCTTGCTGTCTTGCAACTGATTGCTCCCCGAACCTGGCCAGCTGGCCTGACCTGCCCTGGAACCACTTCGCCCCCAGGCCGCATGCGCACACTCTTCACTGCCTCTGTCTCGGCCCCTCCTCCACAGCAGCCACAGCCAATGCGGAGTCCTCAAATCCCAGAGCCTGTGCGCCTGCGCTCAACTTTGGCGGGCTGCGGCGGGAGGCTTCAGGGAGCTAATGGTCTTGCGGCCAAGGCTCCCCCCACCTGCTGCCGTTTCCTGTCCTTGTCCTGAGGCTGCCCTAGCTACACTGGGGCCGGGGCCGAGCGTCATGGCCAGCGTGTCGCGGTCCGGACAAAGCGGAGATTCCCGCCGACCCTGGGCCCTGATCGTCCCGGATGCGAAAGGTGGAGAGTCCCGGCCCCGCGGGAATGCAGGGGCGCTGGAGGGCGTGGGCTGGCCGCAGTCCCCAGGTTCAGGGGCGGCAAGCGCCCATCCTGTGCAGGAAACCCAGGCCGGGTGTGAGATACAGGTGGCAAGCCCAGCGGAGGAATTGGTGCTGATATTGGATGACGGAATGGTGGCGGCTGAGGTGGTGATCGGGGAGGAGGAAGAGGACGGCGAGGCGACCAAGGATGAGGTGGCTGGAGAGGAGAATTCTGAGGAAGCCAAGCCAGAAGCAGAGGACATGCACGAGGAGGAGGAGGAGGTGGAAGTTGAGAGACAGCAGCAGGAGGAGTTTCAGGAGCAAGAGGAGAAGCGCGAGGCAGATGCAGAGGCGGAGGAGGGGCCCCAGCTCTCACAGCCGCTGCAGCAGCAAGAGCCAGCGCTGCGTCCTGCCTCAGCCCAGGACCCGCTGGCAGCACTGGAGCGTCTTCAGCTGGAGATCAGCGCTGGGAATGCCCAGGATTCCAGGGCCTTATGGCGGCTGAAGCGCAGGATTCTTCGGAGGCAGATTTCTTACCTGGATCACAGAAGGGCCATCATCAAGCACATCCCTGGCTTCTGGGCCCAGGCGGTATCCTTCCTTGTGCTGGTGGGTGATGGCGGGGGCTGTTGTGCAGGAGGGCTGGGCACTGAGAGCAGGGTGCCTCAGGGCGATGGCCCCCAGAGAGGAGAGCTGGGGAATGGTCCCTGGCCCTGGGTTGGTGTGGTCTGGGATCCAGTGTAAGGCCTTGGACAGGGGCGGTTGTTGGGGATGGGGGGACTTGGTGACTGGGTCTGTTTCCTCTAGGTCTCCGCCAACGTTGGCCTGCAGGCTGGTCTCAAATATTACTTGCAGACACGAGCCATGTGTCCCCATGCTACCAGAGCTAGGGTAGCACAAAGCAGCCTTCACTCAGAGCAGATAAGGCAAGGAAACATTTCGCTGCAAAATGGGAGAGTTACGCAGGCCGCACACCCACCTTCACATTCACAGGCTGTGCACGTTTCCTAGCAGTTCCTTCAAAAGAGAGCATTTCAGACACACACTCATGACCTTTAGTGGAACCACGCCACGCCCCTTTGCCAGACAGTAGGACGACTGAGACCCACTCCGAATGGGGTACAAGCTGCCTCCCCAGACCCTGACACATGACACACACACACACACACACACACACACACACACACACACACACACAGAGGATTCTCTCCTGGTATCTCCACCCCTGCTTCCCTCTCTGTCCTCAGGCTCCGGCTCGGTCCCACCCATGTCTTTCTCTCCGGACTGGCTGTGTCACTGTGTCTAATCCTTTTCCCTCCTCGGCCCTCCTCGGCCGTGCTTCTCGATCTCTTTCTCCCTCCCACACCCTCTGCTTGCAGCGTAAGTGTGCAGTCGGGTTCCTGTAAGCCATGTTATTCCATCTGGACTCAGGAGGCTGGTGACAACATAGGTCTTCACGGGAATATGCCAAGAAACCCAGCCGTGAGGAGGGGTCAGAGCACATGCCGACATCACAAGCTATGATGGGCTGCTGGCAGCCCACACAGGTCAGATATAGGAAGGAACTGTGAGGCGTGCAGGCAGTGGAGTCTCTCCCTGCTGTGTGCAGACAGCGTGGGAGGTACAGGAAGCCAACGGACTGCCCAGTGTCGATGGGGTCTGATGCATCTGCAGAGGCTGAGGAGTGTGGGGACTAGTGTTTCCTGGTCTTTCTGCACATGCCGTGATCTAGTCCCTTGCTCTTAGCCTGGGAGGGTTGGAGGGGGGCTGTGTCTGTTTCCACAGCATCTGAAGGCACAGCTCCTTGACACAGCACAGATTCTGAATCACCCCCAGTTGTCGGCCATGATCGGTGCCCAGGACAAAGACGTGCTCAGCTACGTGGTCGACTTGGAGGTGAGACCGGGGAGGCTGTGGCTGGGGGCCGTCCCGTCGGGTGTGGGATTTGGGCAGGAGAAGGTGAGGCAAAGGTGCTCACCCTCACAGCCAGGCAAGTAGCTCAGGACCCCGAGGGAGGACACTTGCCCCCTCCTGTCCCATTGCTCACGGCAGGTGGAAGAAGTGGGCCATCCCAAGTACCGCTGCAGAGTGATGTTTTTCTTTGGGGCCAACCCGTACTTCCGGAACCCAGTGATCATTAAGGAGTATCAGCTGAGCTTTGCTGGTAGGGTGTGGGTCCCATGATGGTGCGGGGCAGGGGGATGAGGAGCATGAATCAGGGGCAGGAGGGAGGGGGAGGGGGAGGGGCAGGTGGGTGGGGAGGAGGCCATCAGCTTGCTCCTCAAATCCTCTCTTCCTGCAGGCTACAGGATATCGCGTTCCACTCCAGTCCAGTGGTTCTGGGATTATGAACATGGAGCTCCCAGTCGCAGGCATGACCCCACCAGCCTTAACTTGTTCAACTGGCTGTGTGAGCACAGCTGCCCAGGGGCGAACAGGATTGCCGAGGTGGGGCCCCTGAGGCCTTCGTCAGCAGTGGGGATGTGGGTGGCCCCCGGCCAGAGAGGAGAGTGGGCTATGCCCAATGTGGCGCCGGCCTGTGTCCTCTTCCAGATCATCATCGAGGACCTGTGGCCCAATCCCCTGCAGTACTACCTGAGGGAGGAAGGGACCAGAAGACAGTGATCTGACGTGCTCACGTGTCGGTGAGAACCCCAGTATGCGGTGTGTTGACCTGCGTGTTGTATGGGCAAGGGAACGTGGGCCACACATTGGCTTGGAAATGGAAGGTCCGCCGACACAGGGACACAGGTAGCATGGGGAGAGGGTGGGAGGATGACAGGGGACCTGCAGAGACTCAGCTGCAAACACACAGAGGGTCGAAGCCTGCAAACCAAATGCAGTTGTGCTGTGGGCTGGGGCTTTGGAGAGCAACTGGGGAGGAGCAGTGCTTCACCACAAATGCTCCCCGTGGATGTCCGCCCTGTCCCGGGCTTCCCCCTGCTCCTTCAGTCTGGATTTGCCTGCCAGTCTTTGGGTCAGGAGCTGCCGTGTCCCCAGGCGCCACTGTGGTGAGAATCTCGCACTTCCTTCCATGTGCCCCACCACGCCATGTCCTCCCGCAACCCGACAGCCATTCTTAGAACTGGTCCAAGGCCATTGGGGGCTGGAAATGAATCCCTGGGTGAGAAAGCAAGGGGGATCGCAAAAGGGCGAGGCACAAGAGTGACACCATCTGGGATGTATCTGCAAATATCCCGTATCATTCTTGGTGTCTGTTGCGTGGGGGTGCGTGTGTGCGCGTGTACGCAAATGTGTCTGCGTGTGCCCACATGCGTCAGGGGCTCTGCATCTGTGTGGGCGTGAATGGCGCAGAGCTTCTATCTTTGCCCATGCAGAAACAATGGAGGACGCCACCAGTGCTGGAAGAGATGGGTGGATGAGTCTCCTGTCTTCTACGTGCCCCGGAGAGAATTGAGGAAGAGATAACGTGTGGCAGCCTTGAAGAGGTTCCACGATGTTTATGTGGACACATACAGGAAGCTAAAAACCCTTCTGTTTTTGTGTATGTGTTTGTGTGTGTTTATGGGGGACGCAAGGAGGCTCGACGAGAACGGGACCTGAGTGTGACTGTCCTAGCCGCTGCCCGGGTGATTCTGTGTGTGCAGGAGAGGTGCAGTACTGGGGTGGGGCCGGTGTTGCCATGTGCACAGAGGCCTGCCTTCTTGGGCAGGAAGAGCCTGGAAGGAGGAGGAGGAAGAGACAGACCTGTTATTTGGAGATTTATTGTATAGGCCAGAGCCGAAAGGCAGGGAAGGGGATTGCACAGTGGGACCAAATTGGTCCATTGGGTCGTGGTACAGTGTGGCCAGGACTCGGGGGGGTTTCATCCAGGACCCTTGCTCCCAGAGGGGTGTTGTGTCCTTGGTGAGATAGAATCCAGTCAGCAAAGCCTCCAGTCAGGATCAGAGCTAAGACCACATGTCCCCGGACAACTCAGGAGCAGGCAGCCTTCTCATAGTCGATGGCAGTATACCTTGCTGCTGCCTCCCACACCCGGGGCTCCTTTGACCCCGAGCCCTGTCCTCAGACAGTGGCTCAGGATGGGAGATGTGTGAGGGGGAGGGGCAGGTGTGGGTTGTGGGCAGCAGCGAGGCTTATGAGTGGGAATTCATGGAGAGAGTACGCACGAGGGCAGAGATCCAGCGTGAGTTCGTGCGAGTGTGTGTGGGCGTCTGTGGCAAACTGGGCCTGAGATCCGTGGTGGTGCCGGCAGTGTGAGCGTGCATATGTTCGTGCGATTGCGTAGCCGTGTGTCTCTGTGTGTGCAGGAGTGGGTGGTTAGGCCACTGGAGAGACAAGGAGAGACACAGCGGTCTGTGTGAATGAGGTGCTTATGTGGGACGGTCAGGTGCCAGAATACAAGAGTGCAGTCCCTTCCCTCCTGAGTCCTGATGGTAATCGCTGGGATGGGTGCAATCGTTGCTGTGCCAGGGGGCTCAAGTCAGGATGCAAAAGGGAGATTGGTGCAAGGTCAAGAGGGGGGCCGAGGGGAGGACAGCCTGTGTCCAGTGGCCAGTGGACCACTAGTGAGTAAGTGTGCTTGTGTGTGTGTTAGTGTGTGTCTATGTGGGAGTGAGTGTGTGTGTGTGTGTGTGTGTGTGTGTGTGTGTGTGTGTGTGTGTGTGAGTGGCTCTGGTGGGCCGACAGTAGCAAATACGTAGGGGCTACATGGTGTGCCCAGGCTTTGTGCACAGGGTAGCTAGGGAACCCAACCTGTCAGGCTACGTGGTGTGCAGAGGGCGTAGGTATTTCCCTGGAGGGAGCCGTCTAGCAAAAATCTCTGCTCTTGGCAGACGAGCCATGTTTTGTCGCCAGTCAGCTCTTCCTTGGGGCTCTCCTCTCTGCTTCCTGTGCACCAGGCCCAGGGAAAGGGAGGAGCTGGGACCCTAGACCTCAGGTGACTTGAGTCCCCCAGGGGTGCCATAGCAGGGTGGTGTGCGTGATCCATGTGTGGATGGGCAGGTGAGCAGCCTGCCAGCTGCTCTCTGAGGGGACAGTTCCTTGCCAGCAACACCTCTCCCCGCAGCACAAGATCACCACTGTCGCTGCAGCTGGGCTGGGGACATGTCAAGGTGTGTCCCAGAACTGTGTTCCCCTTGCATGTAAGTGGTGCCAGAATGCGCCTCTCAGTCCCTGTGCGGGTGACCCTGATTAGCCTCAGGCTTTGTCGACTCCTGGCCTCATGTAAATGGGGAACTGGGTTCCTTTCTCAGTGTCTCAGCGGTTGCATGTCGACAGAGGATGCTGTGGACATTGTGGTCAGGATTCTGACCGGGCTCCCCCCGCCCTGCCCCAAACCACAGTGGGCAGCACATGGCCCACTGTGTGTGCGCTTTGGGGAGGCTAAAGCCGTACAGCCCCTCCAGTATTCTCAGGTGGTGGACGGTCAAAGGGGCCTAGGGAGGAACACTGGTCCCAGTCTGCTGCCGGCTGTGCCCACAGGTGTGTGTGCCCAGCTCCTTGACGCTGAAGCTGCAAGGCTTCCGCACTGCCCCCAAAGCCCCATCCCTAGAATTTGCGTGTGGGCCAGATGGAAGTGAAGTCCCAGTGACCCTGCGGGATCACAGCGGGTGGTCTCGTCTGTGCCTGGCCACCCACCTACCTGCCTTCCCCGCAGCCCGTGGCCCCCATACAGGGCTTTCGGTAAACACACGGCCACCGTCCAGCATGAGAGGAAAGGCTTGACGGTGTCCCAGTACCGCTGGTCATGTGTTGGCTGCTGCCAGCTGACAGCATGGAGACCCCATGGCCCAGTGGAGGATGTCCGACCTGTCCTACAAGGAACTGGGGACGACTGTACGGATGCATCAGGTCCCATGCAGTAACCTAGGCCTGACCTTATCCGCCTAGGGGGTGATCGAAGCGCCTTGGGGTCCCAGGCCTGGCATACGTGTCGGTGAGCTTCCTCCTGGATGGCGCTGCCGACACAAGGCTGGCTGGTCAGGGGTCGCGTGGGAGGCCCGTTGGGTCCCGGCCTCTAGGTCCGATACTGCTGTAGGTGTTGTTGAAAAGACAGAGCACGATATGACCATCCCTTGGGTGTCGCTGCACCGGGGATCCCGTCGCTGCTCCCAGGTTCCCACTACCGAGTCTCCCCGGGAGGCCTGGGAGGTTGCCAGGCTCCTTTTGCAGGGACACAAAGGCCTGTGAGAGCCCATCCGCAGGGTCCGGTGCTCATTGCGGATGACTTGGGGGCAGTGCGAGATCTATTGCTCCCGTCCTTAGAGGAGATTGTGGTAGTCTTAAGGGACAAAGATGTGCCTGGAGAATAGAAGGATGTCCAGAGGAAGCATTGGAGGAGGAAGAGGACGAGGAGGAGTAGGAGGATGAGGAGGAGTTGGAGGAAGAGGATTGGGAGGAGTTAGAGCTGGAAGAGAAGGGTGAATGATTGGGTGCAGGAGAGGGAACAAGTGGAGGAGGAGGATGTCCAGGATGAGGAGGAGCACGAGCCAAAGGAGCAGGAGCAGCTGGGGGAGGATGTTGAGGAGGACGAGAGCAGAGGGAAGAGGGTGGGGAGAAAAGATAGAGCCAGGGTTCCAGAGCATGAGTAGAAGTGTAGGAGCAGAAGGAGGAAGAGCCCGAGGAGGAAGAGGTGGAGGGAGAGGAGGAGCAGGAGGAGTTGGAGGAAGAGGATTGGGTGGGGTTAGAAGAAGAGGAGGAGGAGAAGGAGCAGTGAATGACTGGGTGCAGGAGAAGGACAAATGGAAGAGGATGATGTCCAGCACCAGGAAGAGGAGGATTACGGGCCAGAGGAGCAGGAGCAGCTGGAGGACGGAGTCGACTAGGACGAGAGCAGAGGGAAGAAGAGGTGAAAGGTCAGAGGTAGGGCAGGAAGGGCAGTAGCAGGAGAGGACCTGGAGAAGGAGGAAGAGTCCTAGGAGGAAGAGTTGGAGGAGGAGGAGGAAGAGGTGAAGGACGAGGAGGATCAGATGGAGGAAGAGGACTGGGAGGAGTTACAGGAGGAGGAAGACGAGTGAATGATCGGGTGCAGGCGAGGGAAGAAGTGGAGGAGGAGGAAGTCCAGGACGAGCAAGAGGAGGAGCACGAGTCGAAGAGCAGTAGTAGCTGGGGAGGAAATTGAGGAGGACGTGAGCAGAGGGAAGAAGAGGAGGAGGAGGAAAGGTAGAGCCAGGGCTGGAAGAGCAGTAGCTGCAGAGGGGGAGCAGAAGGATGAAGAGGCCCGAGGCTAAGACTTCCAATACTGTGTTGAATAACAGTGGAGGCGGTGGACATTCCTGTCTCGTTCGTGACTTGAGCTGAGAGCTTTTGCTCCTTGAGATGATATTCACGTTGGGTCGTTCATACATGGCTTTATGATCTCGATGTGTGCTCCTTCTATCCCTACTTTCTTGAGGGGTTTTACCAGGAAAGGATGCTGTATTTTGTCCATCACTCTGTCTGCATCGATTGAGAGGATCCTGTGGTTCTCGTCCTTTCTTTTATTGATGTGAGGAATCACGTTAATTGTTTTGCAGATGTTGAACCAGCCCTGCGTCCCAGGTACAAATCCCACTGGGTCGTGGTGAATAACATTTTCATGTATTGTTGGATCCGAGTGTCTAATACCTTGTTGAGGAGTTTTGCATCCATGTGCATCAGGGAAATTGGCCTACAGTTCTCCTTTTCAGTGGGGTCTCTTTCCGGTTTTGGAATCAAGGTAACGCTGGCTTCATAGAAAGAGTTTGGAAGTTTTCCTTCCATTTCTATTGTGAGAACAGCTTCAAGAGAATAAGTGTTAACTCTTCCTTAAATGTTTGCTGGCACTCCCCTGGAAAGCCATCTGGCCCTGCAGTCTTCTTCCTCCGGCAGGTTTTTGATTACTAATTTGATTTCTTTACTGGCGATGGGTCTGTTCAAATTTTCCTTTTCTTCCTCTTTCAGCTTTGGTAGTGTATACATTTCTAGGAATTTGTCCATTTCTTCCAGATTGCCCATTGTATTGGCAAATAATTGCTCCTAATATTCTCTTCTTATTGTTTGCCTTTCTGCTGTGTTGGTTGTGATGTCTCCTCTTTCATTCTTGCGTTTCTTTATTTGGGCCCTTTCCTTTTTCTTTTTCATCAAACTGATGACTGGCTTATCAATTTTGGTAATTCCTTCAAAGAAGCAGCTTCTGGGCTCATTGATCTGTTCTCCTATTTTGGTTTGTTTCTTTGTTTGTTTGTTTGTTTGAGGTTGTTTTTGTTTTTGTTTTGTTTGATTTTTGGTTTCAATAGCATTAATTTCCGTTAATCATTGTTATTTTCTGTCTCCTGAATGTTTTGGGTTTCGTATGGTGTTCTTTTTACAGCCTCTTAAGGCGTAAGGTGAGGTTGTGTCTCTGAGATCTTTCTTTCTTCTTTAGCAAGACCTGACTTGCTAGATAGGTCCTCTTATAACCGACCCTGGTGCGTCCCAGAGGTTTTGGGTTGTGGTGTTATCACTGACTTCCATATACATTTTCATTGACTTCCGTATACTTTTTATATTCTCTTTCAACCCTTGCTTAGCCCGTTCAATCTTTAGTAGGATGTTCTTCAGTCTCCCAGTATTTGTTACCTTTCCAAATTGTTTCTTGTAGTTGATTTCGAGTCTCTTAGTGTTGTGGTCTGAAAATATGCACGGTGTGACCTCGATCTCTTTGAACTTCCTTAGGGATGACTGTTTTCCCCAGCATATGATCTATAGAGGAGAATATTCCGTGAGCACCGGAGAAGAATGTATATTCTGCTGCTTTATTATGAAATGTTCTGAACATATCTGTGAAGCCCATCTTGTCCAGTGTGTCATTCAAAGCCCCCGTTTGCTTGTTGATTTTTCGTTTACATGATCTGTCTATTGCAGTGAGTGAGTGCATAGAAGTCTCCTCCTATGATGGCATTACTAAGAATGAGGTTCCTTATGTTTGCGTTTAATTGGTTTGTATATTTGGTTGCTCTCAAATACGCCACATAAATGTATCCATTTGCTAGGTCTTCTTGGTGGATAGACCCCTGAATTATGACATCATGCCCTTGTGTACCACTTGAGACAGTCTTAAATTAAAGTCTAGATTGTCTGATAGAAGTATGGCTACTTTGGCTTTGTTTTGTTGACGGGTAGCATGACAGATGATTCTCCATCCCCTTCTTTTCACTCTGAAGTTGTTTTCACATCTAAAGTGGGTCTCTGGTAAACAGCATATCGATGGAACTTGTTTTCTCATCCATTCTGTTCCCCTATGTTTTTTGATTGGAGCATTCAGTCCACTGACGTTTAAAGTAGTACTGAAAGACACGATTTTATGGCCATTATCTTGTTTGAAGAGTTGGAGGAAAACATATCTATATATCTTTATATCTGTATCTACGTCTCCATCTCCATCTATATGTATATGTGTATGTGTATGTATATGTGTATGTGTATGTGTATGTATGTATATGTATATGTATTGTATTAACTGTATCTATATATCTATATCTATATCGATATGTATATGTCTATATACATCTATATATATAATTCTATATCTATTTGTATATATAAATATAATTATAAAGATAGATAGATAGTTAGATAGATAGATAGATAGATAGATAGATAGATAGATAGATAGATAGATATCAATTTCCCTCTGAGTGTCCCCCCTTAAAATTGCATGCAGGTGTGATTTAGCGGTCACAAACTCCTTTAAATTTTGTGTATCTGGGAACCTTTTTCCTCTGTTTCTATTTTGAATGATGGCCTTGCTGCATAAAGAATTCTTCACTGTGGATGTTTCTAATTCAGCACTTTGAACGTATCCTACCACTCCTTTCAGGCCTGCCAAGTTTCTCTGGATAGGTCTGCTGCAAACCTGATCTGTCTTCTCTTGTAGTTTAGGGACTTGTTTCCCTTGCTGCCTTGATGATTCTCTTTGCCTGAGTACTTTGTGAGTTTGAATATGATATGCCTTGCTGAGGGTCAGTTTTTGTTGAATCTGATGGGGTCCTCGGTGCTTCCTGGATTTTGATGGTGTGTCTTTCCCCAGGTTAGCAAAATTTCCCACTATGATTTGCTCACATAACCTTTCTACCCCTTTTTCTCTCTCTTCCTCTTCGGGACCCCTATGATTCTGATGTTGTTTTTCGTTCTGCATGAGTCACTGATTTCTCCAATTCTTCAATCGTGCTCTTTTCCTTAATCTCCCTCGATTTTGCTGCTTCCATAGTCTCCATAAGTTGGTCCTCTGAATCGCTGATTCTCTGTTCTGTCTCATCCATCCTTGACACCGCTGCATCCATCCGTCATTGCAGCTCAGTTATATCATTTTTAATTTCATTCTGGCCAGTTTTTACTGCATTTTTTCTCTGCACAAAGGGACTCTAATCTACATTGGACTGCAGCTAGTATTCTCATAATCGTGCTTCTAAATGCTGCTTCAGACATCTTGCTTGTGTCTGTGTTGGTTGAATCCCTGGCTCTCGTTTCTTCAGGCTCTTTCTTTCTGGGTGAATTCCTTCCCTTTGTCATTTTGAATGGAGAAAAGGAACTCATGAGGTAGAATATTCAATGAAATATTCAAATTATAAAATGTTAAAAGTAAAAACTTAAAAACACACATGTGAATAATGGAATGAATGATGCTAGATTCTAGGCATGTTTCACCTGGGTGTTGAAAGTGGTTTTGACACAGGAGAGAAAAAAACGTGGGAGTGGAGAAAAATTTAGAAAATACTAATAAAAAATATTAAAAAGGGAAATGTTGTGAGAATTTGAAAAACCAATACACTGAAGTAGACTAAAAGGAGAAGATGGGAGTAAAATAGAATCTGTGAATATAGACACAAAAGGAAAGAATCATGTAGAAGAGTATTAAAGAAAGTTAGTAAAATTTCCACCTGCCCAGTCTCCTTCGCCTCTCCGCGCACAAAAGCACCTCCCTTCCCATGCCTCCTCGCTCTCCAAGTTCACTTCTGCATGCCACGTACCTGCTGAATTCGGTGGTTCAGGATATGCAGATTGCTGTGCTAATCCTCCAGTCAGTTTCCTGGGTGGGTAGGATGGTTTAGTGTTGGTCTGGCTGTATCTCATGCACGCGAGACACTTAAGAAGCTTCCATGCTGTCTGCCATCCGGGCTCCTCCCCAAAGAGGTGAGATCTGTAGCACCAGTTCTCCGATATGAGACATCCCACAGGAAAGTTGTGGTCGGTGACAAAGCGGAAAAGGGCATGTACCAAACAGGGAGGTCACCCTGGAGGGGGAGGCAGAGAACCTGCTCCAGACCTGGGAGGGGAGGCAGGGGCTCAAATGCTGGAGCCACGCCCACTGCCCTCCAGCTGATTGTTCCTGAACAGCAGCCAACTGTCTGGGTCTGGCCTGGAGCGCCTTCACCCCAAGGACCCATGGTCAAAAAGTTCACTGCCTCTGCCTCTGCCTCTCCCCCACCTCCACCGCAGCCACAGCCACAGCCACAGCCACAGCCACAGCCACTTCAGTGTCCGAAGGGCCACGGGGCCGTGGGCGTGCTTCCCAAATGCTGGTGGGCTCCAGAAGGAGGCAGCAGGCATTTAAAAACCTTGGGCCTTGACACTCCACCTGCTGGGCCTAGTCTGGAGCCTCATGCCTCAAGTTCCCACTCCTTCTGCTCTATGGCCCTAGCCTGAGGATGGGCTAGGGCCCCAAAGCAAGGGAGTCCTGTTCCGGAAAACGCTGAGATTGCTGACAATACCGGGCCTCCATTCTGCTGGAAGAGGGCGTTCGAGAGTCCAGGAATCGTGGCAACACCCCTGTCTCAGTCCCAGACAATTTCACTCATTCATACGCACTCACACGCACACGCACGGGCACGGGCACACACACACACACTCCCCCTCTGTGGCTGTCTCTAGTGGCGACTTACTCTCCTTCTTCGGCCTCCTTCCATGTCCCTCTGGCCTCTGTCTGTCTCTGAGTCCCTGTGATCATTTTCTTGAGGGAACGCTTCCTCCCTCCCGCACCTCCATCTCTCTTTCTCTGTCTCTGTGCTGTCCTTGCACAGTATCAGTGCATCTGGGTTTCCGTGAGCTGTGCGTGTCCATATGGACGGAGTAGGCTGCTGATGGCACAGGGCTGCAGGGGAACACACAAAGGAACGCACAAGTACCAGGGGTCAGAGCACATCCAGACCTCCTAAGCCGTGACTGCCTCCAGGCAGCCCACACAAGCTGGGTATACATGTGAACTGAGAAAGGTCAGTCCCTTGGCCCTTGCCCTGTAGGTTGCAGCCAGCTGGGAGGTACTGAAACCCAAGGGACTGCCCAGTGTTGAGAGGGTCTGAAGAAAGGGCAGGAGCCGAGGAGGCAGGGAACCTAGTCGTAGCTGGTGTTTCTCCACATGCCATGTTCCGGTGCCATTGGTACTGGAAGGTTGGTATCAGTTGTGGCTCTCTTTCCTTGGCATCTCAATGCAAGCTTCCGTGACCCAATGGAGGTCCTGAATCTGCCCTAGTTTTCAGCCAGGTTGGGCCCCAGGACAAATGCACGTGCTGTGTGAGGGGGGAAAGCAAGTGTGAGTCGTGAGGAGGAGCTAGCCTCGTGAGTGGGATGTGGCAGAGGGCATGAGTGAGTGCACAGGTCCACTAGAGTGTGTCTGTGAATGTATTGTGGCTGGCGCCTGTGAGTACTTTTGCCTGAGACCTAGCGTTTGTGCTGGCAGCGTGCACGTGTCTGTGTCCACGTGCCGCGTGGCCGTGCATCTTTGTGCCTGAGTGAGTGTGTGTAGGCCGTTGGCAAGCGAAGGAAAGAGACTGGGGGCTTTCCTGACTTGGTGAGTAAGGGGGGGCTCCCGTGCCAAAGTGCAGCGAGTGCAATCCCTTCGCGCCTGGGATCGACACGGAGCTAGCTGATCACCTTTCATGACGGGAGGAAAGCCCGGACTTTGCCTGGGTCCGCTCGTCCTGTGTTGCCTTGGCCAGGGGCAAGTTGGGGTTGGGCCACCCATGGCGCAGTGGAGGAGGACCAAAGTTCCCTGCAAGGAAGTGGGCGTTAGTGGAGGGAGGCAGCAGAGAGCATGAGTAAGCCTGGCCCTGCTCCTGGAGCGGCCTAGGGGATCATCGCAAGGCCTTGTGGTCCCAGCCAGGGTATGTGTCTCGGTGAACATCCTCCTGGATGACCCTGCAGAGACAGGCCTGGCTGGTCTAGAGTCCCTTGCGAAGTTGGGGCCCGGCCCCGGGACCCCAATACTGTGGTAGGTGTTGTTCAAACTGAAAGGCATTGCCTGCTTGTCCCAGACAGTCCCTGCACCTGGGACCCAGATTTGTTCCCACGTTCCTGCCACGGGGTCTCCCGGCGATGCGTGGGAGTTTGACAGGCCCCATTTCTCTGGAGGGAGTGAGTTGCATAGGTCAGGTGCACCAGGGTCTGGGCCTGCTTTCCTGTCTTGCCCACCCGCTACGTCCTCTGCTGAGGGCAGCTTGAGGGCTCACCACTGGACCTGTTCCTCTCCCTTTCTGGGTAAGAGTTTGCCTCTCTGTCGGTCACACTGGCCACCCCCTCTCAGCCCCCTACCACCTGTTCAGCCTCCCCCCATCCACCTGCGTTTCTATGCATTGCTGTCACCTGAAGCGGTGGTGTGCTGCCTCATATATCACAGCCACCCTGGAGCATTTCTGTACCCCGTTCGTATCCTGACATAGCCCAGCGAGTCTGGAGGAACCTCTTCTGTGTCACGGAAGCAACATGTTGGCCAGAGGGCCCGGCACACGAATTTGGAAATCCTAGAATCCCCCGCCTGCCTGGCAGCCTCCTGGTCCCATAAAGAGGTAGGGGAACACTGCATTCCACCAAAGGGAAAAGGCAATGCATGAGTGTGGTGCCTGGCCAGGCAATGCATCTCGAGCCTCCAATCCTGCAGTGGCTCTGTGTGGTGTGTGTGTGTGTAGCTTATGCTGTCTGACATAGACCGGCAGGGAGTCCACATCACCACTGCCCTGACAGGGAGGGAGACCACATCATCGCCCTCACTGCACACCGTCTGCAGCTTATTGCTTCCCCAAAGTGGTCATGTGGCTTCATGTAGACCCTGGGGCGTGTCCCTCACTTGGGTCCCAACACTGCATCCCCCAACCCCCCGATACCTCTCGGAGACCCTTGAAATCACGCTGCCTGTGGCACAGGGGGACAGTGTTTTGAGCCAGCGCCCACGCTCATGGCAGCCTGCCGCCTAAGTGAGTGGTAAAGGAAATGGGACCAGGATGAACAGACATACGGCCAACGAAGGCCTGGGGAGGGTCCCTGTGAGAAGATGGCCAAGCATTGTGGGAGGAAGGGGACCGCTGTCTGTGGGACAGACACAAGCTCCAGGAATCCCAGGGCCCACGGTCACGGGTCTTTCCTGTGCACTGCCACACACGGGAGCAATGGGCAGCCCATCATGAGAGGGGGGTGTGTGCTTGCCAGTGTGTCACTTTCCAGGCAACGGGGACAAACGGCAAGAGCGGCGCGCATGATACGCAGCCTCCCCTAGTGTGGCGTCCTCTCCACGTCACACACCTCTGGTCACCGACCTTCCCTAGCCGGTGCACTGCTAGACTGCTGTCATGACATACATGTCTTCTGGGAGCAAGGATGGACGTAGAGAGTATGCAAAGGAGGCTGAGCAGATGGAAAACCGGGGTGCACAGACAGCAGGCGCACAGCTGACATGCGTCTCCCGGACAGCCAAGGTGATCCGCTGAGTGGATTTGTCGGACTAGGGGCACAATGAACAAAGGTGGCGGTGTAAATGGGCAAAGCGGGGAGGTCCCCCTTTACCCGTGTGTGTAGATAGCCGCGTGCCCAGCGCAGCGTGGAATGCAAAGGTCGCTTTCGCATGGCCAGAAGCCAAACAGGGCACCCAGAGCGCACAGAGGGCCGGCTGCAAGCCCCCCGGAGGAGTTGCACTGCACGGGGCCCAGAGCCTTCCTGCCTATGCAACAGACGCGCCCCAGTTTCCGGGTGACCTAGGGGCGGGACCGCCGAAGCCACGCACGCCACCGTCCCTATGATTGGTCCTGAAGGCAGTGAAGCGGCCTGGGCGTGGCTTGGAGCTCCCTCAGCCTCAAAGCCGCAGGCGCACACCTCTCACCACAAAGGCCTCCGAGGCAGCATCGGCATAGCGATAGCCACCGCCGAGGCATCCTGGGTACAGCACCATGCGCATGCGCATGCGCATGCGCCCCCTCGACCTTTGGGCTCTGGGAGGAAGGGGGAGCGAGTTGCCAGCCATTGCCCTCAGGGCTCCACTCACTGGGTCTGGGGAGGGGGGCCGTGCTTTCACCTCCCGCTTCGTCGTCGGTAGGAGCCACAGTTGGTGTCTCGGGCCGGGGCCGCATGTTGCGCGACTCGTGTTTCCGAAACACTGGGGATGCCCGGAGCCCCCATGCCGCCTTCGACCGGGAACGGGGCGGTCGAGAGACGAGGGCCCGTGGGGACACTGGGTCTCCGGCAGGGCCGGAGGTGCCGCAGGCCGAAGGCTCTCAGGCCACAAGCGAACAGCCTGTGCAGGAAGGCCAGGCCCGACCCGAGAGGCAGGTGGGCGGCCCCAGCGAGATATCGGTGCCGCTGGTGCATGACATAGTGGCGGTGGAGGCGCTGTGGGGCCTGGCGGAGGAGGAGGTTGAGGTGGCGGCCGCGGAAGAGGACGCGCCTGGGGAAGAGGGGCATGAGCAGAGGAAGAAGGGGGAGGAGGACGAGGAGCAGAAGCCGGGGAAGGAGAAGGTCCAAGTTCACGAGGAGGAGGACCTGAAGGGCGAGGGGGAGCAGCAGGACCAGAAGAGCAGAAGGAGGAGGAGGAGGAGGAGGAAGAGGGGGAGAGGCAGCAGGAGTAAAAGATTAGAAGGAGGAGGAGCAGCAGAAGCCCAAGCAGAAGGAGGAAGAGCGGAAGGAGGAGGAGTTGGCGGAAATGAAAGGGGAGGAGCAGGAGCAGCAGGGTATAGAAGCGGGCGCGGCGGCGGCCACGGCGCCGGCCGCGGCGGTGGCGGTGGAGGCATTGGCGGCGGCAGTGGCAGGGGAAGGGGACCAGGAGGAGGAGCAGGAGGAGGAAGGGAAGGCGTGCGAGCCATTAAAGGGAGAGCAGAATTGCAAACCGAGGAGGAAGAGGAGCAGGAGAAGGAAGCGCTGGAGGAGCAGCAGCAGGGCGAGGAGGAGGTGGAGGGCAAGGAGGACAAGGAGGAGCGGGTGGAGGAGGAACAGAAGCCGAGTGAGCAGGAAGGCCGATGGGTGGAAGAAGCCCAGGAGCTGCAGGTGAAGCAGGCTAAGAAGGAGCAGGTAGAGTCAGGCCTCCGTCCTTGCCCTTCCCCACTGGAGGCTCTGGAGGCTCTGGAGGCCCTTCAGATAGAGCTACAGCCGGTGAATAAACAAGCCAGCCGGGAGCACGCTCGACTCAAACTCAGGATGTGGCAGAGGCGGCAGCGACATCTGCAGCAGAGAGGTGCCCTTATCCAGGGCATCCGTGGTTTCTGGGCCAAGGCTGTATCCTTCCTGCTGCTGGTGGAGGGTCCACAGGGGGCTGGGCTTGCGCAAGAGGAAGGAAAGGGAGGTGCCATTTAGAGGAACCCAGGACAGGGACTGGAGCTAAGCCATGCTCCAGTGGCCGGGAACGTGCAAACGTGATCCCATCCGGTGGTCCTGGCTCTGCAATGAGTGTGGGAGGAGGGCAGTGCCGGGGTGGGGGAGGCATGTGTGCTTTACGTCGCACCTGGCACGGAAACAGCGCTGGGAGAGTGGGGAGTGGCGGTGGAGGTCCAGGCCAGGTCGGGGAAATGACCGAGGGCTTCTTCCCACACAAAGCCGCGTGGGGGCACGTTTCTGGGTCCCGCTAAGCATCTTGCTGCGGGGAAGGCGATGTGAATGCCCACTGGTCGGCGCGAGACCGGATGTGTGCTGTCTGGCTGTGTGGAAGTAAGCGTCCTCAGTGTCCTCACGAGCACACAAAGCTAGGCGTGGTTGCGGGCGTCTGGGCATGCACAGCCTCCTGTGCGTGTCTAGCAGAGCCCTGCGCGATCCTGAGACCCCGTGGGCCTGGACGCAGCCTGTGGGGAGGGCTTGAGAGCCTGGGGGAGGACGCCAGTCCCGGGGGGAGGACGCCTGGATGCTGTCCACACTGGTTCTCTGGTTCGAGCTCTCTCACGCCCAGCACCTGAAGGCTCTTTGACCTGCGGCAGTTTGTGAACCACCCTCAGATGTCAGCCCTGATTAGTAAGCCCGATGAAAGCATGCTTCGCCACATGACCAATTTGAAGGTCGGCCTGGGAGTGGGAGGTGGTGTGGGTGGCTGGCTGTGTGGGGAGGGGAGGTGGTGGGGAGAAGTGATGTGTTCCTTCCTCAGGGGAGGGCGGGTCTCCTGGAACAAGATTTCACATTTCTGCCCCACTGTACCACGGCAGGTGGAGGAACACAAGTTTCCCAGGGAATGCCGGAAGATCCTGCTGTTTTTTGGCAAGAACTCCTACTTCCAGAATGAAGTCGTTACGAAGGAGTATGTCCTAGGCCTTGATGGTAAGTGTCCACTGACTGCATGGGCGGCAGTGGGTGCAGGGTTGAATGTGATTAGTTCTCTGGCGCCTTCTCACATACTCGTCTTCCTGCAGGGTATAGGGCGTCTCATTCCAGTCCCATCCAGTGGTACCCAAGGTACAGACAGGAGGCCTACAGACGCAGGCATGACAACAGCAGCCTCAACTTCTTCAACTGGTTCTCTGACCACAGCTTTGCCGGCTCTAGCAGGATTGCTGAGGTGGGGCCCTGTAACAAGGAAGGGAGGTGATTTTCATGGGTTCCCCCACTGCGTGGGATAGCTACCTGAGGCCTGGCCTGTCTCCCCTACCAGATAATCATAGAGGATCTTTGGCCCAACCCCCTGCCGTATTTCAAGATGAAGGAGGCCCCAGGAGAGAGAACTGAGAGGGAAAGAGGTGAGCAGCCAAGGGTGTGGGCATGGAAATGTGTGTCATGGGGTCCAGGGCACAATTCTCTTCTGCATGGAGGCACCGAGACTCACAGCGGCACAGGAGGTGACCCCAGGTCAAAAGGGCATCAGCCTGAGACAGGGAGTCTTAAGAAGTAACGTGTCAAAGAGGCTTTGCCCCTTTGGGGAGCCTGAAGGTGGGAAGGGGGCTAGACAAAAAGAATGAGCAAAGCGGGACAACCAAAGCTGGCTCATCACATAGCACGGTGACAACTGTCATTCCCGGACCATGAACCCCACCCTCAGGCCTCCTACCACCATCCCACATGTTGTCTGGCTTCTGGATCCCCTTGTCAGCTTTGGCACAGCTTATCACACCCTCCCATCCTACTTTCCGTTTGGAAACATTCAAGCAACCTTACTCAGGGCCAAGATAAGACTCTCACCTGTCCTGTGTGTGTGTGTGTGTGTGTGTGTGTGTGTGCGTGTGTGTGTGTGTGTGTGTGTGTGTGTATGTGTGTGTGTCTGTCTGTCTGTCTGTCTGTGTGTACCCATATATCCCAGGGATATGCACGATCTTGAGAAGAGTATGAAGGAGCGTCACACTTCATCGACCCCAGTGGAAACCCTTCCGATGCTCACCGATGGTCCACAAGATTCTCCTGGCCATGAAATAAGGACAAGGGTGGTGGTGACACGTGGCGCAGGGCGGGGGTCCAATACATTTGAAGAAATATAGAATGGGAGATAAACAGCATGAAGTGTTTGTGTGTGTCTTCCTCTCAGGTTCGCTCTGGGGCGTGTCCATGTATACATGCGGCTGTCCAGAGGTGTAAGTGTTCTGTGCCTGCACATTGGAGTTCCAAGGAAGGGCGGGACGTAGGACATTGTCCGTAGGGATGGGTCACACATTGGGATTGCATGTGAGGTCAGTAAGATTGAAGCAATGGGGACTTGAGTGAGGGAGGCCAGGGCACAAACCTGAGAGAAAGGCCAGTGCCCAGGTTCATAGCTTTCCTGTGAAAATGAGGAAATTCAAGGAAACGGAGAGGCCAGCACAGGCCAGGGATGTCCAATATTCAGGGATTGGGCATGTCCATGATGGTGCCCCCAGAATCCCGCATGGGGACACCCTCAGTCATGTTGACTGAACCGCCACACAGGGAGGAATTCCCAGGGTTGATTACCCTCTGGTTTTCAGACGTCTACCAATGCAGACTGTCTTGTGGACAAGGTCAGGATCTCAGGACCAGCCACACATATTTGAGGGATTGTGAGCAGGTTGTAAGATTGGCGTCCAGGGGAAGGAACCGAGGGACCAGAGGCAGAGTGGGTGGGTAAGACCGATGAAGTTCTGCTTCAGGCAGAGTTGACAGGGACAACATACACACTGCAGAGAAAACAGCCCACTACAGTCTCACGCAACTCCAAAATCACAGCGAACTTTTCTGGTTCCACTTCCTGAAGCTGAGCCTCCCAAACACCGCTTCACTTATTCTCACACACACACACACACACACACACACACACACACACACACACACACACAAGACTCCTGAAGGAGTCCTAGTGCTGATGCCCTTGTGTGAACTTTGCTGTTTCTGAAAAGACCTCTGGTTACGAATGGGTGGCCCGGATTGCAAGCCAACAGAGGGGAGGGTCGCGGGGAGGTGGGGCTCTTCAAGGGCACGAACACGCCAACCTCTCCCGTGTGCCCTCTGCCCTCTCATCATCAGCCGTGATGAGTCGGGTGATGCTCTTCCTCTGTGTCCACAGGCTTAAGCCGTGTGTCCAACACGCCATGTGAGACTTGTGAGAAGACTCCCAAGTGCAAACACCAGCAGGCGCTCAGGGAGGTCGCCTCGTCCCAGGCAGCCTGTGTTCCTTTGCCTGAGTGCCAGGACAAAGGCTGCCTCAGCCACATAGGGAACGATGGACTTGTGAGGCCTTAGCATTCTGTGCAGAGGTCCCCGGCAGGCCTGGAGCTTAGAAAGGACTGGGACGAGCCTCACCTGCGAAGACGTGAGTGCTGGGATACTCCTTACACAGCAGATGGCTGCTTGCCAGAGATGTCTGTGCTAGGGATGGGGCAAAAGCTCCACCGTGCGAGCAGTGCAGTCGACAGAGTTCAGCCTTGTCCATCGCAGGCTCTTCTGTATCCCCATGTAACACGGCCCCCAGCACAGCGTGCCTGACACTGACCTCCCGACACTAATATTCCTGTCTCCCAAGCTGCCCAAGCTCCCCAGGATCCCCACTGCACAGCTCTGCAGTACAAGAGCCTTCTCTGCAGTGGCTCTATTCCAGAGAAGGCGTGGGCAGTCCCAATGCATGGAGGCCTCTTGCCCCTATCATATGCAGACAACACGGTCAGCGGGGTGTCAGCACGCTGTGGAGTTGAGGATCTGTGCGACCAAGCCTTACCTCTTCCAGGGCAGAGGCTGTCGCACTCTCTAGAAGGGAAGGCAGGCCTTTCTCTCGCTGCTGTCTGCACACTGGCTGGAGAGGCACGTCTTCTCAGCTGCTTGATGGGTAAATGTCAGGGTACCCTGGAAAAGCTCCCAGTGCTGACCCGAGTCTTTGGGTGTGAACATCCAAAGAAAGTATGGCCAGTGATTGTGCAGTGGGAATACGGCCTCAGTGGTCATGAGGCTGGGCCCTTTGGGGCATCTTCCTGCACAAGCAGGCCGTTACTTGATAGGTCTTGCCGAGCAGGAACACTTTAGGGGACAGGTGAACACAGGGTCCCCCACATGTTAATATCTCCAGCCAATACCTCCTTAGGGGCCAGGGTGACGTTTCCGCCCGGCCTGTCCCAAAGACAAGGTACGGACAAGGTGTGGGTGTGGAATGCACTCACGGCACCCAGAGCCAAACCCTCGAGTGTGGACACTTGAGGTCCGTGGGCAGAGGCCTCGGTGCTCTGTGTCCGAGGGATTACAGCCCTCATGCTGCACACCCGGCATCCCCGGGTGTCCTCCCGTATCCGCAGCTCTCCCCGGGGAGCCCTAGGGTCCAGGAGCTGCTAAACCCCCTGCACAACTGTATCTGCTGCCCAGCGGCCTCTTCCACCCCAACATCAGCGTGTGTGGGCTCCAGAGTGCTGTCCCTCGAGAGAGGACACCCTCAGCAATTCAGGAGCCTTCTGACTTCCATGTCTCTGAACCACACGTGTCTCATTGGCCTGTCGGGATCGTCACGTTGTTCTCTGTTCACAGGAAATGTCTCGCATTGCCTGTGCTCCTCTGTCTCCCTGAGTGAGCCCTGGCGTGTTTGTGTCTTTTCCTGGCTTTGCCTGTGCCGACACCTCTCTGGTGATGCCTCCTTGCCTGGCCTAAGTGGGCACAGCTGTACCCGTGTAACCGCCTTCGTCTCTGCACACCTGTGTGTTGGGTCAGCTGTGGCTCTGGTGGCCTGTCTTGTCTTTGGTGTATGCTTCTGCGCTTGAGTGTGCTTCCCTCTGCATTCAACCCCTTTCTTCCACTGACAGATCCAGTTGCTGTCCTGCTGTCAGGTGGAGGGGCTTCTGCGTGTTCTGTTCTATGTTCCAGGAGCCAGAAATCCTTCCGTGCCTGTAGGACCTTCGTCAGAGGATTGGCCATGCACTCACTGCCAGCCAGTTAATGTCCCCAAATGCAGCTGGCTTGCTGTGAGCATTCCGTCACACCTCTATTTTCTGTCCTTCTGTTTTCAAACCCTTTGCGCCCGAGGGGCTCAAACGTCACTGGCCGGCACATTGCAGATGCAGGCGTAAATTGTGAAAAGCGGACCGGCAACGTTTTCCCACTTACTCTTTTGCCACGTGGCATGTTCCTGGCTGGGAGAGACTTCCCCCTGCCAGTGTGTGTCTCGTTTCCCTGTGCCTCCTGTGTGTTCTGGTCCCTAATTTGTCCATTACGTCCTACCTGGGAGTCTGATCCATGTTTGCAGGAACGAGGCTGACACCTTTGACTGCTGGGTTCTGAGCTCAGCTTAGTCCACCAGGACTAGTGCGTGCCTGAGGGACACAACGGGCAGTGACGGATGTGCCCGTATCCTTCACGTGCAAGCGCTCCGTCCAGCCACCTTCACCGGGACATTTCTCAGCGACCCCTCTTTGTGTGTGGTGAGAGCACTTGCCTCTGAGAAATCTGACGAGGCGGTGAAGCATTGCTTACGGCTGCCCTGTGCAAGTTAAATCTCCAGAACTCATGCACATGGCATGACTGCATCTTCACACCCGAGCCCCGACACCTCCTCATCGCACCCTCCCCTGATTAGCACCACTCTACTCTCTGGTGGACTGCATGCCTTTAACTCCTTTAGTCTCCTCAGGAATCCATCAGGCAGGGCTCACCACCACTGTGCTTCTGTCAGGGGCTGGCTTCTTTCAGTGAGCCCAGTGCTTTCTGCACTGATGCTCAATGCACCCGCAGAAGGGTGAGCCACACTAAGCCCGGCGGCAAACCCTTTGGCCCTACGTTTCCCACACGTGTGCCTGGTGGCAGAGGTGCACAAGGAGCCTGCCTGCATGCGTCTCCCAGGTCCTCCACAGGGTACAAAGTACCGCCTCAGGAGGCTGATCCGCATCACATGGGCATAGCTCTGCTTGCACGTGTTAGCCTTTCGTATCATACAGGCAGCCCAGACTTAGAAATCCTGCTACCTGCTTACAACTATCCAGCCCTCGTGCTTCTGCAGACGCTCTGTGTCTGTACAGACATTTGAGTCACGGTCTCGTGACCTTCCAATACAGCTTGATGGTCTGTCCTTAGCTTACAGCCTGGGATGCGGTTCTCACTCATTGTCCTCCCCTCGGGTGCGAGTTTCCTCCATCACTGTGGTGGAAGGTAACCTTTATCACCATACGTTGGCTTGAAATTACTGGGCGGATCACCTGTCTGCGTCCGGGGATCCGAAGGAGACCTTGGCTCTTTTGCTCACGGTCCACACTTTCTCTGTAATGAGTCGCTTTGGATGAGAAGCTTGCCAGAGGCGAGGGGGCCTCAGAGTTGAGCACATTTCCTGGGCATCTGTGAGAACTTCGTTGGTTCCACTCGGAAAGCATTGACATTCATGGATGTGCAGCCTCTGCTTTTGCTTGAATTTGCCGAGCTTTGGGACGTGATTTCTTCCCGCATGTGCTGTGCCTAAATCTCTGCTGTGTCTTTCCGGCAGTCCCGTTTGCTGTCTCCTGCTGGTAAGTACAGGACTTCCAGCAGCCCTGTGGGGAACGGGTCCTTGTTTTCTTCCCTGCGGTGCCCTCTTCCTCACCCCGAATGACCTCACTGCAGCTTCCTTCTAGTTCAGCGATCGTTTCAGACTGCCCTTAAGGTCCAGGTGGGAGCGGTGCCTTTTGTGCTGAGGGCTGACCACTGTAGAGCATTCGTCTCTGTGCAAATTGCACAGGTGAATTTCACCAGGTGAAAGAGAGTGCACACTGCAGTTGCCCTGTCTTCAGAGTCAGCCCACCTGTCTCCGCCTCGGCTGCCCCTGCTCTCCTTCCTCCTACCCTCTCCTTGCCTCCCCCTCCCTTGTCTTCTTCCTGTCCCTCCCTCCCACTTTCCTTCCAGCTCTCTTTGTCTTCGTCTCCCTCCTCTCCATCACTAATGCCTCCCCCTGTCTCCGCCTGTCTTCCTTGTAATAGGTGCCCCTCTGTCTCTTCTTGTCTTGCTCCTCCTCCCTGTCTCTCCCGCCAATCTCCCCGGACTCTCCCTCTCCAGGCTGGTCTTCCCCTCCACTCGTCCTTCCTTCATCTGCTCTGCTAGCACGTGTCTCTCTCTCTCCCTCTATAGCTCTGTCTCTCTGTGTGTCTCTTTTTCACTGTCTCTCTCAGTGGACCTTCTGTGTCTGGGTGCATGCTTCTTCAGAATTCTTGTTGGTGCCTGGGAAATGGGAAGGGAACTCGTCTGCTTTCGTGTGTACTAGTGAAAGCAGGCACGGGGCTTTCTCAGAGACAGACACAGACAAGTCTGCAATTCTCGGTGAAGGGCCCCTACGTGCCCTGCGTGGTTGGAGTCGTCCTCCTTTTAGTGGAAGGTTAGATTTCAGGACCGGAGCAAGCTGCTAAATCCTACTACCCCATCTCCCTGGCGCTCTGTACGGAGATCAGTAGGGCACCAGTGGCAGATGGTGCTCTGGGGGTTGTTCTTTGCTCTGCATTGCAGTGCAGTGAGGTCTACTGAGCTGTGTTCTTGCAAGGACATGGCGGTGGGGTGGGTCTAGGGTGGGTGTCACTGGTTCTGGGTGGGCACCCACCTTACCGCCGCCCTCAGCCTGACGGCCAACGAGGAGATACCGTGGGGACGGCCATGTGGCCCCGGTAGGCGTGACACTAAGGACTTCTCCAGGCTTTGCCCCAGCTTCATGAAGAAGGGGCAAGGCACGGAGCAGGGAGTGGCTCACGGCGTGGACGATCCTGTGCTGAATGCTCTGGTGCCCGTAGTGAGGCCTCTGGGGAAAGGGTGTACAAGCGACCACAGACTGCGCGATACCGGGGACCTCGCAAGTGAAGGCTGGAAGGTGACAGCGCTGAAGAGGACATGCGGCAAACGGGGGCCACGCTGGCACCTTGGCACTCGCTCCAGAGCCTGGACCGGCCATTGGCGCGCGCTTGCTGGCGGCCAGCACCCTGTCTTGCTGTCTTGCAACTGATTGCTCCCCGAACCTGGCCAGCTGGCCTGACCTGCCCTGGAACCACTTCGCCCCCAGGCCGCATGCGCACACTCTTCACTGCCTCTGTCTCGGCCCCTCCTCCACAGCAGCCACAGCCAATGCGGAGTCCTCAAATCCCAGAGCCCGTGCGCCTGCGCTCAACTTTGGCGGGCTGCGGCGGGAGGCTTCAGGGAGCTAATGGTCTTGCGGCCAAGGCTCCCCCCACCTGCTGCCGTTTCCTGTCCTTGTCCTGAGGCTGCCCTAGCTACACTGGGGCCGGGGCCGAGCGTCATGGCCAGCGTGTCGCGGTCCGGACAAAGCGGAGATTCCCGCCGACCCTGGGCCCTGATCGTCCCGGATGCGAAAGGTGGAGAGTCCCGGCCCCGCGGGAATGCAGGGGCGCTGGAGGGCGTGGGCTGGCCGCAGTCCCCAGGTTCAGGGGCGGCAAGCGCCCATCCTGTGCAGGAAACCCAGGCCGGGTGTGAGATACAGGTGGCAAGCCCAGCGGAGGAATTGGTGCTGATATTGGATGACGGAATGGTGGCGGCTGAGGTGGTGATCGGGGAGGAGGAAGAGGACGGCGAGGCGACCAAGGATGAGGTGGCTGGAGAGGAGAATTCTGAGGAAGCCAAGCCAGAAGCAGAGGACATGCACGAGGAGGAGGAGGAGGTGGAAGTTGAGAGACAGCAGCAGGAGGAGTTTCAGGAGCAAGAGGAGAAGCGCGAGGCAGATGCAGAGGCGGAGGAGGGGCCCCAGCTCTCACAGCCGCTGCAGCAGCAAGAGCCAGCGCTGCGTCCTGCCTCAGGCCAGGACCCGCTGGCAGCACTGGAGCGTCTTCAGCTGGAGATCAGCGCTGGGAATGCCCAGGATTCCAGGGCCTTATGGCGGCTGAAGCGCAGGATTCTTCGGAGGCAGATTTCTTACCTGGATCACAGAAGGGCCATCATCAAGCACATCCCTGGCTTCTGGGCCCAGGCGGTATCCTTCCTTGTGCTGGTGGGTGATGGCGGGGGCTGTTGTGCAGGAGGGCTGGGCACTGAGAGCAGGGTGCCTCAGGGCGATGGCCCCCAGAGAGGAGAGCTGGGGAATGGTCCCTGGCCCTGGGTTGGTGTGGTCTGGGATCCAGTGTAAGGCCTTGGACAGGGGCGGTTGTTGGGGATGGGGGGACTTGGTGACTGGGTCTGTTTCCTCTAGGTCTCCGCCAACGTTGGCCTGCAGGCTGGTCTCAAATATTACTTGCAGACACGAGCCATGTGTCCCCATGCTACCAGAGCTAGGGTAGCACAAAGCAGCCTTCACTCAGAGCAGATAAGGCAAGGAAACATTTCGCTGCAAAATGGGAGAGTTACGCAGGCCGCACACCCACCTTCACATTCACAGGCTGTGCACGTTTCCTAGCAGTTCCTTCAAAAGAGAGCATTTCAGACACACACTCATGACCTTTAGTGGAACCACGCCACGCCCCTTTGCCAGACAGTAGGACGACTGAGACCCACTCCGAATGGGGTACAAGCTGCCTCCCCAGACCCTGACACATGACACACACACACACACACACACACACACACACACACACACACAGAGGATTCTCTCCTGGTATCTCCACCCCTGCTTCCCTCTCTGTCCTCAGGCTCCGGCTCGGTCCCACCCATGTCTTTCTCTCCGGACTGGCTGTGTCACTGTGTCTAATCCTTTTCCCTCCTCGGCCCTCCTCGTCCGTGCTTCTCGATCTCTTTCTCCCTCCCACACCCTCTGCTTGCAGCGTAAGTGTGCAGTCGGGTTCCTGTAAGCCATGTTATTCCATCTGGACTCAGGAGGCTGGTGACAACATAGGTCTTCACGGGAATATGCCAAGAAACCCAGCCGTGAGGAGGGGTCAGAGCACATGCCGACATCACAAGCTATGATGGGCTGCTGGCAGCCCACACAGGTCAGATATAGGAAGGAACTGTGAGGCGTGCAGGCAGTGGAGTCTCTCCCTGCTGTGTGCAGACAGCGTGGGAGGTACAGGAAGCCAACGGACTGCCCAGTGTCGATGGGGTCTGATGCATCTGCAGAGGCTGAGGAGTGTGGGGACTAGTGTTTCCTGGTCTTTCTGCACATGCCGTGATCTAGTCCCTTGCTCTTAGCCTGGGAGGGTTGGAGGGGGGCTGTGTCTGTTTCCACAGCATCTGAAGGCACAGCTCCTTGACACAGCACAGATTCTGAATCACCCCCAGTTGTCGGCCATGATCGGTGCCCAGGACAAAGACGTGCTCAGCTACGTGGTCGACTTGGAGGTGAGACCGGGGAGGCTGTGGCTGGGGGCCGTCCCGTCGGGTGTGGGATTTGGGCAGGAGAAGGTGAGGCAAAGGTGCTCACCCTCACAGCCAGGCAAGTAGCTCAGGACCCCGAGGGAGGACACTTGCCCCCTCCTGTCCCATTGCTCACGGCAGGTGGAAGAAGTGGGCCATCCCAAGTACCGCTGCAGAGTGATGTTTTTCTTTGGGGCCAACCCGTACTTCCGGAACCCAGTGATCATTAAGGAGTTTCAGCTGAGCTTTGCTGGTAGGGTGTGGGTCCCATGATGGTGCGGGGCAGGGGGATGAGGAGCATGAATCAGGGGCAGGAGGGAGGGAGAGGGGGAGGGGCAGGTGGGTGGGGAGGAGGCCATCAGCTTGCTCCTCAAATCCTCTCTTCCTGCAGGCTACAGGATATCGCGTTCCACTCCAGTCCAGTGGTTCTGGGATTATGAACGTGGAGCTCCCAGTCGCAGGCATGACCCCACCAGCCTTAACTTGTTCAACTGGCTGTGTGAGCACAGCCGCCCAGGGGCGAACAGGATTGCCGAGGTGGGGCCCCTGAGGCCTTCGTCAGCAGTGGGGATGTGGGTGGCCCCCGGCCAGAGAGGAGAGTGGGCTATGCCCAATGTGGCGCCGGCCTGTGTCCTCTTCCAGATCATCATCGAGGACCTGTGGCCCAATCCCCTGCAGTACTACCTGAGGGAGGAAGGGACCAGCAGACAGTGATCTGACGTGCTCACGTGTCGGTGAGGACCCCAGTATGCGGTGTGTTGACCTGCGTGTTGTATGGGCAAGGGAACGTGGGCCACACATTGGCTTGGAAATGGAAGGTCCGCCAAGACAGGGACACAGGTAGCATGGGGAGAGGGTGGGAGGATGACAGGGGACCTGCAGAGACTCAGCTGCAAACACACAGAGGGTCGAAGCCTGCAAACCAAATGCAGTTGTGCTGTGGGCTGGGGCTTTGGAGAGCAACTGGGGAGGAGCAGTGCTTCACCACAAATGCTCCCCGTGGATGTCCGCCCTGTCCCGGGCTTCCCCCTGCTCCTTCAGTCTGGATTTGCCTGCCAGTCTTTGGGTCAGGAGCTGCCGTGTCCCCAGGCGCCACTGTGGTGAGAATCTCGCACTTCCTTCCATGTGCCCCACCACGCCATGTCCTCCCGCAACCCGACAGCCATTCTTAGAACTGGTCCAAGGCCATTGGGGGCTGGAAATGAATCCCTGGGTGAGAAAGCAAGGGGGATCGCAAAAGGGCGAGGCACAAGAGTGACACCATCTGGGATGTATCTGCAAATATCCCGTATCATTCTTGGTGTCTGTTGCGTGGGGGTGCGTGTGTGCGCGTGTACGCAAATGTGTCTGCGTGTGCCCACATGCGTCAGGGGCTCTGCATCTGTGTGGGCGTGAATGGCGCAGAGCTTCTATCTTTGCCCATGCAGAAACAATGGAGGACGCCACCAGTGCTGGAAGAGATGGGTGGATGAGTCTCCTGTCTTCTACGTGCCCCGGAGAGAATTGAGGAAGAGATAACGTGTGGCAGCCTTGAAGAGGTTCCACGATGTTTATGTGGACACATACAGGAAGCTAAAAACCCTTCTGTTTTTGTGTATGTGTTTGTGTGTGTTTATGGGGGACGCAAGGAGGCTCGACGAGAACGGGACCTGAGTGTGACTGTCCTAGCCGCTGCCCGGGTGATTCTGTGTGTGCAGGAGAGGTGCAGTACTGGGGTGGGGCCGGTGTTGCCATGTGCACAGAGGCCTGCCTTCTTGGGCAGGAAGAGCCTGGAAGGAGGAGGAGGAAGAGACAGACCTGTTATTTGGAGATTTATTGTATAGGCCAGAGCCGAAAGGCAGGGAAGGGGATTGCACAGTGGGACCAAATTGGTCCATTGGGTCGTGGTACAGTGTGGCCAGGACTCGGGGGGTTTTCATCCAGGACCCTTGCTCCCAGAGGGGTGTTGTGTCCTTGGTGAGATAGAATCCAGTCAGCAAAGCCTCCAGTCAGGATCAGAGCTAAGACCACATGTCCCCGGACAACTCAGGAGCAGGCAGCCTTCTCATAGTCGATGGCAGTATACCTTGCTGCTGCCTCCCACACCCGGGGCTCCTTTGACCCCGAGCCCTGTCCTCAGACAGTGGCTCAGGATGGGAGATGTGTGAGGGGGAGGGGCAGGTGTGGGTTGTGGGCAGCAGCGAGGCTTATGAGTGGGAATTCATGGAGAGAGTACGCACGAGGGCAGAGATCCAGCGTGAGTTCGTGCGAGTGTGTGTGGGCGTCTGTGGCAAACTGGGCCTGAGATCCGTGGTGGTGCCGGCAGTGTGAGCGTGCATATGTTCGTGCGATTGCGTAGCCGTGTGTCTCTGTGTGTGCAGGAGTGGGTGGTTAGGCCACTGGAGAGACAAGGAGAGACACAGCGGTCTGTGTGAATGAGGTGCTTATGTGGGACGGTCAGGTGCCAGAATACAAGAGTGCAGTCCCTTCCCTCCTGAGTCCTGATGGTAATCGCTGGGATGGGTGCAATCGTTGCTGTGCCAGGGGGCTCAAGTCAGGATGCAAAAGGGAGATTGGTGCAAGGTCAAGAGGGGGGCCGAGGGGAGGACAGCCTGTGTCCAGTGGCCAGTGGACCACTTGTGAGTAAGTGTGCTTGTGTGTGTGTTAGTGTGTGTCTAGGTGGGAGTGAGTGTGTGTGTGTGTGTGTGTGTGTGTGTGTGTGTGTGTGTGTGAGTGGCTCTGGTGGGCCGACAGTAGCAAATACGTAGGGGCTACATGGTGTGCCCAGGCTTTGTGCACAGGGTAGCTAGGGAACCCAACCTGTCAGGCTACGTGGTGTGCAGAGGGCGTAGGTATTTCCCTGGAGGGAGCCGTCTAGCAAAAATCTCTGCTCTTGGCAGACGAGCCATGTTTTGTCGCCAGTCAGCTCTTCCTTGGGGCTCTCCTCTCTGCTTCCTGTGCACCAGGCCCAGGGAAAGGGAGGAGCTGGGACCCTAGACCTCAGGTGACTTGAGTCCCCCAGGGGTGCCATAGCAGGGTGGTGTGCGTGATCCATGTGTGGATGGGCAGGTGAGCAGCCTGCCAGCTGCTCTCTGAGGGGACAGTTCCTTGCCAGCAACACCTCTCCCCGCAGCACAAGATCACCACTGTCGCTGCAGCTGGGCTGGGGACATGTCAAGGTGTGTCCCAGAACTGTGTTCCCCTTGCATGTAAGTGGTGCCAGAATGCGCCTCTCAGTCCCTGTGCGGGTGACCCTGATTAGCCTCAGGCTTTGTCGACTCCTGGCCTCATGTAAATGGGGAACTGGGTTCCTTTCTCAGTGTCTCAGCGGTTGCATGTCGACAGAGGATGCTGTGGACATTGTGGTCAGGATTCTGACCGGGCTCCCCCCGCCCTGCCCCAAACCACAGTGGGCAGCACATGGCCCACTGTGTGTGCGCTTTGGGGAGGCTAAAGCCGTACAGCCCCTCCAGTATTCTTCTCAGGTGGTGGACGGTCAAAGGGGCCTAGGGAGGAACACTGGTCCCAGTCTGCTGCCGGCTGTGCCCACAGGTGTGTGTGCCCAGCTCCTTGACGCTGAAGCTGCAAGGCTTCCGCACTGCCCCCAAAGCCCCATCCCTAGAATTTGCGTGTGGGCCAGATGGAAGTGAAGTCCCAGTGACCCTGCGGGATCACAGCGGGTGGTCTCGTCTGTGCCTGGCCACCCACCTACCTGCCTTCCCCGCAGCCCGTGGCCCCCATACAGGGCTTTCGGTAAACACACGGCCACCGTCCAGCATGAGAGGAAAGGCTTGACGGTGTCCCAGTACCGCTGGTCATGTGTTGGCTGCTGCCAGCTGACAGCATGGAGACCCCATGGCCCAGTGGAGGATGTCCGACCTGTCCTACAAGGAACTGGGGACGACTGTACGGATGCATCAGGTCCCATGCAGTAACCTAGGCCTGACCTTATCCGCCTAGGGGGTGATCGAAGCGCCTTGGGGTCCCAGGCCTGGCATACGTGTCGGTGAGCTTCCTCCTGGATGGCGCTGCCGACACAAGGCTGGCTGGTCAGGGGTCGCGTGGGAGGCCCGTTGGGTCCCGGCCTCTAGGTCCGATACTGCTGTAGGTGTTGTTGAAAAGACAGAGCACGATATGACCATCCCTTGGGTGTCGCTGCACCGGGGATCCCGTCGCTGCTCCCAGGTTCCCACTACCGAGTCTCCCCGGGAGGCCTGGGAGGTTGCCAGGCTCCTTTTGCAGGGACACAAAGGCCTGTGAGAGCCCATCCGCAGGGTCCGGTGCTCATTGCGGATGACTTGGGGGCAGTGCGAGATCTATTGCTCCCGTCCTTAGAGGAGATTGTGGTAGTCTTAAGGGACAAAGATGTGCCTGGAGAATAGAAGGATGTCCAGAGGAAGCATTGGAGGAGGAAGAGGACGAGGAGGAGTAGGAGGATGAGGAGGAGTTGGAGGAAGAGGATTGGGAGGAGTTAGAGCTGGAAGAGAAGGGTGAATGATTGGGTGCAGGAGAGGGAACAAGTGGAGGAGGAGGATGTCCAGGATGAGGAGGAGCACGAGCCAAAGGAGCAGGAGCAGCTGGGGGAGGATGTTGAGGAGGACGAGAGCAGAGGGAAGAGGGTGGGGAGAAAAGATAGAGCCAGGGTTCCAGAGCATGAGTAGAAGTGTAGGAGCAGAAGGAGGAAGAGCCCGAGGAGGAAGAGGTGGAGGGAGAGGAGGAGCAGGAGGAGTTGGAGGAAGAGGATTGGGTGGGGTTAGAAGAAGAGGAGGAGGAGAAGGAGCAGTGAATGACTGGGTGCAGGAGAAGGACAAATGGAAGAGGATGATGTCCAGCACCAGGAAGAGGAGGATTACGGGCCAGAGGAGCAGGAGCAGCTGGAGGACGGAGTCGACTAGGACGAGAGCAGAGGGAAGAAGAGGTGAAAGGTCAGAGGTAGGGCAGGAAGGGCAGTAGCAGGAGAGGACCTGGAGAAGGAGGAAGAGTCCTAGGAGGAAGAGTTGGAGGAGGAGGAGGAAGAGGTGAAGGACGAGGAGGATCAGATGGAGGAAGAGGACTGGGAGGAGTTACAGGAGGAGGAAGACGAGTGAATGATCGGGTGCAGGCGAGGGAAGAAGTGGAGGAGGAGGAAGTCCAGGACGAGCAAGAGGAGGAGCACGAGTCGAAGAGCAGTAGTAGCTGGGGAGGAAATTGAGGAGGACGTGAGCAGAGGGAAGAAGAGGAGGAGGAGGAAAGGTAGAGCCAGGGCTGGAAGAGCAGTAGCTGCAGAGGGGGAGCAGAAGGATGAAGAGGCCCGAGGCTAAGACTTCCAATACTGTGTTGAATAACAGTGGAGGCGGTGGACATTCCTGTCTCGTTCGTGACTTGAGCTGAGAGCTTTTGCTCCTTGAGATGATATTCACGTTGGGTCGTTCATACATGGCTTTATGATCTCGATGTGTGCTCCTTCTATCCCTACTTTCTTGAGGGGTTTTACCAGGAAAGGATGCTGTATTTTGTCCATCACTCTGTCTGCATCGATTGAGAGGATCCTGTGGTTCTCGTCCTTTCTTTTATTGATGTGAGGAATCACGTTAATTGTTTTGCAGATGTTGAACCAGCCCTGCGTCCCAGGTACAAATCCCACTGGGTCGTGGTGAATAACATTTTCATGTATTGTTGGATCCGAGTGTCTAATACCTTGTTGAGGAGTTTTGCATCCATGTGCATCAGGGAAATTGGCCTATAGTTCTCCTTTTCAGTGGGGTCTCTTTCCGGTTTTGGAATCAAGGTAACGCTGGCTTCATAGAAAGAGTTTGGAAGTTTTCCTTCCATTTCTATTGTGAGAACAGCTTCAAGAGAATAAGTGTTAACTCTTCCTTAAATGTTTGCTGGCACTCCCCTGGAAAGCCATCTGGCCCTGCAGTCTTCTTCCTCCGGCAGGTTTTTGATTACTAATTTGATTTCTTTACTGGCGATGGGTCTGTTCAAATTTTCCTTTTCTTCCTCTTTCAGCTTTGGTAGTGTATACATTTCTAGGAATTTGTCCATTTCTTCCAGATTGCCCATTGTATTGGCAAATAATGGCTCCTAATATTCTCTTCTTATTGTTTGCCTTTCTGCTGTGTTGGTTGTGATGTCTCCTCTTTCATTCTTGCGTTTCTTTATTTGGGCCCTTTCCTTTTTCCTTTTCATCAAACTGATGACTGGCTTATCAATTTTGGTAATTCCTTCAAAGAAGCAGCTTCTGGGCTCATTGATCTGTTCTCCTATTTTGGTTTGTTTCTTTGTTTGTTTGTTTGAGGTTGTTTTTGTTTTTGTTTTGTTTGATTTTTGGTTTCAATAGCATTAATTTCCGTTAATCATTGTTATTTTCTGTCTCCTGAATGTTTTGGGTTTCGTATGGTGTTCTTTTTACAGCCTCTTAAGGCGTAAGGTGAGGTTGTGTCTCTGAGATCTTTCTTTCTTCTTTAGCAAGACCTGACTTGCTAGATAGGTCCTCTTATAACCGACCCTGGTGCGTCCCAGAGGTTTTGGGTTGTGGTGTTATCACTGACTTCCATATACATTTTCATTGACTTCCGTATACTTTTTATATTCTCTTTCAACCCTTGCTTAGCCCGTTCAATCTTTAGTAGGATGTTCTTCAGTCTCCCAGTATTTGTTACCTTTCCAAATTGTTTCTTGTAGTTGATTTCGAGTCTCTTAGTGTTGTGGTCTGAAAATATGCACGGTGTGACCTCGATCTCTTTGAACTTCCTTAGGGATGACTGTTTTCCCCAGCATATGATCTATAGAGGAGAATATTCCGTGAGCACCGGAGAAGAATGTATATTCTGCTGCTTTATTATGAAATGTTCTGAACATATCTGTGAAGCCCATCTTGTCCAGTGTGTCATTCAAAGCCCCCGTTTGCTTGTTGATTTTTCGTTTACATGATCTGTCTATTGCAGTGAGTGAGTGCATAGAAGTCTCCTCCTATGATGGCATTACTAAGAATGAGGTTCCTTATGTTTGCGTTTAATTGGTTTGTATATTTGGTTGCTCTCAAATACGCCACATAAATGTATCCATTTGCTAGGTCTTCTTGGTGGATAGACCCCTGAATTATGACATCATGCCCTTGTGTACCACTTGACACAGTCTTAAATTAAAGTCTAGATTGTCTGATAGAAGTATGGCTACTTTGGCTTTGTTTTGTTGACGGGTAGCATGACAGATGATTCTCCATCCCCTTCTTTTCACTCTGAAGTTGTTTTCACATCTAAAGTGGGTCTCTGGTAAACAGCATATCGATGGAACTTGTTTTCTCATCCATTCTGTTCCCCTATGTTTTTTGATTGGAGCATTCAGTCCACTGACGTTTAAAGTAGTACTGAAAGACACGATTTTATGGCCATTATCTTGTTTGAAGAGTTGGAGGAAAACATATCTATATATCTTTATATCTGTATCTACGTCTCCATCTCCATCTATATGTATATGTGTATGTGTATGTATATGTGTATGTGTATGTGTATGTATGTATATGTATATGTATTGTATTAACTGTATCTATATATCTATATCTATATCGATATGTATATGTCTATATACATCTATATATATAATTCTATATCTATTTGTATATATAAATATAATTATAAAGATAGATAGATAGTTAGATAGATAGATAGATAGATAGATAGATAGATAGATAGATAGATAGATAGATATCAATTTCCCTCTGAGTGTCCCCCCTTAAAATTGCATGCAGGTGTGATTTAGCGGTCACAAACTCCTTTAAATTTTGTGTATCTGGGAACCTTTTTCCTCTGTTTCTATTTTGAATGATGGCCTTGCTGCATAAAGAATTCTTCACTGTGGATGTTTCTAATTCAGCACTTTGAACGTATCCTACCACTCCTTTCAGGCCTGCCAAGTTTCTCTGGATAGGTCTGCTGCAAACCTGATCTGTCTTCTCTTGTAGTTTAGGGACTTGTTTCCCTTGCTGCCTTGATGATTCTCTTTGCCTGAGTACTTTGTGAGTTTGAATATGATATGCCTTGCTGAGGGTCAGTTTTTGTTGAATCTGATGGGGTCCTCGGTGCTTCCTGGATTTTGATGGTGTGTCTTTCCCCAGGTTAGCAAAATTTCCCACTATGATTTGCTCACATAACCTTTCTACCCCTTTTTCTCTCTCTTCCTCTTCGGGACCCCTATGATTCTGATGTTGTTTTTCGTTCTGCATGAGTCACTGATTTCTCCAATTCTTCAATCGTGCTCTTTTCCTTAATCTCCCTCGATTTTGCTGCTTCCATAGTCTCCATAAGTTGGTCCTCTGAATCGCTGATTCTCTGTTCTGTCTCATCCATCCTTGACACCGCTGCATCCATCCGTCATTGCAGCCCAGTTATATCATTTTTAATTTCATTCTGGCCAGTTTTTACTGCATTTTTTCTCTGCACAAAGGGACTCTAATCTACATTGGACTGCAGCTAGTATTCTCATAATCGTGCTTCTAAATGCTGCTTCAGACATCTTGCTTGTGTCTGTGTTGGTTGAATCCCTGGCTCTCGTTTCTTCAGGCTCTTTCTTTCTGGGTGAATTCCTTCCCTTTGTCATTTTGAATGGAGAAAAGGAACTCATGAGGTAGAAAATTCAATGAAATATTCAAATTATAAAATGTTAAAAGTAAAAACTTAAAAACACACATGTGAATAATGGAATGAATGATGCTAGATTCTAGGCATGTTTCACCTGGGTGTTGAAAGTGGTTTTGACACAGGAGAGAAAAAAACGTGGGAGTGGAGAAAAATTTAGAAAATACTAATAAAAAATATTAAAAAGGGAAATGTTGTGAGAATTTGAAAAACCAATACACTGAAGTAGACTAAAAGGAGAAGATGGGAGTAAAATAGAATCTGTGAATATAGACACAAAAGGAAAGAATCATGTAGAAGAGTATTAAAGAAAGTTAGTAAAATTTCCACCTGCCCAGTCTCCTTCGCCTCTCCGCGCACAAAAGCACCTCCCTTCCCATGCCTCCTCGCTCTCCAAGTTCACTTCTGCATGCCACGTACCTGCTGAATTCGGTGGTTCAGGATATGCAGATTGCTGTGCTAATCCTCCAGTCAGTTTCCTGGGTGGGTAGGATGGTTTAGTGTTGGTCTGGCTGTATCTCATGCACGCGAGACACTTAAGAAGCTTCCATGCTGTCTGCCATCCGGGCTCCTCCCCAAAGAGGTGAGATCTGTAGCACCAGTTCTCCGATATGAGACATCCCACAGGAAAGTTGTGGTCGGTGACAAAGCGGAAAAGGGCATGTACCAAACAGGGAGGTCACCCTGGAGGGGGAGGCAGAGAACCTGCTCCAGACCTGGGAGGGGAGGCAGGGGCTCAAATGCTGGAGCCACGCCCACTGCCCTCCAGCTGATTGTTCCTGAACAGCAGCCAACTGTCTGGGTCTGGCCTGGAGCGCCTTCACCCCAAGGACCCATGGTCAAAAAGTTCACTGCCTCTGCCTCTGCCTCTCCCCCACCTCCACCGCAGCCACAGCCACAGCCACAGCCACAGCCACAGCCACAGCCACTTCAGTGTCCGAAGGGCCACGGGGCCGTGGGCGTGCTTCCCAAATGCTGGTGGGCTCCAGAAGGAGGCAGCAGGCATTTAAAAACCTTGGGCCTTGACACTCCACCTGCTGGGCCTAGTCTGGAGCCTCATGCCTCAAGTTCCCACTCCTTCTGCTCTATGGCCCTAGCCTGAGGATGGGCTAGGGCCCCAAAGCAAGGGAGTCCTGTTCCGGAAAACGCTGAGATTCCTGACAATACCGGGCCTCCATTCTGCTGGAAGAGGGCGTTCGAGAGTCCAGGAATCGTGGCAACACCCCTGTCTCAGTCCCAGACAATTTCACTCATTCATACGCACTCACACGCACACGCACGGGCACGGGCACACACACACACACTCCCCCTCTGTGGCTGTCTCTAGTGGCGACTTACTCTCCTTCTTCGGCCTCCTTCCATGTCCCTCTGGCCTCTGTCTGTCTCTGAGTCCCTGTGATCATTTTCTTGAGGGAACGCTTCCTCCCTCCCGCACCTCCATCTCTCTTTCTCTGTCTCTGTGCTGTCCTTGCACAGTATCAGTGCATCTGGGTTTCCGTGAGCTGTGCGTGTCCATATGGACGGAGTAGGCTGCTGATGGCACAGGGCTGCAGGGGAACACACAAAGGAACGCACAAGTACCAGGGGTCAGAGCACATCCAGACCTCCTAAGCCGTGACTGCCTCCAGGCAGCCCACACAAGCTGGGTATACATGTGAACTGAGAAAGGTCAGTCCCTTGGGCCCTTGCCCTGTAGGTTGCAGCCAGCTGGGAGGTACTGAAACCCAAGGGACTGCCCAGTGTTGAGAGGGTCTGAAGAAAGGGCAGGAGCCGAGGAGCCAGGGAACCTAGTCGTAGCTGGTGTTTCTCCACATGCCATGTTCCGGTGCCATTGGTACTGGAAGGTTGGTATCAGTTGTGGCTCTCTTTCCTTGGCATCTCAATGCAAGCTTCCGTGACCCAATGGAGGTCCTGAATCTGCCCTAGTTTTCAGCCAGGTTGGGCCCCAGGACAAATGCACGTGCTGTGTGAGGGGGGAAAGCAAGTGTGAGTCGTGAGGAGGAGCTAGCCTCGTGAGTGGGATGTGGCAGAGGGCATGAGTGAGTGCACAGGTCCACTAGAGTGTGTCTGTGAATGTATTGTGGCTGGCGCCTGTGAGTACTTTTGCCTGAGACCTAGCGTTTGTGCTGGCAGCGTGCACGTGTCTGTGTCCACGTGCCGCGTGGCCGTGCATCTTTGTGCCTGAGTGAGTGTGTGTAGGCCGTTGGCAAGCGAAGGAAAGAGACTGGGGGCTTTCCTGACTTGGTGAGTAAGGGGGGGCTCCCGTGCCAAAGTGCAGCGAGTGCAATCCCTTCGCGCCTGGGATCGACACGGAGCTAGCTGATCACCTTTCATGACGGGAGGAAAGCCCGGACTTTGCCTGGGTCCGCTCGTCCTGTGTTGCCTTGGCCAGGGGCAAGTTGGGGTTGGGCCACCCATGGCGCAGTGGAGGAGGACCAAAGTTCCCTGCAAGGAAGTGGGCGTTAGTGGAGGGAGGCAGCAGAGAGCATGAGTAAGCCTGGCCCTGCTCCTGGAGCGGCCTTGGGGATCATCGCAAGGCCTTGTGGTCCCAGCCAGGGTATGTGTCTCGGTGAACATCCTCCTGGATGACCCTGCAGAGACAGGCCTGGCTGGTCTAGAGTCCCTTGCGAAGTTGGGGCCCGGCCCCGGGACCCCAATACTGTGGTAGGTGTTGTTCAAACTGAAAGGCATTGCCTGCTTGTCCCAGACAGTCCCTGCACCTGGGACCCAGATTTGTTCCCACGTTCCTGCCACGGGGTCTCCCGGCGATGCGTGGGAGTTTGACAGGCCCCATTTCTCTGGAGGGAGTGAGTTGCATAGGTCAGGTGCACCAGGGTCTGGGCCTGCTTTCCTGTCTTGCCCACCCGCTACGTCCTCTGCTGAGGGCAGCTTGAGGGCTCACCACTGGACCTGTTCCTCTCCCTTTCTGGGTAAGAGTTTGCCTCTCTGTCGGTCACACTGGCCACCCCCTCTCAGCCCCCTACCACCTGTTCAGCCTCCCCCCATCCACCTGCGTTTCTATGCATTGCTGTCACCTGAAGCGGTGGTGTGCTGCCTCATATATCACAGCCACCCTGGAGCATTTCTGTACCCCGTTCGTATCCTGACATAGCCCAGCGAGTCTGGAGGAACCTCTTCTGTGTCACGGAAGCAACATGTTGGCCAGAGGGCCCGGCACACGAATTTGGAAATCCTAGAATCCCCCGCCTGCCTGGCAGCCTCCTGGTCCCATAAAGAGGTAGGGGAACACTGCATTCCACCAAAGGGAAAAGGCAATGCATGAGTGTGGTGCCTGGCCAGGCAATGCATCTCGAGCCTCCAATCCTGCAGTGGCTCTGTGTGGTGTGTGTGTGTGTAGCTTATGCTGTCTGACATAGACCGGCAGGGAGTCCACATCACCACTGCCCTGACAGGGAGGGAGACCACATCATCGCCCTCACTGCACACCGTCTGCAGCTTATTGCTTCCCCAAAGTGGTCATGTGGCTTCATGTAGACCCTGGGGCGTGTCCCTCACTTGGGTCCCAACACTGCATCCCCCAACCCCCCGATACCTCTCGGAGACCCTTGAAATCACGCTGCCTGTGGCACAGGGGGACAGTGTTTTGAGCCAGCGCCCACGCTCATGGCAGCCTGCCGCCTAAGTGAGTGGTAAAGGAAATGGGACCAGGATGAACAGACATACGGCCAACGAAGGCCTGGGGAGGGTCCCTGTGAGAAGATGGCCAAGCATTGTGGGAGGAAGGGGACCGCTGTCTGTGGGACAGACACAAGCTCCAGGAATCCCAGGGCCCACGGTCACGGGTCTTTCCTGTGCACTGCCACACACGGGAGCAATGGGCAGCCCATCATGAGAGGGGGGTGTGTGCTTGCCAGTGTGTCACTTTCCAGGCAACGGGGACAAACGGCAAGAGCGGCGCGCATGATACGCAGCCTCCCCTAGTGTGGCGTCCTCTCCACGTCACACACCTCTGGTCACCGACCTTCCCTAGCCGGTGCACTGCTAGACTGCTGTCATGACATACATGTCTTCTGGGAGCAAGGATGGACGTAGAGAGTATGCAAAGGAGGCTGAGCAGATGGAAAACCGGGGTGCACAGACAGCAGGCGCACAGCTGACATGCGTCTCCCGGACAGCCAAGGTGATCCGCTGAGTGGATTTGTCGGACTAGGGGCACAATGAACAAAGGTGGCGGTGTAAATGGGCAAAGCGGGGAGGTCCCCCTTTACCCGTGTGTGTAGATAGCCGCGTGCCCAGCGCAGCGTGGAATGCAAAGGTCGCTTTCGCATGGCCAGAAGCCAAACAGGGCACCCAGAGCGCACAGAGGGCCGGCTGCAAGCCCCCCGGAGGAGTTGCACTGCACGGGGCCCAGAGCCTTCCTGCCTATGCAACAGACGCGCCCCAGTTTCCGGGTGACCTAGGGGCGGGACCGCCGAAGCCACGCACGCCACCGTCCCTATGATTGGTCCTGAAGGCAGTGAAGCGGCCTGGGCGTGGCTTGGAGCTCCCTCAGCCTCAAAGCCGCAGGCGCACACCTCTCACCACAAAGGCCTCCGAGGCAGCATCGGCATAGCGATAGCCACCGCCGAGGCATCCTGGGTACAGCACCATGCGCATGCGCATGCGCATGCGCCCCCTCGACCTTTGGGCTCTGGGAGGAAGGGGGAGCGAGTTGCCAGCCATTGCCCTCAGGGCTCCACTCACTGGGTCTGGGGAGGGGGGCCGTGCTTTCACCTCCCGCTTCGTCGTCGGTAGGAGCCACAGTTGGTGTCTCGGGCCGGGGCCGCATGTTGCGCGACTCGTGTTTCCGAAACACTGGGGATGCCCGGAGCCCCCATGCCGCCTTCGACCGGGAACGGGGCGGTCGAGAGACGAGGGCCCGTGGGGACACTGGGTCTCCGGCAGGGCCGGAGGTGCCGCAGGCCGAAGGCTCGCAGGCCACAAGCGAACAGCCTGTGCAGGAAGGCCAGGCCCGACCCGAGAGGCAGGTGGGCGGCCCCAGCGAGATATCGGTGCCGCTGGTGCATGACATAGTGGCGGTGGAGGCGCTGTGGGGCCTGGCGGAGGAGGAGGTTGAGGTGGCGGCCGCGGAAGAGGACGCGCCTGGGGCAGAGGGGCATGAGCAGAGGAAGAAGGGGGAGGAGGACGAGGAGCAGGAGCCGGGGAAGGAGAAGGTCCAAGTTCACGAGGAGGAGGACCTGAAGGGCGAGGGGGAGCAGCAGGACCAGAAGAGCAGAAGGAGGAGGAGGAGGAGGAGGAAGAGGGGGAGAGGCAGCAGGAGTAAAAGATTAGAAGGAGGAGGAGCAGCAGAAGCCCAAGCAGAAGGAGGAAGAGCGGAAGGAGGAGGAGTTGGCGGAAATGAAAGGGGAGGAGCAGGAGCAGCAGGGTATAGAAGCGGGCGCGGCGGCGGCCACGGCGCCGGCCGCGGCGGTGGCGGTGGAGGCATTGGCGGCGGCAGTGGCAGGGGAAGGGGACCAGGAGGAGGAGCAGGAGGAGGAAGGGAAGGCGTGCGAGCCATTAAAGGGAGAGCAGAATTGCAAACCGAGGAGGAAGAGGAGCAGGAGAAGGAAGCGCTGGAGGAGCAGCAGCAGGGCGAGGAGGAGGTGGAGGGCAAGGAGGACAAGGAGGAGCGGGTGGAGGAGGAACAGAAGCCGAGTGAGCAGGAAGGCCGATGGGTGGAAGAAGCCCAGGAGCTGCAGGTGAAGCAGGCTAAGAAGGAGCAGGTAGAGTCAGGCCTCCGTCCTTGCCCTTCCCCACTGGAGGCTCTGGAGGCTCTGGAGGCCCTTCAGATAGAGCTACAGCCGGTGAATAAACAAGCCAGCCGGGAGCACGCTCGACTCAAACTCAGGATGTGGCAGAGGCGGCAGCGACATCTGCAGCAGAGAGGTGCCCTTATCCAGGGCATCCGTGGTTTCTGGGCCAAGGCTGTATCCTTCCTGCTGCTGGTGGAGGGTCCACAGGGGGCTGGGCTTGCGCAAGAGGAAGGAAAGGGAGGTGCCATTTAGAGGAACCCAGGACAGGGACTGGAGCTAAGCCACGCTCCAGTGGCCGGGAACGTGCAAACGTGATCCCATCCGGTGGTCCTGGCTCTGCAATGAGTGTGGGAGGAGGGCAGTGCCGGGGTGGGGGAGGCATGTGTGCTTTACGTCGCACCTGGCACGGAAACAGCGCTGGGAGAGTGGGGAGTGGCGGTGGAGGTCCAGGCCAGGTCGGGGAAATGACCGAGGGCTTCTTCCCACACAAAGCCGCGTGGGGGCACGTTTCTGGGTCCCGCTAAGCATCTTGCTGCGGGGAAGGCGATGTGAATGCCCACTGGTCGGCGCGAGACCGGATGTGTGCTGTCTGGCTGTGTGGAAGTAAGCGTCCTCAGTGTCCTCACGAGCACACAAAGCTAGGCGTGGTTGCGGGCGTCTGGGCATGCACAGCCTCCTGTGCGTGTCTAGCAGAGCCCTGCGCGATCCTGAGACCCCGTGGGCCTGGACGCAGCCTGTGGGGAGGGCTTGAGAGCCTGGGGGAGGACGCCAGTCCCGGGGGGAGGACGCCTGGATGCTGTCCACACTGGTTCTCTGGTTCGAGCTCTCTCACGCCCAGCACCTGAAGGCTCTTTGACCTGCGGCAGTTTGTGAACCACCCTCAGATGTCAGCCCTGATTAGTAAGCCCGATGAAAGCATGCTTCGCCACATGACCAATTTGAAGGTCGGCCTGGGAGTGGGAGGTGGTGTGGGTGGCTGGCTGTGTGGGGAGGGGAGGTGGTGGGGAGAAGTGATGTGTTCCTTCCTCAGGGGAGGGCGGGTCTCCTGGAACAAGATTTCACATTTCTGCCCCACTGTACCACGGCAGGTGGAGGAACACAAGTTTCCCAGGGAATGCCGGAAGATCCTGCTGTTTTTTGGCAAGAACTCCTACTTCCAGAATGAAGTCGTTACGAAGGAGTATGTCCTAGGCCTTGATGGTAAGTGTCCACTGACTGCATGGGCGGCAGTGGGTGCAGGGTTGAATGTGATTAGTTCTCTGGCGCCTTCTCACATACTCGTCTTCCTGCAGGGTATAGGGCGTCTCATTCCAGTCCCATCCAGTGGTACCCAAGGTACAGACAGGAGGCCTACAGACGCAGGCATGACAACAGCAGCCTCAACTTCTTCAACTGGTTCTCTGACCACAGCTTTGCCGGCTCTAGCAGGATTGCTGAGGTGGGGCCCTGTAACAAGGAAGGGAGGTGATTTTCATGGGTTCCCCCACTGCGTGGGATAGCTACCTGAGGCCTGGCCTGTCTCCCCTACCAGATAATCATAGAGGATCTTTGGCCCAACCCCCTGCCGTATTTCAAGATGAAGGAGGCCCCAGGAGAGAGAACTGAGAGGGAAAGAGGTGAGCAGCCAAGGGTGTGGGCATGGAAATGTGTGTCATGGGGTCCAGGGCACAATTCTCTTCTGCATGGAGGCACCGAGACTCACAGCGGCACAGGAGGTGACCCCAGGTCAAAAGGGCATCAGCCTGAGACAGGGAGTCTTAAGAAGTAACGTGTCAAAGAGGCTTTGCCCCTTTGGGGAGCCTGAAGGTGGGAAGGGGGCTAGACAAAAAGAATGAGCAAAGCGGGACAACCAAAGCTGGCTCATCACATAGCACGGTGACAACTGTCATTCCCGGACCATGAACCCCACCCTCAGGCCTCCTACCACCATCCCACATGTTGTCTGGCTTCTGGATCCCCTTGTCAGCTTTGGCACAGCTTATCACACCCTCCCATCCTACTTTCCGTTTGGAAACATTCAAGCAACCTTACTCAGGGCCAAGATAAGACTCTCACCTGTCCTGTGTGTGTGTGTGTGTGTGTGTGTGTGTGTGCGTGTGTGTGTGTGTGTGTGTGTGTGTGTATGTGTGTGTGTCTGTCTGTCTGTCTGTCTGTGTGTACCCATATATCCCAGGGATATGCACGATCTTGAGAAGAGTATGAAGGAGCGTCGCACTTCATCGACCCCAGTGGAAACCCTTCCGATGCTCACCGATGGTCCACAAGATTCTCCTGGCCATGAAATAAGGACAAGGGTGGTGGTGACACGTGGCGCAGGGCGGGGGTCCAATACATTTGAAGAAATATAGAATGGGAGATAAACAGCATGAAGTGTTTGTGTGTGTCTTCCTCTCAGGTTCGCTCTGGGGCGTGTCCATGTATACATGCGGCTGTCCAGAGGTGTAAGTGTTCTGTGCCTGCACATTGGAGTTCCAAGGAAGGGCGGGACGTAGGACATTGTCCGTAGGGATGGGTCACACATTGGGATTGCATGTGAGGTCAGTAAGATTGAAGCCATGGGGACTTGAGTGAGGGAGGCCAGGGCACAAACCTGAGAGAAAGGCCAGTGCCCAGGTTCATAGCTTTCCTGTGAAAATGAGGAAATTCAAGGAAACGGAGAGGCCAGCACAGGCCAGGGATGTCCAATATTCAGGGATTGGGCATGTCCATGATGGTGCCCCCAGAATCCCGCATGGGGACACCCTCAGTCATGTTGACTGAACCGCCACACAGGGAGGAATTCCCAGGGTTGATTACCCTCTGGTTTTCAGACGTCTACCAATGCAGACTGTCTTGTGGACAAGGTCAGGATCTCAGGACCAGCCACACATATTTGAGGGATTGTGAGCAGGTTGTAAGATTGGCGTCCAGGGGAAGGAACCGAGGGACCAGAGGCAGAGTGGGTGGGTAAGACCGATGAAGTTCTGCTTCAGGCAGAGTTGACAGGGACAACATACACACTGCAGAGAAAACAGCCCACTACAGTCTCACGCAACTCCAAAATCACAGCGAACTTTTCTGGTTCCACTTCCTGAAGCTGAGCCTCCCAAACACCGCTTCACTTATTCTCACACACACACACACACACACACACACACACACACACACACACACACACAAGACTCCTGAAGGAGTCCTAGTGCTGATGCCCTTGTGTGAACTTTGCTGTTTCTGAAAAGACCTCTGGTTACGAATGGGTGGCCCGGATTGCAAGCCAACAGAGGGGAGGGTCGCGGGGAGGTGGGGCTCTTCAAGGGCACGAACACGCCAACCTCTCCCGTGTGCCCTCTGCCCTCTCATCATCAGCCGTGATGAGTCGGGTGATGCTCTTCCTCTGTGTCCACAGGCTTAAGCCGTGTGTCCAACACGCCATGTGAGACTTGTGAGAAGACTCCCAAGTGCAAACACCAGCAGGCGCTCAGGGAGGTCGCCTCGTCCCAGGCAGCCTGTGTTCCTTTGCCTGAGTGCCAGGACAAAGGCTGCCTCAGCCACATAGGGAACGATGGACTTGTGAGGCCTTAGCATTCTGTGCAGAGGTCCCCGGCAGGCCTGGAGCTTAGAAAGGACTGGGACGAGCCTCACCTGCGAAGACGTGAGTGCTGGGATACTCCTTACACAGCAGATGGCTGCTTGCCAGAGATGTCTGTGCTAGGGATGGGGCAAAAGCTCCACCGTGCGAGCAGTGCAGTCGACAGAGTTCAGCCTTGTCCATCGCAGGCTCTTCTGTATCCCCATGTAACACGGCCCCCAGCACAGCGTGCCTGACACTGACCTCCCGACACTAATATTCCTGTCTCCCAAGCTGCCCAAGCTCCCCAGGATCCCCACTGCACAGCTCTGCAGTACAAGAGCCTTCTCTGCAGTGGCTCTATTCCAGAGAAGGCGTGGGCAGTCCCAATGCATGGAGGCCTCTTGCCCCTATCATATGCAGACAACACGGTCAGCGGGGTGTCAGCACGCTGTGGAGTTGAGGATCTGTGCGACCAAGCCTTACCTCTTCCAGGGCAGAGGCTGTCGCACTCTCTAGAAGGGAAGGCAGGCCTTTCTCTCGCTGCTGTCTGCACACTGGCTGGAGAGGCACGTCTTCTCAGCTGCTTGATGGGTAAATGTCAGGGTACCCTGGAAAAGCTCCCAGTGCTGACCCGAGTCTTTGGGTGTGAACATCCAAAGAAAGTATGGCCAGTGATTGTGCAGTGGGAATACGGCCTCAGTGGTCATGAGGCTGGGCCCTTTGGGGCATCTTCCTGCACAAGCAGGCCGTTACTTGATAGGTCTTGCCGAGCAGGAACACTTTAGGGGACAGGTGAACACAGGGTCCCCCACATGTTAATATCTCCAGCCAATACCTCCTTAGGGGCCAGGGTGACGTTTCCGCCCGGCCTGTCCCAAAGACAAGGTACGGACAAGGTGTGGGTGTGGAATGCACTCACGGCACCCAGAGCCAAACCCTCGAGTGTGGACACTTGAGGTCCGTGGGCAGAGGCCTCGGTGCTCTGTGTCCGAGGGATTACAGCCCTCATGCTGCACACCCGGCATCCCCGGGTGTCCTCCCGTATCCGCAGCTCTCCCCGGGGAGCCCTAGGGTCCAGGAGCTGCTAAACCCCCTGCACAACTGTATCTGCTGCCCAGCGGCCTCTTCCACCCCAACATCAGCGTGTGTGGGCTCCAGAGTGCTGTCCCTCGAGAGAGGACACCCTCAGCAATTCAGGAGCCTTCTGACTTCCATGTCTCTGAACCACACGTGTCTCATTGGCCTGTCGGGATCGTCACGTTGTTCTCTGTTCACAGGAAATGTCTCGCATTGCCTGTGCTCCTCTGTCTCCCTGAGTGAGCCCTGGCGTGTTTGTGTCTTTTCCTGGCTTTGCCTGTGCCGACACCTCTCTGGTGATGCCTCCTTGCCTGGCCTAAGTGGGCACAGCTGTACCCGTGTAACCGCCTTCGTCTCTGCACACCTGTGTGTTGGGTCAGCTGTGGCTCTGGTGGCCTGTCTTGTCTTTGGTGTATGCTTCTGCGCTTGAGTGTGCTTCCCTCTGCATTCAACCCCTTTCTTCCACTGACAGATCCAGTTGCTGTCCTGCTGTCAGGTGGAGGGGCTTCTGCGTGTTCTGTTCTATGTTCCAGGAGCCAGAAATCCTTCCGTGCCTGTAGGACCTTCGTCAGAGGATTGGCCATGCACTCACTGCCAGCCAGTTAATGTCCCCAAATGCAGCTGGCTTGCTGTGAGCATTCCGTCACACCTCTATTTTCTGTCCTTCTGTTTTCAAACCCTTTGCGCCCGAGGGGCTCAAACGTCACTGGCCGGCACATTGCAGATGCAGGCGTAAATTGTGAAAAGCGGACCGGCAACGTTTTCCCACTTACTCTTTTGCCACGTGGCATGTTCCTGGCTGGGAGAGACTTCCCCCTGCCAGTGTGTGTCTCGTTTCCGTGTGCCTCCTGTGTGTTCTGGTCCCTAATTTGTCCATTACGTCCTACCTGGGAGTCTGATCCATGTTTGCAGGAACGAGGCTGACACCTTTGACTGCTGGGTTCTGAGCTCAGCTTAGTCCACCAGGACTAGTGCGTGCCTGAGGGACACAACGGGCAGTGACGGATGTGCCCGTATCCTTCACGTGCAAGCGCTCCGTCCAGCCACCTTCACCGGGACATTTCTCAGCGACCCCTCTTTGTGTGTGGTGAGAGCACTTGCCTCTGAGAAATCTGACGAGGCGGTGAAGCATTGCTTACGGCTGCCCTGTGCAAGTTAAATCTCCAGAACTCATGCACATGGCATGACTGCATCTTCACACCCGAGCCCCGACACCTCCTCATCGCACCCTCCCCTGATTAGCACCACTCTACTCTCTGGTGGACTGCATGCCTTTAACTCCTTTAGTCTCCTCAGGAATCCATCAGGCAGGGCTCACCACCACTGTGCTTCTGTCAGGGGCTGGCTTCTTTCAGTGAGCCCAGTGCTTTCTGCACTGATGCTCAATGCACCCGCAGAAGGGTGAGCCACACTAAGCCCGGCGGCAAACCCTTTGGCCCTACGTTTCCCACACGTGTGCCTGGTGGCAGAGGTGCACAAGGAGCCCGCCTGCATGCGTCTCCCAGGTCCTCCACAGGGTACAAAGTACCGCCTCAGGAGGCTGATCCGCATCACATGGGCATAGCTCTGCTTGCACGTGTTAGCCTTTCGTATCATACAGGCAGCCCAGACTTAGAAATCCTGCTACCTGCTTACAACTATCCAGCCCTCGTGCTTCTGCAGACGCTCTGTGTCTGTACAGACATTTGAGTCACGGTCTCGTGACCTTCCAATACAGCTTGATGGTCTGTCCTTAGCTTACAGCCTGGGATGCGGTTCTCACTCATTGTCCTCCCCTCGGGTGCGAGTTTCCTCCATCACTGTGGTGGAAGGTAACCTTTATCACCATACGTTGGCTTGAAATTACTGGGCGGATCACCTGTCTGCGTCCGGGGATCCGAAGGAGACCTTGGCTCTTTTGCTCACGGTCCACACTTTCTCTGTAATGAGTCGCTTTGGATGAGAAGCTTGCCAGAGGCGAGGGGGCCTCAGAGTTGAGCACATTTCCTGGGCATCTGTGAGAACTTCGTTGGTTCCACTCGGAAAGCATTGACATTCATGGATGTGCAGCCTCTGCTTTTGCTTGAATTTGCCGAGCTTTGGGACGTGATTTCTTCCCGCATGTGCTGTGCCTAAATCTCTGCTGTGTCTTTCCGGCAGTCCCGTTTGCTGTCTCCTGCTGGTAAGTACAGGACTTCCAGCAGCCCTGTGGGGAACGGGTCCTTGTTTTCTTCCCTGCGGTGCCCTCTTCCTCACCCCGAATGACCTCACTGCAGCTTCCTTCTAGTTCAGCGATCGTTTCAGACTGCCCTTAAGGTCCAGGTGGGAGCGGTGCCTTTTGTGCTGAGGGCTGACCACTGTAGAGCATTCGTCTCTGTGCAAATTGCACAGGTGAATTTCACCAGGTGAAAGAGAGTGCACACTGCAGTTGCCCTGTCTTCAGAGTCAGCCCACCTGTCTCCGCCTCGGCTGCCCCTGCTCTCCTTCCTCCTACCCTCTCCTTGCCTCCCCCTCCCTTGTCTTCTTCCTGTCCCTCCCTCCCACTTTCCTTCCAGCTCTCTTTGTCTTCGTCTCCCTCCTCTCCATCACTAATGCCTCCCCCTGTCTCCGCCTGTCTTCCTTGTAATAGGTGCCCCTCTGTCTCTTCTTGTCTTGCTCCTCCTCCCTGTCTCTCCCGCCAATCTCCCCGGACTCTCCCTCTCCAGGCTGGTCTTCCCCTCCACTCGTCCTTCCTTCATCTGCTCTGCTAGCACGTGTCTCTCTCTCTCCCTCTATAGCTCTGTCTCTCTGTGTGTCTCTTTTTCACTGTCTCTCTCAGTGGACCTTCTGTGTCTGGGTGCATGCTTCTTCAGAATTCTTGTTGGTGCCTGGGAAATGGGAAGGGAACTCGTCTGCTTTCGTGTGTACTAGTGAAAGCAGGCACGGGGCTTTCTCAGAGACAGACACAGACAAGTCTGCAATTCTCGGTGAAGGGCCCCTACGTGCCCTGCGTGGTTGGAGTCGTCCTCCTTTTAGTGGAAGGTTAGATTTCAGGACCGGAGCAAGCTGCTAAATCCTACTACCCCATCTCCCTGGCGCTCTGTACGGAGATCAGTAGGGCACCAGTGGCAGATGGTGCTCTGGGGGTTGTTCTTTGCTCTGCATTGCAGTGCAGTGAGGTCTACTGAGCTGTGTTCTTGCAAGGACATGGCGGTGGGGTGGGTCTAGGGTGGGTGTCACTGGTTCTGGGTGGGCACCCACCTTACCGCCGCCCTCAGCCTGACGGCCAACGAGGAGATACCGTGGGGACGGCCATGTGGCCCCGGTAGGCGTGACACTAAGGACTTCTCCAGGCTTTGCCCCAGCTTCATGAAGAAGGGGCAAGGCACGGAGCAGGGAGTGGCTCACGGCGTGGACGATCCTGTGCTGAATGCTCTGGTGCCCGTAGTGAGGCCTCTGGGGAAAGGGTGTACAAGCGACCACAGACTGCGCGATACCGGGGACCTCGCAAGTGAAGGCTGGAAGGTGACAGCGCTGAAGAGGACATGCGGCAAACGGGGGCCACGCTGGCACCTTGGCACTCGCTCCAGAGCCTGGACCGGCCATTGGCGCGCGCTTGCTGGCGGCCAGCACCCTGTCTTGCTGTCTTGCAACTGATTGCTCCCCGAACCTGGCCAGCTGGCCTGACCTGCCCTGGAACCACTTCGCCCCCAGGCCGCATGCGCACACTCTTCACTGCCTCTGTCTCGGCCCCTCCTCCACAGCAGCCACAGCCAATGCGGAGTCCTCAAATCCCAGAGCCCGTGCGCCTGCGCTCAACTTTGGCGGGCTGCGGCGGGAGGCTTCAGGGAGCTAATGGTCTTGCGGCCAAGGCTCCCCCCACCTGCTGCCGTTTCCTGTCCTTGTCCTGAGGCTGCCCTAGCTACACTGGGGCCGGGGCCGAGCGTCATGGCCAGCGTGTCGCGGTCCGGACAAAGCGGAGATTCCCGCCGACCCTGGGCCCTGATCGTCCCGGATGCGAAAGGTGGAGAGTCCCGGCCCCGCGGGAATGCAGGGGCGCTGGAGGGCGTGGGCTGGCCGCAGTCCCCAGGTTCAGGGGCGGCAAGCGCCCATCCTGTGCAGGAAACCCAGGCCGGGTGTGAGATACAGGTGGCAAGCCCAGCGGAGGAATTGGTGCTGATATTGGATGACGGAATGGTGGCGGCTGAGGTGGTGATCGGGGAGGAGGAAGAGGACGGCGAGGCGACCAAGGATGAGGTGGCTGGAGAGGAGAATTCTGAGGAAGCCAAGCCAGAAGCAGAGGACATGCACGAGGAGGAGGAGGAGGTGGAAGTTGAGAGACAGCAGCAGGAGGAGTTTCAGGAGCAAGAGGAGAAGCGCGAGGCAGATGCAGAGGCGGAGGAGGGGCCCCAGCTCTCACAGCCGCTGCAGCAGCAAGAGCCAGCGCTGCGTCCTGCCTCAGGCCAGGACCCGCTGGCAGCACTGGAGCGTCTTCAGCTGGAGATCAGCGCTGGGAATGCCCAGGATTCCAGGGCCTTATGGCGGCTGAAGCGCAGGATTCTTCGGAGGCAGATTTCTTACCTGGATCACAGAAGGGCCATCATCAAGCACATCCCTGGCTTCTGGGCCCAGGCGGTATCCTTCCTTGTGCTGGTGGGTGATGGCGGGGGCTGTTGTGCAGGAGGGCTGGGCACTGAGAGCAGGGTGCCTCAGGGCGATGGCCCCCAGAGAGGAGAGCTGGGGAATGGTCCCTGGCCCTGGGTTGGTGTGGTCTGGGATCCAGTGTAAGGCCTTGGACAGGGGCGGTTGTTGGGGATGGGGGGACTTGGTGACTGGGTCTGTTTCCTCTAGGTCTCCGCCAACGTTGGCCTGCAGGCTGGTCTCAAATATTACTTGCAGACACGAGCCATGTGTCCCCATGCTACCAGAGCTAGGGTAGCACAAAGCAGCCTTCACTCAGAGCAGATAAGGCAAGGAAACATTTCGCTGCAAAATGGGAGAGTTACGCAGGCCGCACACCCACCTTCACATTCACAGGCTGTGCACGTTTCCTAGCAGTTCCTTCAAAAGAGAGCATTTCAGACACACACTCATGACCTTTAGTGGAACCACGCCACGCCCCTTTGCCAGACAGTAGGACGACTGAGACCCACTCCGAATGGGGTACAAGCTGCCTCCCCAGACCCTGACACATGACACACACACACACACACACACACACACACACACACACACAGAGGATTCTCTCCTGGTATCTCCACCCCTGCTTCCCTCTCTGTCCTCAGGCTCCGGCTCGGTCCCACCCATGTCTTTCTCTCCGGACTGGCTGTGTCACTGTGTCTAATCCTTTTCCCTCCTCGGCCCTCCTCGTCCGTGCTTCTCGATCTCTTTCTCCCTCCCACACCCTCTGCTTGCAGCGTAAGTGTGCAGTCGGGTTCCTGTAAGCCATGTTATTCCATCTGGACTCAGGAGGCTGGTGACAACATAGGTCTTCACGGGAATATGCCAAGAAACCCAGCCGTGAGGAGGGGTCAGAGCACATGCCGACATCACAAGCTATGATGGGCTGCTGGCAGCCCACACAGGTCAGATATAGGAAGGAACTGTGAGGCGTGCAGGCAGTGGAGTCTCTCCCTGCTGTGTGCAGACAGCGTGGGAGGTACAGGAAGCCAACGGACTGCCCAGTGTCGATGGGGTCTGATGCATCTGCAGAGGCTGAGGAGTGTGGGGACTAGTGTTTCCTGGTCTTTCTGCACATGCCGTGATCTAGTCCCTTGCTCTTAGCCTGGGAGGGTTGGAGGGGGGCTGTGTCTGTTTCCACAGCATCTGAAGGCACAGCTCCTTGACACAGCACAGATTCTGAATCACCCCCAGTTGTCGGCCATGATCGGTGCCCAGGACAAAGACGTGCTCAGCTACGTGGTCGACTTGGAGGTGAGACCGGGGAGGCTGTGGCTGGGGGCCGTCCCGTCGGGTGTGGGATTTGGGCAGGAGAAGGTGAGGCAAAGGTGCTCACCCTCACAGCCAGGCAAGTAGCTCAGGACCCCGAGGGAGGACACTTGCCCCCTCCTGTCCCATTGCTCACGGCAGGTGGAAGAAGTGGGCCATCCCAAGTACCGCTGCAGAGTGATGTTTTTCTTTGGGGCCAACCCGTACTTCCGGAACCCAGTGATCATTAAGGAGTATCAGCTGAGCTTTGCTGGTAGGGTGTGGGTCCCATGATGGTGCGGGGCAGGGGGATGAGGAGCATGAATCAGGGGCAGGAGGGAGGGGGAGGGGGAGGGGCAGGTGGGTGGGGAGGAGGCCATCAGCTTGCTCCTCAAATCCTCTCTTCCTGCAGGCTACAGGGTATCGCGTTCCACTCCAGTCCAGTGGTTCTGGGATTATGAACGTGGAGCTCCCAGTCGCAGGCATGACCCCACCAGCCTTAACTTGTTCAACTGGCTGTGTGAGCACAGCCGCCCAGGGGCGAACAGGATTGCCGAGGTGGGGCCCCTGAGGCCTTCGTCAGCAGTGGGGATGTGGGTGGCCCCCGGCCAGAGAGGAGAGTGGGCTATGCCCAATGTGGCGCCGGCCTGTGTCCTCTTCCAGATCATCATCGAGGACCTGTGGCCCAATCCCCTGCAGTACTACCTGAGGGAGGAAGGGACCAGCAGACAGTGATCTGACGTGCTCACGTGTCGGTGAGGACCCCAGTATGCGGTGTGTTGACCTGCGTGTTGTATGGGCAAGGGAACGTGGGCCACACATTGGCTTGGAAATGGAAGGTCCGCCAAGACAGGGACACAGGTAGCATGGGGAGAGGGTGGGAGGATGACAGGGGACCTGCAGAGACTCAGCTGCAAACACACAGAGGGTCGAAGCCTGCAAACCAAATGCAGTTGTGCTGTGGGCTGGGGCTTTGGAGAGCAACTGGGGAGGAGCAGTGCTTCACCACAAATGCTCCCCGTGGATGTCCGCCCTGTCCCGGGCTTCCCCCTGCTCCTTCAGTCTGGATTTGCCTGCCAGTCTTTGGGTCAGGAGCTGCCGTGTCCCCAGGCGCCACTGTGGTGAGAATCTCGCACTTCCTTCCATGTGCCCCACCACGCCATGTCCTCCCGCAACCCGACAGCCATTCTTAGAACTGGTCCAAGGCCATTGGGGGCTGGAAATGAATCCCTGGGTGAGAAAGCAAGGGGGATCGCAAAAGGGCGAGGCACAAGAGTGACACCATCTGGGATGTATCTGCAAATATCCCGTATCATTCTTGGTGTCTGTTGCGTGGGGGTGCGTGTGTGCGCGTGTACGCAAATGTGTCTGCGTGTGCCCACATGCGTCAGGGGCTCTGCATCTGTGTGGGCGTGAATGGCGCAGAGCTTCTATCTTTGCCCATGCAGAAACAATGGAGGACGCCACCAGTGCTGGAAGAGATGGGTGGATGAGTCTCCTGTCTTCTACGTGCCCCGGAGAGAATTGAGGAAGAGATAACGTGTGGCAGCCTTGAAGAGGTTCCACGATGTTTATGTGGACACATACAGGAAGCTAAAAACCCTTCTGTTTTTGTGTATGTGTTTGTGTGTGTTTATGGGGGACGCAAGGAGGCTCGACGAGAACGGGACCTGAGTGTGACTGTCCTAGCCGCTGCCCGGGTGATTCTGTGTGTGCAGGAGAGGTGCAGTACTGGGGTGGGGCCGGTGTTGCCATGTGCACAGAGGCCTGCCTTCTTGGGCAGGAAGAGCCTGGAAGGAGGAGGAGGAAGAGACAGACCTGTTATTTGGAGATTTATTGTATAGGCCAGAGCCGAAAGGCAGGGAAGGGGATTGCACAGTGGGACCAAATTGGTCCATTGGGTCGTGGTACAGTGTGGCCAGGACTCGGGGGGGTTTCATCCAGGACCCTTGCTCCCAGAGGGGTGTTGTGTCCTTGGTGAGATAGAATCCAGTCAGCAAAGCCTCCAGTCAGGATCAGAGCTAAGACCACATGTCCCCGGACAACTCAGGAGCAGGCAGCCTTCTCATAGTCGATGGCAGTATACCTTGCTGCTGCCTCCCACACCCGGGGCTCCTTTGACCCCGAGCCCTGTCCTCAGACAGTGGCTCAGGATGGGAGATGTGTGAGGGGGAGGGGCAGGTGTGGGTTGTGGGCAGCAGCGAGGCTTATGAGTGGGAATGCATGGAGAGAGTACGCACGAGGGCAGAGATCCAGCGTGAGTTCGTGCGAGTGTGTGTGGGCGTCTGTGGCAAACTGGGCCTGAGATCCGTGGTGGTGCCGGCAGTGTGAGCGTGCATATGTTCGTGCGATTGCGTAGCCGTGTGTCTCTGTGTGTGCAGGAGTGGGTGGTTAGGCCACTGGAGAGACAAGGAGAGACACAGCGGTCTGTGTGAATGAGGTGCTTATGTGGGACGGTCAGGTGCCAGAATACAAGAGTGCAGTCCCTTCCCTCCTGAGTCCTGATGGTAATCGCTGGGATGGGTGCAATCGTTGCTGTGCCAGGGGGCTCAAGTCAGGATGCAAAAGGGAGATTGGTGCAAGGTCAAGAGGGGGGCCGAGGGGAGGACAGCCTGTGTCCAGTGGCCAGTGGACCACTAGTGAGTAAGTGTGCTTGTGTGTGTGTTAGTGTGTGTCTATGTGGGAGTGAGTGTGTGTGTGTGTGTGTGTGTGTGTGTGTGTGTGTGTGTGTGTGAGTGGCTCTGGTGGGCCGACAGTAGCAAATACGTAGGGGCTACATGGTGTGCCCAGGCTTTGTGCACAGGGTAGCTAGGGAACCCAACCTGTCAGGCTACGTGGTGTGCAGAGGGCGTAGGTATTTCCCTGGAGGGAGCAGTCTAGCAAAAATCTCTGCTCTTGGCAGACGAGCCATGTTTTGTCGCCAGTCAGCTCTTCCTTGGGGCTCTCCTCTCTGCTTCCTGTGCACCAGGCCCAGGGAAAGGGAGGAGCTGGGACCCTAGACCTCAGGTGACTTGAGTCCCCCAGGGGTGCCATAGCAGGGTGGTGTGCGTGATCCATGTGTGGATGGGCAGGTGAGCAGCCTGCCAGCTGCTCTCTGAGGGGACAGTTCCTTGCCAGCAACACCTCTCCCCGCAGCACAAGATCACCACTGTCGCTGCAGCTGGGCTGGGGACATGTCAAGGTGTGTCCCAGAACTGTGTTCCCCTTGCATGTAAGTGGTGCCAGAATGCGCCTCTCAGTCCCTGTGCGGGTGACCCTGATTAGCCTCAGGCTTTGTCGACTCCTGGCCTCATGTAAATGGGGAACTGGGTTCCTTTCTCAGTGTCTCAGCGGTTGCATGTCGACAGAGGATGCTGTGGACATTGTGGTCAGGATTCTGACCGGGCTCCCCCCGCCCTGCCCCAAACCACAGTGGGCAGCACATGGCCCACTGTGTGTGCGCTTTGGGGAGGCTAAAGCCGTACAGCCCCTCCAGTATTCTTCTCAGGTGGTGGACGGTCAAAGGGGCCTAGGGAGGAACACTGGTCCCAGTCTGCTGCCGGCTGTGCCCACAGGTGTGTGTGCCCAGCTCCTTGACGCTGAAGCTGCAAGGCTTCCGCACTGCCCCCAAAGCCCCATCCCTAGAATTTGCGTGTGGGCCAGATGGAAGTGAAGTCCCAGTGACCCTGCGGGATCACAGCGGGTGGTCTCGTCTGTGCCTGGCCACCCACCTACCTGCCTTCCCCGCAGCCCGTGGCCCCCATACAGGGCTTTCGGTAAACACACGGCCACCGTCCAGCATGAGAGGAAAGGCTTGACGGTGTCCCAGTACCGCTGGTCATGTGTTGGCTGCTGCCAGCTGACAGCATGGAGACCCCATGGCCCAGTGGAGGATGTCCGACCTGTCCTACAAGGAACTGGGGACGACTGTACGGATGCATCAGGTCCCATGCAGTAACCTAGGCCTGACCTTATCCGCCTAGGGGGTGATCGAAGCGCCTTGGGGTCCCAGGCCTGGCATACGTGTCGGTGAGCTTCCTCCTGGATGGCGCTGCCGACACAAGGCTGGCTGGTCAGGGGTCGCGTGGGAGGCCCGTTGGGTCCCGGCCTCTAGGTCCGATACTGCTGTAGGTGTTGTTGAAAAGACAGAGCACGATATGACCATCCCTTGGGTGTCGCTGCACCGGGGATCCCGTCGCTGCTCCCAGGTTCCCACTACCGAGTCTCCCCGGGAGGCCTGGGAGGTTGCCAGGCTCCTTTTGCAGGGACACAAAGGCCTGTGAGAGCCCATCCGCAGGGTCCGGTGCTCATTGCGGATGACTTGGGGGCAGTGCGAGATCTATTGCTCCCGTCCTTAGAGGAGATTGTGGTAGTCTTAAGGGACAAAGATGTGCCTGGAGAATAGAAGGATGTCCAGAGGAAGCATTGGAGGAGGAAGAGGACGAGGAGGAGTAGGAGGATGAGGAGGAGTTGGAGGAAGAGGATTGGGAGGAGTTAGAGCTGGAAGAGAAGGGTGAATGATTGGGTGCAGGAGAGGGAACAAGTGGAGGAGGAGGATGTCCAGGATGAGGAGGAGCACGAGCCAAAGGAGCAGGAGCAGCTGGGGGAGGATGTTGAGGAGGACGAGAGCAGAGGGAAGAGGGTGGGGAGAAAAGATAGAGCCAGGGTTCCAGAGCATGAGTAGAAGTGTAGGAGCAGAAGGAGGAAGAGCCCGAGGAGGAAGAGGTGGAGGGAGAGGAGGAGCAGGAGGAGTTGGAGGAAGAGGATTGGGTGGGGTTAGAAGAAGAGGAGGAGGAGAAGGAGCAGTGAATGACTGGGTGCAGGAGAAGGACAAATGGAAGAGGATGATGTCCAGCACCAGGAAGAGGAGGATTACGGGCCAGAGGAGCAGGAGCAGCTGGAGGACGGAGTCGACTAGGACGAGAGCAGAGGGAAGAAGAGGTGAAAGGTCAGAGGTAGGGCAGGAAGGGCAGTAGCAGGAGAGGACCTGGAGAAGGAGGAAGAGTCCTAGGAGGAAGAGTTGGAGGAGGAGGAGGAAGAGGTGAAGGACGAGGAGGATCAGATGGAGGAAGAGGACTGGGAGGAGTTACAGGAGGAGGAAGACGAGTGAATGATCGGGTGCAGGCGAGGGAAGAAGTGGAGGAGGAGGAAGTCCAGGACGAGCAAGAGGAGGAGCACGAGTCGAAGAGCAGTAGTAGCTGGGGAGGAAATTGAGGAGGACGTGAGCAGAGGGAAGAAGAGGAGGAGGAGGAAAGGTAGAGCCAGGGCTGGAAGAGCAGTAGCTGCAGAGGGGGAGCAGAAGGATGAAGAGGCCCGAGGCTAAGACTTCCAATACTGTGTTGAATAACAGTGGAGGCGGTGGACATTCCTGTCTCGTTCGTGACTTGAGCTGAGAGCTTTTGCTCCTTGAGATGATATTCACGTTGGGTCGTTCATACATGGCTTTATGATCTCGATGTGTGCTCCTTCTATCCCTACTTTCTTGAGGGGTTTTACCAGGAAAGGATGCTGTATTTTGTCCATCACTCTGTCTGCATCGATTGAGAGGATCCTGTGGTTCTCGTCCTTTCTTTTATTGATGTGAGGAATCACGTTAATTGTTTTGCAGATGTTGAACCAGCCCTGCGTCCCAGGTACAAATCCCACTGGGTCGTGGTGAATAACATTTTCATGTATTGTTGGATCCGAGTGTCTAATACCTTGTTGAGGAGTTTTGCATCCATGTGCATCAGGGAAATTGGCCTATAGTTCTCCTTTTCAGTGGGGTCTCTTTCCGGTTTTGGAATCAAGGTAACGCTGGCTTCATAGAAAGAGTTTGGAAGTTTTCCTTCCATTTCTATTGTGAGAACAGCTTCAAGAGAATAAGTGTTAACTCTTCCTTAAATGTTTGCTGGCACTCCCCTGGAAAGCCATCTGGCCCTGCAGTCTTCTTCCTCCGGCAGGTTTTTGATTACTAATTTGATTTCTTTACTGGCGATGGGTCTGTTCAAATTTTCCTTTTCTTCCTCTTTCAGCTTTGGTAGTGTATACATTTCTAGGAATTTGTCCATTTCTTCCAGATTGCCCATTGTATTGGCAAATAATGGCTCCTAATATTCTCTTCTTATTGTTTGCCTTTCTGCTGTGTTGGTTGTGATGTCTCCTCTTTCATTCTTGCGTTTCTTTATTTGGGCCCTTTCCTTTTTCCTTTTCATCAAACTGATGACTGGCTTATCAATTTTGGTAATTCCTTCAAAGAAGCAGCTTCTGGGCTCATTGATCTGTTCTCCTATTTTGGTTTGTTTCTTTGTTTGTTTGTTTGAGGTTGTTTTTGTTTTTGTTTTGTTTGATTTTTGGTTTCAATAGCATTAATTTCCGTTAATCATTGTTATTTTCTGTCTCCTGAATGTTTTGGGTTTCGTATGGTGTTCTTTTTACAGCCTCTTAAGGCGTAAGGTGAGGTTGTGTCTCTGAGATCTTTCTTTCTTCTTTAGCAAGACCTGACTTGCTAGATAGGTCCTCTTATAACCGACCCTGGTGCGTCCCAGAGGTTTTGGGTTGTGGTGTTATCACTGACTTCCATATACATTTTCATTGACTTCCGTATACTTTTTATATTCTCTTTCAACCCTTGCTTAGCCCGTTCAATCTTTAGTAGGATGTTCTTCAGTCTCCCAGTATTTGTTACCTTTCCAAATTGTTTCTTGTAGTTGATTTCGAGTCTCTTAGTGTTGTGGTCTGAAAATATGCACGGTGTGACCTCGATCTCTTTGAACTTCCTTAGGGATGACTGTTTTCCCCAGCATATGATCTATAGAGGAGAATATTCCGTGAGCACCGGAGAAGAATGTATATTCTGCTGCTTTATTATGAAATGTTCTGAACATATCTGTGAAGCCCATCTTGTCCAGTGTGTCATTCAAAGCCCCCGTTTGCTTCTTGATTTTTCGTTTACGTGATCTGTCTATTGCAGTGAGTGAGTGCATAGAAGTCTCCTCCTATGATGGCATTACTAAGAATGAGGTTCCTTATGTTTGCGTTTAATTGGTTTGTATATTTGGTTGCTCTCAAATACGCCACATAAATGTATCCATTTGCTAGGTCTTCTTGGTGGATAGACCCCTGAATTATGACATCATGGCCTTGTGTACCACTTGACACAGTCTTAAATTAAAGTCTAGATTGTCTGATAGAAGTATGGCTACTTTGGCTTTGTTTTGTTGACGGGTAGCATGACAGATGATTCTCCATCCCCTTCTTTTCACTCTGAAGTTGTTTTCACATCTAAAGTGGGTCTCTGGTAAACAGCATATCGATGGAACTTGTTTTCTCATCCATTCTGTTCCCCTATGTTTTTTGATTGGAGCATTCAGTCCACTGACGTTTAAAGTAGTACTGAAAGACACGATTTTATGGCCATTATCTTGTTTGAAGAGTTGGAGGAAAACATATCTATATATCTTTATATCTGTATCTACGTCTCCATCTCCATCTATATGTATATGTGTATGTGTATGTATATGTGTATGTGTATGTGTATGTATGTATATGTATATGTATTGTATTAACTGTATCTATATATCTATATCTATATCGATATGTATATGTCTATATACATCTATATATATAATTCTATATCTATTTGTATATATAAATATAATTATAAAGATAGATAGATAGTTAGATAGATAGATAGATAGATAGATAGATAGATAGATAGATAGATATCAATTTCCCTCTGAGTGTCCCCCCTTAAAATTGCATGCAGGTGTGATTTAGCGGTCACAAACTCCTTTAAATTTTGTGTATCTGGGAACCTTTTTCCTCTGTTTCTATTTTGAATGATGGCCTTGCTGCATAAAGAATTCTTCACTGTGGATGTTTCTAATTCAGCACTTTGAACGTATCCTACCACTCCTTTCAGGCCTGCCAAGTTTCTCTGGATAGGTCTGCTGCAAACCTGATCTGTCTTCTCTTGTAGTTTAGGGACTTGTTTCCCTTGCTGCCTTGATGATTCTCTTTGCCTGAGTACTTTGTGAGTTTGAATATGATATGCCTTGCTGAGGGTCAGTTTTTGTTGAATCTGATGGGGTCCTCGGTGCTTCCTGGATTTTGATGGTGTGTCTTTCCCCAGGTTAGCAAAATTTCCCACTATGATTTGCTCACATAACCTTTCTACCCCTTTTTCTCTCTCTTCCTCTTCGGGACCCCTATGATTCTGATGTTGTTTTTCGTTCTGCATGAGTCACTGATTTCTCCAATTCTTCAATCGTGCTCTTTTCCTTAATCTCCCTCGATTTTGCTGCTTCCATAGTCTCCATAAGTTGGTCCTCTGAATCGCTGATTCTCTGTTCTGTCTCATCCATCCTTGACACCGCTGCATCCATCCGTCATTGCAGCTCAGTTATATCATTTTTAATTTCATTCTGGCCAGTTTTTACTGCATTTTTTCTCTGCACAAAGGGACTCTAATCTACATTGGACTGCAGCTAGTATTCTCATAATCGTGCTTCTAAATGCTGCTTCAGACATCTTGCTTGTGTCTGTGTTGGTTGAATCCCTGGCTCTCGTTTCTTCAGGCTCTTTCTTTCTGGGTGAATTCCTTCCCTTTGTCATTTTGAATGGAGAAAAGGAACTCATGAGGTAGAAAATTCAATGAAATATTCAAATTATAAAATGTTAAAAGTAAAAACTTAAAAACACACATGTGAATAATGGAATGAATGATGCTAGATTCTAGGCATGTTTCACCTGGGTGTTGAAAGTGGTTTTGACACAGGAGAGAAAAAAACGTGGGAGTGGAGAAAAATTTAGAAAATACTAATAAAAAATATTAAAAAGGGAAATGTTGTGAGAATTTGAAAAACCAATACACTGAAGTAGACTAAAAGGAGAAGATGGGAGTAAAATAGAATCTGTGAATATAGACACAAAAGGAAAGAATCATGTAGAAGAGTATTAAAGAAAGTTAGTAAAATTTCCACCTGCCCAGTCTCCTTCGCCTCTCCGCGCACAAAAGCACCTCCCTTCCCATGCCTCCTCGCTCTGCAAGTTCACTTCTGCATGCCACGTACCTGCTGAATTCGGTGGTTCAGGATATGCAGATTGCTGTGCTAATCCTCCAGTCAGTTTCCTGGGTGGGTAGGATGGTTTAGTGTTGGTCTGGCTGTATCTCATGCACGCGAGACACTTAAGAAGCTTCCATGCTGTCTGCCATCCGGGCTCCTCCCCAAAGAGGTGAGATCTGTAGCACCAGTTCTCCGATATGAGACATCCCACAGGAAAGTTGTGGTCGGTGACAAAGCGGAAAAGGGCATGTACCAAACAGGGAGGTCACCCTGGAGGGGGAGGCAGAGAACCTGCTCCAGACCTGGGAGGGGAGGCAGGGGCTCAAATGCTGGAGCCACGCCCACTGCCCTCCAGCTGATTGTTCCTGAACAGCAGCCAACTGTCTGGGTCTGGCCTGGAGCGCCTTCACCCCAAGGACCCATGGTCAAAAAGTTCACTGCCTCTGCCTCTGCCTCTCCCCCACCTCCACCGCAGCCACAGCCACAGCCACAGCCACAGCCACAGCCACAGCCACTTCAGTGTCCGAAGGGCCACGGGGCCGTGGGCGTGCTTCCCAAATGCTGGTGGGCTCCAGAAGGAGGCAGCAGGCATTTAAAAACCTTGGGCCTTGACACTCCACCTGCTGGGCCTAGTCTGGAGCCTCATGCCTCAAGTTCCCACTCCTTCTGCTCTATGGCCCTAGCCTGAGGATGGGCTAGGGCCCCAAAGCAAGGGAGTCCTGTTCCGGAAAACGCTGAGATTCCTGACAATACCGGGCCTCCATTCTGCTGGAAGAGGGCGTTCGAGAGTCCAGGAATCGTGGCAACACCCCTGTCTCAGTCCCAGACAATTTCACTCATTCATACGCACTCACACGCACACGCACGGGCACGGGCACACACACACACACTCCCCCTCTGTGGCTGTCTCTAGTGGCGACTTACTCTCCTTCTTCGGCCTCCTTCCATGTCCCTCTGGCCTCTGTCTGTCTCTGAGTCCCTGTGATCATTTTCTTGAGGGAACGCTTCCTCCCTCCCGCACCTCCATCTCTCTTTCTCTGTCTCTGTGCTGTCCTTGCACAGTATCAGTGCATCTGGGTTTCCGTGAGCTGTGCGTGTCCATATGGACGGAGTAGGCTGCTGATGGCACAGGGCTGCAGGGGAACACACAAAGGAACGCACAAGTACCAGGGGTCAGAGCACATCCAGACCTCCTAAGCCGTGACTGCCTCCAGGCAGCCCACACAAGCTGGGTATACATGTGAACTGAGAAAGGTCAGTCCCTTGGCCCTTGCCCTGTAGGTTGCAGCCAGCTGGGAGGTACTGAAACCCAAGGGACTGCCCAGTGTTGAGAGGGTCTGAAGAAAGGGCAGGAGCCGAGGAGGCAGGGAACCTAGTCGTAGCTGGTGTTTCTCCACATGCCATGTTCCGGTGCCATTGGTACTGGAAGGTTGGTATCAGTTGTGGCTCTCTTTCCTTGGCATCTCAATGCAAGCTTCCGTGACCCAATGGAGGTCCTGAATCTGCCCTAGTTTTCAGCCAGGTTGGGCCCCAGGACAAATGCACGTGCTGTGTGAGGGGGGAAAGCAAGTGTGAGTCGTGAGGAGGAGCTAGCCTCGTGAGTGGGATGTGGCAGAGGGCATGAGTGAGTGCACAGGTCCACTAGAGTGTGTCTGTGAATGTATTGTGGCTGGCGCCTGTGAGTACTTTTGCCTGAGACCTAGCGTTTGTGCTGGCAGCGTGCACGTGTCTGTGTCCACGTGCCGCGTGGCCGTGCATCTTTGTGCCTGAGTGAGTGTGTGTAGGCCGTTGGCAAGCGAAGGAAAGAGACTGGGGGCTTTCCTGACTTGGTGAGTAAGGGGGGGCTCCCGTGCCAAAGTGCAGCGAGTGCAATCCCTTCGCGCCTGGGATCGACACGGAGCTAGCTGATCACCTTTCATGACGGGAGGAAAGCCCGGACTTTGCCTGGGTCCGCTCGTCCTGTGTTGCCTTGGCCAGGGGCAAGTTGGGGTTGGGCCACCCATGGCGCAGTGGAGGAGGACCAAAGTTCCCTGCAAGGAAGTGGGCGTTAGTGGAGGGAGGCAGCAGAGAGCATGAGTAAGCCTGGCCCTGCTCCTGGAGCGGCCTTGGGGATCATCGCAAGGCCTTGTGGTCCCAGCCAGGGTATGTGTCTCGGTGAACATCCTCCTGGATGACCCTGCAGAGACAGGCCTGGCTGGTCTAGAGTCCCTTGCGAAGTTGGGGCCCGGCCCCGGGACCCCAATACTGTGGTAGGTGTTGTTCAAACTGAAAGGCATTGCCTGCTTGTCCCAGACAGTCCCTGCACCTGGGACCCAGATTTGTTCCCACGTTCCTGCCACGGGGTCTCCCGGCGATGCGTGGGAGTTTGACAGGCCCCATTTCTCTGGAGGGAGTGAGTTGCATAGGTCAGGTGCACCAGGGTCTGGGCCTGCTTTCCTGTCTTGCCCACCCGCTACGTCCTCTGCTGAGGGCAGCTTGAGGGCTCACCACTGGACCTGTTCCTCTCCCTTTCTGGGTAAGAGTTTGCCTCTCTGTCGGTCACACTGGCCACCCCCTCTCAGCCCCCTACCACCTGTTCAGCCTCCCCCCATCCACCTGCGTTTCTATGCATTGCTGTCACCTGAAGCGGTGGTGTGCTGCCTCATATATCACAGCCACCCTGGAGCATTTCTGTACCCCGTTCGTATCCTGACATAGCCCAGCGAGTCTGGAGGAACCTCTTCTGTGTCACGGAAGCAACATGTTGGCCAGAGGGCCCGGCACACGAATTTGGAAATCCTAGAATCCCCCGCCTGCCTGGCAGCCTCCTGGTCCCATAAAGAGGTAGGGGAACACTGCATTCCACCAAAGGGAAAAGGCAATGCATGAGTGTGGTGCCTGGCCAGGCAATGCATCTCGAGCCTCCAATCCTGCAGTGGCTCTGTGTGGTGTGTGTGTGTGTAGCTTATGCTGTCTGACATAGACCGGCAGGGAGTCCACATCACCACTGCCCTGACAGGGAGGGAGACCACATCATCGCCCTCACTGCACACCGTCTGCAGCTTATTGCTTCCCCAAAGTGGTCATGTGGCTTCATGTAGACCCTGGGGCGTGTCCCTCACTTGGGTCCCAACACTGCATCCCCCAACCCCCCGATACCTCTCGGAGACCCTTGAAATCACGCTGCCTGTGGCACAGGGGGACAGTGTTTTGAGCCAGCGCCCACGCTCATGGCAGCCTGCCGCCTAAGTGAGTGGTAAAGGAAATGGGACCAGGATGAACAGACATACGGCCAACGAAGGCCTGGGGAGGGTCCCTGTGAGAAGATGGCCAAGCATTGTGGGAGGAAGGGGACCGCTGTCTGTGGGACAGACACAAGCTCCAGGAATCCCAGGGCCCACGGTCACGGGTCTTTCCTGTGCACTGCCACACACGGGAGCAATGGGCAGCCCATCATGAGAGGGGGGTGTGTGCTTGCCAGTGTGTCACTTTCCAGGCAACGGGGACAAACGGCAAGAGCGGCGCGCATGATACGCAGCCTCCCCTAGTGTGGCGTCCTCTCCACGTCACACACCTCTGGTCACCGACCTTCCCTAGCCGGTGCACTGCTAGACTGCTGTCATGACATACATGTCTTCTGGGAGCAAGGATGGACGTAGAGAGTATGCAAAGGAGGCTGAGCAGATGGAAAACCGGGGTGCACAGACAGCAGGCGCACAGCTGACATGCGTCTCCCGGACAGCCAAGGTGATCCGCTGAGTGGATTTGTCGGACTAGGGGCACAATGAACAAAGGTGGCGGTGTAAATGGGCAAAGCGGGGAGGTCCCCCTTTACCCGTGTGTGTAGATAGCCGCGTGCCCAGCGCAGCGTGGACTGCAAAGGTCGCTTTCGCATGGCCAGAAGCCAAACAGGGCACCCAGAGCGCACAGAGGGCTGGCTGCAAGCCCCCCGGAGGAGTTGCACTGCACGGGGCCCAGAGCCTTCCTGCCTATGCAACAGACGCGCCCCAGTTTCCGGGTGACCTAGGGGCGGGACCGCCGAAGCCACGCACGCCACCGTCCCTATGATTGGTCCTGAAGGCAGTGAAGCGGCCTGGGCGTGGCTTGGAGCTCCCTCAGCCTCAAAGCCGCAGGCGCACACCTCTCACCACAAAGGCCTCCGAGGCAGCATCGGCATAGCGATAGCCACCGCCGAGGCATCCTGGGTACAGCACCATGCGCATGCGCATGCGCATGCGCCCCCTCGACCTTTGGGCTCTGGGAGGAAGGGGGAGCGAGTTGCCAGCCATTGCCCTCAGGGCTCCACTCACTGGGTCTGGGGAGGGGGGCCGTGCTTTCACCTCCCGCTTCGTCGTCGGTAGGAGCCACAGTTGGTGTCTCGGGCCGGGGCCGCATGTTGCGCGACTCGTGTTTCCGAAACACTGGGGATGCCCGGAGCCCCCATGCCGCCTTCGACCGGGAACGGGGCGGTCGAGAGACGAGGGCCCGTGGGGACACTGGGTCTCCGGCAGGGCCGGAGGTGCCGCAGGCCGAAGGCTCGCAGGCCACAAGCGAACAGCCTGTGCAGGAAGGCCAGGCCCGACCCGAGAGGCAGGTGGGCGGCCCCAGCGAGATATCGGTGCCGCTGGTGCATGACATAGTGGCGGTGGAGGCGCTGTGGGGCCTGGCGGAGGAGGAGGTTGAGGTGGCGGCCGCGGAAGAGGACGCGCCTGGGGAAGAGGGGCATGAGCAGAGGAAGAAGGGGGAGGAGGACGAGGAGCAGGAGCCGGGGAAGGAGAAGGTCCAAGTTCACGAGGAGGAGGACCTGAAGGGCGAGGGGGAGCAGCAGGACCAGAAGAGCAGAAGGAGGAGGAGGAGGAGGAGGAAGAGGGGGAGAGGCAGCAGGAGTAAAAGATTAGAAGGAGGAGGAGCAGCAGAAGCACAAGCAGAAGGAGGAAGAGCGGAAGGAGGAGGAGTTGGCGGAAATGAAAGGGGAGGAGCAGGAGCAGCAGGGTATAGAAGCGGGCGCGGCGGCGGCCACGGCGCCGGCCGCGGCGGTGGCGGTGGAGGCATTGGCGGCGGCAGTGGCAGGGGAAGGGGACCAGGAGGAGGAGCAGGAGGAGGAAGGGAAGGCGTGCGAGCCATTAAAGGGAGAGCAGAATTGCAAACCGAGGAGGAAGAGGAGCAGGAGAAGGAAGCGCTGGAGGAGCAGCAGCAGGGCGAGGAGGAGGTGGAGGGCAAGGAGGACAAGGAGGAGCGGGTGGAGGAGGAACAGAAGCCGAGTGAGCAGGAAGGCCGATGGGTGGAAGAAGCCCAGGAGCTGCAGGTGAAGCAGGCTAAGAAGGAGCAGGTAGAGTCAGGCCTCCGTCCTTGCCCTTCCCCACTGGAGGCTCTGGAGGCTCTGGAGGCCCTTCAGATAGAGCTACAGCCGGTGAATAAACAAGCCAGCCGGGAGCACGCTCGACTCAAACTCAGGATGTGGCAGAGGCGGCAGCGACATCTGCAGCAGAGAGGTGCCCTTATCCAGGGCATCCGTGGTTTCTGGGCCAAGGCTGTATCCTTCCTGCTGCTGGTGGAGGGTCCACAGGGGGCTGGGCTTGCGCAAGAGGAAGGAAAGGGAGGTGCCATTTAGAGGAACCCAGGACAGGGACTGGAGCTAAGCCACGCTCCAGTGGCCGGGAACGTGCAAACGTGATCCCATCCGGTGGTCCTGGCTCTGCAATGAGTGTGGGAGGAGGGCAGTGCCGGGGTGGGGGAGGCATGTGTGCTTTACGTCGCACCTGGCACGGAAACAGCGCTGGGAGAGTGGGGAGTGGCGGTGGAGGTCCAGGCCAGGTCGGGGAAATGACCGAGGGCTTCTTCCCACACAAAGCCGCGTGGGGGCACGTTTCTGGGTCCCGCTAAGCATCTTGCTGCGGGGAAGGCGATGTGAATGCCCACTGGTCGGCGCGAGACCGGATGTGTGCTGTCTGGCTGTGTGGAAGTAAGCGTCCTCAGTGTCCTCACGAGCACACAAAGCTAGGCGTGGTTGCGGGCGTCTGGGCATGCACAGCCTCCTGTGCGTGTCTAGCAGAGCCCTGCGCGATCCTGAGACCCCGTGGGCCTGGACGCAGCCTGTGGGGAGGGCTTGAGACCCTGGGGGAGGACGCCAGTCCCGGGGGGAGGACGCCTGGATGCTGTCCACACTGGTTCTCTGGTTCGAGCTCTCTCACGCCCAGCACCTGAAGGCTCTTTGACCTGCGGCAGTTTGTGAACCACCCTCAGATGTCAGCCCTGATTAGTAAGCCCGATGAAAGCATGCTTCGCCACATGACCAATTTGAAGGTCGGCCTGGGAGTGGGAGGTGGTGTGGGTGGCTGGCTGTGTGGGGAGGGGAGGTGGTGGGGAGAAGTGATGTGTTCCTTCCTCAGGGGAGGGCGGGTCTCCTGGAACAAGATTTCACATTTCTGCCCCACTGTACCACGGCAGGTGGAGGAACACAAGTTTCCCAGGGAATGCCGGAAGATCCTGCTGTTTTTTGGCAAGAACTCCTACTTCCAGAATGAAGTCGTTACGAAGGAGTATGTCCTAGGCCTTGATGGTAAGTGTCCACTGACTGCATGGGCGGCAGTGGGTGCAGGGTTGAATGTGATTAGTTCTCTGGCGCCTTCTCACATACTCGTCTTCCTGCAGGGTATAGGGCGTCTCATTCCAGTCCCATCCAGTGGTACCCAAGGTACAGACAGGAGGCCTACAGACGCAGGCATGACAACAGCAGCCTCAACTTCTTCAACTGGTTCTCTGACCACAGCTTTGCCGGCTCTAGCAGGATTGCTGAGGTGGGGCCCTGTAACAAGGAAGGGAGGTGATTTTCATGGGTTCCCCCACTGCGTGGGATAGCTACCTGAGGCCTGGCCTGTCTCCCCTACCAGATAATCATAGAGGATCTTTGGCCCAACCCCCTGCCGTATTTCAAGATGAAGGAGGCCCCAGGAGAGAGAACTGAGAGGGAAAGAGGTGAGCAGCCAAGGGTGTGGGCACGGAAATGTGTGTCATGGGGTCCAGGGCACAATTCTCTTCTGCATGGAGGCACCGAGACTCACAGCGGCACAGGAGGTGACCCCAGGTCAAAAGGGCATCAGCCTGAGACAGGGAGTCTTAAGAAGTAACGTGTCAAAGAGGCTTTGCCCCTTTGGGGAGCCTGAAGGTGGGAAGGGGGCTAGACAAAAAGAATGAGCAAAGCGGGACAACCAAAGCTGGCTCATCACATAGCACGGTGACAACTGTCATTCCCGGACCATGAACCCCACCCTCAGGCCTCCTACCACCATCCCACATGTTGTCTGGCTTCTGGATCCCCTTGTCAGCTTTGGCACAGCTTATCACACCCTCCCATCCTACTTTCCGTTTGGAAACATTCAAGCAACCTTACTCAGGGCCAAGATAAGACTCTCACCTGTCCTGTGTGTGTGTGTGTGTGTGTGTGCGTGTGTGCGTGTGTGTGTGTGTGTGTGTGTGTGTGTGTGTGTGTGTGTCTGTCTGTCTGTCTGTGTGTACCCATATATCCCAGGGATATGCACGATCTTGAGAAGAGTATGAAGGAGCGTCGCACTTCATCGACCCCAGTGGAAACCCTTCCGATGCTCACCGATGGTCCACAAGATTCTCCTGGCCATGAAATAAGGACAAGGGTGGTGGTGACACGTGGCGCAGGGCGGGGGTCCAATACATTTGAAGAAATATAGAATGGGAGATAAACAGCATGAAGTGTTTGTGTGTGTCTTCCTCTCAGGTTCGCTCTGGGGCGTGTCCATGTATACATGCGGCTGTCCAGAGGTGTAAGTGTTCTGTGCCTGCACATTGGAGTTCCAAGGAAGGGCGGGACGTAGGACATTGTCCGTAGGGATGGGTCACACATTGGGATTGCATGTGAGGTCAGTAAGATTGAAGCAATGGGGACTTGAGTGAGGGAGGCCAGGGCACAAACCTGAGAGAAAGGCCAGTGCCCAGGTTCATAGCTTTCCTGTGAAAATGAGGAAATTCAAGGAAACGGAGAGGCCAGCACAGGCCAGGGATGTCCAATATTCAGGGATTGGGCATGTCCATGATGGTGCCCCCAGAATCCCGCATGGGGACACCCTCAGTCATGTTGACTGAACCGCCACACAGGGAGGAATTCCCAGGGTTGATTACCCTCTGGTTTTCAGACGTCTACCAATGCAGACTGTCTTGTGGACAAGGTCAGGATCTCAGGACCAGCCACACATATTTGAGGGATTGTGAGCAGGTTGTAAGATTGGCGTCCAGGGGAAGGAACCGAGGGACCAGAGGCAGAGTGGGTGGGTAAGACCGATGAAGTTCTGCTTCAGGCAGAGTTGACAGGGACAACATACACACTGCAGAGAAAACAGCCCACTACAGTCTCACGCAACTCCAAAATCACAGCGAACTTTTCTGGTTCCACTTCCTGAAGCTGAGCCTCCCAAACACCGCTTCACTTATTCTCACACACACACACACACACACACACACACACACACACACAAGACTCCTGAAGGAGTCCTAGTGCTGATGCCCTTGTGTGAACTTTGCTGTTTCTGAAAAGACCTCTGGTTACGAATGGGTGGCCCAGATTGCAAGCCAACAGAGGGGAGGGTCACGGGGAGGTGGGGCTCTTCAAGGGCACGAACACGCCAACCTCTCCCGTGTGCCCTCTGCCCTCTCATCATCAGCCGTGATGAGTCGGGTGATGCTCTTCCTCTGTGTCCACAGGCTTAAGCCGTGTGTCCAACACGCCATGTGAGACTTGTGAGAAGACTCCCAAGTGCAAACACCAGCAGGCGCTCAGGGAGGTCGCCTCGTCCCAGGCAGCCTGTGTTCCTTTGCCTGAGTGCCAGGACAAAGGCTGCCTCAGCCACATAGGGAACGATGGACTTGTGAGGCCTTAGCATTCTGTGCAGAGGTCCCCGGCAGGCCTGGAGCTTAGAAAGGACTGGGACGAGCCTCACCTGCGAAGACGTGAGTGCTGGGATACTCCTTACACAGCAGATGGCTGCTTGCCAGAGATGTCTGTGCTAAACAAAAGCTCCACCGTGCGAGCAGTGCAGTCGACAGAGTTCAGCCTTGTCCATCGCAGGCTCTTCTGTATCCCCATGTAACACGGCCCCCGGCACAGCGTGCCTGACACTGACCTCCCGACACTAATATTCCTGTCTCCCAAGCTGCCCAAGCTCCCCAGGATCCCCACTGCACAGCTCTGCAGTACAAGAGCCTTCTCTGCAGTGGCTCTATTCCAGAGAAGGCGTGGGCAGTCCCAATGCATGGAGGCCTCTTGCCCCTATCATATGCAGACAACACGGTCAGCGGGGTGTCAGCACGCTGTGGAGTTGAGGATCTGTGCAACCAAGCCTTACCTCTTCCAGGGCAGAGGCTGTCGCACTCTCTAGAAGGGAAGGAGGCTTTTCTCTCGCTGCTGTCTGCACACTGGCTGGAGAGGCACGTCTTCTCAGCTGCTTGATGGGTAAATGTCAGGGTACCCTGGAAAAGCTCCCAGTGCTGACCCGAGTCTTTGGGTGTGAACATCCAAAGAAAGTATGGCCAGTGATTGTGCAGTGGGAATACGGCCTCAGTGGTCATGAGGCTGGGCCCTTTGGGGCATCTTCCTGCACAAGCAGGCCGTTACTTGATAGGTCTTGCCGAGCAGGAACACTTTAGGGGACAGGTGAACACAGGGTCCCCCACATGTTAATATCTCCAGCCAATACCTCCTTAGGGGCCAGGGTGACGTTTCCGCCCGGCCTGTCCCAAAGACAAGGTACGGACAAGGTGTGGGTGTGGAATGCACTCACGGCACCCAGAGCCAAACCCTCGAGTGTGGACACTTGAGGTCCGTGGGCAGAGGCCTCGGTGCTCTGTGTCCGAGGGATTACAGCCCTCATGCTGCACACCCGGCATCCCCGGGTGTCCTCCCGTATCCGCAGCTCTCCCCGGGGAGCCCTAGGGTCCAGGAGCTGCTAAACCCCCTGCACAACTGTATCTGCTGCCCAGCGGCCTCTTCCACCCCAACATCAGCGTGTGTGGGCTCCAGAGTGCTGTCCCTCGAGAGAGGACACCCTCAGCAATTCAGGAGCCTTCTGACTTCCATGTCTCTGAACCACACGTGTCTCATTGGCCTGTCGGGATCGTCACGTTGTTCTCTGTTCACAGGAAATGTCTCGCATTGCCTGTGCTCCTCTGTCTCCCTGAGTGAGCCCTGGCGTGTTTGTGTCTTTTCCTGGCTTTGCCTGTGCCGACACCTCTCTGGTGATGCCTCCTTGCCTGGCCTAAGTGGGCACAGCTGTACCCGTGTAACCGCCTTCGTCTCTGCACACCTGTGTGTTGGGTCAGCTGTGGCTCTGGTGGCCTGTCTTGTCTTTGGTGTATGCTTCTGCGCTTGAGTGTGCTTCCCTCTGCATTCAACCCCTTTCTTCCACTGACAGATCCAGTTGCTGTCCTGCTGTCAGGTGGAGGGGCTTCTGCGTGTTCTGTTCTATGTTCCAGGAGCCAGAAATCCTTCCGTGCCTGTAGGACCTTCGTCAGAGGATTGGCCATGCACTCACTGCCAGCCAGTTAATGTCCCCAAATGCAGCTGGCTTGCTGTGAGCATTCCGTCACACCTCTATTTTCTGTCCTTCTGTTTTCAAACCCTTTGCGCCCGAGGGGCTCAAACGTCACTGGCCTGCACATTGCAGATGCAGGCGTAAATTGTGAAAAGCGGACCGGCAACGTTTTCCCACTTACTCTTTTGCCACGTGGCATGTTCCTGGCTGGGAGAGACTTCCCCCTGCCAGTGTGTGTCTCGTTTCCGTGTGCCTCCTGTGTGTTCTGGTCCCTAATTTGTCCATTACGTCCTACCTGGGAGTCTGATCCATGTTTGCAGGAACGAGGCTGACACCTTTGACTGCTGGGTTCTGAGCTCAGCTTAGTCCACCAGGACTAGTGCGTGCCTGAGGGACACAACGGGCAGTGATGGATGTGCCCGTATCCTTCACGTGCAAGCGCTCCGTCCAGCCACCTTCACCGGGACATTTCTCAGCGACCCCTCTTTGTGTGTGGTGAGAGCACTTGCCTCTGAGAAATCTGATGAGGCGGTGAAGCATTGCTTACGGCTGCCCTGTGCAAGTTAGATCTCCAGAACTCATGCACATGGCATGACTGCATCTTCACACCCGAGCCCCGACACCTCCTCATCGCACCCTCCCCTGATTAGCACCACTCTACTCTCTGGTGGACTGCATGCCTTTAACTCCTTTAGTCTCCTCAGGAATCCATCAGGCAGGGCTCACCACCACTGTGCTTCTGTCAGGGGCTGGCTTCTTTCAGTGAGCCCAGTGCTTTCTGCACTGATGCTCAATGCACCCGCAGAAGGGTGAGCCACACTAAGCCCGGCGGCAAACCCTTTGGCCCTACGTTTCCCACACGTGTGCCTGGTGGCAGAGGTGCACAAGGAGCCCGCCTGCATGCGTCTCCCAGGTCCTCCACAGGGTACAAAGTACCGCCTCAGGAGGCTGATCCGCATCACATGGGCATAGCTCTGCTTGCACGTGTTAGCCTTTCGTATCATACAGGCAGCCCAGACTTAGAAATCCTGCTACCTGCTTACAACTATCCAGCCCTCGTGCTTCTACAGACGCTCTGTGTCTGTACAGACATTTGAGTCACGGTCTCGTGACCTTCCAATACAGCTTGATGGTCTGTCCTTAGCTTACAGCCTGGGATGCGGTTCTCACTCATTGTCCTCCCCTCGGGTGCGAGTTTCCTCCATCACTGTGGTGGAAGGTAACCTTTATCACCATACGTTGGCTTGAAATTACTGGGCGGATCACCTGTCTGCGTCCGGGGATCCGAAGGAGACCTTGGCTCTTTTGCTCACGGTCCACCCTTTCTCTGTGATGAGTCGCTTTGGATGAGAAGCTTGCCAGAGGCGAGGGGGCCTCAGAGTTGAGCACATTTCCTGGGCATCTGTGAGAACTTCGTTGGTTCCACTCGGAAAGCATTGACATTCATGGATGTGCAGCCTCTGCTTTTGCTTGAATTTGCCGAGCTTTGGGACGTGATTTCTTCCCGCATGTGCTGTGCCTAAATCTCTGCTGTGTCTTTCCGGCAGTCCCGTTTGCTGTCTCCTGCTGGTAAGTACAGGACTTCCAGCAGCCCTGTGGGGAACGGGTCCTTGTTTTCTTCCCTGCGGTGCCCTCTTCCTCACCCCGAATGACCTCACTGCAGCTTCCTTCTAGTTCAGCGATCGTTTCAGACTGCCCTTAAGGTCCAGGTGGGAGCGGTGCCTTTTGTGCTGAGGGCTGACCACTGTAGAGCATTCGTCTCTGTGCAAATTGCACAGGTGAATTTCACCAGGTGAAAGAGAGTGCACACTGCAGTTGCCCTGTCTTCAGAGTCAGCCCACCTGTCTCCGCCTCGGCTGCCCCTGCTCTCCTTCCTCCTACCCTCTCCTTGCCTCCCCCTCCCTTGTCTTCTTCCTGTCCCTCCCTCCCACTTTCCTTCCAGCTCTCTTTGTCTTCGTCTCCCTCCTCTCCATCACTAATGCCTCCCCCTGTCTCCGCCTGTCTTCCTTGTAATAGGTGCCCCTCTGTCTCTTCTTGTCTTGCTCCTCCTCCCTGTCTCTCCCGCCAATCTCCCCGGACTCTCCCTCTCCAGGCCGGTCTTCCCCTCCACTCGTCCTTCCTTCATCTGCTCTGCTAGCACGTGTCTCTCTCTCTCCCTCTATAGCTCTGTCTCTCTGTGTGTCTCTTTTTCACTGTCTCTCTCAGTGGACCTTCTGTGTCTGGGTGCATGCTTCTTCAGAATTCTTGTTGGTGCCTGGGAAATGGGAAGGGAACTCGTCTGCTTTCGTGTGTACTAGTGAAAGCAGGCACGGGGCTTTCTCAGAGACAGACACAGACAAGTCTGCAATTCTCGGTGAAGGGCCCCTACGTGCCCTGCGTGGTTGGAGTCGTCCTCCTTTTAGTGGAAGGTTAGATTTCAGGACCGGAGCAAGCTGCTAAATCCTACTACCCCATCTCCCTGGCGCTCTGTACGGAGATCAGTAGGGCACCAGTGGCAGATGGTGCTCTGGGGGTTGTTCTTTGCTCTGCATTGCAGTGCAGTGAGGTCTACTGAGCTGTGTTCTTGCAAGGACATGGCGGTGGGGTGGGTCTAGGGTGGGTGTCACTGGTTCTGGGTGGGCACCCACCTTACCGCCGCCCTCAGCCTGACGGCCAACGAGGAGATACCGTGGGGACGGCCATGTGGCCCCGGTAGGCGTGACACTAAGGACTTCTCCAGGCTTTGCCCCAGCTTCATGAAGAAGGGGCAAGGCACGGAGCAGGGAGTGGCTCACGGCGTGGACGAGTGGACGATCCTGTGCTGAATGCTCTGGTGCCCGTAGTGAGGCCTCTGGGGAAAGGGTGTACAAGCGACCACAGACTGCGCGATACCGGGGACCTCGCAAGTGAAGGCTGGAAGGTGACAGCGCTGAAGAGGACATGCGGCAAACGGGGGCCACGCTGGCACCTTGGCACTCGCTCCAGAGCCTGGACCGGCCATTGGCGCGCGCTTGCTGGCGGCCAGCACCCTGTCTTGCTGTCTTGCAACTGATTGCTCCCCGAACCTGGCCAGCTGGCCTGACCTGCCCTGGAACCACTTCGCCCCCAGGCCGCATGCGCACACTCTTCACTGCCTCTGTCTCGGCCCCTCCTCCACAGCAGCCACAGCCAATGCGGAGTCCTCAAATCCCAGAGCCTGTGCGCCTGCGCTCAACTTTGGCGGGCTGCGGCGGGAGGCTTCAGGGAGCTAATGGTCTTGCGGCCAAGGCTCCCCCCACCTGCTGCCGTTTCCTGTCCTTGTCCTGAGGCTGCCCTAGCTACACTGGGGCCGGGGCCGAGCGTCATGGCCAGCGTGTCGCGGTCCGGACAAAGCGGAGATTCCCGCCGACCCTGGGCCCTGATCGTCCCGGATGCGAAAGGTGGAGAGTCCCGGCCCCGCGGGAATGCAGGGGCGCTGGAGGGCGTGGGCTGGCCGCAGTCCCCAGGTTCAGGGGCGGCAAGCGCCCATCCTGTGCAGGAAACCCAGGCCGGGTGTGAGATACAGGTGGCAAGCCCAGCGGAGGAATTGGTGCTGATATTGGATGACGGAATGGTGGCGGCTGAGGTGGTGATCGGGGAGGAGGAAGAGGACGGCGAGGCGACCAAGGATGAGGTGGCTGGAGAGGAGAATTCTGAGGAAGCCAAGCCAGAAGCAGAGGACATGCACGAGGAGGAGGAGGAGGTGGAAGTTGAGAGACAGCAGCAGGAGGAGTTTCAGGAGCAAGAGGAGAAGCGCGAGGCAGATGCAGAGGCGGAGGAGGGGCCCCAGCTCTCACAGCCGCTGCAGCAGCAAGAGCCAGCGCTGCGTCCTGCCTCAGCCCAGGACCCGCTGGCAGCACTGGAGCGTCTTCAGCTGGAGATCAGCGCTGGGAATGCCCAGGATTCCAGGGCCTTATGGCGGCTGAAGCGCAGGATTCTTCGGAGGCAGATTTCTTACCTGGATCACAGAAGGGCCATCATCAAGCACATCCCTGGCTTCTGGGCCCAGGCGGTATCCTTCCTTGTGCTGGTGGGTGATGGCGGGGGCTGTTGTGCAGGAGGGCTGGGCACTGAGAGCAGGGTGCCTCAGGGCGATGGCCCCCAGAGAGGAGAGCTGGGGAATGGTCCCTGGCCCTGGGTTGGTGTGGTCTGGGATCCAGTGTAAGGCCTTGGACAGGGGCGGTTGTTGGGGATGGGGGGACTTGGTGACTGGGTCTGTTTCCTCTAGGTCTCCGCCAACGTTGGCCTGCAGGCTGGTCTCAAATATTACTTGCAGACACGAGCCATGTGTCCCCATGCTACCAGAGCTAGGGTAGCACAAAGCAGCCTTCACTCAGAGCAGATAAGGCAAGGAAACATTTCGCTGCAAAATGGGAGAGTTACGCAGGCCGCACACCCACCTTCACATTCACAGGCTGTGCACGTTTCCTAGCAGTTCCTTCAAAAGAGAGCATTTCAGACACACACTCATGACCTTTAGTGGAACCACGCCACGCCCCTTTGCCAGACAGTAGGACGACTGAGACCCACTCCGAATGGGGTACAAGCTGCCTCCCCAGACCCTGACACATGACACACACACACACACACACACACACACACACACACACAGAGGATTCTCTCCTGGTATCTCCACCCCTGCTTCCCTCTCTGTCCTCAGGCTCCGGCTCGGTCCCACCCATGTCTTTCTCTCCGGACTGGCTGTGTCACTGTGTCTAATCCTTTTCCCTCCTCGGCCCTCCTCGTCCGTGCTTCTCGATCTCTTTCTCCCTCCCACACCCTCTGCTTGCAGCGTAAGTGTGCAGTCGGGTTCCTGTAAGCCATGTTATTCCATCTGGACTCAGGAGGCTGGTGACAACATAGGTCTTCACGGGAATATGCCAAGAAACCCAGCCGTGAGGAGGGGTCAGAGCACATGCCGACATCACAAGCTATGATGGGCTGCTGGCAGCCCACACAGGTCAGATATAGGAAGGAACTGTGAGGCGTGCAGGCAGTGGAGTCTCTCCCTGCTGTGTGCAGACAGCGTGGCAGGTACAGGAAGCCAACGGACTGCCCAGTGTCGATGGGGTCTGATGCATCTGCAGAGGCTGAGGAGTGTGGGGACTAGTGTTTCCTGGTCTTTCTGCACATGCCGTGATCTAGTCCCTTGCTCTTAGCCTGGGAGGGTTGGAGGGGGGCTGTGTCTGTTTCCACAGCATCTGAAGGCACAGCTCCTTGACACAGCACAGATTCTGAATCACCCCCGGTTGTCGGCCATGATCGGTGCCCAGGACAAAGACGTGCTCAGCTACGTGGTCGACTTGGAGGTGAGACCGGGGAGGCTGTGGCTGGGGGCCGTCCCGTCGGGTGTGGGATTTGGGCAGGAGAAGGTGAGGCAAAGGTGCTCACCCTCACAGCCAGGCAAGTAGCTCAGGACCCCGAGGGAGGACACTTGCCCCCTCCTGTCCCATTGCTCACGGCAGGTGGAAGAAGTGGGCCATCCCAAGTACCGCTGCAGAGTGATGTTTTTCTTTGGGGCCAACCCGTACTTCCGGAACCCAGTGATCATTAAGGAGTATCAGCTGAGCTTTGCTGGTAGGGTGTGGGTCCCATGATGGTGCGGGGCAGGGGGATGAGGAGCATGAATCAGGGGCCGGAGGGAGGGGGAGGGGGAGGGGCAGGTGGGTGGGGAGGAGGCCATCAGCTTGCTCCTCAAATCCTCTCTTCCTGCAGGCTACAGGACATCGCGTTCCACTCCAGTCCAGTGGTTCTGGGATTATGAACGTGGAGCTCCCAGTCGCAGGCATGACCCCACCAGCCTTAACTTGTTCAACTGGCTGTGTGAGCACAGCTGCCCAGGGGCGAACAGGATTGCCGAGGTGGGGCCCCTGAGGCCTTCGTCAGCAGTGGGGATGTGGGTGGCCCCCGGCCAGAGAGGAGAGTGGGCTATGCCTAATGTGGCGCCGGCCTGTGTCCTCTTCCAGATCATCATCGAGGACCTGTGGCCCAATCCCCTGCAGTACTACCTGAGGGAGGAAGGGACCAGCAGACAGTGATCTGACGTGCTCACGTGTCGGTGAGAACCCCAGTATGCGGTGTGTTGACCTGCGTGTTGTATGGGCAAGGGAACGTGGGCCACACATTGGCTTGGAAATGGAAGGTCCGCCGACACAGGGACACAGGTAGCATGGGGAGAGGGTGGGAGGATGACAGGGGACCTGCAGAGACTCAGCTGCAAACACACAGAGGGTCGAAGCCTGCAAACCAAATGCAGTTGTGCTGTGGGCTGGGGCTTTGGAGAGCAACTGGGGAGGAGCAGTGCTTCACCACAAATGCTCCCCGTGGATGTCCGCCCTGTCCCGGGCTTCCCCCTGCTCCTTCAGTCTGGATTTGCCTGCCAGTCTTTGGGTCAGGAGCTGCCGTGTCCCCAGGCGCCACTGTGGTGAGAATCTCGCACTTCCTTCCATGTGCCCCACCACGCCATGTCCTCCCGCAACCCGACAGCCATTCTTAGAACTGGTCCAAGGCCATTGGGGGCTGGAAATGAATCCCTGGGTGAGAAAGCAAGGGGGATCGCAAAAGGGCGAGGCACAAGAGTGACACCATCTGGGATGTATCTGCAAATATCCCGTATCATTCTTGGTGTCTGTTGCGTGGGGGTGCGTGTGTGCGCGTGTACGCAAATGTGTCTGCGTGTGCCCACATGCGTCAGGGGCTCTGCATCTGTGTGGGCGTGAATGGCGCAGAGCTTCTATCTTTGCCCATGCAGAAACAATGGAGGACGCCACCAGTGCTGGAAGAGATGGGTGGATGAGTCTCCTGTCTTCTACGTGCCCCGGAGAGAATTGAGGAAGAGATAACGTGTGGCAGCCTTGAAGAGTTTCCACGATGTTTATGTGGACACATACAGGAAGCTAAAAACCCTTCTGTTTTTGTGTATGTGTTTGTGTGTGTTTATGGGGGACGCAAGGAGGCTCGACGAGAACGGGACCTGAGTGTGACTGTCCTAGCCGCTGCCCGGGTGATTCTGTGTGTGCAGGAGAGGTGCAGTACTGGGGTGGGGCCGGTGTTGCCATGTGCACAGAGGCCTGCCTTCTTGGGCAGGAAGAGCCTGGAAGGAGGAGGAGGAAGAGACAGACCTGTTATTTGGAGATTTATTGTATAGGCCAGAGCCGAAAGGCAGGGAAGGGGATTGCACAGTGGGACCAAATTGGTCCACTGGGTCGTGGTACAGTGTGGCCAGGACTCGGGGGGGTTTCATCCAGGACCCTTGCTCCCAGAGGGGTGTTGTGTCCTTGGTGAGATAGAATCCAGTCAGCAAAGCCTCCAGTCAGGATCAGAGCTAAGACCACATGTCCCCGGACAACTCAGGAGCAGGCAGCCTTCTCATAGTCGATGGCAGTATACCTTGCTGCTGCCTCCCACACCCGGGGCTCCTTTGACCCCGAGCCCTGTCCTCAGACAGTGGCTCAGGATGGGAGATGTGTGAGGGGGAGGGGCAGGTGTGGGTTGTGGGCAGCAGCGAGGCTTATGAGTGGGAATTCATGGAGAGAGTACGCACGAGGGCAGAGATCCAGCGTGAGTTCGTGCGAGTGTGTGTGGGCGTCTGTGGCAAACTGGGCCTGAGATCCGTGGTGGTGCCGGCAGTGTGAGCGTGCATATGTTCGTGCGATTGCGTAGCCGTGTGTCTCTGTGTGTGCAGGAGTGGGTGGTTAGGCCACTGGAGAGACAAGGAGAGACACAGCGGTCTGTGTGAATGAGGTGCTTATGTGGGACGGTCAGGTGCCAGAATACAAGAGTGCAGTCCCTTCCCTCCTGAGTCCTGATGGTAATCGCTGGGATGGGTGCAATCGTTGCTGTGCCAGGGGGCTCAAGTCAGGATGCAAAAGGGAGATTGGTGCAAGGTCAAGAGGGGGGCCGAGGGGAGGACAGCCTGTGTCCAGTGGCCAGTGGACCACTTGTGAGTAAGTGTGCTTGTGTGTGTGTTAGTGTGTGTCTATGTGGGAGTGAGTGTGTGTGTGTGTGTGTGTGTGTGTGTGTGAGTGGCTCTGGTGGGCCGACAGTAGCAAATACGTAGGGGCTACATGGTGTGCCCAGGCTTTGTGCACAGGGTAGCTAGGGAACCCAACCTGTCAGGCTACGTGGTGTGCAGAGGGCGTAGGTATTTCCCTGGAGGGAGCCGTCTAGCAAAAATCTCTGCTCTTGGCAGACGAGCCATGTTTTGTCGCCAGTCAGCTCTTCCTTGGGGCTCTCCTCTCTGCTTCCTGTGCACCAGGCCCAGGGAAAGGGAGGAGCTGGGACCCTAGACCTCAGGTGACTTGAGTCCCCCAGGGGTGCCATAGCAGGGTGGTGTGCGTGATCCATGTGTGGATGGGCAGGTGAGCAGCCTGCCAGCTGCTCTCTGAGGGGACAGTTCCTTGCCAGCAACACCTCTCCCCGCAGCACAAGATCACCACTGTCGCTGCAGCTGGGCTGGGGACATGTCAAGGTGTGTCCCAGAACTGTGTTCCCCTTGCATGTAAGTGGTGCCAGAATGCGCCTCTCAGTCCCTGTGCGGGTGACCCTGATTAGCCTCAGGCTTTGTCGACTCCTGGCCTCATGTAAATGGGGAACTGGGTTCCTTTCTCAGTGTCTCAGCGGTTGCATGTCGACAGAGGATGCTGTGGACATTGTGGTCAGGATTCTGACCGGGCTCCCCCCGCCCTGCCCCAAACCACAGTGGGCAGCACATGGCCCACTGTGTGTGCGCTTTGGGGAGGCTAAAGCCGTACAGCCCCTCCAGTATTCTTCTCAGGTGGTGGACGGTCAAAGGGGCCTAGGGAGGAACACTGGTCCCAGTCTGCTGCCGGCTGTGCCCACAGGTGTGTGTGCCCAGCTCCTTGACGCTGAAGCTGCAAGGCTTCCGCACTGCCCCCAAAGCCCCATCCCTAGAATTTGCGTGTGGGCCAGATGGAAGTGAAGTCCCAGTGACCCTGCGGGATCACAGCGGGTGGTCTCGTCTGTGCCTGGCCACCCACCTACCTGCCTTCCCCGCAGCCCGTGGCCCCCATACAGGGCTTTCGGTAAACACACGGCCACCGTCCAGCATGAGAGGAAAGGCTTGACGGTGTCCCAGTACCGCTGGTCATGTGTTGGCTGCTGCCAGCTGACAGCATGGAGACCCCATGGCCCAGTGGAGGATGTCCGACCTGTCCTACAAGGAACTGGGGACGACTGTACGGATGCATCAGGTCCCATGCAGTAACCTAGGCCTGACCTTATCCGCCTAGGGGGTGATCGAAGCGCCTTGGGGTCCCAGGCCTGGCATACGTGTCGGTGAGCTTCCTCCTGGATGGCGCTGCCGACACAAGGCTGGCTGGTCAGGGGTCGCGTGGGAGGCCCGTTGGGTCCCGGCCTCTAGGTCCGATACTGCTGTAGGTGTTGTTGAAAAGACAGAGCACGATATGACCATCCCTTGGGTGTCGCTGCACCGGGGATCCCGTCGCTGCTCCCAGGTTCCCACTACCGAGTCTCCCCGGGAGGCCTGGGAGGTTGCCAGGCTCCTTTTGCAGGGACACAAAGGCCTGTGAGAGCCCATCCGCAGGGTCCGGTGCTCATTGCGGATGACTTGGGGGCAGTGCGAGATCTATTGCTCCCGTCCTTAGAGGAGATTGTGGTAGTCTTAAGGGACAAAGATGTGCCTGGAGAATAGAAGGATGTCCAGAGGAAGCATTGGAGGAGGAAGAGGACGAGGAGGAGTAGGAGGATGAGGAGGAGTTGGAGGAAGAGGATTGGGAGGAGTTAGAGCTGGAAGAGAAGGGTGAATGATTGGGTGCAGGAGAGGGAACAAGTGGAGGAGGAGGATGTCCAGGATGAGGAGGAGCACGAGCCAAAGGAGCAGGAGCAGCTGGGGGAGGATGTTGAGGAGGACGAGAGCAGAGGGAAGAGGGTGGGGAGAAAAGATAGAGCCAGGGTTCCAGAGCATGAGTAGAAGTGTAGGAGCAGAAGGAGGAAGAGCCCGAGGAGGAAGAGGTGGAGGGAGAGGAGGAGCAGGAGGAGTTGGAGGAAGAGGATTGGGTGGGGTTAGAAGAAGAGGAGGAGGAGAAGGAGCAGTGAATGACTGGGTGCAGGAGAAGGACAAATGGAAGAGGATGATGTCCAGCACCAGGAAGAGGAGGATTACGGGCCAGAGGAGCAGGAGCAGCTGGAGGACGGAGTCGACTAGGACGAGAGCAGAGGGAAGAAGAGGTGAAAGGTCAGAGGTAGGGCAGGAAGGGCAGTAGCAGGAGAGGACCTGGAGAAGGAGGAAGAGTCCTAGGAGGAAGAGTTGGAGGAGGAGGAGGAAGAGGTGAAGGACGAGGAGGATCAGATGGAGGAAGAGGACTGGGAGGAGTTACAGGAGGAGGAAGACGAGTGAATGATCGGGTGCAGGCGAGGGAAGAAGTGGAGGAGGAGGAAGTCCAGGACGAGCAAGAGGAGGAGCACGAGTCGAAGAGCAGTAGTAGCTGGGGAGGAAATTGAGGAGGACGTGAGCAGAGGGAAGAAGAGGAGGAGGAGGAAAGGTAGAGCCAGGGCTGGAAGAGCAGTAGCTGCAGAGGGGGAGCAGAAGGATGAAGAGGCCCGAGGCTAAGACTTCCAATACTGTGTTGAATAACAGTGGAGGCGGTGGACATTCCTGTCTCGTTCGTGACTTGAGCTGAGAGCTTTTGCTCCTTGAGATGATATTCACGTTGGGTCGTTCATACATGGCTTTATGATCTCGATGTGTGCTCCTTCTATCCCTACTTTCTTGAGGGGTTTTACCAGGAAAGGATGCTGTATTTTGTCCATCACTCTGTCTGCATCGATTGAGAGGATCCTGTGGTTCTCGTCCTTTCTTTTATTGATGTGAGGAATCACGTTAATTGTTTTGCAGATGTTGAACCAGCCCTGCGTCCCAGGTACAAATCCCACTGGGTCGTGGTGAATAACATTTTCATGTATTGTTGGATCCGAGTGTCTAATACCTTGTTGAGGAGTTTTGCATCCATGTGCATCAGGGAAATTGGCCTATAGTTCTCCTTTTCAGTGGGGTCTCTTTCCGGTTTTGGAATCAAGGTAACGCTGGCTTCATAGAAAGAGTTTGGAAGTTTTCCTTCCATTTCTATTGTGAGAACAGCTTCAAGAGAATAAGTGTTAACTCTTCCTTAAATGTTTGCTGGCACTCCCCTGGAAAGCCATCTGGCCCTGCAGTCTTCTTCCTCCGGCAGGTTTTTGATTACTAATTTGATTTCTTTACTGGCGATGGGTCTGTTCAAATTTTCCTTTTCTTCCTCTTTCAGCTTTGGTAGTGTATACATTTCTAGGAATTTGTCCATTTCTTCCAGATTGCCCATTGTATTGGCAAATAATGGCTCCTAATATTCTCTTCTTATTGTTTGCCTTTCTGCTGTGTTGGTTGTGATGTCTCCTCTTTCATTCTTGCGTTTCTTTATTTGGGCCCTTTCCTTTTTCCTTTTCATCAAACTGATGACTGGCTTATCAATTTTGGTAATTCCTTCAAAGAAGCAGCTTCTGGGCTCATTGATCTGTTCTCCTATTTTGGTTTGTTTCTTTGTTTGTTTGTTTGAGGTTGTTTTTGTTTTTGTTTTGTTTGATTTTTGGTTTCAATAGCATTAATTTCCGTTAATCATTGTTATTTTCTGTCTCCTGAATGTTTTGGGTTTCGTATGGTGTTCTTTTTACAGCCTCTTAAGGCGTAAGGTGAGGTTGTGTCTCTGAGATCTTTCTTTCTTCTTTAGCAAGACCTGACTTGCTAGATAGGTCCTCTTATAACCGACCCTGGTGCGTCCCAGAGGTTTTGGGTTGTGGTGTTATCACTGACTTCCATATACATTTTCATTGACTTCCGTATACTTTTTATATTCTCTTTCAACCCTTGCTTAGCCCGTTCAATCTTTAGTAGGATGTTCTTCAGTCTCCCAGTATTTGTTACCTTTCCAAATTGTTTCTTGTAGTTGATTTCGAGTCTCTTAGTGTTGTGGTCTGAAAATATGCACGGTGTGACCTCGATCTCTTTGAACTTCCTTAGGGATGACTGTTTTCCCCAGCATATGATCTATAGAGGAGAATATTCCGTGAGCACCGGAGAAGAATGTATATTCTGCTGCTTTATTATGAAATGTTCTGAACATATCTGTGAAGCCCATCTTGTCCAGTGTGTCATTCAAAGCCCCCGTTTGCTTCTTGATTTTTCGTTTACGTGATCTGTCTATTGCAGTGAGTGAGTGCATAGAAGTCTCCTCCTATGATGGCATTACTAAGAATGAGGTTCCTTATGTTTGCGTTTAATTGGTTTGTATATTTGGTTGCTCTCAAATACGCCACATAAATGTATCCATTTGCTAGGTCTTCTTGGTGGATAGACCCCTGAATTATGACATCATGGCCTTGTGTACCACTTGACACAGTCTTAAATTAAAGTCTAGATTGTCTGATAGAAGTATGGCTACTTTGGCTTTGTTTTGTTGACGGGTAGCATGACAGATGATTCTCCATCCCCTTCTTTTCACTCTGAAGTTGTTTTCACATCTAAAGTGGGTCTCTGGTAAACAGCATATCGATGGAACTTGTTTTCTCATCCATTCTGTTCCCCTATGTTTTTTGATTGGAGCATTCAGTCCACTGACGTTTAAAGTAGTACTGAAAGACACGATTTTATGGCCATTATCTTGTTTGAAGAGTTGGAGGAAAACATATCTATATATCTTTATATCTGTATCTACGTCTCCATCTCCATCTATATGTATATGTGTATGTGTATGTATATGTGTATGTGTATGTGTATGTATGTATATGTATATGTATTGTATTAACTGTATCTATATATCTATATCTATATCGATATGTATATGTCTATATACATCTATATATATAATTCTATATCTATTTGTATATATAAATATAATTATAAAGATAGATAGATAGTTAGATAGATAGATAGATAGATAGATAGATAGATAGATAGATAGATAGATATCAATTTCCCTCTGAGTGTCCCCCCTTAAAATTGCATGCAGGTGTGATTTAGCGGTCACAAACTCCTTTAAATTTTGTGTATCTGGGAACCTTTTTCCTCTGTTTCTATTTTGAATGATGGCCTTGCTGCATAAAGAATTCTTCACTGTGGATGTTTCTAATTCAGCACTTTGAACGTATCCTACCACTCCTTTCAGGCCTGCCAAGTTTCTCTGGATAGGTCTGCTGCAAACCTGATCTGTCTTCTCTTGTAGTTTAGGGACTTGTTTCCCTTGCTGCCTTGATGATTCTCTTTGCCTGAGTACTTTGTGAGTTTGAATATGATATGCCTTGCTGAGGGTCAGTTTTTGTTGAATCTGATGGGGTCCTCGGTGCTTCCTGGATTTTGATGGTGTGTCTTTCCCCAGGTTAGCAAAATTTCCCACTATGATTTGCTCACATAACCTTTCTACCCCTTTTTCTCTCTCTTCCTCTTCGGGACCCCTATGATTCTGATGTTGTTTTTCGTTCTGCATGAGTCACTGATTTCTCCAATTCTTCAATTGTGCTCTTTTCCTTAATCTCCCTCGATTTTGCTGCTTCCATAGTCTCCATAAGTTGGTCCTCTGAATCGCTGATTCTCTGTTCTGTCTCATCCATCCTTGACACCGCTGCATCCATCCGTCATTGCAGCTCAGTTATATCATTTTTAATTTCATTCTGGCCAGTTTTTACTGCATTTTTTCTCTGCACAAAGGGACTCTAATCTACATTGGACTGCAGCTAGTATTCTCATAATCGTGCTTCTAAATGCTGCTTCAGACATCTTGCTTGTGTCTGTGTTGGTTGAATCCCTGGCTCTCGTTTCTTCAGGCTCTTTCTTTCTGGGTGAATTCCTTCCCTTTGTCATTTTGAATGGAGAAAAGGAACTCATGAGGTAGAATATTCAATGAAATATTCAAATTATAAAATGTTAAAAGTAAAAACTTAAAAACACACATGTGAATAATGGAATGAATGATGCTAGATTCTAGGCATGTTTCACCTGGGTGTTGAAAGTGGTTTTGACACAGGAGAGAAAAAAACGTGGGAGTGGAGAAAAATTTAGAAAATACTAATAAAAAATATTAAAAAGGGAAATGTTGTGAGAATTTGAAAAACCAATACACTGAAGTAGACTAAAAGGAGAAGATGGGAGTAAAATAGAATCTGTGAATATAGACACAAAAGGAAAGAATCATGTAGAAGAGTATTAAAGAAAGTTAGTAAAATTTCCACCTGCCCAGTCTCCTTCGCCTCTCCGCGCACAAAAGCACCTCCCTTCCCATGCCTCCTCGCTCTCCAAGTTCACTTCTGCATGCCACGTACCTGCTGAATTCGGTGGTTCAGGATATGCAGATTGCTGTGCTAATCCTCCAGTCAGTTTCCTGGGTGGGTAGGATGGTTTAGTGTTGGTCTGGCTGTATCTCATGCACGCGAGACACTTAAGAAGCTTCCATGCTGTCTGCCATCCGGGCTCCTCCCCAAAGAGGTGAGATCTGTAGCACCAGTTCTCCGATATGAGACATCCCACAGGAAAGTTGTGGTCGGTGACAAAGCGGAAAAGGGCATGTACCAAACAGGGAGGTCACCCTGGAGGGGGAGGCAGAGAACCTGCTCCAGACCTGGGAGGGGAGGCAGGGGCTCAAATGCTGGAGCCACGCCCACTGCCCTCCAGCTGATTGTTCCTGAACAGCAGCCAACTGTCTGGGTCTAGCCTGGAGCGCCTTCACCCCAAGGACCCATGGTCAAAAAGTTCACTGCCTCTGCCTCTGCCTCTCCCCCACCTCCACCGCAGCCACAGCCACAGCCACAGCCACAGCCACAGCCACTTCAGTGTCCGAAGGGCCACGGGGCCGTGGGCGTGCTTCCCAAATGCTGGTGGGCTCCAGAAGGAGGCAGCAGGCATTTAAAAACCTTGGGCCTTGACACTCCACCTGCTGGGCCTAGTCTGGAGCCTCATGCCTCAAGTTCCCACTCCTTCTGCTCTATGGCCCTAGCCTGAGGATGGGCTAGGGCCCCAAAGCAAGGGAGTCCTGTTCCGGAAAACGCTGAGATTCCTGACAATACCGGGCCTCCATTCTGCTGGAAGAGGGCGTTCGAGAGTCCAGGAATCGTGGCAACACCCCTGTCTCAGTCCCAGACAATTTCACTCATTCATACGCACTCACACGCACACGCACGGGCACGGGCACACACACACACACTCCCCCTCTGTGGCTGTCTCTAGTGGCGACTTACTCTCCTTCTTCGGCCTCCTTCCATGTCCCTCTGGCCTCTGTCTGTCTCTGAGTCCCTGTGATCATTTTCTTGAGGGAACGCTTCCTCCCTCCCGCACCTCCATCTCTCTTTCTCTGTCTCTGTGCTGTCCTTGCACAGTATCAGTGCATCTGGGTTTCCGTGAGCTGTGCGTGTCCATATGGACGGAGTAGGCTGCTGATGGCACAGGGCTGCAGGGGAACACACAAAGGAACGCACAAGTACCAGGGGTCAGAGCACATCCAGACCTCCTAAGCCGTGACTGCCTCCAGGCAGCCCACACAAGCTGGGTATACATGTGAACTGAGAAAGGTCAGTCCCTTGGCCCTTGCCCTGTAGGTTGCAGCCAGCTGGGAGGTACTGAAACCCAAGGGACTGCCCAGTGTTGAGAGGGTCTGAAGAAAGGGCAGGAGCCGAGGAGCCAGGGAACCTAGTCGTAGCTGGTGTTTCTCCACATGCCATGTTCCGGTGCCATTGGTACTGGAAGGTTGGTATCAGTTGTGGCTCTCTTTCCTTGGCATCTCAATGCAAGCTTCCGTGACCCAATGGAGGTCCTGAATCTGCCCTAGTTGTCAGCCAGGTTGGGCCCCAGGACAAATGCACGTGCTGTGTGAGGGGGGAAAGCAAGTGTGAGTCGTGAGGAGGAGCTAGCCTCGTGAGTGGGATGTGGCAGAGGGCATGAGTGAGTGCACAGGTCCACTAGAGTGTGTCTGTGAATGTATTGTGGCTGGCGCCTGTGAGTACTTTTGCCTGAGACCTAGCGTTTGTGCTGGCAGCGTGCACGTGTCTGTGTCCACGTGCCGCGTGGCCGTGCATCTTTGTGCCTGAGTGAGTGTGTGTAGGCCGTTGGCAAGCGAAGGAAAGAGACTGGGGGCTTTCCTGACTTGGTGAGTAAGGGGGGGCTCCCGTGCCAAAGTGCAGCGAGTGCAATCCCTTCGCGCCTGGGATCGACACGGAGCTAGCTGATCACCTTTCATGACGGGAGGAAAGCCCGGACTTTGCCTGGGTCCGCTCGTCCTGTGTTGCCTTGGCCAGGGGCAAGTTGGGGTTGGGCCACCCATGGCGCAGTGGAGGAGGACCAAAGTTCCCTGCAAGGAAGTGGGCGTTAGTGGAGGGAGGCAGCAGAGAGCATGAGTAAGCCTGGCCCTGCTCCTGGAGCGGCCTTGGGGATCATCGCAAGGCCTTGTGGTCCCAGCCAGGGTATGTGTCTCGGTGAACATCCTCCTGGATGACCCTGCAGAGACAGGCCTGGCTGGTCTAGAGTCCCTTGCGAAGTTGGGGCCCGGCCCCGGGACCCCAATACTGTGGTAGGTGTTGTTCAAACTGAAAGGCATTGCCTGCTTGTCCCAGACAGTCCCTGCACCTGGGACCCAGATTTGTTCCCACGTTCCTGCCACGGGGTCTCCCGGCGATGCGTGGGAGTTTGACAGGCCCCATTTCTCTGGAGGGAGTGAGTTGCATAGGTCAGGTGCACCAGGGTCTGGGCCTGCTTTCCTGTCTTGCCCACCCGCTACGTCCTCTGCTGAGGGCAGCTTGAGGGCTCACCACTGGACCTGTTCCTCTCCCTTTCTGGGTAAGAGTTTGCCTCTCTGTCGGTCACACTGGCCACCCCCTCTCAGCCCCCTACCACCTGTTCAGCCTCCCCCCATCCACCTGCGTTTCTATGCATTGCTGTCACCTGAAGCGGTGGTGTGCTGCCTCATATATCACAGCCACCCTGGAGCATTTCTGTACCCCGTTCGTATCCTGACATAGCCCAGCGAGTCTGGAGGAACCTCTTCTGTGTCACGGAAGCAACATGTTGGCCAGAGGGCCCGGCACACGAATTTGGAAATCCTAGAATCCCCCGCCTGCCTGGCAGCCTCCTGGTCCCATAAAGAGGTAGGGGAACACTGCATTCCACCAAAGGGAAAAGGCAATGCATGAGTGTGGTGCCTGGCCAGGCAATGCATCTCGAGCCTCCAATCCTGCAGTGGCTCTGTGTGGTGTGTGTGTGTGTAGCTTATGCTGTCTGACATAGACCGGCAGGGAGTCCACATCACCACTGCCCTGACAGGGAGGGAGACCACATCATCGCCCTCACTGCACACCGTCTGCAGCTTATTGCTTCCCCAAAGTGGTCATGTGGCTTCATGTAGACCCTGGGGCGTGTCCCTCACTTGGGTCCCAACACTGCATCCCCCAACCCCCCGATACCTCTCGGAGACCCTTGAAATCACGCTGCCTGTGGCACAGGGGGACAGTGTTTTGAGCCAGCGCCCACGCTCATGGCAGCCTGCCGCCTAAGTGAGTGGTAAAGGAAATGGGACCAGGATGAACAGACATACGGCCAACGAAGGCCTGGGGAGGGTCCCTGTGAGAAGATGGCCAAGCATTGTGGGAGGAAGGGGACCGCTGTCTGTGGGACAGACACAAGCTCCAGGAATCCCAGGGCCCACGGTCACGGGTCTTTCCTGTGCACTGCCACACACGGGAGCAATGGGCAGCCCATCATGAGAGGGGGGTGTGTGCTTGCCAGTGTGTCACTTTCCAGGCAACGGGGACAAACGGCAAGAGCGGCGCGCATGATACGCAGCCTCCCCTAGTGTGGCGTCCTCTCCACGTCACACACCTCTGGTCACCGACCTTCCCTAGCCGGTGCACTGCTAGACTGCTGTCATGACATACATGTCTTCTGGGAGCAAGGATGGACGTAGAGAGTATGCAAAGGAGGCTGAGCAGATGGAAAACCGGGGTGCACAGACAGCAGGCGCACAGCTGACATGCGTCTCCCGGACAGCCAAGGTGATCCGCTGAGTGGATTTGTCGGACTAGGGGCACAATGAACAAAGGTGGCGGTGTAAATGGGCAAAGCGGGGAGGTCCCCCTTTACCCGTGTGTGTAGATAGCCGCGTGCCCAGCGCAGCGTGGAATGCAAAGGTCGCTTTCGCATGGCCAGAAGCCAAACAGGGCACCCAGAGCGCACAGAGGGCCGGCTGCAAGCCCCCCGGAGGAGTTGCACTGCACGGGGCCCAGAGCCTTCCTGCCTATGCAACAGACGCGCCCCAGTTTCCGGGTGACCTAGGGGCGGGACCGCCGAAGCCACGCACGCCACCGTCCCTATGATTGGTCCTGAAGGCAGTGAAGCGGCCTGGGCGTGGCTTGGAGCTCCCTCAGCCTCAAAGCCGCAGGCGCACACCTCTCACCACAAAGGCCTCCGAGGCAGCATCGGCATAGCGATAGCCACCGCCGAGGCATCCTGGGTACAGCACCATGCGCATGCGCATGCGCATGCGCCCCCTCGACCTTTGGGCTCTGGGAGGAAGGGGGAGCGAGTTGCCAGCCATTGCCCTCAGGGCTCCACTCACTGGGTCTGGGGAGGGGGGCCGTGCTTTCACCTCCCGCTTCGTCGTCGGTAGGAGCCACAGTTGGTGTCTCGGGCCGGGGCCGCATGTTGCACGACTCGTGTTTCCGAAACACTGGGGATGCCCGGAGCCCCCATGCCGCCTTCGACCGGGAACGGGGCGGTCGAGAGACGAGGGCCCGTGGGGACACTGGGTCTCCGGCAGGGCCGGAGGTGCCGCAGGCCGAAGGCTCGCAGGCCACAAGCGAACAGCCTGTGCAGGAAGGCCAGGCCCGACCCGAGAGGCAGGTGGGCGGCCCCAGCGAGATATCGGTGCCGCTGGTGCATGACATAGTGGCGGTGGAGGCGCTGTGGGGCCTGGCGGAGGAGGAGGTTGAGGTGGCGGCCGCGGAAGAGGACGCGCCTGGGGAAGAGGGGCATGAGCAGAGGAAGAAGGGGGAGGAGGACGAGGAGCAGGAGCCGGGGAAGGAGAAGGTCCAAGTTCACGAGGAGGAGGACCTGAAGGGCGAGGGGGAGCAGCAGGACCAGAAGAGCAGAAGGAGGAGGAGGAGGAGGAGGAAGAGGGGGAGAGGCAGCAGGAGTAAAAGATTAGAAGGAGGAGGAGCAGCAGAAGCCCAAGCAGAAGGAGGAAGAGCGGAAGGAGGAGGAGTTGGCGGAAATGAAAGGGGAGGAGCAGGAGCAGCAGGGTATACAAGCGGGCGCGGCGGCGGCCACGGCGCCGGCCGCGGCGGTGGCGGTGGAGGCATTGGCGGCGGCAGTGGCAGGGGAAGGGGACCAGGAGGAGGAGCAGGAGGAGGAAGGGAAGGCGTGCGAGCCATTAAAGGGAGAGCAGAATTGCAAACCGAGGAGGAAGAGGAGCAGGAGAAGGAAGCGCTGGAGGAGCAGCAGCAGGGCGAGGAGGAGGTGGAGGGCAAGGAGGACAAGGAGGAGCGGGAGGAGGAGGAACAGAAGCCGAGTGAGCAGGAAGGCCGATGGGTGGAAGAAGCCCAGGAGCTGCAGGTGAAGCAGGCTAAGAAGGAGCAGGTAGAGTCAGGCCTCCGTCCTTGCCCTTCCCCACTGGAGGCTCTGGAGGCTCTGGAGGCCCTTCAGATAGAGCTACAGCCGGTGAATAAACAAGCCAGCCGGGAGCACGCTCGACTCAAACTCAGGATGTGGCAGAGGCGGCAGCGACATCTGCAGCAGAGAGGTGCCCTTATCCAGGGCATCCGTGGTTTCTGGGCCAAGGCTGTATCCTTCCTGCTGCTGGTGGAGGGTCCACAGGGGGCTGGGCTTGCGCAAGAGGAAGGAAAGGGAGGTGCCATTTAGAGGAACCCAGGACAGGGACTGGAGCTAAGCCACGCTCCAGTGGCCGGGAACGTGCAAACGTGATCCCATCCGGTGGTCCTGGCTCTGCAATGAGTGTGGGAGGAGGGCAGTGCCGGGGTGGGGGAGGCATGTGTGCTTTACGTCGCACCTGGCACGGAAACAGCGCTGGGAGAGTGGGGAGTGGCGGTGGAGGTCCAGGCCAGGTCGGGGAAATGACCGAGGGCTTCTTCCCACACAAAGCCGCGTGGGGGCACGTTTCTGGGTCCCGCTAAGCATCTTGCTGCGGGGAAGGCGATGTGAATGCCCACTGGTCGGCGCGAGACCGGATGTGTGCTGTCTGGCTGTGTGGAAGTAAGCGTCCTCAGTGTCCTCACGAGCACACAAAGCTAGGCGTGGTTGCGGGCGTCTGGGCATGCACAGCCTCCTGTGCGTGTCTAGCAGAGCCCTGCGCGATCCTGAGACCCCGTGGGCCTGGACGCAGCCTGTGGGGAGGGCTTGAGACCCTGGGGGAGGACGCCAGTCCCGGGGGGAGGACGCCTGGATGCTGTCCACACTGGTTCTCTGGTTCGAGCTCTCTCACGCCCAGCACCTGAAGGCTCTTTGACCTGCGGCAGTTTGTGAACCACCCTCAGATGTCAGCCCTGATTAGTAAGCCCGATGAAAGCATGCTTCGCCACATGACCAATTTGAAGGTCGGCCTGGGAGTGGGAGGTGGTGTGGGTGGCTGGCTGTGTGGGGAGGGGAGGTGGTGGGGAGAAGTGATGTGTTCCTTCCTCAGGGGAGGGCGGGTCTCCTGGAACAAGATTTCACATTTCTGCCCCACTGTACCACGGCAGGTGGAGGAACACAAGTTTCCCAGGGAATGCCGGAAGATCCTGCTGTTTTTTGGCAAGAACTCCTACTTCCAGAATGAAGTCGTTACGAAGGAGTATGTCCTAGGCCTTGATGGTAAGTGTCCACTGACTGCATGGGCGGCAGTGGGTGCAGGGTTGAATGTGATTAGTTCTCTGGCGCCTTCTCACATACTCGTCTTCCTGCAGGGTATAGGGCGTCTCATTCCAGTCCCATCCAGTGGTACCCAAGGTACAGACAGGAGGCCTACAGACGCAGGCATGACAACAGCAGCCTCAACTTCTTCAACTGGTTCTCTGACCACAGCTTTGCCGGCTCTAGCAGGATTGCTGAGGTGGGGCCCTGTAACAAGGAAGGGAGGTGATTTTCATGGGTTCCCCCACTGCGTGGGATAGCTACCTGAGGCCTGGCCTGTCTCCCCTACCAGATAATCATAGAGGATCTTTGGCCCAACCCCCTGCCGTATTTCAAGATGAAGGAGGCCCCAGGAGAGAGAACTGAGAGGGAAAGAGGTGAGCAGCCAAGGGTGTGGGCACGGAAATGTGTGTCATGGGGTCCAGGGCACAATTCTCTTCTGTATGGAGGCACCGAGACTCACAGCGGCACAGGAGGTGACCCCAGGTCAAAAGGGCATCAGCCTGAGACAGGGAGTCTTAAGAAGTAACGTGTCAAAGAGGCTTTGCCCCTTTGGGGAGCCTGAAGGTGGGAAGGGGGCTAGACAAAAAGAATGAGCAAAGCGGGACAACCAAAGCTGGCTCATCACATAGCACGGTGACAACTGTCATTCCCGGACCATGAACCCCACCCTCAGGCCTCCTACCACCATCCCACATGTTGTCTGGCTTCTGGATCCCCTTGTCAGCTTTGGCACAGCTTATCACACCCTCCCATCCTACTTTCCGTTTGGAAACATTCAAGCAACCTTACTCAGGGCCAAGATAAGACTCTCACCTGTCCTGTGTGTGTGTGTGTGTGTGTGTGTGTGTGTGCGTGTGCGTGTGTGTGTGTGTGTGTGTGTGTATGTGTGTGTGTCTGTCTGTCTGTCTGTCTGTGTGTACCCATATATCCCAGGGATATGCACGATCTTGAGAAGAGTATGAAGGAGCGTCGCACTTCATCGACCCCAGTGGAAACCCTTCCGATGCTCACCGATGGTCCACAAGATTCTCCTGGCCATGAAATAAGGACAAGGGTGGTGGTGACACGTGGCGCAGGGCGGGGGTCCAATACATTTGAAGAAATACAGAATGGGAGATAAACAGCATGAAGTGTTTGTGTGTGTCTTCCTCTCAGGTTCGCTCTGGGGCGTGTCCATGTATACATGCGGCTGTCCAGAGGTGTAAGTGTTCTGTGCCTGCACATTGGAGTTCCAAGGAAGGGCGGGACGTAGGACATTGTCCGTAGGGATGGGTCACACATTGGGATTGCATGTGAGGTCAGTAAGATTGAAGCAATGGGGACTTGAGTGAGGGAGGCCAGGGCACAAACCTGAGAGAAAGGCCAGTGCCCAGGTTCATAGCTTTCCTGTGAAAATGAGGAAATTCAAGGAAACGGAGAGGCCAGCACAGGCCAGGGATGTCCAATATTCAGGGATTGGGCATGTCCATGATGGTGCCCCCAGAATCCCGCATGGGGACACCCTCAGTCATGTTGACTGAACCGCCACACAGGGAGGAATTCCCAGGGTTGATTACCCTCTGGTTTTCAGACGTCTACCAATGCAGACTGTCTTGTGGACAAGGTCAGGATCTCAGGACCAGCCACACATATTTGAGGGATTGTGAGCAGGTTGTAAGATTGGCGTCCAGGGGAAGGAACCGAGGGACCAGAGGCAGAGTGGGTGGGTAAGACCGATGAAGTTCTGCTTCAGGCAGAGTTGACAGGGACAACATACACACTGCAGAGAAAACAGCCCACTACAGTCTCACGCAACTCCAAAATCACAGCGAACTTTTCTGGTTCCACTTCCTGAAGCTGAGCCTCCCAAACACCGCTTCACTTATTCTCACACACACACACACACACACACACACACACACACACACACACAAGACTCCTGAAGGAGTCCTAGTGCTGATGCCCTTGTGTGAACTTTGCTGTTTCTGAAAAGACCTCTGGTTACGAATGGGTGGCCCGGATTGCAAGCCAACAGAGGGGAGGGTCGCGGGGAGGTGGGGCTCTTCAAGGGCACGAACACGCCAACCTCTCCCGTGTGCCCTCTGCCCTCTCATCATCAGCCGTGATGAGTCGGGTGATGCTCTTCCTCTGTGTCCACAGGCTTAAGCCGTGTGTCCAACACGCCATGTGAGACTTGTGAGAAGACTCCCAAGTGCAAACACCAGCAGGCGCTCAGGGAGGTCGCCTCGTCCCAGGCAGCCTGTGTTCCTTTGCCTGAGTGCCAGGACAAAGGCTGCCTCAGCCACATAGGGAACGATGGACTTGTGAGGCCTTAGCATTCTGTGCAGAGGTCCCCGGCAGGCCTGGAGCTTAGAAAGGACTGGGACGAGCCTCACCTGCGAAGACGTGAGTGCTGGGATACTCCTTACACAGCAGATGGCTGCTTGCCAGAGATGTCTGTGCTAAACAAAAGCTCCACCGTGCGAGCAGTGCAGTCGACAGAGTTCAGCCTTGTCCATCGCAGGCTCTTCTGTATCCCCATGTAACACGGCCCCCAGCACAGCGTGCCTGACACTGACCTCCCGACACTAATATTCCTGTCTCCCAAGCTGCCCAAGCTCCCCAGGATCCCCACTGCACAGCTCTGCAGTACAAGAGCCTTCTCTGCAGTGGCTCTATTCCAGAGAAGGCGTGGGCAGTCCCAATGCATGGAGGCCTCTTGCCCCTATCATATGCAGACAACACGGTCAGCGGGGTGTCAGCACGCTGTGGAGTTGAGGATCTGTGCGACCAAGCCTTACCTCTTCCAGGGCAGAGGCTGTCGCACTCTCTAGAAGGGAAGGCAGGCCTTTCTCTCGCTGCTGTCTGCACACTGGCTGGAGAGGCACGTCTTCTCAGCTGCTTGATGGGTAAATGTCAGGGTACCCTGGAAAAGCTCCCAGTGCTGACCCAAGTCTTTGGGTGTGAACATCCAAAGAAAGTATGGCCAGTGATTGTGCAGTGGGAATACGGCCTCAGTGGTCATGAGGCTGGGCCCTTTGGGGCATCTTCCTGCACAAGCAGGCCGTTACTTGATAGGTCTTGCCGAGCAGGAACACTTTAGGGGACAGGTGAACACAGGGTCCCCCACATGTTAATATCTCCAGCCAATACCTCCTTAGGGGCCAGGGTGACGTTTCCGCCCGGCCTGTCCCAAAGACAAGGTACGGACAAGGTGTGGGTGTGGAATGCACTCACGGCACCCAGAGCCAAACCCTCGAGTGTGGACACTTGAGGTCCGTGGGCAGAGGCCTCGGTGCTCTGTGTCCGAGGGATTACAGCCCTCATGCTGCACACCCGGCATCCCCGGGTGTCCTCCCGCATCCGCAGCTCTCCCCGGGGAGCCCTAGGGTCCAGGAGCTGCTAAACCCCCTGCACAACTGTATCTGCTGCCCAGCGGCCTCTTCCACCCCAACATCAGCGTGTGTGGGCTCCAGAGTGCTGTCCCTCGAGAGAGGACACCCTCAGCAATTCAGGAGCCTTCTGACTTCCATGTCTCTGAACCACACGTGTCTCATTGGCCTGTCGGGATCGTCACGTTGTTCTCTGTTCACAGGAAATGTCTCGCATTGCCTGTGCTCCTCTGTCTCCCTGAGTGAGCCCTGGCGTGTTTGTGTCTTTTCCTGGCTTTGCCTGTGCCGACACCTCTCTGGTGATGCCTCCTTGCCTGGCCTAAGTGGGCACAGCTGTACCCGTGTAACCGCCTTCGTCTCTGCACACCTGTGTGTTGGGTCAGCTGTGGCTCTGGTGGCCTGTCTTGTCTTTGGTGTATGCTTCTGCGCTTGAGTGTGCTTCCCTCTGCATTCAACCCCTTTCTTCCACTGACAGATCCAGTTGCTGTCCTGCTGTCAGGTGGAGGGGCTTCTGCGTGTTCTGTTCTATGTTCCAGGAGCCAGAAATCCTTCCGTGCCTGTAGGACCTTCGTCAGAGGATTGGCCATGCACTCACTGCCAGCCAGTTAATGTCCCCAAATGCAGCTGGCTTGCTGTGAGCATTCCGTCACACCTCTATTTTCTGTCCTTCTGTTTTCAAACCCTTTGCGCCCGAGGGGCTCAAACGTCACTGGCCGGCACATTGCAGATGCAGGCGTAAATTGTGAAAAGCGGACCGGCAACGTTTTCCCACTTACTCTTTTGCCACGTGGCATGTTCCTGGCTGGGAGAGACTTCCCCCTGCCAGTGTGTGTCTCGTTTCCGTGTGCCTCCTGTGTGTTCTGGTCCCTAATTTGTCCATTACGTCCTACCTGGGAGTCTGATCCATGTTTGCAGGAACGAGGCTGACACCTTTGACTGCTGGGTTCTGAGCTCAGCTTAGTCCACCAGGACTAGTGCGTGCCTGAGGGACACAACGGGCAGTGACGGATGTGCCCGTATCCTTCACGTGCAAGCGCTCCGTCCAGCCACCTTCACCGGGACATTTCTCAGCGACCCCTCTTTGTGTGTGGTGAGAGCACTTGCCTCTGAGAAATCTGACGAGGCGGTGAAGCATTGCTTACGGCTGCCCTGTGCAAGTTAGATCTCCAGAACTCATGCACATGGCATGACTGCATCTTCACACCCGAGCCCCGACACCTCCTCATCGCACCCTCCCCTGATTAGCACCACTCTACTCTCTGGTGGACTGCATGCCTTTAACTCCTTTAGTCTCCTCAGGAATCCATCAGGCAGGGCTCACCACCACTGTGCTTCTGTCAGGGGCTGGCTTCTTTCAGTGAGCCCAGTGCTTTCTGCACTGATGCTCAATGCACCCGCAGAAGGGTGAGCCACACTAAGCCCGGCGGCAAACCCTTTGGCCCTACGTTTCCCACACGTGTGCCTGGTGGCAGAGGTGCACAAGGAGCCCGCCTGCATGCGTCTCCCAGGTCCTCCACAGGGTACAAAGTACCGCCTCAGGAGGCTGATCCGCATCACATGGGCATAGCTCTGCTTGCACGTGTTAGCCTTTCGTATCATACAGGCAGCCCAGACTTAGAAATCCTGCTACCTGCTTACAACTATCCAGCCCTCGTGCTTCTGCAGACGCTCTGTGTCTGTACAGACATTTGAGTCACGGTCTCGTGACCTTCCAATACAGCTTGATGGTCTGTCCTTAGCTTACAGCCTGGGATGCGGTTCTCACTCATTGTCCTCCCCTCGGGTGCGAGTTTCCTCCATCACTGTGGTGGAAGGTAACCTTTATCACCATACGTTGGCTTGAAATTACTGGGCGGATCACCTGTCTGCGTCCGGGGATCCGAAGGAGACCTTGGCTCTTTTGCTCACGGTCCACACTTTCTCTGTAATGAGTCGCTTTGGATGAGAAGCTTGCCAGAGGCGAGGGGGCCTCAGAGTTGAGCACATTTCCTGGGCATCTGTGAGAACTTCGTTGGTTCCACTCGGAAAGCATTGACATTCATGGATGTGCAGCCTCTGCTTTTGCTTGAATTTGCCGAGCTTTGGGACGTGATTTCTTCCCGCATGTGCTGTGCCTAAATCTCTGCTGTGTCTTTCCGGCAGTCCCGTTTGCTGTCTCCTGCTGGTAAGTACAGGACTTCCAGCAGCCCTGTGGGGAACGGGTCCTTGTTTTCTTCCCTGCGGTGCCCTCTTCCTCACCCCGAATGACCTCACTGCAGCTTCCTTCTAGTTCAGCGATCGTTTCAGACTGCCCTTAAGGTCCAGGTGGGAGCGGTGCCTTTTGTGCTGAGGGCTGACCACTGTAGAGCATTCGTCTCTGTGCAAATTGCACAGGTGAATTTCACCAGGTGAAAGAGAGTGCACACTGCAGTTGCCCTGTCTTCAGAGTCAGCCCACCTGTCTCCGCCTCGGCTGCCCCTGCTCTCCTTCCTCCTACCCTCTCCTTGCCTCCCCCTCCCTTGTCTTCTTCCTGTCCCTCCCTCCCACTTTCCTTCCAGCTCTCTTTGTCTTCGTCTCCCTCCTCTCCATCACTAATGCCTCCCCCTGTCTCCGCCTGTCTTCCTTGTAATAGGTGCCCCTCTGTCTCTTCTTGTCTTGCTCCTCCTCCCTGTCTCTCCCGCCAATCTCCCCGGACTCTCCCTCTCCAGGCCGGTCTTCCCCTCCACTCGTCCTTCCTTCATCTGCTCTGCTAGCACGTGTCTCTCTCTCTCCCTCTATAGCTCTGTCTCTCTGTGTGTCTCTTTTTCACTGTCTCTCTCAGTGGACCTTCTGTGTCTGGGTGCATGCTTCTTCAGAATTCTTGTTGGTGCCTGGGAAATGGGAAGGGAACTCGTCTGCTTTCGTGTGTACTAGTGAAAGCAGGCACGGGGCTTTCTCAGAGACAGACACAGACAAGTCTGCAATTCTCGGTGAAGGGCCCCTACGTGCCCTGCGTGGTTGGAGTCGTCCTCCTTTTAGTGGAAGGTTAGATTTCAGGACCGGAGCAAGCTGCTAAATCCTACTACCCCATCTCCCTGGCGCTCTGTACGGAGATCAGTAGGGCACCAGTGGCAGATGGTGCTCTGGGGGTTGTTCTTTGATCTGCATTGCAGTGCAGTGAGGTCTACTGAGCTGTGTTCTTGCAAGGACATGGCGGTGGGGTGGGTCTAGGGTGGGTGTCACTGGTTCTGGGTGGGCACCCACCTTACCGCCGCCCTCAGCCTGACGGCCAAGGAGGAGATACCGTGGGGACGGCCATGTGGCCCCGGTAGGCGTGACACTAAGGACTTCTCCAGGCTTTGCCCCAGCTTCATGAAGAAGGGGCAAGGCACGGAGCAGGGAGTGGCTCACGGCGTGGACGATCCTGTGCTGAATGCTCTGGTGCCCGTAGTGAGGCCTCTGGGGAAAGGGTGTACAAGCGACCACAGACTGCGCGATACCGGGGACCTCGCAAGTGAAGGCTGGAAGGTGACAGCGCTGAAGAGGACATGCGGCAAACGGGGGCCACGCTGGCACCTTGGCACTCGCTCCAGAGCCTGGACCGGCCATTGGCGCGCGCTTGCTGGCGGCCAGCACCCTGTCTTGCTGTCTTGCAACTGATTGCTCCCCGAACCTGGCCAGCTGGCCTGACCTGCCCTGGAACCACTTCGCCCCCAGGCCGCATGCGCACACTCTTCACTGCCTCTGTCTCGGCCCCTCCTCCACAGCAGCCACAGCCAATGCGGAGTCCTCAAATCCCAGAGCCTGTGCGCCTGCGCTCAACTTTGGCGGGCTGCGGCGGGAGGCTTCAGGGAGCTAATGGTCTTGCGGCCAAGGCTCCCCCCACCTGCTGCCGTTTCCTGTCCTTGTCCTGAGGCTGCCCTAGCTACACTGGGGCCGGGGCCGAGCGTCATGGCCAGCGTGTCGCGGTCCGGACAAAGCGGAGATTCCCGCCGACCCTGGGCCCTGATCGTCCCGGATGCGAAAGGTGGAGAGTCCCGGCCCCGCGGGAATGCAGGGGCGCTGGAGGGCGTGGGCTGGCCGCAGTCCCCAGGTTCAGGGGCGGCAAGCGCCCATCCTGTGCAGGAAACCCAGGCCGGGTGTGAGATACAGGTGGCAAGCCCAGCGGAGGAATTGGTGCTGATATTGGATGACGGAATGGTGGCGGCTGAGGTGGTGATCGGGGAGGAGGAAGAGGACGGCGAGGCGACCAAGGATGAGGTGGCTGGAGAGGAGAATTCTGAGGAAGCCAAGCCAGAAGCAGAGGACATGCACGAGGAGGAGGAGGAGGTGGAAGTTGAGAGACAGCAGCAGGAGGAGTTTCAGGAGCAAGAGGAGAAGCGCGAGGCAGATGCAGAGGCGGAGGAGGGGCCCCAGCTCTCACAGCCGCTGCAGCAGCAAGAGCCAGCGCTGCGTCCTGCCTCAGCCCAGGACCCGCTGGCAGCACTGGAGCGTCTTCAGCTGGAGATCAGCGCTGGGAATGCCCAGGATTCCAGGGCCTTATGGCGGCTGAAGCGCAGGATTCTTCGGAGGCAGATTTCTTACCTGGATCACAGAAGGGCCATCATCAAGCACATCCCTGGCTTCTGGGCCCAGGCGGTATCCTTCCTTGTGCTGGTGGGTGATGGCGGGGGCTGTTGTGCAGGAGGGCTGGGCACTGAGAGCAGGGTGCCTCAGGGCGATGGCCCCCAGAGAGGAGAGCTGGGGAATGGTCCCTGGCCCTGGGTTGGTGTGGTCTGGGATCCAGTGTAAGGCCTTGGACAGGGGCGGTTGTTGGGGATGGGGGGACTTGGTGACTGGGTCTGTTTCCTCTAGGTCTCCGCCAACGTTGGCCTGCAGGCTGGTCTCAAATATTACTTGCAGACACGAGCCATGTGTCCCCATGCTACCAGAGCTAGGGTAGCACAAAGCAGCCTTCACTCAGAGCAGATAAGGCAAGGAAACATTTCGCTGCAAAATGGGAGAGTTACGCAGGCCGCACACCCACCTTCACATTCACAGGCTGTGCACGTTTCCTAGCAGTTCCTTCAAAAGAGAGCATTTCAGACACACACTCATGACCTTTAGTGGAACCACGCCACGCCCCTTTGCCAGACAGTAGGACGACTGAGACCCACTCCGAATGGGGTACAAGCTGCCTCCCCAGACCCTGACACATGACACACACACACACACACACACACACACACACACACACACAGAGGATTCTCTCCTGGTATCTCCACCCCTGCTTCCCTCTCTGTCCTCAGGCTCCGGCTCGGTCCCACCCATGTCTTTCTCTCCGGACTGGCTGTGTCACTGTGTCTAATCCTTTTCCCTCCTCGGCCCTCCTCGGCCGTGCTTCTCGATCTCTTTCTCCCTCCCACACCCTCTGCTTGCAGCGTAAGTGTGCAGTCGGGTTCCTGTAAGCCATGTTATTCCATCTGGACTCAGGAGGCTGGTGACAACATAGGTCTTCACGGGAATATGCCAAGAAACCCAGCCGTGAGGAGGGGTCAGAGCACATGCCGACATCACAAGCTATGATGGGCTGCTGGCAGCCCACACAGGTCAGATATAGGAAGGAACTGTGAGGCGTGCAGGCAGTGGAGTCTCTCCCTGCTGTGTGCAGACAGCGTGGGAGGTACAGGAAGCCAACGGACTGCCCAGTGTCGATGGGGTCTGATGCATCTGCAGAGGCTGAGGAGTGTGGGGACTAGTGTTTCCTGGTCTTTCTGCACATGCCGTGATCTAGTCCCTTGCTCTTAGCCTGGGAGGGTTGGAGGGGGGCTGTGTCTGTTTCCACAGCATCTGAAGGCACAGCTCCTTGACACAGCACAGATTCTGAATCACCCCCAGTTGTCGGCCATGATCGGTGCCCAGGACAAAGACGTGCTCAGCTACGTGGTCGACTTGGAGGTGAGACCGGGGAGGCTGTGGCTGGGGGCCGTCCCGTCGGGTGTGGGATTTGGGCAGGAGAAGGTGAGGCAAAGGTGCTCACCCTCACAGCCAGGCAAGTAGCTCAGGACCCCGAGGGAGGACACTTGCCCCCTCCTGTCCCATTGCTCACGGCAGGTGGAAGAAGTGGGCCATCCCAAGTACCGCTGCAGAGTGATGTTTTTCTTTGGGGCCAACCCGTACTTCCGGAACCCAGTGATCATTAAGGAGTATCAGCTGAGCTTTGCTGGTAGGGTGTGGGTCCCATGATGGTGCGGGGCAGGGGGATGAGGAGCATGAATCAGGGGCAGGAGGGAGGGGGAGGGGGAGGGGCAGGTGGGTGGGGAGGAGGCCATCAGCTTGCTCCTCAAATCCTCTCTTCCTGCAGGCTACAGGATATCGCGTTCCACTCCAGTCCAGTGGTTCTGGGATTATGAACGTGGAGCTCCCAGTCGCAGGCATGACCCCACCAGCCTTAACTTGTTCAACTGGCTGTGTGAGCACAGCTGCCCAGGGGCGAACAGGATTGCCGAGGTGGGGCCCCTGAGGCCTTCGTCAGCAGTGGGGATGTGGGTGGCCCCCGGCCAGAGAGGAGAGTGGGCTATGCCCAATGTGGCGCCGGCCTGTGTCCTCTTCCAGATCATCATCGAGGACCTGTGGCCCAATCCCCTGCAGTACTACCTGAGGGAGGAAGGGACCAGCAGACAGTGATCTGACGTGCTCACGTGTCGGTGAGAACCCCAGTATGCGGTGTGTTGACCTGCGTGTTGTATGGGCAAGGGAACGTGGGCCACACATTGGCTTGGAAATGGAAGGTCCGCCGACACAGGGACACAGGTAGCATGGGGAGAGGGTGGGAGGATGACAGGGGACCTGCAGAGACTCAGCTGCAAACACACAGAGGGTCGAAGCCTGCAAACCAAATGCAGTTGTGCTGTGGGCTGGGGCTTTGGAGAGCAACTGGGGAGGAGCAGTGCTTCACCACAAATGCTCCCCGTGGATGTCCGCCCTGTCCCGGGCTTCCCCCTGCTCCTTCAGTCTGGATTTGCCTGCCAGTCTTTGGGTCAGGAGCTGCCGTGTCCCCAGGCGCCACTGTGGTGAGAATCTCGCACTTCCTTCCATGTGCCCCACCACGCCATGTCCTCCCGCAACCCGACAGCCATTCTTAGAACTGGTCCAAGGCCATTGGGGGCTGGAAATGAATCCCTGGGTGAGAAAGCAAGGGGGATCGCAAAAGGGCGAGGCACAAGAGTGACACCATCTGGGATGTATCTGCAAATATCCCGTATCATTCTTGGTGTCTGTTGCGTGGGGGTGCGTGTGTGCGCGTGTACGCAAATGTGTCTGCGTGTGCCCACATGCGTCAGGGGCTCTGCATCTGTGTGGGCGTGAATGGCGCAGAGCTTCTATCTTTGCCCATGCAGAAACAATGGAGGACGCCACCAGTGCTGGAAGAGATGGGTGGATGAGTCTCCTGTCTTCTACGTGCCCCGGAGAGAATTGAGGAAGAGATAACGTGTGGCAGCCTTGAAGAGGTTCCACGATGTTTATGTGGACACATACAGGAAGCTAAAAACCCTTCTGTTTTTGTGTATGTGTTTGTGTGTGTTTATGGGGGACGCAAGGAGGCTCGACGAGAACGGGACCTGAGTGTGACTGTCCTAGCCGCTGCCCGGGTGATTCTGTGTGTGCAGGAGAGGTGCAGTACTGGGGTGGGGCCGGTGTTGCCATGTGCACAGAGGCCTGCCTTCTTGGGCAGGAAGAGCCTGGAAGGAGGAGGAGGAAGAGACAGACCTGTTATTTGGAGATTTATTGTATAGGCCAGAGCCGAAAGGCAGGGAAGGGGATTGCACAGTGGGACCAAATTGGTCCATTGGGTCGTGGTACAGTGTGGCCAGGACTCGGGGGGTTTTCATCCAGGACCCTTGCTCCCAGAGGGGTGTTGTGTCCTTGGTGAGATAGAATCCAGTCAGCAAAGCCTCCAGTCAGGATCAGAGCTAAGACCACATGTCCCCGGACAACTCAGGAGCAGGCAGCCTTCTCATAGTCGATGGCAGTATACCTTGCTGCTGCCTCCCACACCCGGGGCTCCTTTGACCCCGAGCCCTGTCCTCAGACAGTGGCTCAGGATGGGAGATGTGTGAGGGGGAGGGGCAGGTGTGGGTTGTGGGCAGCAGCGAGGCTTATGAGTGGGAATTCATGGAGAGAGTACGCACGAGGGCAGAGATCCAGCGTGAGTTCGTGCGAGTGTGTGTGGGCGTCTGTGGCAAACTGGGCCTGAGATCCGTGGTGGTGCCGGCAGTGTGAGCGTGCATATGTTCGTGCGATTGCGTAGCCGTGTGTCTCTGTGTGTGCAGGAGTGGGTGGTTAGGCCACTGGAGAGACAAGGAGAGACACAGCGGTCTGTGTGAATGAGGTGCTTATGTGGGACGGTCAGGTGCCAGAATACAAGAGTGCAGTCCCTTCCCTCCTGAGTCCTGATGGTAATCGCTGGGATGGGTGCAATCGTTGCTGTGCCAGGGGGCTCAAGTCAGGATGCAAAAGGGAGATTGGTGCAAGGTCAAGAGGGGGGCCGAGGGGAGGACAGCCTGTGTCCAGTGGCCAGTGGACCACTTGTGAGTAAGTGTGCTTGTGTGTGTGTTAGTGTGTGTCTAGGTGGGAGTGAGTGTGTGTGTGTGTGTGTGTGTGTGTGTGTGTGTGTGTGTGAGTGGCTCTGGTGGGCCGACAGTAGCAAATACGTAGGGGCTACATGGTGTGCCCAGGCTTTGTGCACAGGGTAGCTAGGGAACCCAACCTGTCAGGCTACGTGGTGTGCAGAGGGCGTAGGTATTTCCCTGGAGGGAGCCGTCTAGCAAAAATCTCTGCTCTTGGCAGACGAGCCATGTTTTGTCGCCAGTCAGCTCTTCCTTGGGGCTCTCCTCTCTGCTTCCTGTGCACCAGGCCCAGGGAAAGGGAGGAGCTGGGACCCTAGACCTCAGGTGACTTGAGTCCCCCAGGGGTGCCATAGCAGGGTGGTGTGCGTGATCCATGTGTGGATGGGCAGGTGAGCAGCCTGCCAGCTGCTCTCTGAGGGGACAGTTCCTTGCCAGCAACACCTCTCCCCGCAGCACAAGATCACCACTGTCGCTGCAGCTGGGCTGGGGACATGTCAAGGTGTGTCCCAGAACTGTGTTCCCCTTGCATGTAAGTGGTGCCAGAATGCGCCTCTCAGTCCCTGTGCGGGTGACCCTGATTAGCCTCAGGCTTTGTCGACTCCTGGCCTCATGTAAATGGGGAACTGGGTTCCTTTCTCAGTGTCTCAGCGGTTGCATGTCGACAGAGGATGCTGTGGACATTGTGGTCAGGATTCTGACCGGGCTCCCCCCGCCCTGCCCCAAACCACAGTGGGCAGCACATGGCCCACTGTGTGTGCGCTTTGGGGAGGCTAAAGCCGTACAGCCCCTCCAGTATTCTTCTCAGGTGGTGGACGGTCAAAGGGGCCTAGGGAGGAACACTGGTCCCAGTCTGCTGCCGGCTGTGCCCACAGGTGTGTGTGCCCAGCTCCTTGACGCTGAAGCTGCAAGGCTTCCGCACTGCCCCCAAAGCCCCATCCCTAGAATTTGCGTGTGGGCCAGATGGAAGTGAAGTCCCAGTGACCCTGCGGGATCACAGCGGGTGGTCTCGTCTGTGCCTGGCCACCCACCTACCTGCCTTCCCCGCAGCCCGTGGCCCCCATACAGGGCTTTCGGTAAACACACGGCCACCGTCCAGCATGAGAGGAAAGGCTTGACGGTGTCCCAGTACCGCTGGTCATGTGTTGGCTGCTGCCAGCTGACAGCATGGAGACCCCATGGCCCAGTGGAGGATGTCCGACCTGTCCTACAAGGAACTGGGGACGACTGTACGGATGCATCAGGTCCCATGCAGTAACCTAGGCCTGACCTTATCCGCCTAGGGGGTGATCGAAGCGCCTTGGGGTCCCAGGCCTGGCATACGTGTCGGTGAGCTTCCTCCTGGATGGCGCTGCCGACACAAGGCTGGCTGGTCAGGGGTCGCGTGGGAGGCCCGTTGGGTCCCGGCCTCTAGGTCCGATACTGCTGTAGGTGTTGTTGAAAAGACAGAGCACGATATGACCATCCCTTGGGTGTCGCTGCACCGGGGATCCCGTCGCTGCTCCCAGGTTCCCACTACCGAGTCTCCCCGGGAGGCCTGGGAGGTTGCCAGGCTCCTTTTGCAGGGACACAAAGGCCTGTGAGAGCCCATCCGCAGGGTCCGGTGCTCATTGCGGATGACTTGGGGGCAGTGCGAGATCTATTGCTCCCGTCCTTAGAGGAGATTGTGGTAGTCTTAAGGGACAAAGATGTGCCTGGAGAATAGAAGGATGTCCAGAGGAAGCATTGGAGGAGGAAGAGGACGAGGAGGAGTAGGAGGATGAGGAGGAGTTGGAGGAAGAGGATTGGGAGGAGTTAGAGCTGGAAGAGAAGGGTGAATGATTGGGTGCAGGAGAGGGAACAAGTGGAGGAGGAGGATGTCCAGGATGAGGAGGAGCACGAGCCAAAGGAGCAGGAGCAGCTGGGGGAGGATGTTGAGGAGGACGAGAGCAGAGGGAAGAGGGTGGGGAGAAAAGATAGAGCCAGGGTTCCAGAGCATGAGTAGAAGTGTAGGAGCAGAAGGAGGAAGAGCCCGAGGAGGAAGAGGTGGAGGGAGAGGAGGAGCAGGAGGAGTTGGAGGAAGAGGATTGGGTGGGGTTAGAAGAAGAGGAGGAGGAGAAGGAGCAGTGAATGACTGGGTGCAGGAGAAGGACAAATGGAAGAGGATGATGTCCAGCACCAGGAAGAGGAGGATTACGGGCCAGAGGAGCAGGAGCAGCTGGAGGACGGAGTCGACTAGGACGAGAGCAGAGGGAAGAAGAGGTGAAAGGTCAGAGGTAGGGCAGGAAGGGCAGTAGCAGGAGAGGACCTGGAGAAGGAGGAAGAGTCCTAGGAGGAAGAGTTGGAGGAGGAGGAGGAAGAGGTGAAGGACGAGGAGGATCAGATGGAGGAAGAGGACTGGGAGGAGTTACAGGAGGAGGAAGACGAGTGAATGATCGGGTGCAGGCGAGGGAAGAAGTGGAGGAGGAGGAAGTCCAGGACGAGCAAGAGGAGGAGCACGAGTCGAAGAGCAGTAGTAGCTGGGGAGGAAATTGAGGAGGACGTGAGCAGAGGGAAGAAGAGGAGGAGGAGGAAAGGTAGAGCCAGGGCTGGAAGAGCAGTAGCTGCAGAGGGGGAGCAGAAGGATGAAGAGGCCCGAGGCTAAGACTTCCAATACTGTGTTGAATAACAGTGGAGGCGGTGGACATTCCTGTCTCGTTCGTGACTTGAGCTGAGAGCTTTTGCTCCTTGAGATGATATTCACGTTGGGTCGTTCATACATGGCTTTATGATCTCGATGTGTGCTCCTTCTATCCCTACTTTCTTGAGGGGTTTTACCAGGAAAGGATGCTGTATTTTGTCCATCACTCTGTCTGCATCGATTGAGAGGATCCTGTGGTTCTCGTCCTTTCTTTTATTGATGTGAGGAATCACGTTAATTGTTTTGCAGATGTTGAACCAGCCCTGCGTCCCAGGTACAAATCCCACTGGGTCGTGGTGAATAACATTTTCATGTATTGTTGGATCCGAGTGTCTAATACCTTGTTGAGGAGTTTTGCATCCATGTGCATCAGGGAAATTGGCCTATAGTTCTCCTTTTCAGTGGGGTCTCTTTCCGGTTTTGGAATCAAGGTAACGCTGGCTTCATAGAAAGAGTTTGGAAGTTTTCCTTCCATTTCTATTGTGAGAACAGCTTCAAGAGAATAAGTGTTAACTCTTCCTTAAATGTTTGCTGGCACTCCCCTGGAAAGCCATCTGGCCCTGCAGTCTTCTTCCTCCGGCAGGTTTTTGATTACTAATTTGATTTCTTTACTGGCGATGGGTCTGTTCAAATTTTCCTTTTCTTCCTCTTTCAGCTTTGGTAGTGTATACATTTCTAGGAATTTGTCCATTTCTTCCAGATTGCCCATTGTATTGGCAAATAATTGCTCCTAATATTCTCTTCTTATTGTTTGCCTTTCTGCTGTGTTGGTTGTGATGTCTCCTCTTTCATTCTTGCGTTTCTTTATTTGGGCCCTTTCCTTTTTCCTTTTCATCAAACTGATGACTGGCTTATCAATTTTGGTAATTCCTTCAAAGAAGCAGCTTCTGGGCTCATTGATCTGTTCTCCTATTTTGGTTTGTTTCTTTGTTTGTTTGTTTGTTTGAGGTTGTTTTTGTTTTTGTTTTGTTTGATTTTTGGTTTCAATAGCATTAATTTCCGTTAATCATTGTTATTTTCTGTCTCCTGAATGTTTTGGGTTTCGTATGGTGTTCTTTTTACAGCCTCTTAAGGCGTAAGGTGAGGTTGTGTCTCTGAGATCTTTCTTTCTTCTTTAGCAAGACCTGACTTGCTAGATAGGTCCTCTTATAACCGACCCTGGTGCGTCCCAGAGGTTTTGGGTTGTGGTGTTATCACTGACTTCCATATACATTTTCATTGACTTCCGTATACTTTTTATATTCTCTTTCAACCCTTGCTTAGCCCATTCAATCTTTAGTAGGATGTTCTTCAGTCTCCCAGTATTTGTTACCTTTCCAAATTGTTTCTTGTAGTTGATTTCGAGTCTCTTAGTGTTGTGGTCTGAAAATATGCACGGTGTGACCTCGATCTCTTTGAACTTCCTTAGGGATGACTGTTTTCCCCAGCATATGATCTATAGAGGAGAATATTCCGTGAGCACCGGAGAAGAATGTATATTCTGCTGCTTTATTATGAAATGTTCTGAACATATCTGTGAAGCCCATCTTGTCCAGTGTGTCATTCAAAGCCCCCGTTTGCTTGTTGATTTTTCGTTTACATGATCTGTCTATTGCAGTGAGTGAGTGCATAGAAGTCTCCTCCTATGATGGCATTACTAAGAATGAGGTTCCTTATGTTTGCGTTTAATTGGTTTGTATATTTGGTTGCTCTCAAATACGCCACATAAATGTATCCATTTGCTAGGTCTTCTTGGTGGATAGACCCCTGAATTATGACATCATGCCCTTGTGTACCACTTGAGACAGTCTTAAATTAAAGTCTAGATTGTCTGATAGAAGTATGGCTACTTTGGCTTTGTTTTGTTGACGGGTAGCATGACAGATGATTCTCCATCCCCTTCTTTTCACTCTGAAGTTGTTTTCACATCTAAAGTGGGTCTCTGGTAAACAGCATATCGATGGAACTTGTTTTCTCATCCATTCTGTTCCCCTATGTTTTTTGATTGGAGCATTCAGTCCACTGACGTTTAAAGTAGTACTGAAAGACACGATTTTATGGCCATTATCTTGTTTGAAGAGTTGGAGGAAAACATATCTATATATCTTTATATCTGTATCTACGTCTCCATCTCCATCTATATGTATATGTGTATGTGTATGTATATGTGTATGTGTATGTGTATGTATGTATATGTATATGTATTGTATTAACTGTATCTATATATCTATATCTATATCGATATGTATATGTCTATATACATCTATATATATAATTCTATATCTATTTGTATATATAAATATAATTATAAAGATAGATAGATAGTTAGATAGATAGATAGATAGATAGATAGATAGATAGATAGATAGATATCAATTTCCCTCTGAGTGTCCCCCCTTAAAATTGCATGCAGGTGTGATTTAGCGGTCACAAACTCCTTTAAATTTTGTGTATCTGGGAACCTTTTTCCTCTGTTTCTATTTTGAATGATGGCCTTGCTGCATAAAGAATTCTTCACTGTGGATGTTTCTAATTCAGCACTTTGAACGTATCCTACCACTCCTTTCAGGCCTGCCAAGTTTCTCTGGATAGGTCTGCTGCAAACCTGATCTGTCTTCTCTTGTAGTTTAGGGACTTGTTTCCCTTGCTGCCTTGATGATTCTCTTTGCCTGAGTACTTTGTGAGTTTGAATATGATATGCCTTGCTGAGGGTCAGTTTTTGTTGAATCTGATGGGGTCCTCGGTGCTTCCTGGATTTTGATGGTGTGTCTTTCCCCAGGTTAGCAAAATTTCCCACTATGATTTGCTCACATAACCTTTCTACCCCTTTTTCTCTCTCTTCCTCTTCGGGACCCCTATGATTCTGATGTTGTTTTTCGTTCTGCATGAGTCACTGATTTCTCCAATTCTTCAATCGTGCTCTTTTCCTTAATCTCCCTCGATTTTGCTGCTTCCATAGTCTCCATAAGTTGGTCCTCTGAATCGCTGATTCTCTGTTCTGTCTCATCCATCCTTGACACCGCTGCATCCATCCGTCATTGCAGCCCAGTTATATCATTTTTAATTTCATTCTGGCCAGTTTTTACTGCATTTTTTCTCTGCACAAAGGGACTCTAATCTACATTGGACTGCAGCTAGTATTCTCATAATCGTGCTTCTAAATGCTGCTTCAGACATCTTGCTTGTGTCTGTGTTGGTTGAATCCCTGGCTCTCGTTTCTTCAGGCTCTTTCTTTCTGGGTGAATTCCTTCCCTTTGTCATTTTGAATGGAGAAAAGGAACTCATGAGGTAGAAAATTCAATGAAATATTCAAATTATAAAATGTTAAAAGTAAAAACTTAAAAACACACATGTGAATAATGGAATGAATGATGCTAGATTCTAGGCATGTTTCACCTGGGTGTTGAAAGTGGTTTTGACACAGGAGAGAAAAAAACGTGGGAGTGGAGAAAAATTTAGAAAATACTAATAAAAAATATTAAAAAGGGAAATGTTGTGAGAATTTGAAAAACCAATACACTGAAGTAGACTAAAAGGAGAAGATGGGAGTAAAATAGAATCTGTGAATATAGACACAAAAGGAAAGAATCATGTAGAAGAGTATTAAAGAAAGTTAGTAAAATTTCCACCTGCCCAGTCTCCTTCGCCTCTCCGCGCACAAAAGCACCTCCCTTCCCATGCCTCCTCGCTCTGCAAGTTCACTTCTGCATGCCACGTACCTGCTGAATTCGGTGGTTCAGGATATGCAGATTGCTGTGCTAATCCTCCAGTCAGTTTCCTGGGTGGGTAGGATGGTTTAGTGTTGGTCTGGCTGTATCTCATGCACGCGAGACACTTAAGAAGCTTCCATGCTGTCTGCCATCCGGGCTCCTCCCCAAAGAGGTGAGATCTGTAGCACCAGTTCTCCGATATGAGACATCCCACAGGAAAGTTGTGGTCGGTGACAAAGCGGAAAAGGGCATGTACCAAACAGGGAGGTCACCCTGGAGGGGGAGGCAGAGAACCTGCTCCAGACCTGGGAGGGGAGGCAGGGGCTCAAATGCTGGAGCCACGCCCACTGCCCTCCAGCTGATTGTTCCTGAACAGCAGCCAACTGTCTGGGTCTGGCCTGGAGCGCCTTCACCCCAAGGACCCATGGTCAAAAAGTTCACTGCCTCTGCCTCTGCCTCTCCCCCACCTCCACCGCAGCCACAGCCACAGCCACAGCCACAGCCACAGCCACTTCAGTGTCCGAAGGGCCACGGGGCCGTGGGCGTGCTTCCCAAATGCTGGTGGGCTCCAGAAGGAGGCAGCAGGCATTTAAAAACCTTGGGCCTTGACACTCCACCTGCTGGGCCTAGTCTGGAGCCTCATGCCTCAAGTTCCCACTCCTTCTGCTCTATGGCCCTAGCCTGAGGATGGGCTAGGGCCCCAAAGCAAGGGAGTCCTGTTCCGGAAAACGCTGAGATTGCTGACAATACCGGGCCTCCATTCTGCTGGAAGAGGGCGTTCGAGAGTCCAGGAATCGTGGCAACACCCCTGTCTCAGTCCCAGACAATTTCACTCATTCATACGCACTCACACGCACACGCACGGGCACGGGCACACACACACACACTCCCCCTCTGTGGCTGTCTCTAGTGGCGACTTACTCTCCTTCTTCGGCCTCCTTCCATGTCCCTCTGGCCTCTGTCTGTCTCTGAGTCCCTGTGATCATTTTCTTGAGGGAACGCTTCCTCCCTCCCGCACCTCCATCTCTCTTTCTCTGTCTCTGTGCTGTCCTTGCACAGTATCAGTGCATCTGGGTTTCCGTGAGCTGTGCGTGTCCATATGGACGGAGTAGGCTGCTGATGGCACAGGGCTGCAGGGGAACACACAAAGGAACGCACAAGTACCAGGGGTCAGAGCACATCCAGACCTCCTAAGCCGTGACTGCCTCCAGGCAGCCCACACAAGCTGGGTATACATGTGAACTGAGAAAGGTCAGTCCCTTGGCCCTTGCCCTGTAGGTTGCAGCCAGCTGGGAGGTACTGAAACCCAAGGGACTGCCCAGTGTTGAGAGGGTCTGAAGAAAGGGCAGGAGCCGAGGAGCCAGGGAACCTAGTCGTAGCTGGTGTTTCTCCACATGCCATGTTCCGGTGCCATTGGTACTGGAAGGTTGGTATCAGTTGTGGCTCTCTTTCCTTGGCATCTCAATGCAAGCTTCCGTGACCCAATGGAGGTCCTGAATCTGCCCTAGTTTTCAGCCAGGTTGGGCCCCAGGACAAATGCACGTGCTGTGTGAGGGGGGAAAGCAAGTGTGAGTCGTGAGGAGGAGCTAGCCTCGTGAGTGGGATGTGGCAGAGGGCATGAGTGAGTGCACAGGTCCACTAGAGTGTGTCTGTGAATGTATTGTGGCTGGCGCCTGTGAGTACTTTTGCCTGAGACCTAGCGTTTGTGCTGGCAGCGTGCACGTGTCTGTGTCCACGTGCCGCGTGGCCGTGCATCTTTGTGCCTGAGTGAGTGTGTGTAGGCCGTTGGCAAGCGAAGGAAAGAGACTGGGGGCTTTCCTGACTTGGTGAGTAAGGGGGGGCTCCCGTGCCAAAGTGCAGCGAGTGCAATCCCTTCGCGCCTGGGATCGACACGGAGCTAGCTGATCACCTTTCATGACGGGAGGAAAGCCCGGACTTTGCCTGGGTCCGCTCGTCCTGTGTTGCCTTGGCCAGGGGCAAGTTGGGGTTGGGCCACCCATGGCGCAGTGGAGGAGGACCAAAGTTCCCTGCAAGGAAGTGGGCGTTAGTGGAGGGAGGCAGCAGAGAGCATGAGTAAGCCTGGCCCTGCTCCTGGAGCGGCCTAGGGGATCATCGCAAGGCCTTGTGGTCCCAGCCAGGGTATGTGTCTCGGTGAACATCCTCCTGGATGACCCTGCAGAGACAGGCCTGGCTGGTCTAGAGTCCCTTGCGAAGTTGGGGCCCGGCCCCGGGACCCCAATACTGTGGTAGGTGTTGTTCAAACTGAAAGGCATTGCCTGCTTGTCCCAGACAGTCCCTGCACCTGGGACCCAGATTTGTTCCCACGTTCCTGCCACGGGGTCTCCCGGCGATGCGTGGGAGTTTGACAGGCCCCATTTCTCTGGAGGGAGTGAGTTGCATAGGTCAGGTGCACCAGGGTCTGGGCCTGCTTTCCTGTCTTGCCCACCCGCTACGTCCTCTGCTGAGGGCAGCTTGAGGGCTCACCACTGGACCTGTTCCTCTCCCTTTCTGGGTAAGAGTTTGCCTCTCTGTCGGTCACACTGGCCACCCCCTCTCAGCCCCCTACCACCTGTTCAGCCTCCCCCCATCCACCTGCGTTTCTATGCATTGCTGTCACCTGAAGCGGTGGTGTGCTGCCTCATATATCACAGCCACCCTGGAGCATTTCTGTACCCCGTTCGTATCCTGACATAGCCCAGCGAGTCTGGAGGAACCTCTTCTGTGTCACGGAAGCAACATGTTGGCCAGAGGGCCCGGCACACGAATTTGGAAATCCTAGAATCCCCCGCCTGCCTGGCAGCCTCCTGGTCCCATAAAGAGGTAGGGGAACACTGCATTCCACCAAAGGGAAAAGGCAATGCATGAGTGTGGTGCCTGGCCAGGCAATGCATCTCGAGCCTCCAATCCTGCAGTGGCTCTGTGTGGTGTGTGTGTGTGTAGCTTATGCTGTCTGACATAGACCGGCAGGGAGTCCACATCACCACTGCCCTGACAGGGAGGGAGACCACATCATCGCCCTCACTGCACACCGTCTGCAGCTTATTGCTTCCCCAAAGTGGTCATGTGGCTTCATGTAGACCCTGGGGCGTGTCCCTCACTTGGGTCCCAACACTGCATCCCCCAACCCCCCGATACCTCTCGGAGACCCTTGAAATCACGCTGCCTGTGGCACAGGGGGACAGTGTTTTGAGCCAGCGCCCACGCTCATGGCAGCCTGCCGCCTAAGTGAGTGGTAAAGGAAATGGGACCAGGATGAACAGACATACGGCCAACGAAGGCCTGGGGAGGGTCCCTGTGAGAAGATGGCCAAGCATTGTGGGAGGAAGGGGACCGCTGTCTGTGGGACAGACACAAGCTCCAGGAATCCCAGGGCCCACGGTCACGGGTCTTTCCTGTGCACTGCCACACACGGGAGCAATGGGCAGCCCATCATGAGAGGGGGGTGTGTGCTTGCCAGTGTGTCACTTTCCAGGCAACGGGGACAAATGGCAAGAGCGGCGCGCATGATACGCAGCCTCCCCTAGTGTGGCGTCCTCTCCACGTCACACACCTCTGGTCACCGACCTTCCCTAGCCGGTGCACTGCTAGACTGCTGTCATGACATACATGTCTTCTGGGAGCAAGGATGGACGTAGAGAGTATGCAAAGGAGGCTGAGCAGATGGAAAACCGGGGTGCACAGACAGCAGGCGCACAGCTGACATGCGTCTCCCGGACAGCCAAGGTGATCCGCTGAGTGGATTTGTCGGACTAGGGGCACAATGAACAAAGGTGGCGGTGTAAATGGGCAAAGCGGGGAGGTCCCCCTTTACCCGTGTGTGTAGATAGCCGCGTGCCCAGCGCAGCGTGGAATGCAAAGGTCGCTTTCGCATGGCCAGAAGCCAAACAGGGCACCCAGAGCGCACAGAGGGCCGGCTGCAAGCCCCCCGGAGGAGTTGCACTGCACGGGGCCCAGAGCCTTCCTGCCTATGCAACAGACGCGCCCCAGTTTCCGGGTGACCTAGGGGCGGGACCGCCGAAGCCACGCACGCCACCGTCCCTATGATTGGTCCTGAAGGCAGTGAAGCGGCCTGGGCGTGGCTTGGAGCTCCCTCAGCCTCAAAGCCGCAGGCGCACACCTCTCACCACAAAGGCCTCCGAGGCAGCATCGGCATAGCGATAGCCACCGCCGAGGCATCCTGGGTACAGCACCATGCGCATGCGCATGCGCCCCCTCGACCTTTGGGCTCTGGGAGGAAGGGGGAGCGAGTTGCCAGCCATTGCCCTCAGGGCTCCACTCACTGGGTCTGGGGAGGGGGGCCGTGCTTTCACCTCCCGCTTCGTCGTCGGTAGGAGCCACAGTTGGTGTCTCGGGCCGGGGCCGCATGTTGCGCGACTCGTGTTTCCGAAACACTGGGGATGCCCGGAGCCCCCATGCCGCCTTCGACCGGGAACGGGGCGGTCGAGAGACGAGGGCCCGTGGGGACACTGGGTCTCCGGCAGGGCCGGAGGTGCCGCAGGCCGAAGGCTCGCAGGCCACAAGCGAACAGCCTGTGCAGGAAGGCCAGGCCCGACCCGAGAGGCAGGTGGGCGGCCCCAGCGAGATATCGGTGCCGCTGGTGCATGACATAGTGGCGGTGGAGGCGCTGTGGGGCCTGGCGGAGGAGGAGGTTGAGGTGGCGGCCGCGGAAGAGGACGCGCCTGGGGAAGAGGGGCATGAGCAGAGGAAGAAGGGGGAGGAGGACGAGGAGCAGAAGCCGGGGAAGGAGAAGGTCCAAGTTCACGAGGAGGAGGACCTGAAGGGCGAGGGGGAGCAGCAGGACCAGAAGAGCAGAAGGAGGAGGAGGAGGAGGAGGAAGAGGGGGAGAGGCAGCAGGAGTAAAAGATTAGAAGGAGGAGGAGCAGCAGAAGCCCAAGCAGAAGGAGGAAGAGCGGAAGGAGGAGGAGTTGGCGGAAATGAAAGGGGAGGAGCAGGAGCAGCAGGGTATAGAAGCGGGCGCGGCGGCGGCCACGGCGCCGGCCGCGGCGGTGGCGGTGGAGGCATTGGCGGCGGCAGTGGCAGGGGAAGGGGACCAGGAGGAGGAGCAGGAGGAGGAAGGGAAGGCGTGCGAGCCATTAAAGGGAGAGCAGAATTGCAAACCGAGGAGGAAGAGGAGCAGGAGAAGGAAGCGCTGGAGGAGCAGCAGCAGGGCGAGGAGGAGGTGGAGGGCAAGGAGGACAAGGAGGAGCGGGTGGAGGAGGAACAGAAGCCGAGTGAGCAGGAAGGCCGATGGGTGGAAGAAGCCCAGGAGCTGCAGGTGAAGCAGGCTAAGAAGGAGCAGGTAGAGTCAGGCCTCCGTCCTTGCCCTTCCCCACTGGAGGCTCTGGAGGCTCTGGAGGCCCTTCAGATAGAGCTACAGCCGGTGAATAAACAAGCCAGCCGGGAGCACGCTCGACTCAAACTCAGGATGTGGCAGAGGCGGCAGCGACATCTGCAGCAGAGAGGTGCCCTTATCCAGGGCATCCGTGGTTTCTGGGCCAAGGCTGTATCCTTCCTGCTGCTGGTGGAGGGTCCACAGGGGGCTGGGCTTGCGCAAGAGGAAGGAAAGGGAGGTGCCATTTAGAGGAACCCAGGACAGGGACTGGAGCTAAGCCATGCTCCAGTGGCCGGGAACGTGCAAACGTGATCCCATCCGGTGGTCCTGGCTCTGCAATGAGTGTGGGAGGAGGGCAGTGCCGGGGTGGGGGAGGCATGTGTGCTTTACGTCGCACCTGGCACGGAAACAGCGCTGGGAGAGTGGGGAGTGGCGGTGGAGGTCCAGGCCAGGTCGGGGAAATGACCGAGGGCTTCTTCCCACACAAAGCCGCGTGGGGGCACGTTTCTGGGTCCCGCTAAGCATCTTGCTGCGGGGAAGGCGATGTGAATGCCCACTGGTCGGCGCGAGACCGGATGTGTGCTGTCTGGCTGTGTGGAAGTAAGCGTCCTCAGTGTCCTCACGAGCACACAAAGCTAGGCGTGGTTGCGGGCGTCTGGGCATGCACAGCCTCCTGTGCGTGTCTAGCAGAGCCCTGCGCGATCCTGAGACCCCGTGGGCCTGGACGCAGCCTGTGGGGAGGGCTTGAGACCCTGGGGGAGGACGCCAGTCCCGGGGGGAGGACGCCTGGATGCTGTCCACACTGGTTCTCTGGTTCGAGCTCTCTCACGCCCAGCACCTGAAGGCTCTTTGACCTGCGGCAGTTTGTGAACCACCCTCAGATGTCAGCCCTGATTAGTAAGCCCGATGAAAGCATGCTTCGCCACATGACCAATTTGAAGGTCGGCCTGGGAGTGGGAGGTGGTGTGGGTGGCTGGCTGTGTGGGGAGGGGAGGTGGTGGGGAGAAGTGATGTGTTCCTTCCTCAGGGGAGGGCGGGTCTCCTGGAACAAGATTTCACATTTCTGCCCCACTGTACCACGGCAGGTGGAGGAACACAAGTTTCCCAGGGAATGCCGGAAGATCCTGCTGTTTTTTGGCAAGAACTCCTACTTCCAGAATGAAGTCGTTACGAAGGAGTATGTCCTAGGCCTTGATGGTAAGTGTCCACTGACTGCATGGGCGGCAGTGGGTGCAGGGTTGAATGTGATTAGTTCTCTGGCGCCTTCTCACATACTCGTCTTCCTGCAGGGTATAGGGCGTCTCATTCCAGTCCCATCCAGTGGTACCCAAGGTACAGACAGGAGGCCTACAGACGCAGGCATGACAACAGCAGCCTCAACTTCTTCAACTGGTTCTCTGACCACAGCTTTGCCGGCTCTAGCAGGATTGCTGAGGTGGGGCCCTGTAACAAGGAAGGGAGGTGATTTTCATGGGTTCCCCCACTGCGTGGGATAGCTACCTGAGGCCTGGCCTGTCTCCCCTACCAGATAATCATAGAGGATCTTTGGCCCAACCCCCTGCCGTATTTCAAGATGAAGGAGGCCCCAGGAGAGAGAACTGAGAGGGAAAGAGGTGAGCAGCCAAGGGTGTGGGCATGGAAATGTGTGTCATGGGGTCCAGGGCACAATTCTCTTCTGCATGGAGGCACCGAGACTCACAGCGGCACAGGAGGTGACCCCAGGTCAAAAGGGCATCAGCCTGAGACAGGGAGTCTTAAGAAGTAACGTGTCAAAGAGGCTTTGCCCCTTTGGGGAGCCTGAAGGTGGGAAGGGGGCTAGACAAAAAGAATGAGCAAAGCGGGACAACCAAAGCTGGCTCATCACATAGCACGGTGACAACTGTCATTCCCGGACCATGAACCCCACCCTCAGGCCTCCTACCACCATCCCACATGTTGTCTGGCTTCTGGATCCCCTTGTCAGCTTTGGCACAGCTTATCACACCCTCCCATCCTACTTTCCGTTTGGAAACATTCAAGCAACCTTACTCAGGGCCAAGATAAGACTCTCACCTGTCCTGTGTGTGTGTGTGTGTGTGTGTGTGTGTGTGCGTGTGTGTGTGTGTGTGTGTGTGTGTGTATGTGTGTGTGTCTGTCTGTCTGTCTGTCTGTGTGTACCCATATATCCCAGGGATATGCACGATCTTGAGAAGAGTATGAAGGAGCGTCGCACTTCATCGACCCCAGTGGAAACCCTTCCGATGCTCACCGATGGTCCACAAGATTCTCCTGGCCATGAAATAAGGACAAGGGTGGTGGTGACACGTGGCGCAGGGCGGGGGTCCAATACATTTGAAGAAATATAGAATGGGAGATAAACAGCATGAAGTGTTTGTGTGTGTCTTCCTCTCAGGTTCGCTCTGGGGCGTGTCCATGTATACATGCGGCTGTCCAGAGGTGTAAGTGTTCTGTGCCTGCACATTGGAGTTCCAAGGAAGGGCGGGACGTAGGACATTGTCCGTAGGGATGGGTCACACATTGGGATTGCATGTGAGGTCAGTAAGATTGAAGCAATGGGGACTTGAGTGAGGGAGGCCAGGGCACAAACCTGAGAGAAAGGCCAGTGCCCAGGTTCATAGCTTTCCTGTGAAAATGAGGAAATTCAAGGAAACGGAGAGGCCAGCACAGGCCAGGGATGTCCAATATTCAGGGATTGGGCATGTCCATGATGGTGCCCCCAGAATCCCGCATGGGGACACCCTCAGTCATGTTGACTGAACCGCCACACAGGGAGGAATTCCCAGGGTTGATTACCCTCTGGTTTTCAGACGTCTACCAATGCAGACTGTCTTGTGGACAAGGTCAGGATCTCAGGACCAGCCACACATATTTGAGGGATTGTGAGCAGGTTGTAAGATTGGCGTCCAGGGGAAGGAACCGAGGGACCAGAGGCAGAGTGGGTGGGTAAGACCGATGAAGTTCTGCTTCAGGCAGAGTTGACAGGGACAACATACACACTGCAGAGAAAACAGCCCACTACAGTCTCACGCAACTCCAAAATCACAGCGAACTTTTCTGGTTCCACTTCCTGAAGCTGAGCCTCCCAAACACCGCTTCACTTATTCTCACACACACACACACACACACACACACACACACACACACACACACACAAGACTCCTGAAGGAGTCCTAGTGCTGATGCCCTTGTGTGAACTTTGCTGTTTCTGAAAAGACCTCTGGTTACGAATGGGTGGCCCGGATTGCAAGCCAACAGAGGGGAGGGTCGCGGGGAGGTGGGGCTCTTCAAGGGCATGAACACGCCAACCTCTCCCGTGTGCCCTCTGCCCTCTCATCATCAGCCGTGATGAGTCGGGTGATGCTCTTCCTCTGTGTCCACAGGCTTAAGCCGTGTGTCCAACACGCCATGTGAGACTTGTGAGAAGACTCCCAAGTGCAAACACCAGCAGGCGCTCAGGGAGGTCGCCTCGTCCCAGGCAGCCTGTGTTCCTTTGCCTGAGTGCCAGGACAAAGGCTGCCTCAGCCACATAGGGAACGATGGACTTGTGAGGCCTTAGCATTCTGTGCAGAGGTCCCCGGCAGGCCTGGAGCTTAGAAAGGACTGGGACGAGCCTCACCTGCGAAGACGTGAGTGCTGGGATACTCCTTACACAGCAGATGGCTGCTTGCCAGAGATGTCTGTGCTAGGGATGGGGCAAAAGCTCCACCGTGCGAGCAGTGCAGTCGACAGAGTTCAGCCTTGTCCATCGCAGGCTCTTCTGTATCCCCATGTAACACGGCCCCCAGCACAGCGTGCCTGACACTGACCTCCCGACACTAATATTCCTGTCTCCCAAGCTGCCCAAGCTCCCCAGGATCCCCACTGCACAGCTCTGCAGTACAAGAGCCTTCTCTGCAGTGGCTCTATTCCAGAGAAGGCGTGGGCAGTCCCAATGCATGGAGGCCTCTTGCCCCTATCATATGCAGACAACACGGTCAGCGGGGTGTCAGCACGCTGTGGAGTTGAGGATCTGTGCGACCAAGCCTTACCTCTTCCAGGGCAGAGGCTGTCGCACTCTCTAGAAGGGAAGGCAGGCCTTTCTCTCGCTGCTGTCTGCACACTGGCTGGAGAGGCACGTCTTCTCAGCTGCTTGATGGGTAAATGTCAGGGTACCCTGGAAAAGCTCCCAGTGCTGACCCGAGTCTTTGGGTGTGAACATCCAAAGAAAGTATGGCCAGTGATTGTGCAGTGGGAATACGGCCTCAGTGGTCATGAGGCTGGGCCCTTTGGGGCATCTTCCTGCACAAGCAGGCCGTTACTTGATAGGTCTTGCCGAGCAGGAACACTTTAGGGGACAGGTGAACACAGGGTCCCCCACATGTTAATATCTCCAGCCAATACCTCCTTAGGGGCCAGGGTGACGTTTCCGCCCGGCCTGTCCCAAAGACAAGGTACGGACAAGGTGTGGGTGTGGAATGCACTCACGGCACCCAGAGCCAAACCCTCGAGTGTGGACACTTGAGGTCCGTGGGCAGAGGCCTCGGTGCTCTGTGTCCGAGGGATTACAGCCCTCATGCTGCACACCCGGCATCCCCGGGTGTCCTCCCGTATCCGCAGCTCTCCCCGGGGAGCCCTAGGGTCCAGGAGCTGCTAAACCCCCTGCACAACTGTATCTGCTGCCCAGCGGCCTCTTCCACCCCAACATCAGCGTGTGTGGGCTCCAGAGTGCTGTCCCTCGAGAGAGGACACCCTCAGCAATTCAGGAGCCTTCTGACTTCCATGTCTCTGAACCACACGTGTCTCATTGGCCTGTCGGGATCGTCACGTTGTTCTCTGTTCACAGGAAATGTCTCGCATTGCCTGTGCTCCTCTGTCTCCCTGAGTGAGCCCTGGCGTGTTTGTGTCTTTTCCTGGCTTTGCCTGTGCCGACACCTCTCTGGTGATGCCTCCTTGCCTGGCCTAAGTGGGCACAGCTGTACCCGTGTAACCGCCTTCGTCTCTGCACACCTGTGTGTTGGGTCAGCTGTGGCTCTGGTGGCCTGTCTTGTCTTTGGTGTATGCTTCTGCGCTTGAGTGTGCTTCCCTCTGCATTCAACCCCTTTCTTCCACTGACAGATCCAGTTGCTGTCCTGCTGTCAGGTGGAGGGGCTTCTGCGTGTTCTGTTCTATGTTCCAGGAGCCAGAAATCCTTCCGTGCCTGTAGGACCTTCGTCAGAGGATTGGCCATGCACTCACTGCCAGCCAGTTAATGTCCCCAAATGCAGCTGGCTTGCTGTGAGCATTCCGTCACACCTCTATTTTCTGTCCTTCTGTTTTCAAACCCTTTGCGCCCGAGGGGCTCAAACGTCACTGGCCGGCACATTGCAGATGCAGGCGTAAATTGTGAAAAGCGGACCGGCAACGTTTTCCCACTTACTCTTTTGCCACGTGGCATGTTCCTGGCTGGGAGAGACTTCCCCCTGCCAGTGTGTGTCTCGTTTCCGTGTGCCTCCTGTGTGTTCTGGTCCCTAATTTGTCCATTACGTCCTACCTGGGAGTCTGATCCATGTTTGCAGGAACGAGGCTGACACCTTTGACTGCTGGGTTCTGAGCTCAGCTTAGTCCACCAGGACTAGTGCGTGCCTGAGGGACACAACGGGCAGTGACGGATGTGCCCGTATCCTTCACGTGCAAGCGCTCCGTCCAGCCACCTTCACCGGGACATTTCTCAGCGACCCCTCTTTGTGTGTGGTGAGAGCACTTGCCTCTGAGAAATCTGACGAGGCGGTGAAGCATTGCTTACGGCTGCCCTGTGCAAGTTAAATCTCCAGAACTCATGCACATGGCATGACTGCATCTTCACACCCGAGCCCCGACACCTCCTCATCGCACCCTCCCCTGATTAGCACCACTCTACTCTCTGGTGGACTGCATGCCTTTAACTCCTTTAGTCTCCTCAGGAATCCATCAGGCAGGGCTCACCACCACTGTGCTTCTGTCAGGGGCTGGCTTCTTTCAGTGAGCCCAGTGCTTTCTGCACTGATGCTCAATGCACCCGCAGAAGGGTGAGCCACACTAAGCCCGGCGGCAAACCCTTTGGCCCTACGTTTCCCACACGTGTGCCTGGTGGCAGAGGTGCACAAGGAGCCTGCCTGCATGCGTCTCCCAGGTCCTCCACAGGGTACAAAGTACCGCCTCAGGAGGCTGATCCGCATCACATGGGCATAGCTCTGCTTGCACGTGTTAGCCTTTCGTATCATACAGGCAGCCCAGACTTAGAAATCCTGCTACCTGCTTACAACTATCCAGCCCTCGTGCTTCTGCAGACGCTCTGTGTCTGTACAGACATTTGAGTCACGGTCTCGTGACCTTCCAATACAGCTTGATGGTCTGTCCTTAGCTTACAGCCTGGGATGCGGTTCTCACTCATTGTCCTCCCCTCGGGTGCGAGTTTCCTCCATCACTGTGGTGGAAGGTAACCTTTATCACCATACGTTGGCTTGAAATTACTGGGCGGATCACCTGTCTGCGTCCGGGGATCCGAAGGAGACCTTGGCTCTTTTGCTCACGGTCCACACTTTCTCTGTAATGAGTCGCTTTGGATGAGAAGCTTGCCAGAGGCGAGGGGGCCTCAGAGTTGAGCACATTTCCTGGGCATCTGTGAGAACTTCGTTGGTTCCACTCGGAAAGCATTGACATTCATGGATGTGCAGCCTCTGCTTTTGCTTGAATTTGCCGAGCTTTGGGACGTGATTTCTTCCCGCATGTGCTGTGCCTAAATCTCTGCTGTGTCTTTCCGGCAGTCCCGTTTGCTGTCTCCTGCTGGTAAGTACAGGACTTCCAGCAGCCCTGTGGGGAACGGGTCCTTGTTTTCTTCCCTGCGGTGCCCTCTTCCTCACCCCGAATGACCTCACTGCAGCTTCCTTCTAGTTCAGCGATCGTTTCAGACTGCCCTTAAGGTCCAGGTGGGAGCGGTGCCTTTTGTGCTGAGGGCTGACCACTGTAGAGCATTCGTCTCTGTGCAAATTGCACAGGTGAATTTCACCAGGTGAAAGAGAGTGCACACTGCAGTTGCCCTGTCTTCAGAGTCAGCCCACCTGTCTCCGCCTCGGCTGCCCCTGCTCTCCTTCCTCCTACCCTCTCCTTGCCTCCCCCTCCCTTGTCTTCTTCCTGTCCCTCCCTCCCACTTTCCTTCCAGCTCTCTTTGTCTTCGTCTCCCTCCTCTCCATCACTAATGCCTCCCCCTGTCTCCGCCTGTCTTCCTTGTAATAGGTGCCCCTCTGTCTCTTCTTGTCTTGCTCCTCCTCCCTGTCTCTCCCGCCAATCTCCCCGGACTCTCCCTCTCCAGGCTGGTCTTCCCCTCCACTCGTCCTTCCTTCATCTGCTCTGCTAGCACGTGTCTCTCTCTCTCCCTCTATAGCTCTGTCTCTCTGTGTGTCTCTTTTTCACTGTCTCTCTCAGTGGACCTTCTGTGTCTGGGTGCATGCTTCTTCAGAATTCTTGTTGGTGCCTGGGAAATGGGAAGGGAACTCGTCTGCTTTCGTGTGTACTAGTGAAAGCAGGCACGGGGCTTTCTCAGAGACAGACACAGACAAGTCTGCAATTCTCGGTGAAGGGCCCCTACGTGCCCTGCGTGGTTGGAGTCGTCCTCCTTTTAGTGGAAGGTTAGATTTCAGGACCGGAGCAAGCTGCTAAATCCTACTACCCCATCTCCCTGGCGCTCTGTACGGAGATCAGTAGGGCACCAGTGGCAGATGGTGCTCTGGGGGTTGTTCTTTGCTCTGCATTGCAGTGCAGTGAGGTCTACTGAGCTGTGTTCTTGCAAGGACATGGCGGTGGGGTGGGTCTAGGGTGGGTGTCACTGGTTCTGGGTGGGCACCCACCTTACCGCCGCCCTCAGCCTGACGGCCAACGAGGAGATACCGTGGGGACGGCCATGTGGCCCCGGTAGGCGTGACACTAAGGACTTCTCCAGGCTTTGCCCCAGCTTCATGAAGAAGGGGCAAGGCACGGAGCAGGGAGTGGCTCACGGCGTGGACGATCCTGTGCTGAATGCTCTGGTGCCCGTAGTGAGGCCTCTGGGGAAAGGGTGTACAAGCGACCACAGACTGCGCGATACCGGGGACCTCGCAAGTGAAGGCTGGAAGGTGACAGCGCTGAAGAGGACATGCGGCAAACGGGGGCCACGCTGGCACCTTGGCACTCGCTCCAGAGCCTGGACCGGCCATTGGCGCGCGCTTGCTGGCGGCCAGCACCCTGTCTTGCTGTCTTGCAACTGATTGCTCCCCGAACCTGGCCAGCTGGCCTGACCTGCCCTGGAACCACTTCGCCCCCAGGCCGCATGCGCACACTCTTCACTGCCTCTGTCTCGGCCCCTCCTCCACAGCAGCCACAGCCAATGCGGAGTCCTCAAATCCCAGAGCCTGTGCGCCTGCGCTCAACTTTGGCGGGCTGCGGCGGGAGGCTTCAGGGAGCTAATGGTCTTGCGGCCAAGGCTCCCCCCACCTGCTGCCGTTTCCTGTCCTTGTCCTGAGGCTGCCCTAGCTACACTGGGGCCGGGGCCGAGCGTCATGGCCAGCGTGTCGCGGTCCGGACAAAGCGGAGATTCCCGCCGACCCTGGGCCCTGATCGTCCCGGATGCGAAAGGTGGAGAGTCCCGGCCCCGCGGGAATGCAGGGGCGCTGGAGGGCGTGGGCTGGCCGCAGTCCCCAGGTTCAGGGGCGGCAAGCGCCCATCCTGTGCAGGAAACCCAGGCCGGGTGTGAGATACAGGTGGCAAGCCCAGCGGAGGAATTGGTGCTGATATTGGATGACGGAATGGTGGCGGCTGAGGTGGTGATCGGGGAGGAGGAAGAGGACGGCGAGGCGACCAAGGATGAGGTGGCTGGAGAGGAGAATTCTGAGGAAGCCAAGCCAGAAGCAGAGGACATGCACGAGGAGGAGGAGGAGGTGGAAGTTGAGAGACAGCAGCAGGAGGAGTTTCAGGAGCAAGAGGAGAAGCGCGAGGCAGATGCAGAGGCGGAGGAGGGGCCCCAGCTCTCACAGCCGCTGCAGCAGCAAGAGCCAGCGCTGCGTCCTGCCTCAGCCCAGGACCCGCTGGCAGCACTGGAGCGTCTTCAGCTGGAGATCAGCGCTGGGAATGCCCAGGATTCCAGGGCCTTATGGCGGCTGAAGCGCAGGATTCTTCGGAGGCAGATTTCTTACCTGGATCACAGAAGGGCCATCATCAAGCACATCCCTGGCTTCTGGGCCCAGGCGGTATCCTTCCTTGTGCTGGTGGGTGATGGCGGGGGCTGTTGTGCAGGAGGGCTGGGCACTGAGAGCAGGGTGCCTCAGGGCGATGGCCCCCAGAGAGGAGAGCTGGGGAATGGTCCCTGGCCCTGGGTTGGTGTGGTCTGGGATCCAGTGTAAGGCCTTGGACAGGGGCGGTTGTTGGGGATGGGGGGACTTGGTGACTGGGTCTGTTTCCTCTAGGTCTCCGCCAACGTTGGCCTGCAGGCTGGTCTCAAATATTACTTGCAGACACGAGCCATGTGTCCCCATGCTACCAGAGCTAGGGTAGCACAAAGCAGCCTTCACTCAGAGCAGATAAGGCAAGGAAACATTTCGCTGCAAAATGGGAGAGTTACGCAGGCCGCACACCCACCTTCACATTCACAGGCTGTGCACGTTTCCTAGCAGTTCCTTCAAAAGAGAGCATTTCAGACACACACTCATGACCTTTAGTGGAACCACGCCACGCCCCTTTGCCAGACAGTAGGACGACTGAGACCCACTCCGAATGGGGTACAAGCTGCCTCCCCAGACCCTGACACATGACACACACACACACACACACACACACACACACACACACACACACACAGAGGATTCTCTCCTGGTATCTCCACCCCTGCTTCCCTCTCTGTCCTCAGGCTCCGGCTCGGTCCCACCCATGTCTTTCTCTCCGGACTGGCTGTGTCACTGTGTCTAATCCTTTTCCCTCCTCGGCCCTCCTCGTCCGTGCTTCTCGATCTCTTTCTCCCTCCCACACCCTCTGCTTGCAGCGTAAGTGTGCAGTCGGGTTCCTGTAAGCCATGTTATTCCATCTGGACTCAGGAGGCTGGTGACAACATAGGTCTTCACGGGAATATGCCAAGAAACCCAGCCGTGAGGAGGGGTCAGAGCACATGCCGACATCACAAGCTATGATGGGCTGCTGGCAGCCCACACAGGTCAGATATAGGAAGGAACTGTGAGGCGTGCAGGCAGTGGAGTCTCTCCCTGCTGTGTGCAGACAGCGTGGCAGGTACAGGAAGCCAACGGACTGCCCAGTGTCGATGGGGTCTGATGCATCTGCAGAGGCTGAGGAGTGTGGGGACTAGTGTTTCCTGGTCTTTCTGCACATGCCGTGATCTAGTCCCTTGCTCTTAGCCTGGGAGGGTTGGAGGGGGGCTGTGTCTGTTTCCACAGCATCTGAAGGCACAGCTCCTTGACACAGCACAGATTCTGAATCACCCCCAGTTGTCGGCCATGATCGGTGCCCAGGACAAAGACGTGCTCAGCTACGTGGTCGACTTGGAGGTGAGACCGGGGAGGCTGTGGCTGGGGGCCGTCCCGTCGGGTGTGGGATTTGGGCAGGAGAAGGTGAGGCAAAGGTGCTCACCCTCACAGCCAGGCAAGTAGCTCAGGACCCCGAGGGAGGACACTTGCCCCCTCCTGTCCCATTGCTCACGGCAGGTGGAAGAAGTGGGCCATCCCAAGTACCGCTGCAGAGTGATGTTTTTCTTTGGGGCCAACCCGTACTTCCGGAACCCAGAGATCATTAAGGAGTATCAGCTGAGCTTTGCTGGTAGGGTGTGGGTCCCATGATGGTGCGGGGCAGGGGGATGAGGAGCATGAATCAGGGGCAGGAGGGAGGGGGAGGGGGAGGGGCAGGTGGGTGGGGAGGAGGCCATCAGCTTGCTCCTCAAATCCTCTCTTCCTGCAGGCTACAGGACATCGCGTTCCACTCCAGTCCAGTGGTTCTGGGATTATGAACGTGGAGCTCCCAGTCGCAGGCATGACCCCACCAGCCTTAACTTGTTCAACTGGCTGTGTGAGCACAGCTGCCCAGGGGCCAACAGGATTGCCGAGGTGGGGCCCCTGAGGCCTTCGTCAGCAGTGGGGATGTGGGTGGCCCCCGGCCAGAGAGGAGAGTGGGCTATGCCCAATGTGGCGCCGGCCTGTGTCCTCTTCCAGATCATCATCGAGGACCTGTGGCCCAATCCCCTGCAGTACTACCTGAGGGAGGAAGGGACCAGAAGACAGTGATCTGACGTGCTCACGTGTCGGTGAGGACCCCAGTATGCGGTGTGTTGACCTGCGTGTTGTATGGGCAAGGGAACGTGGGCCACACATTGGCTTGGAAATGGAAGGTCCGCCGACACAGGGACACAGGTAGCATGGGGAGAGGGTGGGAGGATGACAGGGGACCTGCAGAGACTCAGCTGCAAACACACAGAGGGTCGAAGCCTGCAAACCAAATGCAGTTGTGCTGTGGGCTGGGGCTTTGGAGAGCAACTGGGGAGGAGCAGTGCTTCACCACAAATGCTCCCCGTGGATGTCCGCCCTGTCCCGGGCTTCCCCCTGCTCCTTCAGTCTGGATTTGCCTGCCAGTCTTTGGGTCAGGAGCTGCCGTGTCCCCAGGCGCCACTGTGGTGAGAATCTCGCACTTCCTTCCATGTGCCCCACCACGCCATGTCCTCCCGCAACCCGACAGCCATTCTTAGAACTGGTCCAAGGCCATTGGGGGCTGGAAATGAATCCCTGGGTGAGAAAGCAAGGGGGATCGCAAAAGGGCGAGGCACAAGAGTGACACCATCTGGGATGTATCTGCAAATATCCCGTATCATTCTTGGTGTCTGTTGCGTGGGGGTGCGTGTGTGCGCGTGTACGCAAATGTGTCTGCGTGTGCCCACATGTGTCAGGGGCTCTGCATCTGTGTGGGCGTGAATGGCGCAGAGCTTCTATCTTTGCCCATGCAGAAACAATGGAGGACGCCACCAGTGCTGGAAGAGATGGGTGGATGAGTCTCCTGTCTTCTACGTGCCCCGGAGAGAATTGAGGAAGAGATAACGTGTGGCAGCCTTGAAGAGGTTCCACGATGTTTATGTGGACACATACAGGAAGCTAAAAACCCTTCTGTTTTTGTGTATGTGTTTGTGTGTGTTTATGGGGGACGCAAGGAGGCTCGACGAGAACGGGACCTGAGTGTGACTGTCCTAGCCGCTGCCCGGGTGATTCTGTGTGTGCAGGAGAGGTGCAGTACTGGGGTGGGGCCGGTGTTGCCATGTGCACAGAGGCCTGCCTTCTTGGGCAGGAAGAGCCTGGAAGGAGGAGGAGGAAGAGACAGACCTGTTATTTGGAGATTTATTGTATAGGCCAGAGCCGAAAGGCAGGGAAGGGGATTGCACAGTGGGACCAAATTGGTCCATTGGGTCGTGGTACAGTGTGGCCAGGACTCGGGGGGTTTTCATCCAGGACCCTTGCTCCCAGAGGGGTGTTGTGTCCTTGGTGAGATAGAATCCAGTCAGCAAAGCCTCCAGTCAGGATCAGAGCTAAGACCACATGTCCCCGGACAACTCAGGAGCAGGCAGCCTTCTCATAGTCGATGGCAGTATACCTTGCTGCTGCCTCCCACACCCGGGGCTCCTTTGACCCCGAGCCCTGTCCTCAGACAGTGGCTCAGGATGGGAGATGTGTGAGGGGGAGGGGCAGGTGTGGGTTGTGGGCAGCAGCGAGGCTTATGAGTGGGAATTCATGGAGAGAGTACGCACGAGGGCAGAGATCCAGCGTGAGTTCGTGCGAGTGTGTGTGGGCGTCTGTGGCAAACTGGGCCTGAGATCCGTGGTGGTGCCGGCAGTGTGAGCGTGCATATGTTCGTGCGATTGCGTAGCCGTGTGTCTCTGTGTGTGCAGGAGTGGGTGGTTAGGCCACTGGAGAGACAAGGAGAGACACAGCGGTCTGTGTGAATGAGGTGCTTATGTGGGACGGTCAGGTGCCAGAATACAAGAGTGCAGTCCCTTCCCTCCTGAGTCCTGATGGTAATCGCTGGGATGGGTGCAATCGTTGCTGTGCCAGGGGGCTCAAGTCAGGATGCAAAAGGGAGATTGGTGCAAGGTCAAGAGGGGGGCCGAGGGGAGGACAGCCTGTGTCCAGTGGCCAGTGGACCACTTGTGAGTAAGTGTGCTTGTGTGTGTGTTAGTGTGTGTCTAGGTGGGAGTGAGTGTGTGTGTGTGTGTGTGTGTGTGTGTGTGTGTGTGTGAGTGGCTCTGGTGGGCCGACAGTAGCAAATACGTAGGGGCTACATGGTGTGCCCAGGCTTTGTGCACAGGGTAGCTAGGGAACCCAACCTGTCAGGCTACGTGGTGTGCAGAGGGCGTAGGTATTTCCCTGGAGGGAGCCGTCTAGCAAAAATCTCTGCTCTTGGCAGACGAGCCATGTTTTGTCGCCAGTCAGCTCTTCCTTGGGGCTCTCCTCTCTGCTTCCTGTGCACCAGGCCCAGGGAAAGGGAGGAGCTGGGACCCTAGACCTCAGGTGACTTGAGTCCCCCAGGGGTGCCATAGCAGGGTGGTGTGCGTGATCCATGTGTGGATGGGCAGGTGAGCAGCCTGCCAGCTGCTCTCTGAGGGGACAGTTCCTTGCCAGCAACACCTCTCCCCGCAGCACAAGATCACCACTGTCGCTGCAGCTGGGCTGGGGACATGTCAAGGTGTGTCCCAGAACTGTGTTCCCCTTGCATGTAAGTGGTGCCAGAATGCGCCTCTCAGTCCCTGTGCGGGTGACCCTGATTAGCCTCAGGCTTTGTCGACTCCTGGCCTCATGTAAATGGGGAACTGGGTTCCTTTCTCAGTGTCTCAGCGGTTGCATGTCGACAGAGGATGCTGTGGACATTGTGGTCAGGATTCTGACCGGGCTCCCCCCGCCCTGCCCCAAACCACAGTGGGCAGCACATGGCCCACTGTGTGTGCGCTTTGGGGAGGCTAAAGCCGTACAGCCCCTCCAGTATTCTTCTCAGGTGGTGGACGGTCAAAGGGGCCTAGGGAGGAACACTGGTCCCAGTCTGCTGCCGGCTGTGCCCACAGGTGTGTGTGCCCAGCTCCTTGACGCTGAAGCTGCAAGGCTTCCGCACTGCCCCCAAAGCCCCATCCCTAGAATTTGCGTGTGGGCCAGATGGAAGTGAAGTCCCAGTGACCCTGCGGGATCACAGCGGGTGGTCTCGTCTGTGCCTGGCCACCCACCTACCTGCCTTCCCCGCAGCCCGTGGCCCCCATACAGGGCTTTCGGTAAACACACGGCCACCGTCCAGCATGAGAGGAAAGGCTTGACGGTGTCCCAGTACCGCTGGTCATGTGTTGGCTGCTGCCAGCTGACAGCATGGAGACCCCATGGCCCAGTGGAGGATGTCCGACCTGTCCTACAAGGAACTGGGGACGACTGTACGGATGCATCAGGTCCCATGCAGTAACCTAGGCCTGACCTTATCCGCCTAGGGGGTGATCGAAGCGCCTTGGGGTCCCAGGCCTGGCATACGTGTCGGTGAGCTTCCTCCTGGATGGCGCTGCCGACACAAGGCTGGCTGGTCAGGGGTCGCGTGGGAGGCCCGTTGGGTCCCGGCCTCTAGGTCCGATACTGCTGTAGGTGTTGTTGAAAAGACAGAGCACGATATGACCATCCCTTGGGTGTCGCTGCACCGGGGATCCCGTCGCTGCTCCCAGGTTCCCACTACCGAGTCTCCCCGGGAGGCCTGGGAGGTTGCCAGGCTCCTTTTGCAGGGACACAAAGGCCTGTGAGAGCCCATCCGCAGGGTCCGGTGCTCATTGCGGATGACTTGGGGGCAGTGCGAGATCTATTGCTCCCGTCCTTAGAGGAGATTGTGGTAGTCTTAAGGGACAAAGATGTGCCTGGAGAATAGAAGGATGTCCAGAGGAAGCATTGGAGGAGGAAGAGGACGAGGAGGAGTAGGAGGATGAGGAGGAGTTGGAGGAAGAGGATTGGGAGGAGTTAGAGCTGGAAGAGAAGGGTGAATGATTGGGTGCAGGAGAGGGAACAAGTGGAGGAGGAGGATGTCCAGGATGAGGAGGAGCACGAGCCAAAGGAGCAGGAGCAGCTGGGGGAGGATGTTGAGGAGGACGAGAGCAGAGGGAAGAGGGTGGGGAGAAAAGATAGAGCCAGGGTTCCAGAGCATGAGTAGAAGTGTAGGAGCAGAAGGAGGAAGAGCCCGAGGAGGAAGAGGTGGAGGGAGAGGAGGAGCAGGAGGAGTTGGAGGAAGAGGATTGGGTGGGGTTAGAAGAAGAGGAGGAGGAGAAGGAGCAGTGAATGACTGGGTGCAGGAGAAGGACAAATGGAAGAGGATGATGTCCAGCACCAGGAAGAGGAGGATTACGGGCCAGAGGAGCAGGAGCAGCTGGAGGACGGAGTCGACTAGGACGAGAGCAGAGGGAAGAAGAGGTGAAAGGTCAGAGGTAGGGCAGGAAGGGCAGTAGCAGGAGAGGACCTGGAGAAGGAGGAAGAGTCCTAGGAGGAAGAGTTGGAGGAGGAGGAAGAGGTGAAGGACGAGGAGGATCAGATGGAGGAAGAGGACTGGGAGGAGTTACAGGAGGAGGAAGACGAGTGAATGATCGGGTGCAGGCGAGGGAAGAAGTGGAGGAGGAGGAAGTCCAGGACGAGCAAGAGGAGGAGCACGAGTCGAAGAGCAGTAGTAGCTGGGGAGGAAATTGAGGAGGACGTGAGCAGAGGGAAGAAGAGGAGGAGGAGGAAAGGTAGAGCCAGGGCTGGAAGAGCAGTAGCTGCAGAGGGGGAGCAGAAGGATGAAGAGGCCCGAGGCTAAGACTTCCAATACTGTGTTGAATAACAGTGGAGGCGGTGGACATTCCTGTCTCGTTCGTGACTTGAGCTGAGAGCTTTTGCTCCTTGAGATGATATTCACGTTGGGTCGTTCATACATGGCTTTATGATCTCGATGTGTGCTCCTTCTATCCCTACTTTCTTGAGGGGTTTTACCAGGAAAGGATGCTGTATTTTGTCCATCACTCTGTCTGCATCGATTGAGAGGATCCTGTGGTTCTCGTCCTTTCTTTTATTGATGTGAGGAATCACGTTAATTGTTTTGCAGATGTTGAACCAGCCCTGCGTCCCAGGTACAAATCCCACTGGGTCGTGGTGAATAACATTTTCATGTATTGTTGGATCCGAGTGTCTAATACCTTGTTGAGGAGTTTTGCATCCATGTGCATCAGGGAAATTGGCCTATAGTTCTCCTTTTCAGTGGGGTCTCTTTCCGGTTTTGGAATCAAGGTAACGCTGGCTTCATAGAAAGAGTTTGGAAGTTTTCCTTCCATTTCTATTGTGAGAACAGCTTCAAGAGAATAAGTGTTAACTCTTCCTTAAATGTTTGCTGGCACTCCCCTGGAAAGCCATCTGGCCCTGCAGTCTTCTTCCTCCGGCAGGTTTTTGATTACTAATTTGATTTCTTTACTGGCGATGGGTCTGTTCAAATTTTCCTTTTCTTCCTCTTTCAGCTTTGGTAGTGTATACATTTCTAGGAATTTGTCCATTTCTTCCAGATTGCCCATTGTATTGGCAAATAATGGCTCCTAATATTCTCTTCTTATTGTTTGCCTTTCTGCTGTGTTGGTTGTGATGTCTCCTCTTTCATTCTTGCGTTTCTTTATTTGGGCCCTTTCCTTTTTCCTTTTCATCAAACTGATGACTGGCTTATCAATTTTGGTAATTCCTTCAAAGAAGCAGCTTCTGGGCTCATTGATCTGTTCTCCTATTTTGGTTTGTTTCTTTGTTTGTTTGTTTGAGGTTGTTTTTGTTTTTGTTTTGTTTGATTTTTGGTTTCAATAGCATTAATTTCCGTTAATCATTGTTATTTTCTGTCTCCTGAATGTTTTGGGTTTCGTATGGTGTTCTTTTTACAGCCTCTTAAGGCGTAAGGTGAGGTTGTGTCTCTGAGATCTTTCTTTCTTCTTTAGCAAGACCTGACTTGCTAGATAGGTCCTCTTATAACCGACCCTGGTGCGTCCCAGAGGTTTTGGGTTGTGGTGTTATCACTGACTTCCATATACATTTTCATTGACTTCCGTATACTTTTTATATTCTCTTTCAACCCTTGCTTAGCCCGTTCAATCTTTAGTAGGATGTTCTTCAGTCTCCCAGTATTTGTTACCTTTCCAAATTGTTTCTTGTAGTTGATTTCGAGTCTCTTAGTGTTGTGGTCTGAAAATATGCACGGTGTGACCTCGATCTCTTTGAACTTCCTTAGGGATGACTGTTTTCCCCAGCATATGATCTATAGAGGAGAATATTCCGTGAGCACCGGAGAAGAATGTATATTCTGCTGCTTTATTATGAAATGTTCTGAACATATCTGTGAAGCCCATCTTGTCCAGTGTGTCATTCAAAGCCCCCGTTTGCTTGTTGATTTTTCGTTTACATGATCTGTCTATTGCAGTGAGTGAGTGCATAGAAGTCTCCTCCTATGATGGCATTACTAAGAATGAGGTTCCTTATGTTTGCGTTTAATTGGTTTGTATATTTGGTTGCTCTCAAATACGCCACATAAATGTATCCATTTGCTAGGTCTTCTTGGTGGATAGACCCCTGAATTATGACATCATGCCCTTGTGTACCACTTGACACAGTCTTAAATTAAAGTCTAGATTGTCTGATAGAAGTATGGCTACTTTGGCTTTGTTTTGTTGACGGGTAGCATGACAGATGATTCTCCATCCCCTTCTTTTCACTCTGAAGTTGTTTTCACATCTAAAGTGGGTCTCTGGTAAACAGCATATCGATGGAACTTGTTTTCTCATCCATTCTGTTCCCCTATGTTTTTTGATTGGAGCATTCAGTCCACTGACGTTTAAAGTAGTACTGAAAGACACGATTTTATGGCCATTATCTTGTTTGAAGAGTTGGAGGAAAACATATCTATATATCTTTATATCTGTATCTACGTCTCCATCTCCATCTATATGTATATGTGTATGTGTATGTATATGTGTATGTGTATGTGTATGTATGTATATGTATATGTATTGTATTAACTGTATCTATATATCTATATCTATATCGATATGTATATGTCTATATACATCTATATATATAATTCTATATCTATTTGTATATATAAATATAATTATAAAGATAGATAGATAGTTAGATAGATAGATAGATAGATAGATAGATAGATAGATAGATAGATATCAATTTCCCTCTGAGTGTCCCCCCTTAAAATTGCATGCAGGTGTGATTTAGCGGTCACAAACTCCTTTAAATTTTGTGTATCTGGGAACCTTTTTCCTCTGTTTCTATTTTGAATGATGGCCTTGCTGCATAAAGAATTCTTCACTGTGGATGTTTCTAATTCAGCACTTTGAACGTATCCTACCACTCCTTTCAGGCCTGCCAAGTTTCTCTGGATAGGTCTGCTGCAAACCTGATCTGTCTTCTCTTGTAGTTTAGGGACTTGTTTCCCTTGCTGCCTTGATGATTCTCTTTGCCTGAGTACTTTGTGAGTTTGAATATGATATGCCTTGCTGAGGGTCAGTTTTTGTTGAATCTGATGGGGTCCTCGGTGCTTCCTGGATTTTGATGGTGTGTCTTTCCCCAGGTTAGCAAAATTTCCCACTATGATTTGCTCACATAACCTTTCTACCCCTTTTTCTCTCTCTTCCTCTTCGGGACCCCTATGATTCTGATGTTGTTTTTCGTTCTGCATGAGTCACTGATTTCTCCAATTCTTCAATTGTGCTCTTTTCCTTAATCTCCCTCGATTTTGCTGCTTCCATAGTCTCCATAAGTTGGTCCTCTGAATCGCTGATTCTCTGTTCTGTCTCATCCATCCTTGACACCGCTGCATCCATCCGTCATTGCAGCTCAGTTATATCATTTTTAATTTCATTCTGGCCAGTTTTTACTGCATTTTTTCTCTGCACAAAGGGACTCTAATCTACATTGGACTGCAGCTAGTATTCTCATAATCGTGCTTCTAAATGCTGCTTCAGACATCTTGCTTGTGTCTGTGTTGGTTGAATCCCTGGCTCTCGTTTCTTCAGGCTCTTTCTTTCTGGGTGAATTCCTTCCCTTTGTCATTTTGAATGGAGAAAAGGAACTCATGAGGTAGAAAATTCAATGAAATATTCAAATTATAAAATGTTAAAAGTAAAAACTTAAAAACACACATGTGAATAATGGAATGAATGATGCTAGATTCTAGGCATGTTTCACCTGGGTGTTGAAAGTGGTTTTGACACAGGAGAGAAAAAAACGTGGGAGTGGAGAAAAATTTAGAAAATACTAATAAAAAATATTAAAAAGGGAAATGTTGTGAGAATTTGAAAAACCAATACACTGAAGTAGACTAAAAGGAGAAGATGGGAGTAAAATAGAATCTGTGAATATAGACACAAAAGGAAAGAATCATGTAGAAGAGTATTAAAGAAAGTTAGTAAAATTTCCACCTGCCCAGTCTCCTTCGCCTCTCCGCGCACAAAAGCACCTCCCTTCCCATGCCTCCTCGCTCTGCAAGTTCACTTCTGCATGCCACGTACCTGCTGAATTCGGTGGTTCAGGATATGCAGATTGCTGTGCTAATCCTCCAGTCAGTTTCCTGGGTGGGTAGGATGGTTTAGTGTTGGTCTGGCTGTATCTCATGCACGCGAGACACTTAAGAAGCTTCCATGCTGTCTGCCATCCGGGCTCCTCCCCAAAGAGGTGAGATCTGTAGCACCAGTTCTCCGATATGAGACATCCCACAGGAAAGTTGTGGTCGGTGACAAAGCGGAAAAGGGCATGTACCAAACAGGGAGGTCACCCTGGAGGGGGAGGCAGAGAACCTGCTCCAGACCTGGGAGGGGAGGCAGGGGCTCAAATGCTGGAGCCACGCCCACTGCCCTCCAGCTGATTGTTCCTGAACAGCAGCCAACTGTCTGGGTCTGGCCTGGAGCGCCTTCACCCCAAGGACCCATGGTCAAAAAGTTCACTGCCTCTGCCTCTGCCTCTCCCCCACCTCCACCGCAGCCACAGCCACAGCCACAGCCACAGCCACAGCCACAGCCACTTCAGTGTCCGAAGGGCCACGGGGCCGTGGGCGTGCTTCCCAAATGCTGGTGGGCTCCAGAAGGAGGCAGCAGGCATTTAAAAACCTTGGGCCTTGACACTCCACCTGCTGGGCCTAGTCTGGAGCCTCATGCCTCAAGTTCCCACTCCTTCTGCTCTATGGCCCTAGCCTGAGGATGGGCTAGGGCCCCAAAGCAAGGGAGTCCTGTTCCGGAAAACGCTGAGATTGCTGACAATACCGGGCCTCCATTCTGCTGGAAGAGGGCGTTCGAGAGTCCAGGAATCGTGGCAACACCCCTGTCTCAGTCCCAGACAATTTCACTCATTCATACGCACTCACACGCACACGCACGGGCACGGGCACACACACACACACTCCCCCTCTGTGGCTGTCTCTAGTGGCGACTTACTCTCCTTCTTCGGCCTCCTTCCATGTCCCTCTGGCCTCTGTCTGTCTCTGAGTCCCTGTGATCATTTTCTTGAGGGAACGCTTCCTCCCTCCCGCACCTCCATCTCTCTTTCTCTGTCTCTGTGCTGTCCTTGCACAGTATCAGTGCATCTGGGTTTCCGTGAGCTGTGCGTGTCCATATGGACGGAGTAGGCTGCTGATGGCACAGGGCTGCAGGGGAACACACAAAGGAACGCACAAGTACCAGGGGTCAGAGCACATCCAGACCTCCTAAGCCGTGACTGCCTCCAGGCAGCCCACACAAGCTGGGTATACATGTGAACTGAGAAAGGTCAGTCCCTTGGCCCTTGCCCTGTAGGTTGCAGCCAGCTGGGAGGTACTGAAACCCAAGGGACTGCCCAGTGTTGAGAGGGTCTGAAGAAAGGGCAGGAGCCGAGGAGGCAGGGAACCTAGTCGTAGCTGGTGTTTCTCCACATGCCATGTTCCGGTGCCATTGGTACTGGAAGGTTGGTATCAGTTGTGGCTCTCTTTCCTTGGCATCTCAATGCAAGCTTCCGTGACCCAATGGAGGTCCTGAATCTGCCCTAGTTTTCAGCCAGGTTGGGCCCCAGGACAAATGCACGTGCTGTGTGAGGGGGGAAAGCAAGTGTGAGTCGTGAGGAGGAGCTAGCCTCGTGAGTGGGATGTGGCAGAGGGCATGAGTGAGTGCACAGGTCCACTAGAGTGTGTCTGTGAATGTATTGTGGCTGGCGCCTGTGAGTACTTTTGCCTGAGACCTAGCGTTTGTGCTGGCAGCGTGCACGTGTCTGTGTCCACGTGCCGCGTGGCCGTGCATCTTTGTGCCTGAGTGAGTGTGTGTAGGCCGTTGGCAAGCGAAGGAAAGAGACTGGGGGCTTTCCTGACTTGGTGAGTAAGGGGGGGCTCCCGTGCCAAAGTGCAGCGAGTGCAATCCCTTCGCGCCTGGGATCGACACGGAGCTAGCTGATCACCTTTCATGACGGGAGGAAAGCCCGGACTTTGCCTGGGTCCGCTCGTCCTGTGTTGCCTTGGCCAGGGGCAAGTTGGGGTTGGGCCACCCATGGCGCAGTGGAGGAGGACCAAAGTTCCCTGCAAGGAAGTGGGCGTTAGTGGAGGGAGGCAGCAGAGAGCATGAGTAAGCCTGGCCCTGCTCCTGGAGCGGCCTTGGGGATCATCGCAAGGCCTTGTGGTCCCAGCCAGGGTATGTGTCTCGGTGAACATCCTCCTGGATGACCCTGCAGAGACAGGCCTGGCTGGTCTAGAGTCCCTTGCGAAGTTGGGGCCCGGCCCCGGGACCCCAATACTGTGGTAGGTGTTGTTCAAACTGAAAGGCATTGCCTGCTTGTCCCAGACAGTCCCTGCACCTGGGACCCAGATTTGTTCCCACGTTCCTGCCACGGGGTCTCCCGGCGATGCGTGGGAGTTTGACAGGCCCCATTTCTCTGGAGGGAGTGAGTTGCATAGGTCAGGTGCACCAGGGTCTGGGCCTGCTTTCCTGTCTTGCCCACCCGCTACGTCCTCTGCTGAGGGCAGCTTGAGGGCTCACCACTGGACCTGTTCCTCTCCCTTTCTGGGTAAGAGTTTGCCTCTCTGTCGGTCACACTGGCCACCCCCTCTCAGCCCCCTACCACCTGTTCAGCCTCCCCCCATCCACCTGCGTTTCTATGCATTGCTGTCACCTGAAGCGGTGGTGTGCTGCCTCATATATCACAGCCACCCTGGAGCATTTCTGTACCCCGTTCGTATCCTGACATAGCCCAGCGAGTCTGGAGGAACCTCTTCTGTGTCACGGAAGCAACATGTTGGCCAGAGGGCCCGGCACACGAATTTGGAAATCCTAGAATCCCCCGCCTGCCTGGCAGCCTCCTGGTCCCATAAAGAGGTAGGGGAACACTGCATTCCACCAAAGGGAAAAGGCAATGCATGAGTGTGGTGCCTGGCCAGGCAATGCATCTCGAGCCTCCAATCCTGCAGTGGCTCTGTGTGGTGTGTGTGTGTGTAGCTTATGCTGTCTGACATAGACCGGCAGGGAGTCCACATCACCACTGCCCTGACAGGGAGGGAGACCACATCATCGCCCTCACTGCACACCGTCTGCAGCTTATTGCTTCCCCAAAGTGGTCATGTGGCTTCATGTAGACCCTGGGGCGTGTCCCTCACTTGGGTCCCAACACTGCATCCCCCAACCCCCCGATACCTCTCGGAGACCCTTGAAATCACGCTGCCTGTGGCACAGGGGGACAGTGTTTTGAGCCAGCGCCCACGCTCATGGCAGCCTGCCGCCTAAGTGAGTGGTAAAGGAAATGGGACCAGGATGAACAGACATACGGCCAACGAAGGCCTGGGGAGGGTCCCTGTGAGAAGATGGCCAAGCATTGTGGGAGGAAGGGGACCGCTGTCTGTGGGACAGACACAAGCTCCAGGAATCCCAGGGCCCACGGTCACGGGTCTTTCCTGTGCACTGCCACACACGGGAGCAATGGGCAGCCCATCATGAGAGGGGGGTGTGTGCTTGCCAGTGTGTCACTTTCCAGGCAACGGGGACAAACGGCAAGAGCGGCGCGCATGATACGCAGCCTCCCCTAGTGTGGCGTCCTCTCCACGTCACACACCTCTGGTCACCGACCTTCCCTAGCCGGTGCACTGCTAGACTGCTGTCATGACATACATGTCTTCTGGGAGCAAGGATGGACGTAGAGAGTATGCAAAGGAGGCTGAGCAGATGGAAAACCGGGGTGCACAGACAGCAGGCGCACAGCTGACATGCGTCTCCCGGACAGCCAAGGTGATCCGCTGAGTGGATTTGTCGGACTAGGGGCACAATGAACAAAGGTGGCGGTGTAAATGGGCAAAGCGGGGAGGTCCCCCTTTACCCGTGTGTGTAGATAGCCGCGTGCCCAGCGCAGCGTGGAATGCAAAGGTCGCTTTCGCATGGCCAGAAGCCAAACAGGGCACCCAGAGCGCACAGAGGGCTGGCTGCAAGCCCCCCGGAGGAGTTGCACTGCACGGGGCCCAGAGCCTTCCTGCCTATGCAACAGACGCGCCCCAGTTTCCGGGTGACCTAGGGGCGGGACCGCCGAAGCCACGCACGCCACCGTCCCTATGATTGGTCCTGAAGGCAGTGAAGCGGCCTGGGCGTGGCTTGGAGCTCCCTCAGCCTCAAAGCCGCAGGCGCACACCTCTCACCACAAAGGCCTCCGAGGCAGCATCGGCATAGCGATAGCCACCGCCGAGGCATCCTGGGTACAGCACCATGCGCATGCGCATGCCCCCTCGACCTTTGGGCTCTGGGAGGAAGGGGGAGCGAGTTGCCAGCCATTGCCCTCAGGGCTCCACTCACTGGGTCTGGGGAGGGGGGCCGTGCTTTCACCTCCCGCTTCGTCGTCGGTAGGAGCCACAGTTGGTGTCTCGGGCCGGGGCCGCATGTTGCGCGACTCGTGTTTCCGAAACACTGGGGATGCCCGGAGCCCCCATGCCGCCTTCGACCGGGAACGGGGCGGTCGAGAGACGAGGGCCCGTGGGGACACTGGGTCTCCGGCAGGGCCGGAGGTGCCGCAGGCCGAAGGCTCTCAGGCCACAAGCGAACAGCCTGTGCAGGAAGGCCAGGCCCGACCCGAGAGGCAGGTGGGCGGCCCCAGCGAGATATCGGTGCCGCTGGTGCATGACATAGTGGCGGTGGAGGCGCTGTGGGGCCTGGCGGAGGAGGAGGTTGAGGTGGCGGCCGCGGAAGAGGACGCGCCTGGGGAAGAGGGGCATGAGCAGAGGAAGAAGGGGGAGGAGGACGAGGAGCAGGAGCCGGGGAAGGAGAAGGTCCAAGTTCACGAGGAGGAGGACCTGAAGGGCGAGGGGGAGCAGCAGGACCAGAAGAGCAGAAGGAGGAGGAGGAGGAGGAGGAAGAGGGGGAGAGGCAGCAGGAGTAAAAGATTAGAAGGAGGAGGAGCAGCAGAAGCCCAAGCAGAAGGAGGAAGAGCGGAAGGAGGAGGAGTTGGCGGAAATGAAAGGGGAGGAGCAGGAGCAGCAGGGTATAGAAGCGGGCGCGGCGGCGGCCACGGCGCCGGCCGCGGCGGTGGCGGTGGAGGCATTGGCGGCGGCAGTGGCAGGGGAAGGGGACCAGGAGGAGGAGCAGGAGGAGGAAGGGAAGGCGTGCGAGCCATTAAAGGGAGAGCAGAATTGCAAACCGAGGAGGAAGAGGAGCAGGAGAAGGAAGCGCTGGAGGAGCAGCAGCAGGGCGAGGAGGAGGTGGAGGGCAAGGAGGACAAGGAGGAGCGGGTGGAGGAGGAACAGAAGCCGAGTGAGCAGGAAGGCCGATGGGTGGAAGAAGCCCAGGAGCTGCAGGTGAAGCAGGCTAAGAAGGAGCAGGTAGAGTCAGGCCTCCGTCCTTGCCCTTCCCCACTGGAGGCTCTGGAGGCTCTGGAGGCCCTTCAGATAGAGCTACAGCCGGTGAATAAACAAGCCAGCCGGGAGCACGCTCGACTCAAACTCAGGATGTGGCAGAGGCGGCAGCGACATCTGCAGCAGAGAGGTGCCCTTATCCAGGGCATCCGTGGTTTCTGGGCCAAGGCTGTATCCTTCCTGCTGCTGGTGGAGGGTCCACAGGGGGCTGGGCTTGCACAAGAGGAAGGAAAGGGAGGTGCCATTTAGAGGAACCCAGGACAGGGACTGGAGCTAAGCCACGCTCCAGTGGCCGGGAACGTGCAAACGTGATCCCATCCGGTGGTCCTGGCTCTGCAATGAGTGTGGGAGGAGGGCAGTGCCGGGGTGGGGGAGGCATGTGTGCTTTACGTCGCACCTGGCACGGAAACAGCGCTGGGAGAGTGGGGAGTGGCGGTGGAGGTCCAGGCCAGGTCGGGGAAATGACCGAGGGCTTCTTCCCACACAAAGCCGCGTGGGGGCACGTTTCTGGGTCCCGCTAAGCATCTTGCTGCGGGGAAGGCGATGTGAATGCCCACTGGTCGGCGCGAGACCGGATGTGTGCTGTCTGGCTGTGTGGAAGTAAGCGTCCTCAGTGTCCTCACGAGCACACAAAGCTAGGCGTGGTTGCGGGCGTCTGGGCATGCACAGCCTCCTGTGCGTGTCTAGCAGAGCCCTGCGCGATCCTGAGACCCCGTGGGCCTGGACGCAGCCTGTGGGGAGGGCTTGAGACCCTGGGGGAGGACGCCAGTCCCGGGGGGAGGACGCCTGGATGCTGTCCACACTGGTTCTCTGGTTCGAGCTCTCTCACGCCCAGCACCTGAAGGCTCTTTGACCTGCGGCAGTTTGTGAACCACCCTCAGATGTCAGCCCTGATTAGTAAGCCCGATGAAAGCATGCTTCGCCACATGACCAATTTGAAGGTCGGCCTGGGAGTGGGAGGTGGTGTGGGTGGCTGGCTGTGTGGGGAGGGGAGGTGGTGGGGAGAAGTGATGTGTTCCTTCCTCAGGGGAGGGCGGGTCTCCTGGAACAAGATTTCACATTTCTGCCCCACTGTACCACGGCAGGTGGAGGAACACAAGTTTCCCAGGGAATGCCGGAAGATCCTGCTGTTTTTTGGCAAGAACTCCTACTTCCAGAATGAAGTCGTTACGAAGGAGTATGTCCTAGGCCTTGATGGTAAGTGTCCACTGACTGCATGGGCGGCAGTGGGTGCAGGGTTGAATGTGATTAGTTCTCTGGCGCCTTCTCACATACTCGTCTTCCTGCAGGGTATAGGGCGTCTCATTCCAGTCCCATCCAGTGGTACCCAAGGTACAGACAGGAGGCCTACAGACGCAGGCATGACAACAGCAGCCTCAACTTCTTCAACTGGTTCTCTGACCACAGCTTTGCCGGCTCTAGCAGGATTGCTGAGGTGGGGCCCTGTAACAAGGAAGGGAGGTGATTTTCATGGGTTCCCCCACTGCGTGGGATAGCTACCTGAGGCCTGGCCTGTCTCCCCTACCAGATAATCATAGAGGATCTTTGGCCCAACCCCCTGCCGTATTTCAAGATGAAGGAGGCCCCAGGAGAGAGAACTGAG